>NC_090797.1:2779166-3390833 GCF_040054535.1 Antennarius striatus
TGGCAGCGCTTGTGCGCGCACGTATCACCGGTTTAGAAGGGGGGCACGGACAGTAATTACCCATCATTCATTGGGACGTGTCTGAATATGGCCTGATTGCGTAATTTGAATGCATACTGGAACGTTAGCGAGCGTAACTCAGCCAAAACTTCTGGAGACCAAAACCGGACAGAGTCTTCCTCTGGTTCCGAGGGGTTCATTAGAGACGGTGTTGCCTCGAAGGAACCCTCACATGACTAATGAGGTAGAAATAAGAGTAATAAGCAATGCACACGTCATCATTTTTACTTTAGAGGCAAATAAGAACCTCCAACAGACTCTTGAGATTCCTACGAAGTATCGGCACTCTTGATTTTGTCCGAGACGGAGGATGAAGTCCTCTTCATTAAACCAATCCAACTTGCCCGGGTGATGTGCTGTTTTATTTTCATCACCAGCCATTGTCGGAGCACAATGAAGCCCAGAATTTCCCACCCCCCTTGAGTGCCTCTGACTGGAGGAAACACCGCCGTGAGATGCAGACACTTTGCTGACAGCAAAAGTATCTGGAGGGGCCAGTGTCTTTGTAATACCAACTATGTTTTGCAACAAGGTGTCAGGGCTTTGCAATTTTATCGTCAGGCACAGTTTTTCCACATAAATATGCAAAAGTGTTAGGGGCTGCCAAGGTGCCACGAGCTGGGGCAAAAGCAGATCTGCCACAGCAGATCACTTAAGTGGAGATCTCCTGACTATCGGACGTGCATGTGATTTATTTCTGCGCTCAGCAGCCGATGTCATCAAAGAAATGCTGCTATGCATCGCATTCGCTCCAAAAAAACCTCTGCTTGTGCATTTTTGCATTTGCTAATAGGAGTCAACGTGGGCTTGGAATGTCATTTTGACATATCATATTTTGTTTTTAAAGACAGCTGACGTTACCATGTTGGTGTCTCAGTTAAGTTTACCAATCCTCGTGTTACAAGGATAATTAAAACGAAGAGATGAATTAACAAAAAATATATTGCATGAACGTATGTCGTAATACTTGTCGGTGTGTAATTCTTCTTCAAACCTGGTTTTCTATCCATATTAGTAAAAGTCAAATAAATTAAAATACAGATATGGACAATAAATTAACTCAAAAAACTGCCTGGCAGCTACAATTATAGTTAATATGAATTAATCAATTACCGCATTTATTTCCTACAGTATTGTTGCCTCTTAAATCCATTTTTGTCTTTGGGCGCTCGTTTCTTCGACTAGAAGTCACTCATTGGGGTTTCCAATTTGTGTGTTCTAGACCCGAAATGTTCTCAAAGCTACTTACCGTCACATCTCTGCGGGGAACGCAAAGCTGGCCTCGTTAATAAGAGAAGGAGAAATATAATTTCAATAAGCTTTTAATCTGTGGAGAAACCATCCAAAGGCTTCCCATCGCAGGACATGTTCTCTGTTCACCCTATGATGCATACATTAGAGGACAAAGTCACGCTAAATCAAACGACGTTGGAAAATTAATAAATGTCGGACGCGTCCGGCTCCTGCAGCTCAAAGCCTAGATTCCATCTCTGACCGAGTCGACCCGAATGCCGTCTTTCAGCGTGAAGAAAAACGAAGCAACAGGCTCTCCACTTTTATAAGAATAAGTGGCTGCAGCTCAGGAGGCGGAGCGGGTCAGCCGCTAATCGGAGGTCAGAGGTTTGATCCCCGGCTCCAGCTGCATGGCAAAGAGTCCTTGGGCGAGATACAGAGCCCAGAATTGCTCCTGATGGCTGTTGCATTGATGTGTGACAGGATATGATGGAAAATGCCGTCCTGCAAGTGCAATCAATTTCCCAAGGAGCGAATTATGTTCCAAGATTACGTGGAAAAATCTGGTATTTCATTGCAGAGATCAGGGACTTGTGGGCCTCAATGGGCGACTAGATGATGGTGTTTTCTTGCACATCCAAAACCGCCGCCCTTTGAAATTTATATATATTTAAAGGTGTTTTCCTTGAATTGGGGCAATGATATTGAAGTCTTTCTTCAAAGAGAGGAAGGTATATTTATTCAGTGCCAAACGGTGTTGGTTTAAGGATATTTGTGGATCTGCATTGGATGAAAAAAAGGGGCACTAATCATGTAGAAGACTTAATATTTGCAAAAGATAAGTCATCAAACACAAATAGGAGGGAAAACTGAAGGGAGCTGCCAAAAAGGACAGTTTGTGCTGATGTGACAAGGGGTGCATCATTGTGAGATTTTTTGAAAGGAGAATGCTTGAGATGCCATTTCCATTCATTTCATTAGCTCTCATTGTTGTGACAGCCTGTGGATAAATTGGCAGAAATAGCAAAGTCATGTAGATGTGGTGTTTGAGGACAGACTGCACTTGGCTAATTACTGCTGGAAAAGACAACAAAACAACTCTTAGCGCTTGACAAATTTAGACAATAGACCATTAAGTGCACTTGAAATCACTGAGTTATCATCAAGGCTTTTTATCTTGCTGTAATTATCGTCTATCGCAAATGTTTGCGGAGGGCGGGAAAGTGCGATTCATAGGCAAGCCAGTGTGCAGCTGAGATTTTCAGAGAGAGACGGAATTAAACTTTGCAAATTGTGATTAACGTCGACGCACCGAAAGATCTGAACGCGCAACCGGCAAAACAAACGATGGGAATCCGGGGAGTTCTGGAGATAATTCAGAATCAGCTTCATCGATCCCAACATTGGGCGATTCCTTGCATGCAACTGCAACCGATCGACAAATGTCGGTCAATGCGAAGAAAAAAACCAACAACGGTACAATAATGATGCTAATTGTAGAGGGAAATAAAGAAAGAAGGGTAAAACTGAGGCTTTTCAAACCACCCCAGAACAACTGCTTGGGTGAATCGACGCCAGATAAGACTTGACTCGGTGCATCTGATCGGCGGCGTTATGCTTCAGAGTAACTTTCGCATTAAAGCTCCAATTGTGACGATAAGAAGTGCAGCAAATGAAAACGTGTCCTAAATTCATCTCTCCACGGGGATTAAGGAAGCCGTTCCTGCATCTGGAGGAAAGAAAAAGGAAAAAAAGAACAGGTTTCTTGGTAGAGAAAGAAAGAAAGAAAGAAAGCCACAGAGGAAAAATTAATTTCTGCAAAAGGATATTTAGCCTGGAGAAGCTTGATTTTGTTCAAAAAAAAAAGAAAAGGAAGACCTAATGCAGAATCTGCGTGAGCTCTGCTGTCAATTGGAGTGGGATAGGTCGGGATTATTGACCGTTGTGATTTACTCCGAACCGTTTTGCTTGTGGCAAACGCGGAAATCCTCTTCATTTGCACATTTTCTTAGAGTAGTAAAAGATGAGACTCTCTCTCTCTCTCTGCTACACAGCAGCCATTCTGAGCAGAAGCATAATTATTACTAAGGTAATATTCCCAATTTTAGGAAGATATCAAACCTGATAAGCCTGATGTGTATAGTATGTAATCCTGCATTTCTTTATATTAGATTTACAGTGTAAATAGGGCATCAAAACACTCAAAGTCTAATATGTGATACTCTGATGTTTACTCCAGCGGTATAATGTGCCCCGTAATGAATGCGATATCTTGTAGTAATGATACCGCTCCTTGAATAGCTTCCCGAACAAAAGATATTTTTTCTCCATTACCAGCCAATTTCCTGCGTACGAGCAGCTGCCCGTTAGCCGCGCCGCTTTGGTAGCTAATAAACTCCCCCCCGCCGTGTCACCTCGGCTCCTGTGTTAAAAAGTTATCTGGTCTGTACGCCGGTAATTACCTTTACAGTGTGTCACATGTGTCCGGGGTGTTGCTTTTGCCTCTTTAAAATTAGCTGCATCTGTCGAATGTCATTCAGGGAGGTTTCACGTATCTGATATATCGAGATCTGGGTGTGACGTTGGGATAACGACTTAAAAACTCGTAATAAATATTGAAATAGAACCCACATGATCTTTAATCGTCTACCCAGACTTTATTTTAAGGCGCGTCAGGACCCTGTATAATAAAGGCGGCTTTAATAGGCTGTTCTGTCAGAGCAGGAGCTGGGGGATGAAAAAAGGGGTTCCTGACACCGGCTAAGCCCCTTGAGAACCTGTGGCAGCAAAGGATTGTGGGTCAGGGAGAGGAGTCTTGATGATTATCCCGTAGTCGTTGAGCAGCCGTGGAGTTCCTGCCTCACAATTAATGTCATTACAGCCGCACTCAAGGAGGGTTTGACAGTGTGTGTGTATGTGTGTGTGTGTGTGTGTGTGTGTGTGTGTGTGTGTGTGTGTGTGTGTGTGTGTCCCTCCCCCCTACCATAAAGCAATCATACTGCATCACTTAAACTAATTAAAAGTCAATTAATCAGCGCAAAGTCTTTGTGCTGCTAATGGGTAAGTGTCTTGAATGATAAGAGGTGTGCTTATATAAATATATACATATCTATATATATACTGTACTATATGTACTGTGTGTGTGTGTGTATATATATATATATATATATATATATATATATATATATATATATTAGCCTCCAGTCCCTTTCTCCTCATCACTTCACATAAAATTATTTCTCCTTTTCTTTGCACGATTTCTCCCCGCGAGCGTCTCCTGTTCCCTCCAATGGATGTTCTGGTTCTTAGCCTCCAGCTAGCGCCACCCTTTCTGGAGGTCAGGGATGTGATGGACACGCCAGCCCGTCCTGACAGTGATCCGCCAGGCTTCCGGGGCATCCGTCGGTGGACCTCTAGCCTGAATCGCCTTCTCGACAATACCCATGACAGCAGCGAGCGTGGATCTTATCTGAGCGGAAGCAAAAAAAAAAGAAAAAGGGAAGAGATGTATTTTTTAACAGGTCGCGCCACAGATGATGCCGACTTTGCGCTTGACAACACCTGTGGAAGGAGATGAGCTTTTATCTGCAACTTTCTTTCTTTTCTTTTTTTTGTCACTGAGCTCGCCGTGGATCAAATATGTCACCGCCGAAAGGATTGTGAGCGACGGCAGGCGGACAGGTGGACTGACAGAAATGTCACTTTTCAAAACAGGCGCAATTAAACGCCGCCGTAATTGCCCACGAGGAGCGAGCAAGGCTTCCGCTACCGCCCGGGGAGGATTTTAAGAGGGCGAGGTTGTAAAGAAGCTCCTTCGTGATGACGTTAAAAAAAAAAAAAAAAAACAGAAAAAAATCTTCCCATCTCGTGTTTGCTTAGACTCCCTCGGCTTCCTTCCACCCTCTCTTTTATGTATAATGGAGAACGGATTAATTGCGCCGTGCACCCCGGCACCCTCCGTTTTCATTATCGGCTTTAACAACTGTCTGTGGCGTGTTTACAAGGCCGCTCATTCTGAAATCATGGCGTCAGGTTTCCTTCCTTCCTCTCTGCTGCCAGTCAGAGCAAGAGGAGCTCTACCCCCTAGTGACCGGGTTGGGGTACTGCAGCCGGGCTGCTACTGTAAAAGAGCTCGGAGCAGTTTAGTTGAGCCCGACTGGGTGCTTTGACACAGGGCGATTATGGGATCAGACCTTTCGGAGGTTGGGGGGGTGGGGGCTCAGCTCCCCATGCATGTAAAATTCTTCCTCTCTATTGTCTCGGTTAAACCGCCCCTGTTTTTACCGCCATATTTCTTTTTCCTCCTCATCGTTTTCTCCGCTTCCTTGCATCGACAGTCAGGAGTAAGTGTGTTTTATACATCCAGAAAATGACATGATGTAAAACATAAGGAATAATGCAAAGAGGATGAGAATACAGTCATGCTGCGCAAAGATAAAGTACAGTATCTGCCATAAAGCTCCTCCCCCACAAGGTCAACCTGGGGGTCACCTTCTAATCACTTCAAGCTTAATCAAGCATACACTTGCATGAAAAAATATAAATAAATTTGAGAATTTTCTGAAAGAAAAAAAATGCATTTTTTCCCATTTTGGCTGTTTTTTTTGCAGATACTGCACTTTGGCTTTATAAAGCAGACTCCTTCGTAACGTGGAATCCACCCACCGCCATGAATGCAGGCAAAGCGGAAGCAATTAAACGATCTTGACTCTTGTTTTTTTTGGTTTTTGGGGGGGTTTTTTTGTGACTCGATCCTCTTCGTCCTCCTCTTCCTCTCTTCCTCTTCCTGCCGTCGATTGAAAGGCGAGCCAAGCGGCGGCGGCGGCGGAGGATGTTGTATTGATTTTTAACGCTATTATGGCTGCATTCGGGGTCACATAAGGAAAGTCAGGTTACATAGATAAATAACACACAATGAACCCCTCCCTTCCTCTCTTTTTTAGTGGGTTGGGGCAAACTATTAATATAATAATTATGATTTAATATATTTTTAGGGTGCTGAGCCTCAGAAAGAGTCTAAAATTGCCTCTGCTTTGACTCATTTTCATATGAATGATATCGTTCCCAGACTTTTCAGCCTCGTACACATGCTGAGTAATACCGACCAGAAATAGCAAAACAACCCCCCCCATCCCCCACTATAAAAAAAAAAGCACCTTAATTTCAAAGAGCATGTGAAATTGGGCTCGGGGGGGGCTTAAGTCACTGGTGTGTAGTGAATCCATGCATGTGTTGGCAAAGATTACTTATTGTGCAGCCCAATCATACATATGCAAATGCACTCTCATGATCCCAGAGCATTGAAAGAATTACAGAGAGCATCCGTCACACTCTGAAAGACTCCACACTGGCCCATATAATCACTCCGTTGAATTGAGGGCAAGTGGAAAGAAAGGATGCATCTCCATTCAAATTACAAAAAAGAGAGAGATTCAACGTAGAGACGCACAGATGCTTCGCAAATGCATTCAAAAGGTCTTTCTTATACTAAACGACCCCCCCCCCTTGGTAAATATTTGATGGCATGGCCTTGAGACACAGAGGACGTCCACGTGGAGTTGTTTTTAGGTCAGTTCCGAGGTTTTCGCTCCTCTCGCTCCCGGTGTGAACAGCGAAGGACAGGATGTGATAGGCGGAGGAGATTTGTTTGAAATTTGCCCCAGTTCAGAGATAATGGAGCGAGCCCCCCCCCCCCCCCACTGCCTCCCGTTTTCCTCACGCGGGATACACAACCCATTCAATGGCTTTCATCGGTGTTACACAACCTGCCACCTCCAGTGATGGAGCAGGGAGGCGGAGTCAACCCGGAGATATGACGCCAGGGATGTATTTATGCTGATTTAGTTTTGAAAAAAAAAATTGAAAATGAAGATGAAAATTCTGTTTAAAATTGTTCCAAACTGACACAATGTTCATAAAAGTGCTGCACACCAACATGATGATGGGTCGAACCGCTTATTTTAAATGAGAATAACTTGGAAATACCAAATAACGTACAGTTTTTCCTTTCAATCACGTGTGTCAAACTATCAAGGCTATCAAACTTTCATGTTTGTAACTTGAATAAGTAATAAATTATTGAACATTAACTAGTAGTTACATTTTATTTTACATTACATTGAGTTACATTTAGTTACATTTATTAGTTACACCTGGCCCTTTGAGGACAGCCTTTGCTGAAACCGAAACTTCTCTGGCAACTTCCACCTCCACTCCACGTTCACACACACTCATCACACCAGACGTGTTTGGCGTGCTAACGGCTCGCTCCTGGCGCCGCTAAGTAGTCACACATCCCACAGATTTCCAAGTAATGGCGGGGTATGTGTGTATATGTGTGTGTGTGTGTATATGTGTGTGTGTTGGTGTTGGCTTTGGAGAACCAGTTGGCGCCATCGTTCAGGGGTCACCGGGTGCTCGGTTAATGGGAAATCATTATGTAAATCCGCTCTAATTAAAATTAGAACCACAGCGGTGGAGTCCGAGGTACGGATGGTGGGGGTGGGGGGGGAGAAGGGGACGTTAAATCATATCACCGCCGCGCTTCATTTGCATAACTCAATTCACCTCCATGCGGCGTTTCTCTTCATACCCCCGTGCGACAGGCACCGCTAGAATAAATCCAGACGAATATCTGGAGCCGGAGTTACCAAAGTCACTTTTGCAGCTCCGACCGCCATCCGTGGCGTCCCTTTTGGATGGCGTTGTGTCGGACGGAGGCGTTAGCATCAGATTTTCCCCCCATTTCAACCTCGTCGGCGGGATTAACCCACCAGGAAAGCCGCGGCTGCAGGCCTTCAGTTTTAACGGCGATTACAGAGTCAGTCATCTGATTAGGAGGCTAAGCTCCTCTGCTGAGATACCTGGCGACGCCGGGCCGGCGTGGGCCTAAACTTACAGCGTAAGAGCGTTCAGTTTAATCTATTTTTGGGGTGTCGAACATCGCCGGCCCACGTGTGATCACCTGAGGTGAACATCTTACAATAAAAACGTGTTTCTACCTTAAATAAATCCCCAACTCTTGGTTTAATCGTCTTGGCCTTAAACGTCCAGCAAGTTGCGGGCATTAAGGGAGTGATATAAAATATTATCTCTTGTGTGTGTGTCGGTGTGTGTGCATGCATATTGCTGTTGCATGAAATCTTTAATTCCAGTTTGCAGTCAGACAGCTGTGAAGCATTTATTTTTTGATCATACAGCAAATCTTTCCCCTGCCTACCGATGATTTTTTGCACGTCGGTGATTGTTGCACGAGGGTAGGAGCGTCTCGATTATATTTTGTGAGTTCGCCGTGTCCTCCTGCGACATCTGTTCGTGCTCAGAAACCAAGGTCAAGCTGACTGAGACAGGAAGGTATAAAAAAAAAATCTTTTTCTCCGCTCATAACCCAGAGTAACTAATATCCACCTGTGATTAACCTCCCATTAGCAAACCCAACGTGTTATCATCGGAGGAGTCTGAGCCTCCAGGCTGCTCTGACTCACAGCGCGGCCCCATAAAACGCACCATTAAACAATTATGAGAGGCTTTACGAGCGCGCCACCTGACCGCCGGCGTATCCGCAGCCGCTGTTGGTGTTTGGAGGTGGCCAGAGGTTGGGATTCATCGGGGAGGGGGGCTCGGCGAAGGAAGTTATTGACCCCCATCCTCATCTCGCCGGTGACCAGAAATCTCTTTATGCGAGTACCGGAGGGATGATGATGATGATGATGATGATGATGATGATGATGATGCGTGAAATGTTTGTTATAATTACCTGAACCAGAACCGAACTGATCCGGCCGCGTCCCATTTCCAAGACAAAGCTAGCCGAGCCAACAAAGGATGCAAAGACACGTGTAGATTTTAAACCCTCGACTCTAAAGGGATAACCAGCTACCAGCAAAATTTAAAATTTATGTACAAGTCCTCATTTGTGCCTTAATTAAGTCAATTTCATAGTTTAACACCTCTGAAAAGTAAGTTATTTTATAATGTTCTAACACTTAATAGACACAATTATTGCTGGAGAGCCCTGTTTTTCACGTTTCGAGAGGTTTAGTAATAACCCAAGATGAAAATTATTTGGTTGTTAGCGCTCAGAGGTAATTGCTTGTGAGTTTGAGTGTGTGTGTGTGTGTGTGTGTGTGTGTGTGTGTGTGTGTGTGTGTGTGTGTGTGTGTGTGTGTGTGTGTGGCGTTAGCGGTCTCCTCTGAGGTCACAGCTCATATCCTCCCTCATATTTTTAGCGAGAAATTCTCCCAATAAAGCCGTGTTTTATTGATAGCGGATCATTCGCCGGTAAAACGGCGCATCAGCTTCATTCCCCTTCGTGTCCTCCTGAAATACCAGATCCTTCCTCCTCGTCCTCTTTCTGTGTGTTTACAGGCAAACCTTGGTTTCCGACCACAATTCGTTCCGGAAGGCTGTTCGAATAGCGATTTATTCGAATTCCAAATACCTTTTTCCCATTACAAATAATGAAGAAAACTACCTAGAAAACTACCTTTTTTCAACATATGTTATTTCATAATGTCATTTATATATCAAATTGTATGTATGTATGTATGTATGTAATGAAAAATATCAAAGAAATGTAAAAGAAAGAAGTAAACATGAGAAACAAAGAAAGAAAGAAAAAACATGGACGTAATCAGGTTAGCCTGAGGTAGGAGTTACCGTCGTCTTTTGGACAGAAGTTTACGGTACCGTAACTCGTACCAGAGGCAATGGAACGCAGATTAAGTGAAAAATTATTGAATAAGGTAAACTAAAATAAAAAGCACATTACCGTCACGTTTTCTCTCGCCTTTTTCTCGCGCTTGGCGGCGGCGAGAATAAGGTGGTTTTTTTTCACGTTCGACTTCTAAGACAAAAAATTTTTTGTCGAATTTTTCAGTCGAATGCTGATTCGTTCAATGTCTAAAGCGTTCGAAAACCAAGGTTTGCTTTTATATCAAGCAGGTCTGCATTAGGGTCAATTTCTGGTCCCCACCTTGCACGTGTGTGTGTGTGTGTGTGTGTGTGTGTGTGTGTGTGTGTGTGTGTGTGTGTGTGTGTGTGTGTGTGTGTGTGTGTGTGTGTGTGTGTGTGTGTGTGTGTGTGTGCGTGTGTGCATCCGAGCTAATAAGGCCGCTAAGAAGCAGCGTAACGACGTGTCACCATGAAGGTCACGAGTTCAGACGCTGCATGTAATGTCACACCTGCGGCGCTAAAAAGGAAGACGGCATTTTTTACTCAGCTGCCGGTTGTTGGAGACAATATTCCGCTCTTCGAGCTTCAATTACAGCGTGGAGTCTCATTTCGTACGAGTTAATATTCTCCTTCAGCCGATCTGAAGGGCGATCGGCCTCAACGTGTCGAAAGAAGGAGGACAAATCGCAACGGAAGGGAATCTTTTTTTTTTTTAAAAACTTCTCCGCCTTCGCCGCTACGTAAAAAACATGATTTTTTATCCGCGGACCCTATTAACCCTGGGGGTGAACTTTCCATCCCTCCTCTCAGGTGATCTCATCTCCGCGGGTGATGAAGGAGATGGGGTCGGGTCGCTTTTTATCCCTCGTCGATCCCGCGGCTGTAATAGCATTTTTCCGTACAAATCATAAAGACGAGATGGAGCAAGGGATTGTGGGACGGGGTCGGAGGAGTCCAAAACAATTACACACCTCAATCAAAGCGGATGTATGTTAAATTACAGCCAGCGAGAAGACGGAATATGATGTCCGCCTTTTTCGGAGCTTGACTCAATCGAGCTAACGCGTAGCTTATTAGCGCCTTTGTTTTCCCTGTAATTTTAGCATTAATCAACATGCAAATATCTCACCACACAATATAATTACACATAATCAAGTCCCATGATCTTATAATACCTGCCATATGGTACGACGCCCCACAGCTGCCGCAACGCCAGGCCAGCCAATCAGCTTTTGTTGGCGCCGTCAGGGAAACCCGAGAGAGGAGGGCGGCAGCGATCGTCTGGCTCCGAAACGGCGGCGCATCCCCCATCAGTCATCTCCTTAATAGCGTCCCCTGTTATCGATCCATCCGCTCGCGCCATGACCGTTTTGTTGTCCCCCCCCCCCCCCCCCCCCCCCACACGCCGCCGCCAATCGACGCAACGGTACGTTAAAAGAACAATGATTGGACTCGATTTGTTATGTTAGCTCCCGCCAAACCCCTTGCTTGTGTCTGCCGGGCGGCGCAGGATGCTGTCCTGGTTTTCTTTCTTTTTTTAATCGGCTTTCTTGCAGAAATTTCTAACGAGTGTAATAACATGAGGTTGGGTTTAAAAAAAGAACAGCAGCAGGAAATAGAAATAGAATGTGTGCACACATCAGAGACGTCCTGCTGAGGTTCGGGTTTTAAACCGATGCATCTCCATCCTTGCAGCTCCTTCGCTAACGTTGCTAAAGCTAATTCTGGCACATGCCTTACTAGAATTACTCTGATTAACACTGGACCCATTATGGATGTTGAACTGGAACATCCTGACACACACACACACACACACACACACACACACACACACACACATGGTAGAATTCAATTTTAAATAGCGCTCTTTTTTTGCACAGTCCAGGTTCACGCAGTGAAATTAGAATGAATCGTTTCGAGGCGTCCCTGCACGCTCGGAAACATTTCAAACCACCGAAATCCGACTCTAATCATTCTTGATTAATTATTAAAAGAAAACATGCGTGTGACATATGGCGAGCAGACGATGTGGAGTGTTTAGATGTTGTGTCAGAACTGTATTAAATTACCAGCACAAAGAGCTGAGAACTGAAGTGAAGGCATTAACCTCCCCGCCTATCGACGCACCCGGGGGGCCGTGAAATGATCATCGCCATAACTTCAGTCCGAGTGGGATCTGAGCGAGTAATTATCTGCGACGCGGTGACAGATCTGTGCTGTGAGCAAAATAAAAATATATTACCGCTCTAATTCAGATGCCTTATTTGTTCATATCCAAATAAATGTAGTGGGTTACATCTCTACAGGCTATAAATGCGGGGGTAATTCACTCTGCAGCCTCTGGGTAATTAGACTAATGGAGGCTTGTGCATTGGAATTAAAGTGCCGAACGCTGTTTCCTGAGTGAATAGCGTTTACAGCGTCTCCACTATGCACTATAAAGTTAATACATGGTTAATCGGCACGGTGAGCCTCAGAAAAAAGGCCGAGGCCTCGCTGGAAGTGGTGATTGCCCAGGCGGCGATAAAGGGGAGATTAAGTTCCCTCTCAGGGACTTCAGGTATAGGAAACAAATCCAAAGTTAGTATGAAATTAAACGCTTTAAACCCCTTTTTTTTTTTATTAACATGGCTTTTTTTATCCAAATCAGTACACCGGTAAATGATTGTAGAAATAAATTCTCAACTGGGGTCCTTGGGTTTTAAGACACGTTTTGCGGCCTCCTCTGTCGACATGTAAAGAGTTACCATCATGGTCACATGACGGTTCTGCTGAAACCGCCTTTCCTGATTGGCTGAAAGTGACAACATAAACCCAGTAGAATCCAGAATATTTCATATATTTAATCCGGGTAAATAACTCACCAATACGTGAACAACCTTGTAACGTTGATCGCCATAAACTAGCGCTTTCGCGTTTGAGATTTGTCACTGTCAGAAGTCATTTGGCACCACCCTGAGCCGTCTGAATGAGCCAATCACGGCCGTCTGGATGTTCTGAACCCCCCCACAGTCTTGGAGCTTAAAGTGTCCAGAGTGATGGACTCCGATGTGCGTCGAGTCGCTCATTACCACAGAACAGATGCGTCTTGCCTCAACTTTTCCCGCCTGTTTTGTCAGATCCAGCACATCTCTGACTCCACCACCTGTGTGCTTGATGTCTGAGTGACATTTTAAAGGCTTTTACGCACCTTTTGATGATAAATCGTTCTTTTTTTTCTTTTCTTTTTTTTCGCTTTTGTCCCCTTTTCCCACAGCTTTTTATTATTATTTTTTTCTGTTCTCCTTACAGAAGATCTGTCAGGACTTGGCACCCAAGAGACCGACACGGCGAATGATGAGCATCGCCAGATACCGAAGGTGAAGTTGGACCTCGAATGAGAAAGAGGTACTTGTCTTTGTAATGGAAATCAACACGGGTTTAACGGCATGTCAGAATTTTCACGGGCTTGTATTTTACCTGAGATAACCTCCAGCTCTTTGAAGATCAGACGCTACATTCTCCACCTAATCCTTCTTCTGAGATTATATCTATTTACCTCTCTAACCTCACCAAAGTGAAATTATAATCTCGCATGCGTTGGCTGAGCTCGTAGGAGGACGCTGGGATTGGTATAAAAAAGCCAGGTTGTCGTTTCAGATTTTTATTCTGCAGACTCGGTGAGCCGCTCTATGATCTACAAAGAATACAAGAATGAAAGTCGTTCTGTATTACGCCGCCATGTTTTCCACGGCAGATTTTAAGTTTGCAGAGAGAGAAATAGTCAAAAGAAAAGTGGGCAAACAAATAATAAACTGATTTTATGTTGAGGAGCCTCAGATTCAGAATCTGTAACTTAGATTCTTTCCAATCTGTCATGGATTAAAACATAATTTTCCCTCGATTGCTCTTAGAATATTTGTGAAACATTGGGTTGAGTTAAATATAAAGTAGATATTTTTATATCCATGTTACAGAATGAGCAGCGGATTTAAATGAGTTTCTCTTTAACCAAACATCCCCTGACCTTTAAAGCTGCATTTAAAAATATTCACGTTAGAGGTGACTCACCTGAGACCGTCTCAATGCCGCCGCATGATAATGTGAAATGAGGTATGACGGTAAATGATATGTGGGTCAAGGTTGAGGCGATTTATATACCTGTGCTCGTTCTCCTCCCCTCGGTAAGAGATAGCTACCCTACAGGATTAGAAGAACCCCTGTTGAGGCTCGGGACAAGTAAACCGTTTTACCTCGCAGCAGAAAAGTCACATATATTGATCAGTTTTGCATCTGAGTGTCTTTTTTTTTTTTTAATTTTACCTGGGCATGTTATGTGAATCCATTCGTTCCAGAAACCAGAAACCTCTTTTTGAAATTGATCAGATACTTCAGTCAAGTTAAAGACCCTCCGTTCAGCCAGAGACATGTGCACCGAGAAGAAAAGTGCAGCAAATATGTGCCTATAAGTGTTTCCGCTGCATAAAAGAGGAGCTAATTACAAGAAATAAACACTCAGTTTGAGGAGAAATCATCTTAAAGCGAGTGAAATCGTCTCTCCGTGCAGCGAGATAACTCAATTTGTCAAGAAATCTTAAAATAAATTGGTTCCAGTCTGGAATTGAGTGGACGATTTACATCATGTATGCTGTTACAGCCACTTCCTGCTTTTGTTTTTTGTTGCCAGATCTGTTGTAAATACACAATTGGAATATCTTCAGATTAGAATTACCGCCTGCTGTACATCCTGGACTGCTGGTGGCAGTGTAGCTCAGGATGCTGACACCATCGCAAAGTTCACTTTGTCATAACCTCCACCAGGGGCTGTCCAAGCATCGCCTGCATTCACCCATTCATTCTTTGCTGATTCATGAAAAAACAAAGTGGGCTTGAATGACAATAAGATATACTGTGTACTGTATATATATATATATATATATATATATATATATATATATATATATATATATATATATATATATATATATATATATATATATATAATTATTTTCTTCCATACCTTCCTCCTGTCATTTTTGCCTTTTACATGCCGAACAGATGTCCTTGTTGTGATTTGATCCAGATGGGGTTTCCATGGCGATATCAAACATCCCGCACATGACAATACATTTTGCCCTAGATTTGACTCCGGAGCAGAATTCCTTCCAAAGCTTTATTGTCTTACGTATGTCGGTGCAGCTTAGCTCTGTAGGTTTAGAGATGAAATCTGGGTCTGAATGTCAAACAACGTCTTTTGGCGAGGAGATCCGTCCGGATAAGAATGTTTATCTTTGGCTGTTTGTTGCTGTGGCAGCGCCGGGATGGGATCTTCACTGAGGTGTCGTGGAGATGATTCAGTCTAACGTCCGATGGGAGGTGCCCTATAGTGTAATCTCTTACTCAGCCCTGTTACTTAAGCCAGTTTTCTGCAGGCAGATATTTCTTAACATCTTCACATCTTATATAGTAAGGAAATGCACAGGGATACACGTGTGGATCTCGTTCTTTACCACGTGTTGGCGGATGGATGCAACATCAGTGAGACTATCTCGCTCTTTGCCAGTGGTTGGCGGATGGATGCAATATCAGTGAGACCGCATCTCGTTCTTTACCAATGGTTGGCGGATGGATACGACATCGGTGAGACCGGATCTCGTTCTCGTTGGTGGAGTAAAGATGTAGCTCATGTGTTCTCATGACTTTTGCGTTTCTTTTTATTCTTTACCATTGTTTATGTAACTTTTATATGATTAATTATACACAGGTAAATTCTGCATGTCTATTGGTTGACTTGAATATATTATATATTTTTTCTCATCATGTAGGAGATGTGGGGCTTTTTTTACAAGACTGGAACGGATTAACATGATTTTAGTTATTCTAAACGGGGAAACATTTGCTTGAGTTACGAGTTCAGCTACGGAACGGATTAAACTTGTAACTCCAGGCTCTACTGTTTTTAGTATTTGATCAAAAATAGTAACTCTCTTGCGCTAATCCTTGCCTTTTATAACAGCGTTCATCAACAACCACACAAACGTGAGGCTGACTTGCTGCTGCAGGGATCCATCGTCTGACAGTGGAGAAGATGCAGGAGAGACGCCGCTGAATGATTTAAACCCGGCTCTCTGCAGGTGTTTGGTATTCACATTGATGCTCCGACAAGCTAAGAAATAGATTCCGATCATCCATCATATAGCGAGTGAGGGGGGAAGCCTCTGCATAGATTAAATTGACGCTTTTTTTTTTTTGTCGATCTGGGATACGTTTCAATCTGCAGCATCCTTTATGCCCTAGTTTACGCTTCGCTAACGCTTTTGCGAAAAACAAAAAACAAGAAAAAACAACATCTGGGAGTTTCATCATTAACTGCGAAACGTTTTTTATACAACTTTTGAAAGTGAATCCCATCGTTAAGTCTTCAATCAGTTTCACGCGATGTGGCAAACGTAGGGCCTTTCATCTGATTTAAAGAGATATGATGAAATGGGCAAATGTCAAAAGTTTGTTTTGTTTTTTTTTAAAGAAATGCGGTTTTTCAAATTCGTCTAACTGGTTCTGAGGTGTTTCGTCTGATGTAATATTTTCAAGGTATATATGTCAGCCGGATTTTGACAGTACGGATCTCTATGGCCCGAGGCTTCGAAGGCACGCGCATCCCTGACAGCTCGCGGATAAACAGCCCAAAAGCTACAAGGATTTCTCCGCGGTTTACGACCCCGATAAACAAATGTAATTACCTGCCTGGTTCGGTGCTGCGTCTTGTTACGACTTGTGCGTTGACGGTTCCATTTGAGGCTTTTAAAATCGAAGAACAAAAGGCCGAGGCAACCGCCTGACCTGGCTTCGCCGGAGCGAGGAGAATCCTCCAGCCTGGGCTTCGATTCTGCGAATCGGTTTATTCATGAATAAAATATTTATCCGAAAATGGATTAATTTGTGATTTTTATTGAGAGTTCAAGATTTTATCATCTGCATTCACACACAAACACAAACACATTAATTTGTGCTTTAATTATTAAACAGCCAAGGTGCGTATGCACCGCTTTCCCCGCACCGCTAACGCCTCTCAAATTCGCTCTTTGTTCGCGTCATCATTGTTTCTGAGGAGGAAAACAACGCGGGGCAGCGTCTTAGGAATTAGAACACTGCTGCCATTGTGTTTGTGTCACCTCCACACTTCCTGCGTCCAGGCTCGGAGAACGCTGAAAGACAAAAAAAGGTCACAAAACACAATCATTGCTCAGCAGAGGAACCAAACATGACACCACACGTTCACCCGCGTGTGAAAGAACTGGTTGTGGCTGCAGCTGAGGACACCGGGGGTCGTGACCTCTTGGAATTTAGATTTATTTAGTTTGTTTTTTTGTTTTTTTTAGAGATAATACAATTAACATAAACGTCACTTCACTGTCCCCGGATGTTAAGAAGGCCTGAACGAGAACAGCTCCTGCCGGATTAAAAGAACAGTCCAGATGGAGGATAAAGTCTATTAGCTGACGCATCTGAGCAGAATTCTTTATGGTTGTCACGTGACCTCTGAAGCTTTCCAGGCCCTGGTTGGCTCGCCCTGGGGGGGGGGGGGCATCCCTCCTATTTTTGCGCAAGATGAACATCCCCTCTGATCGCTCCTGACAGATGAGGGCCTCCACAAGCCAGGAATCACGTGACTTTTATTATAAGGAGTTTTGCGCAAGTTGCAGGGTTGACTTTTTTTTTTTTTTTTTTGTTCATTCAGACCCAGGCGGCCTTTAGGGGGACTTTGCGGTTGCAGACTGAGCGGTATTTACGCGTTTAGGGCGCAGAGACCGGGGCGCAGAAGTGGATGAGATCTAGCCTTAAAGGGAGGGGCTTGAACGCTCATCCAGCTTGTGTGTGTGTTTGTGTGTGTGTGTGTGTGGTTTTTTTTTAATCAGTGAGCCCAGCGGAGGACCGACTGCAGACCGGCTCCCTCTCCTCTCCTCACACTCGACTCCGCAGCTCTTAACTCCTGTCCCCGCAAAGATCCATAGGTAAGCGCAAAAGAAAATGTGCGTGACGCGGCAGGGGGTGCTGGCGTGGGGAGAGAGGGAGGGGGGTAGATGAAAATTTTGATGACCGTGCGTCGTGCGCTCCTCTCCCCTGCGCGCCTGTGACTTTTCGGGATATCTTTCGGTTTTTACGCGCGACTTCTTTGTGCGTAAAAGCGGAGACGCAACGTTTGTGCGCGTCTAGCCGCCTCTGAGGTGGTTTCGTGAACTGCGTGACAACACAAAGAAAAGTAATCGTTCACGCTTGTAATGCGCGCTTTAGTCCTCTAGGGCGAAGTTCCTCCATCCTGGAAAATAAAACTTCAACTGCAAAAGGGGGAAATTACACAAATAACATGTTTAAACTGTAAATCAGGGTGTTCAAATAAGATTGCAAGAGTTCCAGTAAGTGAATTACATACACACACACACACACACACACACACACACACACACACACATACACACACACACCTCCCCCAGCTGCTGTTTTGAGCTGTTAGATATCTGACAGACTGCAGAGATCTGCTTACTTCACATATTTATCGAGCAAAGTCTTAAATGTCAACAGTTTTCACAGGAACATCCTCTTCCTTTTGTCTTCCTGGATGCATTAAAAAAATCCAGATTTATCTCTCAGTTCAGGGGAAGGTTCACTTTTATGTCTCACAAAGATAAAGACATATTTAAAGAACGTGGAAAAGTTCTTATCTGGCAAAGAAAAAAAAAATCATAAAAATGAGCGTCTTCCTGGCAGCGTTTGGAACCTTCATAGCAGGAATGTAAATGTCCACCACGGCTTCGACTCGAAAGACATTTCCTCTAAACCATGTTAACTGTTGGAAATGCTGACTCACAGCTGCACAGATCAGTAATTTCCATCTGTAGAGATCCATTATCCATCCGCTTGGAGTTCTGTTCGGTCTCTTGTGAGAATGTGGGGACGTTTCTGCCAATGAGAAGAGAGAAATGTTGGTCGTAGAACTTCCTGATCGGTTTCAATCTCTCAATCTGAATTGTTTTTAATGTTCAGGTTAACATTTAACATTTGGAGCACATTCATTTCTTTTAAACCTTTTAAACCGAAGTGTTTTTCCTATGCTTGAAGCTATTTCATCAGTTTTCTCACCATTTTTTTAGAAGAAACAAACCTAGAAAGTTAATTTCTTTATATATTCCTTGTATTTGCCATATCTAAGCATTTATCTATTATTGTATGGAAAAGATACTTCACTTTTAACAATTTAAACTAAAAGCACCCTTTTGTCCTTTGCATTTATTTGGCTATTTAAACCCTTCCCCACCTCTATCCATTACTTTTAGCGAACTCACTTTCACCTAAATGGTGTTTTAACACCTTTTCATGCCATCTGAGTTGAGTTTTGGTTCTACATTTCATTTGATATGAGTGACTACAGCATGGTTTTCATTAAAAAAATCATAATTTCTCTTTCTATAATAGTCTTTCAGGGAAGCCCTTATCTATTTCTTTCCATTTTTTTTTCTCATACAGTCATTCTTGGCCTTGAATGCACACAGAAACCTGCAGACTTTCACCTCAAATGCATGAAGCGCTTTTGCTTAGAAAAGGGGATTTTGTAGCTGGCACCATGTGCTATGGGTGCAGAAGAATCTGGAGGTAATTGCACGGAGTGATAACAGGGGTTTGGCAGTGTGGGGCGAGTAGCCTGGGTTAGGGCTGGGCGGGCAGGATGTAGGGAACACTGCCATGCATTTCCGGAGTCTGGCTGCGGACCGTTCAGTGCGGTGAGGGCCTCTAGTTACTGTACACTGGATCTCCCTCGCTCTCTCCCCTGTTAAAATTTGGACCGAGTTGTCGTCGCGCCTCACGCCGAACATGTGCGAGGCGCACGTATATACGTCCGCGCCGGCTGCACACAGTTACGACTTAACGTACATGCAAAGTTAAACTGCTGCTGCTTTGTCATACTTTTATCCTAGATGCTCATAATCCGCCGCGGTATCGGGTTCCAAAAGCAAGAATCCAAGAGTTTCCCTGCGAGGCAATCGTTTTCTTACCACCGCCGCCGCGCCGAGGCGGCCAACGGAGAGGCTAGCTGAATTTGAATAGAATGGAAAATTGGCGGAGGGGATCTTCTATCGCAGACTCTCTCCTAATAGATGCTTACATCCGCTGTTTTTGGCCGTTGACGGGTTTTTTTCCGATCGTTTGCCGTCCAAACTTACATCGTTTCTGCGCGGCAGGTGTCGCAGATATCGCTGCGTTTTTGTTTGTTTTTGCGTCAGAATTGTCGGCTGAAGGCGGTTTCACAAAAACTGGCCGTGTTTCGTTTCGTCAATATCGTTCTCGTCGGCGGCGTCCACCGTTTGTCTCAAATGCAGTCAGTTTGTGTTTGGTGTTTGTTTCTGGATGGAGTTCAGCTAGTTTCAGGTTATTTTGATTGGCGTGCAGCTAGGACTCATGGGAATTTCGGCTTGGGACCTGAGCCCTACAGCACATTCATTCCTCACCCCACCCCCCCACCCCAACCCTCGTCTTTGAATTCAATAGCATATAATTTGAATGTGCTGCATCCAGAACCGCACACTAAGTTGTATAATATGGTGAGCTTGCAGGAACGGGGGGCAGAATTCGAGCTGGGGGGAAAAAAGAAAAAAGAATCTAAACTCTTTCACCAGGTAATGACGGTTAAGTGGCAGGTTAAAAATAAAAAAACGTTGTGCCTAATTGCTCGTGAAATCACACGAGGGCATGAAATCCAAACCCATGTTAGCTTTAGGTATCGGGGGGGGGGAGTGCAGTAAGAGTTTTGCAGGTGTTTGTGATTTGGATTCTTTTAATTCGGAATGCCATTTCAAAAGAAAAAAAAAAGAAGTTGTTTCTCATTTTTGCTGCCAAGCTGACATGGAAAAGTTCTGGAGTGTGTGTGTGTGTGTGTGGGGGGGGGGGTATTCACGGTGCTGGTTGGGTGTTCTGGCATTTGTTCGCTTGGTGCAATTATGGTCGTCTCCTGGGTGATGGAGAATGCTTCCACCCACCCTAATTGACCCCAACCTATATTGGATTCACCACCAAAGTGAAACCTGTATAATTAAACCACTTCTAATCCAACTGTTTCCAAGCCACAACTTTGATGCTTCTATAGTAATAATAATAATAATAATAATAATAATCCCTCTGCCCTGGATCTGTATCTTTACTTCATTTCTTTCCAAAAGTATCTCCCCAAACTTTGATTCCCCCCCCCTTGACGGAGGCAGTCATGTGGGGCATGAAAGACCTGTGTTTGAATTCCTCGGGGCTTTAGTCACACTCTGATGAAGAGGGTTTGTTAGATCAGCCTCTCGCTCGTGTCATGCTCAAAAGTGCTATCACTCAAGGCCAGATTGCCTAATAGGCAGCGCGGTATGTTGGTGTTAGTGACTGACATATTGGCCCGCCATCTGCTAGTCGCCAGATGCCAAGCTCCGCCAGAAGTTCCAGAGCTATAAAAAAAAAAAGAAAAACTATTATATTCCTTTCCCTCTAACTAAATCTAAAATTTTTTTTATTCTAGCGGGTGATGATTTAATTCACGAGGCAGCCCTGCTTCGTATCTTAAAAGTTAAAACCTCCACTCTTTCTCACGTGAGCTACATTTTGTATGTTTTTTTTTATTTTTTATTTTTGCTCCCTGGATGATTGATTGTGCGAGAGTGAGGTCAGCGCTCCCGAGCAGCGCTTCTGATGTCATCCTACAAAGATGCATGTTCTCCACATCGTTCCCTCGTAGCCCGGTTCTATCCGTTGTTAAGAGGAGGACGTTTAGCCTTTGGGCTTCTTCTCATCTGATAAAACCAGCACAGGAAATGTCTCTGTTAGCTGATTGGCCCTGTGTTTTCCTTTGGCATCCTCCCACGGGGACCTCAGATATGCACAATGTGTCCCTGTGGCGGAGAAACCACCCTTCTTGTCTCGGCTAACGGCTACATATTTCCTATTGCATCCCTTCCCTTACCCTGTCCTCTTTTTACCTCTTTTCCCATCATCCTCTTTTTTTTTTTTACCCAAAGCTAAACAAACACATCCAATCAAGAGCCCGTCAAATCACCTTTTAAAAGTGGCATATTTTCAGGGTAATTGGGGAATTAAAGGGAGGCAATAAAGTGATGTCAATCCTAGGCGGCATGTGTGAAAACTACCACTGAGGGTAAACATATGACCAGTGAGGTCATGTGTTTGCACAGTTAGCAAGGTTAGCCGCTCAGGGTAGGGTACCGGTCAGTCGTAGCCACGCTGGGTTTCCACTCGTGTCTATACAGGTGTGTTTGAATGTGTGTGTTGAAGTGTGTGTGTCAGATATGAAGGACAGCGTTGGACTCCTGCCATCATGGGAGTGAGAACTGGCAGGACTGGGTTCAGACTCATATGTGGTAATGATGGAAGTGAGGACTTACCTCATACACATAAAACAATCGCTATGCCCTTACATGGGCATTCGCGTGAGTCCAACTTATTGTGATCCTTTGGAAGCGTTTGGGTTGTATTCAAGAGTAAATTTTTTATCCCAACCACCCTCCATTTAAATAGTTACTGGAAGTTTTGGGTGTGCAGATATCTATTGATTCTATTGCCAATATTGTACTGTATGATTTATAGACCAAACCACATGGAAATCCAGTTTACAGTAGCAATAAAACTGCTTTTAAGGTGAAACTATTGACTGTTTAGCATTTTGTTGCATTGCGAAGAGTCTTATTTGGCTATTTTTCTGGTAACGATATGATGACATTAAACATTAGCATATCGACCTTATTGACAAAGTCTACAAAAAGTCATTGTCAGTGTTTGTAACCATGATATTGATTAAGTCACTCTCTGGCTAGCTTTGTCTTGCTCTCCACTGACTCCTTCAGCTGCAGCTCCAACACCGACCAAAACAATGAGCTGAAAGAAGCCAAACAGTTCCACTGGGGGGGGGACTTCAGTGTTGGGTTACAATAATCTCTGGCTGCCTTTCACAAATAAAAAATGCAATTAAATTGACTTATTTTGTGACTACGCCATGTTTCGGTCGCTCGTGATGTTTGTCACAGTCATGTATCCAGACTTTAACTCTTGTAGCGAAGCACATTGCTTAAAATTGTCCACATCCATCTGTCCCATCACCAATAAGCCAGTCTGGCAGCAGCACAGTCTGAGGTCTGTGTCAGGACTGCAGTCGGGAGCAGCGGTAATTGTTTAAGAGTGCATTTATAGAGTGTACTCTTTGTGCCTCCTAATCAGAAGCATACTCGTGCATTTACATACGAGCCTCCGAGGATTGCTCAGGAATGCGCTACGAGCGAGGGAAAGAGGACGAGGAGGGTAGGAAAGCCGTCTCCGGCGGGCGACGTTTCTTTTTCCACTTCACATGTCACCAAGGACGCAAAGTGAAGGGGGTGAAAGTGATTAGAGCTGAAGATCAAATGTACCGAACGGCCGTATCCCTTCCCTCAACAGCAGGAAGGAATGAAGCGAACGCCTTAGCGATTGTGTCTTTTTTTGTGATACCGAAGACGTCTCCAAAAAAAAATTTTTAAAAACCCCAAAAAAGTGGAAATCCAACGCTCCCATCCATCCAGCTATCAGAGGCCTTTATAGATTACATCGTTTTTCGTGGATTCATTTCAGTCCGTATTAGGTAATTTGTCAATTTCTCTCTCTGTACTTTTACTCGAGTCTGGCAAAGAGCGGGGGATGAGTTGAACGAAGCAAAAAAAAAAAAAAATGGCTTCAGAAAACAATTTTAATCAGACGTGGTCCGCTGGGGACGGAGGCTGGCATTGGAGAGCTCTTTACCTCATCGGAGCCCTGCCAGTGGTGATTGGGTGAAACACTCATTCAGGGTTTTATTGAATAACCCCAGCTCTGCACCGGAGGGGCCTTACTGTAATAGAGCAGGGCTAGGCTGCTGAGGTGACAGCCAAATGGTACTTATTAAACTTAGGGATGATTCATGCTATATGCTCTACTGCAGTTTAACCTTGTTGGAGGCTTACGCTTTGGCTTTAACATTGAAGTCCAGTCATATTTCTTTAATGGTACATATGCATGTGATTACCCCCTTGATCAGACAGTACATTTCGCCAATGTCGTGGGTAAAAAGGCGCTGGCAAATGCAATCAATTTAAGCAGTAATATCTTACCTTTCAGATGCGCGTTAGCACCTTTAGCAGGAATGAGATCTACCGGCGCCGTCATCTCCGCTTATTTACCCAGTACACAGCTCTCTGCACAAATTGAGCGTGGCATCTAATGGTGTGTGAGCGTGGATTAATTACCCCTGTATTCAGACTAATGGCTCCTTCTCTTCTGATTAATGATGACACATATCGCACAGAGGAATGCACGGCTAAAACATGGCCGCTAAAATGAGAAGTCTGACATGTAATTGGCTTTTCCGCGCAGCGTTTTCTTTTTGTTTTCTTGTCAGACTTGCCAGATGTAGACTGTTGGTGTGAGGTCTCGATTATTGTCCTCTCTTGACTGGTTTCAGTGCAACAACCTGCATGACGACAACAGGAAGTTTCCCTAACTCTAACATTTTAATGCCAAGGTTCACTTTTTCATGTACAAACAAGTTCCCGTAACATTACTTTGCAGATGCATCATTGCTTCATACCTAATTTATCATCAACAGAGATGGTTGGCTTTGCTTTGAAGACTATGAAGTCTGCATCACCCTTGTCAATTTACCTGTCAAGCTCTTATTATTACCTTTACAACACCATTTTGGCTTGTTTTATGAGTTGTATACACTAATTAACACCTCATATACAATGAGGTGTTTTGGATGCCAGAGATTTTGGAAGGGATATAATTTGAGCAAATGGTTTTAGGTGGATTGTACATGCTTCATTGGGTCACATGTTAAAATTGGTTCAAATACACAAGACTGCGTCGGTAGGGATGAGGTGCCCGTTCTGGCTGGCCTCATTAAAGCTGCCTTAATGAGGAACAAAACACCCCAGACGCCCTCCCTGGAACAATGGCTTCTTGTTGTCAAGAGTCTGCATCCTCGCGTATGACGAAGTCTGGCATGCGTCCCGGCAAATTTTTCACGAAGCTCAGCGAGTCTAAGTCGAGCCTGGAGCGCCACAGTGCCACTCACGTCTGTGACAGCCATCTGGGAGACCACCTAGAAATATGGGCCCCTATTAGTTCAGGTTAGACTTAATGACCAGTAATGGTACACCGGCCAAGCCAAACTGTGTAAAAGGGCTCCAGGCAGGCCGAAATGAAATACCAGTCACTCAAGCTTCGAACGTAAACACAAGGTGGGTGGTTGGTGGGGGGTGAGAAGGTATGTCTGTAGGTGTGTGTCCGTCCATATGGGCTGTTCAGAGGTGGTTCTGTGTGTTCGAGAGCAGAGCTGACCCACATGAAGGAGAACGAGGATGTAGATGACCCCCAATGGACAGATTAGAGCTGGGAGGTTGTGGTGGGGTGGGGGATGTGGTTTTGGATTTATTCCCATTTAACTGCTTTGTGAATCTGATTTCCAGTTTTGCCATCAGCTTTAAAAAGAAAGAAAGAAAGATCGCAACAGGGAGGAGCCCCCCCCCCCAATGATTTCTGCTCAATTATTTACAATTTCATGGCTGTCTGAGATATGTGTTATTCTAATGAATTTAGGAATTAGGAGGCTTAAGTACCGCACATATTTTAGTCTCTACAGCGGAATTTTATCCCCATTTTGGTGGTAAATGCCACGTCATACTCGTGACATTCAGTGATTGTATAGCGAGATTTAAAAGTGAGGAACTCCGTCATCTGTGATGCTACGATTCAGAACCTGAATAACATGACTTTTGAGTCGCAGAACTCACAGGTCTGCAGAAAAGGCAGACAGAAAGGCATGGCGTAATCTTCAACGAACTAGACAAAGACAGAGGAAGAGAGCGAGCTTTGTTATGTCTCATGAAGCTTTAGGGTTTCCTGGAATTCCTGGCAGCCGAGCGTAAAACAAAAAAAAAGTCACATAACCCAAGAAGGAGAGACGAAATCGAGACCGACAGAGTGTGGCGCTCCTGAAGGGCACGGTTCAAGACGTTCTAGTCTCAGTCGCCGCTCCACCACTGCAGACATGAATGTCTAACATTTAAACTTAAGGTCAATTTGCCTCTGGACTCAGGTAAACGCATTACAAAATGCCCCCACAGGGGACTGCAGACTTAAGGGGTTGGCATGCATTGTCTACTGTAGACCTGGGGAAAGAAACACCTTGGCTAGAAACATCGCCCTTTCGCGGGTTTGGGGGGTTGCCACACTAATAACAGCCGGTACATCCATGCACGCTGCAGATCCCTGCAAGGATTTGAGGTATGAGAAGAGTGGAATGTATTCTTTGGAAGCATAGATGTGCTCTCCGTCACTTGGACACTGTGCATCGGCCGATACAAAAGCAATGCTAATGCTTTAATATCTTTAAATTCGATGCTGCAAAACCTCCAAAACGGAGGAAAAATAATTTTTTCCACAGGAGGTGATGTTTGCTGGGGATTTTATCTTGGAATGAAAGAGCTCCTCGTTTCCAGTTCTTGGCGTCACATCTGTCAACCGGTGTAGGTGGACTAAGATGAGGACTCCTTTACTCTGCTGGATTTTTGTGCTGACTTTTGCAGTCCTTTGTCAGGGGCTATACAATAGTTCTTTCTCTGACCGCGGTATTTTCTTCGCTATGTTCCAGAGTGTTCTTACAGTGCTGCTGCTGTTAAATGTGTCCAATTTAATCTCACAGAAAGACCTGCGAGTGGTATTGATCAGTCTTGTTATCAAAGCAACGCCGATCCAATTCCTGCGGATTGTAGAGGATGCTCGATTAATGTGCGAAAAAAAGCTAAGTCGTAAAAACAAGATGCAACGATTTCATTCCATTGAACGCATCAGTTGTTGAGGATAACGAGCCGGAAATGCAGGATCGATTGTTATTAATGGAAATAAAAAGATTAGAATATGTTTAATCAGAGAGGAAACTTGCTTTGCTCCTCTATCAACCATTTTGGCACCTTTCAGCTGATTGTTTTGGTTTCACAGCTTGTAAATCCACAGTCCAATCAGCTCTAATCATCTTCGAGAATACGTCCAACGAGAGATGTAATTTGCACGTGTTTGACTCGAAGCTCTTGCAGGCCTTCCCACCCTTTTTAGAAATGCCAATTATCTTCGCATGGCTATCGTCATGGCAACATAAAGTCCATTTATCAACCGTCTGCTGACGGGAGACATCTTTTAGTTTTCCACACCTGGCTGGAAGAGTCCCCGGCGCTTCCACCATTAAATAGCTTGGCCCTGCATCAACTCACCCGGAGCATGTCATGGCCGAATGAATACCCAGAGAAGGGGTGGGGAGTCTCAGGATTAAAACCAACCATCCCTGGCTGTATGTGATTCTTTATTATCATGCCTTTTTCTGACATGACTGCACGCGGTAAGTGTCCTTTTTTATGCATTCCCTGAGAAAAACTCCCGATTCGCCCTAAAAGCATCATCGGGGGGATGGCTCCACCTCTGCGCCGGCGCTGTGAGTAATAGATCCTTTCGGTCAGGTCATCTCGCTCGCCCGCCACCCCACCCACAGCCTTACCAGCTCCCTTAATCTCCTCCTATCTCTCTCCAGGAATGCAGCCCTCTTATTTTGAAAAATACCTTGTCATGTAATACCCTTGAAAAAGCCAAGCAGCACACTTTAAAAAAAAAAAAAAAAATTGGCATTCCACGCCTTGATTTACTGACTCTTGTTTTAAAACAAGCCAAGAAAGATAAAGATTTATGATATTTTGGAACGATTTAAATAAATATGTCGTCTGCGAAAGGTATTTTCTGTATGCCTGGAGGAAAAAAAAAAAGGGCAAACTCGTGCACTCAGATGTCATCTTTTCAGCATGTCGGCGGGCACTGCGTCACGCTTTTTAAACCTCATGCGTGTGTCCATGTAAGGTATGACGGGGTTTTTGATTCGCCACATAAATCACGCCGCTGTTTATGTTCTTCTGTTAATCTATTTTCACTTAAAGCGTAATTTCTCTCCATATCCGTACGAGAGCCAAAACGTTCGCCGCGGACCCGAAGCGTGGCGTTTTATAGGAAAGCGTGTTTCAAAGCAAGATCCATTTTCTTTGCATTTCTTTTCTTTTTTTTCATGCACATCAGGAACCTCTCAAGCTTTTATGAGAAATACATTTTTATGTTCCAGTTAATGCTTCCAACATGTCGTGTTATTGCCTGTCGACCAGAGGCTAGCGGACTGCCGCGGATCACGCTAATCATGTACGCTTTTAGGTCACGGTCGGCGAGCTTTGTTGCACATCCCAATCGACGATTGGCCTTTTGTTTTTTTGCAGTGGCTGAAAATGTGATCTTTCAAGAACTTTTTTTTTTTTTTAGATCTGAAGGAAAGTTTAAGCATCGTAGAGGTCATTCCTATCCCGTTTTTTTTTTTTTTTGTAATTTTTTTTATCGCTTTCCATCCAATTCTACTTTATAGCCATCAGCTGGATAAACTGTTCTCTAGCTACGATGGCGGCGGTAGCAGCGCTCAGACTAAAACTCGCCATATATCAGGGCTTCGGTTCTCCCTGGTCAGCTCACTAGTAGCAGATTAATGTCCTGTTGGGGAGACGCAGATTCCTGCCCGAGCCTCATTTACTCTGACAGAAGGCAGGTGTCAAGATGGCTGTCCTGAAGGAATGTGAGGAAGGCTGCCTTCCCCTCTTGGAAATGGACGCCGGATAATGACGAGGAAGGGGATTTATGATATGTCATGTGTTTCGGTCTAGAAATTCTATTTGTTACCTAAAATGAGCAAGAATTCAATTACCGGCGGTGCCAGAGGTTTCCATTACCATTAAACCTGTTCTGGTGAGGGTTTTTTCAGTGCATCTGACCGATATTGTATATTTACAGGTTAGTTTAATAGACTTAAATGTTATCGCGGGGCACCTTCAGGCTTGGTGATATTGTCTTGGTGGTATTCATCAAAACCACTTTATTCTAACGGGATATTGATGCATAAAATTTGCATCTATTTACCCGTGGCTTGTTTAAGTTCAATGATGCTGTGGTTTGCAGCCTCGTCTGTTTATAATTTGCACATTTTAACATCATATTCTGTCCCGAGTGACAATAAAGATGAGCGTTCTACAGTAATGTCCTTGTGGAGTCACACATCAGACTGTCGTGCAGTTGCATTTTTATTAAGATTATTTGACATGCTGGATGTTTTGTACCAGAATATCTGTTTTTGTCTTGTTTTGTTTTGTTTTTTCAAAGAGGCTCTTACATAAGAGGCCGCAGAGTGAAAACTGAAACTGCCTGGATCCTGTTCAAAAAAGGAGAAGAAAGCTAATTTATCACTTCATCCTCCCCCGTTATTCAGCGGGCTGCACACAAGAGAGATACTTCAGAAATTTAATATTGAAGTACGGCTCTTATATTAAAAATATAATGCATTGGAGTCACCTGTATCGACGCTGACACAGCTATTGTAATTATCTTAGCCAAAGGATTGTATCGGAGGTGAACGGTGCTAATCCTTTTCTGCACCAACGAAGCACATTGAGATAATTACACCCAGCTTCAAAGCGGTGATGTGTTGTGATTGTCATCGTTCGTTCGTCAGTTCGCTTGTCCACCAAATATCTGTGCAACTGTTGCAGATAGAAAAAATGAAATAAACATCACATTACTCAGGCAGCAAAGGGGATGAAAATGAAATCTCTGTGAAGTCTGTTAGCTAAGATTATCAAAACAAAATATTGTAAAATATTTATTTTGCATAAATTAGCTACTATATAGCAAATAACCCAACATATGAATTTTTTATTTTTTTTGTAACATTTTGAGTTTTGTTAATTTATTAAGCCAAGCTTGCTGCATAGGGGTATGAGATGAGACAAGACAGGAAGTAAGCAGCTCTCACTGCCCTTTAAGATGGAATGTGAAAGTTCAGATTTGTTAAGGTGGACAGTTTTAAAACAAAGTGTGTTGTTCAGCAGCGACTTCAGACTTTTTCTCTTCCCCCAGCAGTTTTTTTTTATTATTTATTATTTGTTATCTGTTGTTGGCCGTTCACACAAGCTCCAAAAAGAAATGTTCCAGATAATTTGATAAGTTTCTATGAAATGAAATAAGCAAATAGACGGAGTTTTCATTTTTCTTTTTTTTTCTTTTTTTTGCAGTGCAGCGGGAGCGGGTTGGTGGTGTGGGGGGGCCGGGGTGGGGGGCAGATAAACAAACCGTTTCTAAGTCGAGCGGAGGACCGTGGCGTCCGAGACGGGGCTGCTTTTTCACCAAGAGGAATGTTCCCTTCCAAGGAGAGATGTGTGTGTGTGTGGGGGGGGGGGGTGGTTGGTGTTGATGGTGGTGATGGGGTGGTGGTGGTGGGGGGGTCCATGATTCAGAAAGCTTTTGTGTGTTTTTAAAAATGAAATGTCAGCGCGGTGAAAGGAGCGCAGCGCCTCTCTTTCAGGACCGGTGACGTCGTGCAGGTGTGTGTGAGCATTCACCCAGGGGGGGGGGTGGTGTATGTGTGTGTGGGGGGGGGGGGGGGTCACGGCAGGTCCGACATCGACATCAGTCATGCTGTTTTGAGACGGAGCCAGCTCTGTGGCCACTGTGTGGAGAGTGTGAGAGCTCTATACCACTGTGCACACAGCATGCAAGAAAACCTCACCCCCCCCCCCCCTCAAACCCTTTTTTTTTTCTTTTTTCCCAGTTTGGTTACGGGAAAAGGCAGCATTTTTTCCTTCCTTATTTGGTCATATGGAGCCCGGCCAGCCCAGCAGTAGCCTTTTTGATGCCGTTCAAACATCCCTATTTTGTGTGGGATCTGTACTTTTTGGAATGCGTTTTTTTTTTTTTTTTTTCTCCCAATTCTCCTTGGATGCGGTCGCAGCATCTGAAAGTGCATTTGAAAAAATAAATAAACAAACAAACAAACAAATAAATAAATAAAAAGAGGGGACACATCCTTTTAAAAGTTAAAGACTGTTTGCTGTTTCACAAAGAAGCAGTAATATTTGTGATTTAAGGGCACCCGGAGCCCAACTTCTGATGCAAATGCCCCCCTTTTAAAAACCAACAATAAATGCAAGAACCGTGTTTTATAACCCTTCTATTTTCCTGCCAACTGCTGCATCGGCTCGTTTTAGTCCATCGTTTTATTTAAGCAAATTGAATCGGATGCTTACAAGCGAGAACTTAACTTATTTTTTCTGAAAGGTGAGGCTGGAATTTAATTAGTACAATTAAAGATGAAATACTTGTAGTTAAATTGAGTTAATCCCTTCAGGGCTGCAGGATCCCGACGATGGATTTAGCACGTTGTTTTTACCACGATTCCAGAGCGACAGGTAAACACGTGTTTTTCAGCTGACTTTCCTCGAAAAGGAAAGGTCATAATATCCCGATATCTTTTTTTTGTTACAGCTCCTATTGCGATGAGCAAAACTTCCATCCATGTGTGGGATGGCAAGAGGAGGAAATATTAAAAGAACATTGAGTCATAGTCCAAATATATGACAGATGATCGTGTGCTTAAGCGTTTGGCTTCGGTTATCTCGTTGACAGCGGAAAATAAAAACCGGATTCAAGAATGCAACACGGAGAGCAATTTGTTTTCACGCTATCGGGGGCAGTTTAGAAAGTATGAAACTACAGCTTCCTCTCCAGGAGGGATTTGTCATTTTGAGAGATAATTGAAACAAGTGCTATTTATTATATCACAACGTGCTGTTATGAGTACAGGGAAGTCAGTCGAGTCCTTTTTTTTTCGGCTGTGATGAGCAATTAGAGATCTGAGAACACGGAGACATCGCTAAGACGACGTACTGCAGAGGAAAGAAATAAAAATGACCAGACTTATTGCGAACGAGGTCGAAGCATAGATTTTTATTAGGTAATAATTTCAGGTTTTGTTTCTTTTCCATACAATTTTTGCGGTAGTTTTTCTTCCTGTTGGACAAAATGTGTGGAAGCTTATAAAAAAAAGTCTAAGTTTTGTTTGATTTATGACCTCAGTAAACAGTTTGCTGATGATCTTATGCTCTATATTGCCAATTTCAAGTCTTCTTTAGTCTGACTTGATGTTCTTTGTTGGAAATCATGGCCCCCATTTAGAGTGAAATACAAGCGCCGTCCTCTGGTTCTCAGTCGCATCCAATCAGGATCGAATACGATCCAGCCAATATGGTTGTGGTTGGCTAACTCTAAGGCTAGCTTTGCTGTTTCTGAATGGTTTTCATTGAGGCTTCCCCGACTGTCAGTCTGTCTCGTGTATGATTCACAACACGGAGAGGTGTTTGGAATGTGAACCATTGTCTGGGAATGCAGGAGCAGCCCTTTTTTTTTTTTTTTTTATTCACAAAATGGAAAATCGACATCTTCAACCCTCAGGACGTTTTTTTTTTTTTTTTTTTTCCCTGAGATACGACACTAGACGAACTCAGGAATCGGATGCCGGATCGCGTTGCCATGGCGGTATCCGTCACGTATGACGACACGTCTGAGGCTCTTGGAGGAGTCGACTCTCGTTCCATTCCTGGCCTGGTTTCGCTCGTCGCCGCCGCGACGACGTTAGCCTCTCTGGTTTTTTTCGAGTGCGAATACCGTCTGCTCGCGCTCAAGCGAAGCTTTTCTGTCATTCGAGCCAAATCCACACTTGCAGAAATTTGTTTTGGAGGACATGGAGTGAGTGGAAAGCAGATGGTATTGAGATTGAGTCGAGGTCTGATGCTACCTCCGCCGTTGCCTCGGAGTTGCAGCTGAAGAACTCTTTGACAACGGGAGCTATTGTGGTTGATTTACACAATATGGAATGTTGATGCTGATGCACAGAAGCTCGTCTGTTTAGACTCGAGTAAATCCTGCTAGATTAACCGAATGCTAAGCTTAATTCATAGCCCTGAGTCTCATGTAGCCCAGGACAGTCTGCAGCTGTTGGATACGCTAGCTGCTAGCTACGATCCAAGAAAAGATGGAAACACAAATAAAAAATTGTCTATAATAAAAACCTATCTTCACCTGATAATAGCTCCCCATCCAGAAAAAAAAAAAGAAGAAGCTCCCAACCTGAAACAAAGAATGGAGCTACAGCGCGCCCTTGTTTCTCGCGCTTAATGCGTTCCAGGAACCACATGCGAATAACGAATTCCACAAAATAGCGACAAACTATTTATCTTATTATTCACAGTAATTGAAATTATTAAATTAAGTTTGTATTAAATGTTCCCACACTCTGATAGACTGTTTAAAGCCACTTTTGTGTCTCACGCAAGTCCGAGACTCACGGAACATAGCGCACTTCCGGATGCCATCAGCCAATAGAATTGCGCGTACGGTATCACGTGACTGACTACTAAAAATCTGCGATGAGGTGAAGTTGTAAGCGTTGATGCACGATCGCAAGAGTGCGCACTGTGTATTCTGTTAAAGGTTACGTATATTCTAGTTAGCATCGCCGAAAGACTAATAAATAAATAGTTCTGACTTAGCCGCCAACTGCTAAGTTAAAATCTCTTCGTTGTGTGTTGCACACGTCGCACGTTATCACGACTGCCCCTGTTGATTCAGCTATAGCTACCACCAGCTCATTACGCCTTCATAACAGGAGTCCGTCCTTAAACAGGCTCCCCAAACGAGGTTAATGAATGCTCATCTGCAGCCGCATGGCCCCCCGGGACTGTGGACGTGCTAATGCTGCTAGCGTCTGGATGTGCACACCAATACAAGGCCCACATTATAGATGGGGATAGATATCTCTCTCTGTCTCTCTCACACACATACACACACACACATGCATTAAATCGTAGCACAAAGACAGTCTTACTGTCTTTCACATGTTTCCAGTATTGCGCTAATGAAAGCATGCAGTCAGATTCGTTCATGCGTCATTCACGGGTACTTCCTCCACTCACATCTGCAGACACTTTTCCTCACATTTGCATAAAGACACACACACAAACACACACACGCACACAAAACACTCGCTAATACGTGTTGTGTGTTAGCTACGGCGGTGTTGTTAAATGCTGCACCGCCGCGATGCACGCACAGTCTGAACATATTTTAACTGCCCTGTCAGACTTCTCTCTGGAGACTCCTTACCCCCGCAGAAAACGTTAGATTTACCCAACTCAAACGCTCCCCAGAGCCTCAGCCAAAACAGCTGTTAGCGCACATTACCTCCAGGCATGCAGCATCTCTCCTTTTATTCATCTCTTCCTGTCGGTTTTACTGTAGGATTTTTATTTGTGTAGTAAAATAATCATAAAATGATCCATCCGACATCGCCAAAAGATAAAAAGACAATGTGTGTCCGTGTCCGTCTCTGTCAGTCTTCTCCTTGTTTGGCCTAAATGTGAATGTATATTTATGTTCCGTGTATATACATTAAATAGAACCTTAAATGTGCAGATGCTTCAAGATATGCAAGATCAGTTTGCCGTTGTTATCTTGGGTCCTGCCCGGAGTTTCTTCCTCAATGAGGGAGTTTTTCCCCGCCACCATCGCTTATGCTTGCTCTGGAGGGCATTGTTTGCTTTCTATCTGTAAAGCGCTTTGAAATGTCTTCAGATGTGATTAAGCGCTATATAAATAAAAGTTGATTCATTGATTGATCTTCCGATGTAACACTGTTTGCTGTCTTTGCATGAGTAGCTAACACACAATTGCTAACATGCAAAAGGGAGAATGTAAATGTGAATGTAGTAAGCATTATGCCTGCTACGCATTACAGTGTTATGATGATGTCACCTAAATGTTAGCACTAGCCACATCTGCTAGCATTCTATTAAAAAATAGCAATTAGCACCGATGATTTAATGTTTAATTATATCGTAATTATCTGTAATGTGTCATTTAGCATAGCTCAAAAATTGTCCAGCGTTTTTCCGTAAATTGGTGGGGTTTTTTTTGCTTTTTGAGGGAAGGTTCTGGTGGGTGGTTTTGTTTCTGGAGCGACTCCTGTTCCTTTTTTTTTTTTTTTTTTAAAGGTTAGGACCCAAATGCAGAACTCAAAGCACAAACATGAACAGAAAAAGTTAGCAAAGATTTATTTCGGATAGTGACGTCACCAAAAAAAAACAAAGAAACTGGGTAGATTCCTTCAAATGCGATATTTTTAGCACAAAAAAAACTCGTTTTTTTGGTAATAAATTTAATATCAGCTGTCAAAGCTGTTCATGTTTTATTTAAACAGCTATCAGACTTAAAACATGTCTTTCCTCTATTTCATAAACCTATGAAGGGTGATCTTGAGTATTTCAAACTAAATTTGTTTCCGAGATTAAAGTTTCACCATCATTACCGGGATGCTTGTAACTTTTGCTTAACTAGTTTTTACTTGTTTGTCTTGACATAACTTCCATTTATTCAGCAATCTAAACAGTGGAGCGCACATAAAAGAGCAGGAGCCGGGTTTGTTTTTTTGGGACTGGCATGAGAATGAGTCATTTGGAGGCTCTTTTCAAGTCCCGTCTGCTAAAATCAGAGGTTAAATAGGAGCATTCCTCGCATAGTTTCATAACCATATGTGGAGATTAATGTGTTTGTCTAAAGGGGATAGCCGCTCCGAGTGTCGCTGGAAGAAATCGGACAAAAGAAGCCGCGGTCTCCTCCTAGCATTAGGAGCGTTTAACCAGATCCAGATATAGGTGAGCCTCTGGCTGCTAATCCCAGGCTGCTGCTTGTATAGTTTCAGCCTCATTTGGTCAAAATGGACCCATTGTTTTGGTGCTTTTTTTTTTTTAACTTGAGACGTCTTGATACGATAAAGGCATTATCGAGCGGCGTAATCCCAGAGTCTGTCAGGATAACATCAACTTAACTTTTAAGGCTTTTTTAAAAGGCAGTACTTAGACACCGGCTTCTGCGCCAAGGCTTGGCAGTCTCGACAGGTAGTAATTTGACTGGTGAATGTCATTACAGCCATTGTGGAAGAAATGAGGGGAAGGAGTGTTACCAAGAAAGGAAATTCAAATGGATGAATGCATGATGGATAAATGTCGTTGAGTTTAGCGGAAAGAGGTTGAAAAACGTACGACTCCATGTTGCTTAACTTCGAGGAACGCTGCTCCTTGTGTCTCTGTTAGCTTTGCAAAGTGTGGGTGGTCCTTTCCACCGTATATACATCAGTTACAAGACTTTCCTGCAGGCTTCCTCTTCTGTCCTTCCACCTGGTAAATCCTCCCTCGACGAGACGGCGTGATCCTGCTACTTTCAATTCCAGTCATACAATTTTATTACTAGCTTGAAAAATTAGGTTTATTTCCCTTGTAAAATCTCTGATACGTGTTAATTTTGTTGACATACCTTTATTTTACCGACACGTATTTCGATGAACTATATCACAGTCTTCCCGGCTGCATAAATCAAAACATTATTCGCCACAATAGCGGGACATTTACACGCTGCCATGCTTGCGTTACTAATAACTTTGTCTCCCTTGGCGTCGCCGGTTCTAGGAAGTGTGTGATTACGCTGGGGCCTTGTCGGTTTTAGTTATTGCTCTCATTTTGTCTCGATTATGGTTGTATGAATAGCCCTATATCCAAACGCAAGTTGCCGTCTAAACATAGAAAGTGATTTTTTTGTGGCGTTTGGAGAGAGTCTGGTCTGACTTTTACTCTGCAGGCTCAAAAAAAGGCCCGGGTGATGAGGATGCAACGAGGAAGGGCGAAGGATCACCTCGGTGTCGTGGTTAGTTTTAGCTTTTCTGCCTGACTGCACCTACATTTAAATTCAAATACGCATCTGCAAAAGAAGCCCTCCTTTACCCGACTTGTGAAAGGACTGCAGGCGAGACTCGCAGCGCATAGGAAGCTGGACTCAAATGCGAGGTCACGATTGGGGACCTGAGTTTTAGCCAAGCTTTGACATGTAGCTGAACACCACAGGAAGAACTAGCAGCAGAGATAGGAGGAGGAAGAGGAGGAGGAGGAGGAGGGTAAGACTGAGGGAAAGAAGGAAGGAGGTCACTGAGGGATGGAGGGAGGGACGTCGAGCAGGGAGGGGAAGGAACAGGCATTGGGCTTTTTTTTTTTTTGTCAGCTGAGGCCGGACTGTGGGAGACTATTACCAGATGTTGTTGCATTGTGTGTCTGCTTGGAGAAGGCTGTGTGGAACGCTGGTATGGTGTGAAGAGAAAGACATTGTTTGAAGGCTATTTCAAGGTATGACAGTAATAGTTCTTTATATCCTGGCATCTTACTTTCCTTCCACAGTCTGCTTTCCTTCTACATCGTCTCGCCACAAAGGATAAAGTCTTTAAATATTCCTTAAATCACCGAGATGCACCTTTTTTCCTCCCACCCCCCCTCCACTCCTCATGTCGGTTTACTTTGTTGTACAGTCAATGTTTCTGCTGGTTTACACAGACTACTAGATTTACGATGGGAGGCTCTGCAGCTCCTGGGTGGTCCCTGTCCTCAGTCACATACCCTACTGGGGTATTTTTAGCCAGAGTTACCCTGAACTGATTGAGTTAACATCCTGCCTTGGCTTCTTCTTCTTCTTCTTCTTCTTCGTTAAATGTGATTGAAGTTTGTTTGGAAAAGATGTTTTGAGGCACTTAAATGCTTTCATCTAATGTAAAACTGCAAAATGTTTGAATGAGATTAAAGTGTTTTTGCAAAAATCAAAAAAATCTTCTTCTTCTTCTTCTTCTTCTTCTTCTTCTTCTTCTTCTTCTTCTTCTTCTTCCTCTTCCTCTTCTTTCTTTTCTGTCATTTTTATGCCTCATTCCTTCTTCTTTTTTACACAAAAGTTTGTGGAACAAAAAAAAGCACCTCCTGTCTGGACTTGAAGGGCTATTTTTTCTTTATATTTCACTTTTACAGGTGGAAACAGCAAAAAAAAACTTGCAAATGTTGAAAAAACATTGTTTCCTGTGACTGTTTCACAATAAAAGCCTCCCTGAGTTAGATCTTATAAATGCTTTTAATGTGAAAGAGCAGTTCCTTTTTGTTGCATGTTTCATTCACTTGAACTTAGAGGTTAATGTGACTCTAAATTTTTATTTTTTTATTATTTTTTTATTATATATACTAGTTTGATCTCCGAAGGGAAATTAAGACAAACTAGTATATAAAATTAAATAAATTAAAAAAACATTTAGAGTCACATTAACCTCTAAGTTTAAGTTAATGAAACATGCACTAGTAGACTAGTTAGTAGACTATTTAAAACAGGGCTTAGGTTCATCAAAACCTCAAGGATTTGAATTTACTGTATTTTGTTGAAGGTATTTCTGTCCTCATTCTGTCAATCTTTTGCTATTTTCATTGCTGAAATTGCCTGAATTAACACATCTTTGGCTGATGGTATCCCTCAGGGCACAATCATGAATCATGATGAAATGGACTTTGAGCGACGCCGGGAGCTGAGGAGGCAGAAACGGGAGGAAATGCGCCTGGAAGTCCAGCGGTAAGAACCCGTTCGGTTGGCTTTCATTAAATGCCTGCAGATCAGAACGCTGGGATTTTCTGACTTATTCTCCTCGCAACACGGAAAATATTTCAAAGGTCAGTCGACCGAAAATAGCTTAATTTACAACACCCCCCCCCCCCCGGAACACCTGCAGTGCTGTCGCCAAAGGTCTTGCTTTTGTAATGAAGCTCTGGTTATCGATGCACGGCGCACCCCCCTCTGAAGTCCATGCCAAGTCGGAGCAGGGATAGAGCCGCCTTTAATAGCCCGGACCCTCCTCTAGGTCTTTAAAGACATTGCTCAGCAAATATTGTCTTCCCTCAACTCATGCTTGAAGATAAACTTTAAAAAAAAAATTAAAAAAAAATCTGATAAGCAAAGTGATGACCTTTAAGCGGGAATGTTCAATCAAGCCTTTTCCTCCCTTTTTTCCCCCCAATTTTCTCTCTTTGTGAACTTATCCTTAATTCAATGGGAGAAATTGATTTAAACCAAAGTTCATTTCCACAAATTGATTGAGCGGTAGCACGCCAAGAGCAGTCATCAAAAATAGTAACAAAAAAGGGGGTTTATTGAGAACTTGATACATAGCACGCCAAGCAGGCGTTTTTATAAGGCCGCCTCACAAAAAAGTCTGCTCATCTGTTCTGCAGCCCTTCCAATTAAACACGGGGTGCGGGGGGGGGTTGATGCGGATGCAGATAACAGCCAAGGTCACTCGCCTATTCGAGGAGAGTTACTCCATCACAGGCCGACGGAGGCCCGCCATCGATGTTTCTTTCTGCTGATGATTCTTTTAACGGCCAAAGGAAACGCGCGAGGTGTAAAGATCCGAGCCGGGCTCGTGGGGTAAAAGAGCATTTCGCTTGGAAATGAGAATTCAGAACGGTCAATGGTGAAGGACGCTCGTAAAGACATCCAGGGTGAGACTTTGAAAGGTGCCTGACAGCACATCCCTGTTGTATGATTGGTGCTAAGTGTATTTTAAAATTAAACTTACATTCTGCGGTTCATGATTTAAACCACAAGGAATGCGTTTGTACCGCCGATGGTATCGTATTTGGGATTTTAATTTGGGCGTGGGCTTTTTGTGTCTTTAGGATCGGTTTACATGATGAGCAGTTTACCCAGAAATGCTAATTGAATTTGCATTTTTGGCATTTGTTCACTGCTGTTTTGCTGCCTCGTTTCCATAGCGATCTTCCCATGTGAACGCAAAACTTTTACTGAACTCAAAGGATGAAATTCGGAGATTTTGGCAAAACATTTGTCACGTAAATCGAGTTGCTTTTTGTGTTTAGCAGTTAGCGAGCCGCTAAGTTAATGCTATCACTCAGTGTTGAGGAGTTAGCCTGTTGTTGGTTTATTATTGCATAAAATGCCGTCTTCGGCTCTGAGCTAAAGCTAAAGCTAAAACAAGTTGGCTAACGAACCAAAACAAGAGCTAAAAGACGCTAAAAGGTCCCATTTGGGGTAAGGAGAACCTGAAACAGGGAGCAATCAGGAAATTTGTTACGAATTTTAATCTTTTTTTTTCCCTTTTTAATGCATCAAGAATTTAATTCATCAAATTTAAGAAGCAAACTTTTTCTTTTTGTTTATTTAAATCAACTGATTTCAGCTGATTTCCGTCGTTTTTTTTTTGTTTTTTTACCCGCTACCCGCCGGAGAATCAATCCGGAGAGTTCACATCCTGTACTCTCTGACATTCTTCTTTCCTGGCTCTTTTTTTTATTTTTATCTCTTTTTTTTTTTTAGACTTAATGTCTCATTTCCCCAGATGTACTTTAAATAGCTGATTGCAAGCGAAGGTTAATGCCTTTTGCTATGTTTCATGGCTTAAAAACCTCCATAAAACCCCCCGCTGTTGGAATTATTTATGTCGTTTCGCAGTGTTTATTTTACATGGGGAAGATGGAATTTGGCAGGAAGTGTAAGCCTAAGAAGAAGCCGACGGAGGGAAGCGACGGGGAGGGAAATGGACCGGAGATCTGAGGGTTGTGAGCGTCTGTGACATTTACATTTTCAGCTTTTGGCTCCAGTTTCCTTCACGACCGTCCAAGCAGCCGTAATTTCAACCGGCAGGTGACATGTCATCTCCGCGTTGTTTCCATTTCTGCCAATTTACTGGAACAATGACTATTTACATGCCCCTTCTTGGTTGGGGTAGTCAGAACCACATGTTGCCTCGTTTGGCCCGGATCCATCCCAACGCCATCGGGTTGGCAGTAAAGTAACGGCTGCAGGAATGTTTTTAAGTGTTTACCTGCAAAGTCTGCGTGACGCCGGGACTGGGAGATTGTCTGTGTGAGGTTTGTGTTCAGTATGTGTGTGTGTGTGTGTGTGTGTGTGTGTGTGTAGTCCAGCAGTCCATTGCGTTGGGGTTAGCGTGAGTGCATGCACTCATTTTAACCATGCAGGTGTTTTCACTTAAAGCGCGTTTTGGATCGGCATCAGGTGAAGAAGTTTTGACAAGGTCCAATCACTTTTCTGAACTACAACCGTGTGTGTGTGTGTGTGTGTGTGTGTGTGTTTGTGTGTGTGTGTGTGTGTGTGTGTGTGTGTGTCTGTGTGTGTGTGTGTGTGTGTGAAGATGAGGAAGACGAAGAAGAAGAGCCAAGCTCTTCCTGTTCTGTCTTACATCAGCCTCAGTTACAGTTGTAAGAAAATGATTGTTGACAGGGGGAGCGTGCGCCCGGCTTCGATCCGCTTCTAGTTCTGTCGACTCAGACGAATGCATGTGGAAGCAGAATAATTCAACCCCCCCCAGGTTTTTTTGCCAGGTTTGGCAAAAAAACATCCGTTCGCAAACAAAAACAGCTCATTGTGACAGATTTTATGTTCTGATTTTGCCCCAAAAATCTCCTTTTAAAGACAGAATTATTGAAGGTTTTCTGGGCTCTGCGCCTGAACTCTTTGTCGACCCAAAAGCACAAGAAAAATACATTTTATTTTGTTCAAATATTTGAGGTAAATACTTCTTGTATCTGTTGCCTGCAGATACTTTTACACCGTTCTTGGTTGATTTTTTTCACGCAAACAGTAAAAATATAGTAGAGATTGAAGATTTTGCTTAGCGGAGGAATGTCTTTACTGCCCCCCCCCCAGCCCCCCATTAGATTCCTCATGTATGTGGAATTTTCCCAGTCAGTCCAGCGACCAAAGGCTATCTGCTCCAGCTAAAAATATCCTCCTTTTGTAAGAGCGATACTCGTGGTCCACAAAAACGCTGTTGTTGTTGCTCCCTGCTGAATGCAGCTGGACTAACTCATACCCCCACCCCCCCCCACCCCAGTCGTGACCTACACACTATTTACACATATATCTACAGCAATGAGTCATCACTTCACAATACAGTTCAATAGTTTGGAGGAGACGAGCGTTCGAGTTCTTAAACCGCTTTAAAAACCTGCAGGTTGGTTTTTGGGCTACCGGTCGTTCAGCTCTTGTGCTAAGCTAAGCTAACGTGCTAACTTGTGCGTACGGTATCACGTGACTACCTACTAGAAATCTGTGATGTAGTGAAGCCGTGCATCTTGAATCGTGAACAAGTGAGGGATTAGTGTAGTCGAATGGTCCTATATTCTTTTTTTTCTTTTTTTTTTTTTTTAAATGTTTTGAAAAAATAATAATAATTAATTAAAAAATGTTTTTAAAAAATTGGAAATTAAGAAAATATATCGTTTTTAGTGTTTATGGTGTTTTATTTTGACACTTCCTCGTACTTCCTGTCCCCTGATTGCCACCATCTTTCTTCTTCCTCCCCATCTGCTTTCTCTTGCTTTTCTCCCTCCCTCCCCAACCTCAAACTTCTCGTCTTCTGCTTTCGTTTTCTCCCCTTTGTTCCTCTTTTTATTCCTCTTATCTCCACCTCGCTCCTCTCCTACAATTTCAACTTCCCCTTTTTGTCTCCCGGGTTCCTCTCTCTCTCTTTCTCTCCACCATCACCCTCTTCTTCCCCTTCGTTCCCGACATCTGCTTTGGCTGCTTCCTCCACCCCCCCCACCCCAAGAGACCAGGAAGGGAATAGGAAATAACACCCATCCTATGTGAACGAGCCATGGCAAACAATTCCCCGCCCTGGGCCGTGTTCCAAATACGAACCGGGCCTGAAATCGAAACGACCTTCGGTTCTGACAGGAAGTAGAGATAAATCGATGGAGATAGAGAGTCTGTTTTATATTCCTGTTCTCTATTCTACTTCTTTCATCTGTTGGAATAACTCTGCTAACATTGAGTATTGGATCAGATCCAGACGGGAGGAGGGGGGTGAGGAAGGGAGACAGACACGGGTGGGGGGAAGGTTGTGGGTTCTGGACCGCCATTAGGAAGGGAAATAGTCCAGAAAGACCGGCGTGGGAATGGGTCAGCATTTCTGACAGTACATGCAGAGCCCCCACCCTCTCCATGCCTTCCTTCCCTTCCCTTCGTCCCCCTCGCCTCTCGAGGAGGGGGGTGAAAACCTTTTTTTTTTTGTTCTCATGAGCTCCTTTGCCGAATTGTTTTCACTGACATTTCTGGGATATTTCCACGTGAAAGAAAATATTTGGACATCTTTTCGCTCGCGGCGGCGCCCTTTTTTTTTTTTTTTTTTTGTCTTTCATTCTTTTCGCGTTGAGATCCCACCCGCCAAAAACGCTCGATTTCGCGCAATCCTCGTTTAGAATCAGAGACAACACGAGAAAACGAGACCGGTGTGCAACACCGCTTCTAATTTCCCTTCCAGATGCATCGTAGTGTGATTTCCTTCCTGAATCCAACCACCCAAGGAAAAGGGCATCTGTTGCCGTCTCCATTCTGAAAACCTTTACTTTATAACCCATGACACAACGTCACACTACAAAATCTGCAGATTACTCCTTTTTCCATTATCGCCCCAACGACAATTCCTTCCCCGTTTTATTTTTTTGTCATTTCCTCGCTTCTCCTCTTGATTCTCTCTCATTTAACTCGCTTCCCCCCCCCTCCTTTCTCTCCACGTCTTCCCATATTTCTGTGTCAGTATGCTGATAGAGTTTGGGGGCCCAGGTAAGGGAAAGTGATATTAAATCACGGTTGTGCATACGCCTCTCCAGCCAAAGCCGTGATGGACAGGAATGCTAATTCAGCTTTTAGGAGTTTGTTTTCCTCTCTTACTGAGGAATTTTTTTTAACCCTGAGACTGTCATTGTCAGCGCCAACCAAGGACTCTTTTTGTTCCATTTTTAGCGGTTGTCGTTTTCTTTTTTCTCATGACATTTGGCGCCGTTTTCTGGGATGGTGCAATCCTTTGGGGAATTAAGGCAGTTGTTTTATTTTTTTACAGAAACAAGAGTTAATCTGCGTTTTTTTTTTTTTTTTTTTTGTTGTTTTTACTGCAAGGGCAAAACTCTGTTGAAGTCGACCAGAACGTGAGTGGAAATGAAACGAGTGAGATTTGTTGAAACAAAAATCAACAAGACTATTTAACTTTTGATTTAACAAAAAAATAAATAAATTTAAAAAAAGTTAGACGTTCTTCGAATTTTGACGCGATCAAACGCAAACTTTGCTAAAATCAGTCGTCGTTCTCAAAAGGCTGCTGACGTCCAGTGTACGTACAATTTGTAGCCATGAAATGCCTTCTGGTGCAAACGTAAAGATTGCATTTATGCAGATGATGCTTGCAAAAAAATGCATCCATGCCGTTGTGAAGTTCGATGCAAGTCACTTGTAATTATTCATGCAAACTGTTGGGATAGCCAAGTCTCTGCTTTCTACTGAAGCGTTTTATAGTTACCCTTTCAGCAGGAGATATGATTCATTATCTTGTAGCCGCCGTGGCTAGTTGGGTTTGCTGTAAGGCGGGAAACAGTCCATGCTGGACGCTTAAAAATTCTGTATTACCTCATTTTAAGCTCACGTGTGGACTATTGCCTGACGTCATTGATGTCATCCTCCCACAGGTCCATCTCGGGCGTTAGCAGATTAATCCCATCCGTTACGACATACAAGAACCAAACGGGAGGTGTCGAGGGGAAGGAAAAGGAGGAAGGAAATTGTTGTTCACAGGCCGTAAAAAACCCGACGTAAACCCAAGCAGCTTTAGCTGGACTCAACACACGTGTCGCAATTAACATGCAATGGCACACTAGACTGGATGACCTCAAAGCTTTGCGCTGTGATGTGAGGTAGCTTGACCTGTGGGAGGATAAAGGTCAGATGGGGTGAAGCGTGGCCCTGGCAGACATCAGGCGGCAGAAACATCCTGGTATTATTTCCATTTTAGCTGTGTTTCATTTCTAATAGGGTATCAAATGGAGTCTACTTTTAGGGTGTTGCCTCTTTCCCTTAAACCCATTTTCTTCTATTTCAGTTAGATTTCCTGAAATTCCCAAGATGACTTTGGTTTAGCCGCAAAGAAAGGCCTCAGCCTGTTGCACTCAATCAAATCTAAGTACATAAATATACAGTAGCTCGCTAGTCTAGCAGACTGTGAACAATGAAGCCGTGTTGATGATCACGTGTGGCCACGCCCTTCACTTAAAACCACCACATTTAATAAAGACATGCAAAATCCGCTGCGAGTCTGCATTGGATTTTGCTCTATTAAAGATATGAGCGGTTTGTAGATCTTGGCAGGAAGACGAGGAGAGACAAGGAGGAAGATCGGCTCATCGGTCTAATGTAGAAAAAAACTTTTTTTCCCGACGTGACCTGATGTAACCGAGCTTTCCCTCTCCGAAGGGGGAAAAAATGGTTTCACACAGTTAAGATATTACATTTTTCTTCCATAAAGAGTTATTCAACACGCATTTTCATATTAGTTTTATTGGCAAATGATGCTGTTAATCAGTAGTTAGCTTTTGCCAAATCATTCAACAGAGTTAAAAAAAAATAGCTCAAGGCAACACATTTTCAACTTTTTCTTGCCACGTTCAACACATAAAAATTCAAATTAAAGAAAAGAAATAATAATAAACAGGCAGGAATAGTGAGATTTGAACTATTGAAAAGTAAATTACATATTACTTGGTAATTTGTGAGTTTTAAAGGTGTGTTTCTTTAGATTACTTCCCACTTTTGGGCAGTGTGTTCTGCCTTCAGTCCTATTCTTTGCAGCAGACTGTGTGAATGTATTTCTGATATTTCAAATATTTCCTCTGGGTGTTTCTGCAAAATTACACTTGTGGCTGGAATTTTGTGTCGACCAGGACTGAGAGTGCCTTTGATGCTCAGATTCTGCTGTGAGATTTTGATCGAAGGGCGACAGCAAATCCCAGGAATCCAGTAGGGGCGGTCATTCGAATATCCAAATACAAGTTAAAGATCGCAGTTACATACAAACAGGCAACCACTTAGGAACAAAAGCAGGAAATGAAGCCTGAGGATGCATGAGAGGTGTGAAGAACAGGACTGAATGAGAAACACAGTACCGAACTGAGACTGAACTTTCATGGAAGTTTTATTCAAACTTAAACCAGTGTGTCTGAAACCAAGCTCACTCCATCCAAGTCAGAAGGTTTGGGTTTCTTAGCTTGAGAGAAATGTGTCTTTTCCAGTTTAACGTGGCAATAAATTCCTTGTGGAAACATAAAAGTTTAAGGCTAGCGGTTGTTTTGCTCGCTCTTATGCAAACACCACTCACAATTTGTGTTCCTACGCTAGCCAAGCCGGCATTAGCAGAGTTTCTCTGGCTCTTCTCTTATCCTTCGCCAAGCTGTCTCCAGACCAAAGTTTTTATCAGCTCATGAAAACTGCAGCCACGATAAGAGGTATTGGTTTGTTGCGCCGCTGACAGGTCAGCTTGATAAGAGAGAAAAAGGGGGGGGAGACTCCACAAATCCTCCAAGTTCGGTCAATGTGATGATTACAGTCCAATTTAAAGAATCGCTTTCTTTGAAGTTTCAAACCATGAAGCTAAATAGAGAAACGGGGGTGAAAGAAGGGAAAGAGTTCAAAGTTGCCAACAATGAAAATATGTCTTGATTTTCTCACCCCATATTTCTCTCTTCCTCAGAATGACAAGGAATGATGACGATGACGAGGAGGCGGCCCGCGAAAGGAGGCGCAGGGCGAGACAGGAGAGGTTGATGAACAGGGAGATAGAAGACTCCAGCGGACAGCCAGACAGTCTGGTCTTGACCAACAGCCACAGGTGAGACATTCAGTAGCCGAATGCTGTTCATCCAGATGATAACACACCATCCTGCGCCTTTGAATGGGTTTGGGGGTACGCCAACAGTCTGTATCGAGACAAACCCAACATGTATTGGATAATCATAAAGATTATGATTACATTGAGGATTTATGGTAGCCTGGACCTCTCCTGTTACGTAATTATGCTATGGAACCGCTAGTCTTTTAGCCCGCCAATATATACCTTTCTTCAACTTCTGGACCAATGCCCTCTAGAACTCTGATTACCTCTGGTAAAAGGATGAACCAACGGAAGGAAAGGATTTGAGTTCCATTTTCTCTGGTCAAGGTCGCTATGACATCACATATTTCCCCAATCTCATTCATGTGATATCTCAGGAATGCCATGAGGTAGTTTCCGTGACTTTGTCCCTGACGTCCATTTGGACTCAAAAATTAAACTATTAGAAGTTGGTGGTCAAAGTTCAAGATCGCTTTGACCTTAAAAACTCGAATTTATATTTTATACATGGCAAAGAACTTCTTTTTAACCAATGCACGAATTCAACACTAAACATTTTACCCGTGACACTAAGTCATGATCTCACACGTATCCATCAGTTAGTCTACTATATAGGAACAAAAATGGCTGATTGTTGATTTCTATCCAGTCCCTGGTGGGTTGCTCTGACATCCAGCAACACAAACACTCCTTTGTGGTCGTCAATGTTTTCTCTCAGTGACCTCAGAGATACGTCCTGGGCCAGTCGAACAGCAAGAGGGTTGTGCAGGAGAATGCAGAGACGGGACCTAATGTTGACTTGCCATTGTTGATTGTGTAGATTCAATGATAATATTTGCCTGACTTTTAGGTCAGAACCTTATGAGTCACGCTGTTTGGAATGAGGTAGATGGATGTCCGGTTGGGGCAGTTGGGCAGTCTTTAAATGTAACACCTCTTGGATGGATTGCCTGATTTTCCTGTAGCACCACCACATTCATTTTTGTGGTTTGTAGTGAAATGTCTCAACAGCTGATGGACAGATTGCCAGAGACCCTCTGTCTTGTTTATACTGTGGTAGGTTGGTAGGAAGGTAGGTACACCAGACATCCGAGGGAGTTTGTACAAAAAGACCATTGAGTCAAGGATGAAGACTTGATTCCAAACACTGACTCCAAGAAACATTTTAAATGTTCCTGTTTATTTGAAGGTCTGACCAAAACTTGATTTCAAACCAATACTTGTGGTAAAGACTTGTCAATACAGGCAATTGTCAGCCTTCCTGGCATGCTGTCTTTTCTACCAAAGAATTTCATATTTATCATTTCTGGCAGCCCAGACGAAAGTTTTTCTCGAGAATTCATACTGTTTTAGTGTATTTTTTTGTGTCAGTGTCAAGTGTTAGTTACTGTCTGCAAGCTGACCAGGCAGCAAATATTTTAAAGAACCATATCCTTTTGTTGAGTTATGGGAATTGAGCCATGTCAAAGATCTTGTCTCAAGCGAGTCAAAGCAGAGTCTTATGCTCGTTCAGCATTGTCTCGTTGCCTTATCGTAATGCTGACGATGGATTAACTTGAAACTAAGTGAAATGTTCTCTTTTCTAGTGTGACAGAGACTGTGACCAGGCCTTATGGTGGCGTAGATGACGACGACCTGGCCCTGCAAGAGCGTATGGCCAAACGTGAGGAGAGACGGCAGAGGCGTCTGCAGGAGGCGCTGGAGAGGCAGAGACAGCTGGAGGCCACCTCAACCGAGGCTAACGATGGCGTAGCCACAGAGAAAAACAGCGTTCAAGAGGAGAGGTCGTCCTCCTGGCGCAAGGGTCGCTACCACGATCACGACAACGAAGAGGAGAAGACAGGGATGTACGACTCAAGGGAGGAGAAGCAGATAGAGGAGCCAAGGGAGGAAGAGGAAGCTGCTCCTGAAGTGGAAGAGGAAGCACAGGAGTATGTCGAGGAAGAGGAGGAGCATGGAGAAGAGGTGGTGGAAGATGAACCGAGAAGGTCTTACTTGAAAGAAGAGGTGAGCGACCTGTTGATTCCTGCATAATTTCAGCCAATTATTGTCTCGTTTGTGTTGACAGTCCCGCCAAATATGATGCTTATTTCTGTAGGAACCAACCGGAGAACTTAAAATCCCAAGCAAGGTACGGCTCTTTGATTTATTGGCTTCTCAGCACCGCATCCTGGAGTCATTCGCCGACTTTTCCATCAAAGAAAAACTGTGAACCTTTTTCGTAGGAATGTGCTGAGGAAGAAACGCGTTCATTAGTCAATGACAGGACCGAGTCAGCAGCATCAGAGGTATCCAGGGATGATCGTGTAGATTACAAGACTATGAGACTCACAAATGACAGCCAAGAGGGGAATGAGGTAGCTGAAATACTGCACTTTAAGGATAACGAGGTATCATACATGTGGTAAGATTTCCTGTCGAGGTGTGATGCACTGCACGGAAACTCCCCCTGGGTAATTTCAGTGTCTTGTTGCGACATATTTACAGAAATTTTACCGGAATAAACCACAAATTCGACCGATGTCGAAACTGAACACTGAAATTACGCAGATACGTTGTGTCATCACGGTGTGGTTTTCGCAAGATACAAATTGCCGGTATCTGAGCCCGTCTAATGAGGGACGGTTTCGGTCCGACCAGTCAGAGTTTTGGTTCCATGCTTTGCCTTGTGGAGTGGTCACGGTTGTTTCCTGCATGTCTTCCATCTCAATCATCAAACCGGCAACGTCCGTTACACCGACTCCACTCCAGAATCGTGTCATTTAAGATTTGATAAACGTCTTCCAGTGTTCATCGACCAATTGCGGTATATCTTGTACACTTGCAGTCAAATGCTTCCTGTAAGAGTTGCTATTTTTGAGGGGGAGTTACTGAATCCCATTATCCTCCTGAACTGTTCTTTCCGCAGTGAAGATGAACACTTCTTGCATATCTTTCAGATCTCTCTTGTAAACATTCTTGGTCCGTCTCGCCTTTGCTGGCGAGAACTCCTCTCAGTTTCTAGACGACTGAGCGAAAGCAACGGTGTTCAAAGACACTTCCTGCTTCCTGAGACTTTCCCTTGAAAGTCTTAAGATTGTATTTTCCTCACCATAACAGAACTGACGTGTGTCTGTTAAATTTCAGACGCAAAGGTCTAATTAAAGTAAGTGCATATTACTGGGCATGTTTCCATGTTGTAAATAGAGTCCAAGGCCCGACAGATCAGAATGAATCGCTCTTGACCCAAAAATAAGATTTTAGTCATTAGCCAATCACCCCGATGCCGAGTCCACAAATCATTTCTTAAGCTTCATAGCAGAAGTTGCAGGTGAAGACTCCTCAACGTTAGCCCCAACTGATCTGGAAAGACCTTGTTCTTTACCCCCATTAGTCTACGTAGCCTCTAAAGCTAAAAGCGTCTGAGGTGAGCGTTGGAGGTGGAACACATGTGCACGCATCATAGGACCGTGACCTTTGCGTACCTCACTGTTTTACCCAAGACCCGACTGAAAGCAGAGCTCCATCAGACTTAAACATCACTTTTTTAGCTTTTCTTGTCGGCATTGAGGTACGTCAAGATTGCAGATCCCTTGGAGTGGCGTATGCACGCATGTTTGATTCCATGCACGTTTCCCACCCAACAGGCTGCATGCTAATGCTTGGAGCTGTAACACCCGGTGTGGTTTCCGATTTAACTTGGATGCTTCCTGGAGTCTGCGGTGGCTGTGCAGAGTTAATTTGAATGTCTTTTCTTTTTAAGTCCCAGTCGTCTTCAGTTGTTTAGTAGAATTCTGCCACGCTGTGAAACTCCAGACATGTTTTGTGGACTATTGTGACTTTCCATTGGCATAAAGGTGAGTAGATAATTACTAAAACTTCCCTTTTTAGATGGTGTTGGCTTTTAAAAAGTTCTATTTTGTTCCCGTAGGAAACATAGTCTAGCATGCTGTTTGCACCACAGGTTGATAATACACAGTGCTTTGACTGGCAGCGTATATAATGGGTTTAGACGCATGATGATTATAGTTTACACAACTCCAATCGTATTTTTGATGATGGTTGAACGTCTGGGGTGGATCACATACAGATGGAGACACGCCCACACTGATCACATGTTTGCTAATCTTGTCTCGGAACAGCGTTCTGGAGTGGAGACGGCGTGACGTGACGCTCCGTGCCGGGTTTGTTTTGGGGTGTGGTCTGATCACCTATGTCGACCGTCAGGCTCCGCCCACTCGGTCCACCCCACCCCCCCCCCCCTGCCAATGGTGTCTTTGCTCACGGCGACGCTGCGTGTGCTTTTGGTGCAGGTGAGCGACAGACGCAGAGACAGGGAGGAGAGCGAGGAGCAGAACGGAGGGCTGTATGAGGAGGAGGCGCCTCCCAAACAGCACAGGACACCTGAGAGGACCGCCAGGTGAACAAATGCAACACACACACACACACACACACACACACACACACACAGTGTGTCATCAATTAATCAAAAACAACACAACTTGTTCTAACTTATTCCAAACCTTACGTGCATGAAAGCATAAAAACAATAACCTGAATGTCGGCAATCTGCAAAAAAGGCATGTTTTGATTGTGAATATAATAAAATTAATTAATAATTATTAAATAAAATGAATAAAAATCTAAAAATCAAACAAAAAAATTTAATAAAACAAGTTAAAAATTTTAACATCCATAGATCCCCAAAAAATGTCCCAAATTGACAATAAAAAATGTTTTTTTATTGTGCTGCTTTAACAGATTGTGTGGAAAAGTACTGAAGTAACACAATATCCTCTGCACAAAGAGCAGTTTGGGTTCAAGAACTACCAGCCAGAAACACACAACCCTATAATAAAACATAGACTTTGAAAACGATATAATAAATATTTGGGATTTGCTGAAGGATGGAGGTTTAACCGACGTTCATCGTTTGTCGCGTAAACTAACGTAAGCGTCGCCTCGAGCTTCTGCAGATCGTTTGAAAAAGCACAACTGATGATAATCTCATTTGAAGTTTTGGCTCGGCTTCCAATGACGGAGCAGCGAGGTGCGTTTTGAACGTGGCTCACCTCGGGTTTTAATCCCCAGCGTGAAAAATGGGATGAAACTCGAGGTGAGCTGTAAAATTATCTCCGCAGAGGAAATCCTGGATGTTTATGTTTGTGTGTTTTCCCTCCGGCTGGGCGTGTTCGTGTGATCGTCTCTAAAAAGGAGAGCGCCTCTTTAAACATTTATCTCCTATCGCATGTCGAGCGTTGACCTTTGCATATCCTGATTGCGTGTCTCTGTCTTGCGACCCAGTCGCGGTAACGTCCGCTCCCCCGAGGCGTCGGCCGGCGACGACCAGGATGACGCCGTCCGCCTGGAGGCCGAACGCAAGCTGGAGGAGCTGAAGCGTCGCCGCGACGACGCCGAGAGCGAGGAGTTCGAGAAAATGAGGCAAAGGCAGCAGGAGGCCGAAGCCGAGCTGGAGGATCTCAAGAGGAAGAGGGAGGAGAGGAGGAAGGTGCTGGAGGAAGAGGAGCGGCAGAAGAAGCAGGAAGAGGCGGAGAGGAAAGCCAGAGAGGAGGTAAAGAGGAGGCAGCTTTTAAACGGGTGACTAAACACGGCCCGATTATTTAGATCCAATTTATTTCGATCCCGATTGTTAATTATTATTTAGATTTATTTTAGATTATTTATTTTAAATTTATTTATTTATTTTAGATTTATTTATTTTAGATTATTATTATTTAGATTTATTTTAGATTATTTATTTTGGATTATTTTTTTATTTAGATCCCAATTATTTAGATCCAATTAATAATAATAATTAATTTTAGCTCCACTTGAGCTCCTTTTGCTTCTCTTGATTCCTCCTTTTACGCCTGCGTGAGCTGGAAACCCATGCATCACCCTGACGCTGTCGCCGCGGTGACAGTATCTCGCCTCCGCGCCTCGCCGTTATCGCCACCCAACCCTGTTTGCGTCACCCACCCGTAACTCACGCCTCACGAGGTGATGACCTCATCACCTCGCATCTTCCAACCCCCTTTCTCGGACATCGTCGCATTTTGTATTCCGGCCGCGATTGCGTTCACGTCCTCGCCCCTTTTTTGTCGATCTCGGCTGTAAAAAAAAATAAAAAATTTGGCGGCCCCCGTCTCTCGCTTAGCCGCCCCATTCGTCTCCTCTTGTGTGATGTTAATGAGGCCTTTTGGTTTGTAATTAAAAGATGGCCCTGAGATACAGAGAGACTAATTAACTAAGACAAGAGTTGCTGGAGAAGGCTGATATGCTGCCAAGTCGCGGGCCTCTTATGAATACAGTACAAATGCATCAAACATTAATTGTTTTAAAAACTGTTGATGGTCCTCATCTCAAGTTTTTCCAGAATGCATCGCTCCTTTTTTTTTTTTTTTCCGCTGGAAAGGAGATTTTGCTGGGAGTGATTTAATTAGTGCTCCAGTTGAAAATGTAGAGTAAATCAATTAGAAGGTGCGCATATCCATTGTCAAGGCCGACTGCCGCTCTGATTGTCTGTCGTTTGGAACCGGTTTGGAAAAAAAAAAAAATCGGTCAATTTATTCCTGGATTAGACAGTTAGCGTTAGCATCGGTGAGTTTTTCTAATTTATTTATTTCGTTTGTGAATGTGTCGACGCCAAACTGCATCGTCATCTAAATACGTCCGTCTTCGTCAGGAGGAGAAGAGGAAGATGAAGGAGGAGATCGAGAGAAGGAGAGCAGAGGCGGCTGAGAAGAGACAGAAGGTGGAGGAGACGGTGGATGGAGAGGACAAACCCTTTAAGTGTGTCAGTCCTCGAGGCTCCTCCCTAAAGGTCAGTCAGACGGATTTTATTTTAATTCGTTATTGTCTTTACTTTGTTGTTTGATTTAGTTTTGTTCGGTTTATTTTAATTTCTTATTTCTATATATTTAAATTTCTTGTATACTTTTTTTAAAATCCCGATATTTTTATTTTTTCTAAATTTTTAAAATAATTTTTCTATTTTATTTTCGTTTTCATGCATATATTATGTTGCTGTTTTAGTATCTTTAAAAAAAATGTATATTTTTTTCTTCATATTTTTTTGAATATTTATTGATTTTAAAATATTATTATTTATTTTTTATATCAATATTTTTTATATTTCTGTATTAAATCTGTGTTGCATTTTTCTGCCTGTATTTGCATCCCGCCCTGCCGAGTCATCAGCATAATGAAGTCTGTAATTCCCCCCCCCCCCCCCTTAACCGGCGGGGGCAGTGCGGCTCGGGCTAAACGCTGAAAATATTTGGAGAGATTAAGTTCCAGATGACCCGTCCCGGCCTCCTCGCGCCTCCTTCACTCCTCTGCATGGAGTGTTATCTGAGATGAAGGTGTTCAGCAATACAACCCCCCCACCCCCCCCCACCCCCAATACTTCATCTGAAGATAAATGGTCGTCACGGCAAAGAAACGTTTAATCAGCTCGGATGTGAATAATGTCTGCAGCGTTCCTAAAAGTTGACTCCCACGTGGTGAAAAGTGAGAACCGGTGTGGAAAATCTAATTAGTGACAGTGGTAACGCCCATATATGGTCGTCCTGGTGAGTCCAGAGCAGGAGTAACGCACTTTATTATCTGTGTCGCTTTTCTAATTCATGTTCTCCTGTGACCCCCCCCCCCCCCTCCGTGCTGCGTTCAAGACCCATCTGTACTTTGTGATCATGTTCACCGTATGTGTGTTATTGTGTGTGTGTGTCTGTGTGTGTGTGTCTGCTTGCAGTGTCATGCATGTTGTTTATGCGTTGCTCTATTAGCATACATACATGTGTGTGTGTGTGTATTTATATGCACATAACACGCATACAGCCACATTTTTGGTATATTTTCAGCCTAAAATCTAAGTCTAATTTTATGTTTAGTCAGATTTCCATGTTTGTTTTATCCGTAAAGTTTTGATTTCAAATGCTTAATAAATTTAATCTTAATCTCATTCCTCTATCAGATTAATCTGATCGTTATCTGATGGAGAAACAGGTTTAATGCAGTTTTGCAGTGATGTCGCTTTAAGGATTACATCCAGACATGAAACACGTTCTGATTGGCTGATTTATTTTGAGTCCCTCCCACCAAACCGGTGAGGTTCTGACCCATTTAAATTTGACAAAATGTAGATTCAGTTCCTAGATGGTTCCAAAGATTACGAATTTCCACTTCTCCCTTAACGCATCAGAGAATGAGGAATGTCATGTCAGGAGTATTTTGGGAACTCCCACGTTCAGCTCCCCTTGGACATTTTTTTATATAGTTTGGTCCGTGTTTAGCTTTTATTTGGCAATTTATAACTATAGGAGATTAAAATGTAGCTTTTGAATCATGTTTAAAGCGTTTCTTCGCGTGTGAAACATCATTTCTCCCTCCACAGATCGGCGAGAGGGCGGAGTTCCTGAACAGGTCGGCACAGAAAAGGTAAAAGAATCGTTGTCTCTTGTTGTTTTGCAGAAAATGAAAGATATTCTGTTTTAATCCTGAAACGCTGACACACAATGTGTGTATCATGGCTAAACTACGCTAAGCTATCTCTGTGGCTCCGCCCAGCAGCGCGGTGAAGATGTCCCCTTCTCCCGTGGTGTCCAAGATAGACAACCGGCTGGAGCAGTACACCTCAGCTGCTCAGGTTAGCAACACACAACTATATTACAGTTTTATACTATTTTATGTTTAATTTGTGCGCAAATCTCTTAATTTATGTGCAATTCAATATTTTAAAATGGTTAATTATTGATTTTTCTGGTTAAACCGGCCAAGCTGACAAAATACAACAAAAGAAGGTTTGAAACAAGACACAAATTTATAGAATCTCAATTTGTTTTTTATATTAAAAACGATCTGAAATGATTTTAAATATGTGAAATAAATAAAAATGCTCCACCCAGAACCAAATTAGCATTCAGAATTAGCATAGCACGAATTATTATCACCAAACTCACGTGGGTTTTTTTATGCACAAACACGGAAAGTTGGGACAAACTTCCATCTTTTATCTTCAAGGATAAACCGATGACTTCACTCCCCGGGGGGGTGGGAGGTTGAGGCCGCTGTGACGTTTTTAAGCATAACTCATGACTTCATAAACTATTTAAGAGTGTTTAAGAGGATAAAATGATGATGGAGTGACATTTTATGTCCGCGAGGTCAAAAGGTCGCCGCTTTATAACGCTCAGAAAACGCTTTCTGGCCATCATTCAACAGTAAAACTCGGGAACAGAAGAGAGAGTGGCCGTATTTCATATTTGGACCGTATGGGTGACATTAATTTCGGGTGTTTATTGTGAATCCATCGTGCAGAATTTTGCAGCGGCAGCCAACTTGTGGTCTTGCAGTGATCTTGCTGGTGTTGCCAATCGGTTTTTCATGAATATTAAACTCTGCAGAGGGAGAACAAGGAGTCCCGATCCCCCCGCTCCGGAGCCGTGGATCTGCCCATGGTCACCGACAGCATACGAAACATCAAGAGCATGTGGGAGAAAGGGAACGCCTTCAACTCGCCCGGAAGCGGCAGCCCGTTCAAGGTAAAAAGAGTAGGAGCGTAGCGAGATCGTACTTCCTTCCTGCTCGGGCTCGGCTGACCTTTGACCCTTTCAAAACAGGAAGCAGCTGTGATAAAGACGGGCGTGGCAGGCCGCATTAACGAATGGCTGAATAAAACCCCAGAGAGCGGCAAAACCTCGGGAGGAAGGCCAGTGGTAAGTCCCAGAAAATACAGATCATGTGACACAGGAAGAGGAAGTGACCTCCTTTTTTTTTTCCCGTACATTGAAATCCATATTTTTAAGCATAAGAACCCAAACATCAACTTTAATGTAAAGAGAAGTCTTCATCATCATCAGTGTGTTTCAGCATGAACACACTCATTTTCTAACGCTGCGTTGAAAGAAGTCAGGTGGGGGATACATGTGTGGCGCCATCTGGTGGCCAGAAGGAGGAACTGCAGTACATTTTTGACCGACCTACAATTTATTTTTTTGGTGATGCTTTGTGTGTCTCTGACAGGACCTGAAGCCCGTTGACGTCACCAACAAGAGGAGTCTATGGGAAAATAAAGGCGCCTCTCCATCCAAGGTACCCATGATTCACTCACAAACACACTCAGGGTCACACACACACGTTGTGTTTTTATTTTCTATTATCTTAACGGTTTCTTTCTGATTATTATCCTCATATTTTTAATCAGACGCTTCGGTTAAATATTTTTTTTAAGCTTTCATGCCAGTTTTGAATCGAATCGAGCTCCTCTCGCAAAAGGGAAAATCCAGTCCAGTCCGGGCAAAGTCTGAACTATTCCAAAGCGGTTTGTGGTCATGGAAGGATTTCCCGTGGTTTTTTTGTCACAATTTTCCAGCTGTTGTTGATCCAGGGGAAGGTTTTATTTCAGAGATAGCGCAGACGTATTCAAGTAAATCTCAGTTTTCAGGGAGTAACGGTCGCTTCTGTTTGTTTCTGTCTCAAAGAGCTCCGATAGCTAGTCCATCCGACCGGTAAAAGCGGGATGAGCCCGGAGAGGTAACGGAATAATTTGTTTTGTTTTGTTTTTATTTAACGCTTTCAAGGCAGAATGATCTCTCGCTCTGCTGTCGCACTCTCACTTCAAACTGTGTGTTTTTTGGCTTCTTCTTCTTCTTCTGTGGTTGGACGCCGCCGCGTATTTTATATTTTAATGATTGTTTTACGTTGACAACACCAAAACAAAAAAAAAAAAAAGTACGAGATTTCATAAAAGCAGAATCGCAAATGATTTTCTACCCGGATTTGATTCCTGCAACAAATCTTCAATGGAGGGTTGTATTGATTAATTTTTATTAAAACCGACGGGATAGAAAACAGATTTAGGTTTTAATCTGGATTTAAAAACAACTCTGGGCTGAATACTTTTCACCAATGGCTGCATCACATCACCGCTCCTCCTCCTGACAACCACAAATCACCGCCATCCCTCCAGCTCTCTGATTGGAGGAGCTGATCTGATACCCCCTCCCCCCCTCACTGAATCACTGTTATCACCTCACCATCTCCTAAAAGTCTCTCTCAGCCCGGAGTGAATAAATCCTGGGGTGTTTATGTGTGTGTTTAGATGAAGCTGTGTTTGTCTGTGTGGAAATGAAACCCCCTTATTTTAAAGAGAGTCTTCCTGCCGCTGGAGGCTCCGGGGGGCCGGAGGGTCTGCAAAAAAGGGGCCCCCGAAGAGTAAAAGTGGTGGTTAGGGACCTTGTGATTAGCTTAAATGCTATGCTGTGGTGTCATGTTCGCCGCCCCGTTGACTTCCTGTGTTGGTGTGTTGCAGGTGGCGGGCAGAGGGGAGACCAAATCAGTCGCCAACGGTGAGTTTGATGTCGACGCGTAAATGCTAGCGTCACTCAAAAACTGAAATATGACAACAGTCGAAAAGATTCTGCAAGTTTCGATGTTTTGCATTTTCCTATTAAGGTATTTTGTTGTGGGTTTTGTCTTCTCTGTTGCCATAGTTACCAGCTGGACTCCGGTGATGCTCATTTATGGTTGGTTTTTGTTTCGAAAGCGGAGCTGTGATTTTCTTTTAGGAAACTTTTTATGGTTCTGAAATGAGTTTTGCTTCGAAGGAACTTCAGTTTAAATGTTTTTTTCTTTTCATTTCCATGACGATAAGTGGAATTTCATCTCATACTGAGCGGGATTTGCTGGAGAGATGCCTTGTGATGTCGTGGAAGTGTTTCATTTTTTTAAAGTTTTTAAAAATCAGGGGGAACTTTTTCTTTATTGATTTAAGTCACATTGCAATTGTTGAATTTTAAAAACATTTTCCATCACAATTAAATCTCTTCCTTTCTCCGAGCGTCGCAGCAGCTAATCTTCATCTTCTCGTGTCGACTGGCGACGACGGCCTGCTGTCACTTCCTGTAATTGAAAGTTAGAGCCGTCAGACGAAGTTCTTTCACATCGGTAACAAACTGAACGACTTCTTTTTTGTTAAACCTCCGCTTCGATCAAAGACAGATCCTCCCATCCGGACCGGACGGTTTCACACCTACGGTTTGGGTCCAGGTCAAACGGGGTCGGTGCCAAAGCATCTTTTAAACATTTTAAATAACTTCCTCTTAACTTTAATGAGATCTTTCTGTCCGTCTTCACTGAAATCCATCCGGTGTTCATTTTGTCTGTTGAAGCCCCCAAATCTTAATTTGCTCAGGTCTTTGAGGAAGAAGGTAAAGTCGGTGATGCGAGCAGGAAGCGGTTCGCTTTAATAGGCCCGTCCATCCATCATGAACCCCCTTCAAAGGCCGTTTAAACAGAAAAACTATTTGAAGCCTTCCAGCTCGGAATTTTTTAGAAAGCAGAACAATTATTCCATGTCTTCCGTGTCATTTTTTGCTAAATCGAACACAACCAAGCTTTTAAAACGTCTCCAAACACTCAACTGGGGTATTTCCTGCTTGGTTTGACTTCCTCTTCCTCTCTCACCAGGTATGGGACACTAATGTCTTGAAGGAGCCACCGACGCTGGGGACCACGACAATCCGAGACTCTTCCTCTGACTTTGTCTGAAGAACCAAATAACGATCCCACCCCCCACCCCCCACCCCCCTGAGAAAAACGGAGGGACAGGAGGGACGCCGTACCGAAACGTCGCCACCATTTCCGTACATCGCGAAGTGCTCTTTGCACAATGATTTTTTTTTTTCTAAAAAAGAAACAAATGCTGTGAAATTTGGACATTTGAAATAGTATTACTAATTTTTTCTGAACACCATCCTGCCAGGAAGAGAAGGAACAAATTTAAAAAATTTACATTTATCTGTTGAACTCCGTGCCGACATTCCAAAGAGATGAGTGAAATCTCCCTCAACACAGTACATTTCCATCTCTTTTTTTCTTTAATTTCTTTTTTAATTTATATTTAAAGCAAAAGCTTCACACGTCGCTATTTTTTATTCAACGTTCACCACTTCAGGATAGAAACATAAGCACTTCTAGAATTTAGCTGATTTCACATTTTATTATGTCTTACCAATAGTGCAGCGAGGGGTCTTGAGTAATATATGTTAGCACATGTGATGTTTTGAATATGACCTATCATACTGTATCTTATATAACATCCTTATACTCGTAACAAAAGTTTTGTTTGTCTTCTTTTTTTTTTTTTTTTTTTGCTGTTCTTGTATCCAGAAACCAACCAGCAGTTAATTTTTCAGAGGAGAATCCAATCCTTTACTATCCTATAGGTCATTTTATTTATGTTTAAATGTGTTTTTTTTTCTATTCCGAGTTGTTTTTTTTGTAACTTTCTTGATCACTTTAAAGTCTTCAGACATTCCTTTTTTTAAAAAAAAAACAAAAAAGTAGGAAATGATGGCCTCTATGCACACTAGATGTTCTTAAAGTCAAATCAGGGTGCCTGAGCGTAAAGCAAGACGCTATATTTACCACTATGTTCATTTTGTGGCCTTATGATTGCAATGCATTTAACGACAGCTTAAGGTACAGCCTCAGATAACGACTCGTATTCGCGTTCATCCGTCACCGTCGTCTTCAGCGGCTCGTTTACGTTTCGCCGGCTCTGATCAGATGAACATTTTTTTTTCCGGGGGCATTAAATCGATCCGTGTCACTGCTCACAAGTCAAGACAATCAACATTCCACGGCTCCTGAAACGAGCAGGGGAGCTCGACCAAATCGTTTTCAAGTGTGATTTAATGTGACGTTTTTTGTGGGGTTGTTTTTTTTGTTTTTTTTTAATGCGGTGGTTTCGTAATGCCATATTTTTTGTTCTTTTCTTTTTTTTTTTTACAACTTTGTGTCCATTTTTTTATGTCCTTATTTAACCAGACACGTTTGTGTAGCTCTAAGCCTATGCAAAAACACACTATCTGTAGTCTCGCTAAACACTCCCAATGTCATACAAGTGGGCGGTTTCCAACTGGACGAATGTTTTAAACATTGTACGCTTGACTCAACAGCAGCAATAAAGACATTGAAGTATTCCACAGTGTGATGTTTTTGTTTAAACTAATTGTGTTTTTGCATTGTTTCTATAGTTACCGGTTGAATTCACGATCACTTCTATCGGTGGGATTCTTCTCGGATTTCCTTGCGAATTTTTATTAAAGTGATATTTCATGAATTTTAAGCGATGATAATAACTTATTTACATTCTTTTTATTGCAAGATAACATGTCAACCATGAACATGTTGAACAAAAACGGTATTCTCAAGATGTGCTGGCGACGTCTGTATCCCAGCTGGCTGTGGACAAGAGACAGGGGACACCTTGGACGCTTCGCCAGCATTGCACGGGGTCATATGAAAACTATAAATGCATTAAAAACGAACAAAATGGCAATAAATATATATATATGTGTATATATTTGAGTTCATTCTAAAGTAAAATCCACATTTTGCAGCAGACTCTTGAAGCACTATGTCAGTTTAGGAGCTAATAAAACTGATAAATGGAATCAATCAGAAAAGCTCAACATCATAATTCATCAGATTATTCCTGAAATTGTTGAAATTGAATAATAGTCGTACCCGTGGAGCTAAAAGCATCCTTAAAGGGAGAAGCAGGGATGGTGTCAGGGGGACAGCTTGTGGGCTACGGTTGCTTAGCTACGCTGATGGAGGAAGCTGTCACAGGAGGAGGGTGAGGGCGCCAGTGGGAGATGCTTCCTGGAGGATTCACCAGAGTCCGAGATGTTGGACGGAGGCTGATCGATGATGAGCTCCAACACACCTGATCCTCATTCAAATGATCAGGTGTGTTGGAGCAGGGGGGCGTCTATCCGGGGGGGGGGGCGTGTCCCTGTGACGACAACCAGCAATTTTCTGACGTGTAACAGCTCCACGTCGAAGAGGCGTTGATGCTTGACGGTTGAATATTTTTTTATAACTCACAAACTTTTTAAGTCAGGAATTTTATATATTTATTTATTTATTTATTCATTCATTCATTCATTCACGTTCCCAGCCTCATACACCTGTTCCGGGTCGGACCGGGACGCGCAGGTGTTCTGTGATTGGTCAATACGACATTACGGAGCCTGGATGACGTACCTTTCTCCGCCCACAGAACCCGGATGAGGACGCTGCTGAACCAGGTAAATACTGTAAGTAGACTCCTCTCAAATATATTCAACATGTACTTTCGTCTTACTGGCAAAATTACATCGATCATAGATGTTAAGCATAATTATGTGACGCTCTTATTTTGGTACTTCCTGTTTTGAGCGGAAGTAGTTCTGTTGTATTTGTCTGTAAATGTGACGCGCTTGTTCGGTCTGGTGCGGCCGATGTTCATCCTGCGCTGCGGCGGCTGTTTCGTCATTTGGTCATTCGTCAGCCGTAACAAGAGTAAATTAGAAGAAATAATATTATAAAGATCACTGTTTGTACATGTTTTCAGCTTTTACACCGAGTTAAACTAACAAGTTAACAAGTATCTAGATATAGCTTTAAATTCAGCGTTCAAACATGAGGTTTTGCCGAGTTTTTGTCGACAATGTAAATAGAGATTATGAAAGCAAATCCACATTTAATACCCCGGTAATGACAGCAAGCAGATGTTATTCCTCCGTTTCTTGCCTCCTCACATCTGGTTCTTCTGGTTAGAATTTTGAATTTGAGCAGATATGTAACAGGTTTGAAACAGAAGCAGGAATTTGTCACCACTAGAAACATGAGAGCTCATTCCTGCCTCTTACATCCGTTTTATATCTTGTTTATTCCACACACACACACACACACAAAATCAAAGTGTAAAAACAGCAAGTGATGAATTTATTGACTTCTCTCTTTTTTTTCTTTCTTTTTTTTTCTTCCGGACTATTTCTTGGCCAAGGGGAATATTGACTTCAAGGTTGCTTAGCAACCTCATGTTGGAAGGAGCGGGGATCGATCCTCTCGTTTACCTTCTCTGCAAGAAATAGGCAGATTTCCCAAAAAATATCAGGGATGGCTTTTGATGTTTCATATTGATCAAGCTGCAAAAAATAAAATAAAAAAAGCTTTCTAGCATTTCCCACAATGCAACTCTACATCATTCCCAACAGCGATGATGTCACTGGATCTTCATAGAAACCCATAAAGAGTGTTTAAAACTGGACTCACACCAGATTAAACTGAGAAATGATGTTATCGCGATCGTTTTTTAAGAGTTTTTCACATTACATTAAAGCCTTCAGAGCACCAGGAGAGCTGTTTTCCCATTGTACCTATCAGAGCCAATGTGATATGCATAGCTTCAGAGGTGTCAGTCCGTCCCTGAAGGACTTTAACGGTCCTGGTAATTTAAGGACTGTTCAGACTCCAGTCGCTTCCTGCAGCCTTGATCAGTGCCAAGAGGAAATGGTTGAGGATTAAGCCTGGAGCTGTTTAAAGCCCCGGGCCTGTGCTCACAATGCCCATCGTGGAATCGTTTCAAATTCTACAATCGCTTCGCTCTCGCAGCTCGCAGCCAAGGTATTCTTGTGGGATTTTTGGCGTAGTGGCACAAGAGAGGGATACAAACCATCTGTTCACGTGAAATAAGCCCCCAGGGGCTTTTTACGGCGTTTTAAGACAAGAAGAAGATGAAAACAGGAGGAGGACAAAGGAGTGATAAAAAATACAGGCATAACTGTTTGTAGCCAACGACAACAAAAAGTCAGCATGTGAGACAAATGTGTTCTTGGTAGTTCTAAAAATTGCAATAGCAAGAAATTATTTTTGAAGTTCTGATAAAATTAAAATAACTGAAACACCCACCTTAAAATGCAGAACTCCAAAAAACAAAACCAACATTCTTATGTTGTTATGTCACAGGTTTAGATGTAACACTTCAGCAATTTGGTTCTAAACTCACTAGGTTTTGAATTATTATTTAAAATAAACATTGTGTAATATTTATATTTATTTAATATATTTATATTTATGGAATTATCATTTATGGGGTTTTTTTGTTTGTGTTTACACTGTTTATGTTTATACTGTATGTTTGGGACTTTTACACCAAGTCCGCTTTATGTGCTTTTAATTGCCTCTAGAGGACTAATAAAGTTTTTAGAATTGAATTGAATTCCAGGAACAAACATTTCCGAGTTTAGCCGAATCGAGAGGTGTTTCACCATGTTTGGCTCCCCTGAAACAAGCCTTGATGACAGTCGTTCCGTTCGCTGACGTCACCAGACATTAAAGCAGGTGGATTTCCGGGTCCAGCACAGGTTGTTTGGTGAACCGGAGTGCTGTTAATGTCATTTTCTAACGTCCACACTTTGTGTGTGTGAGTGTGTGCACGTGTGTGTGTGTGTGTGTGTGTGTGTGTGTGTGTGTGTGTGTGTGTGTGTGTGTGTGTGTGTGTGTGTGTGTGTGTGTGTGTGTGTGTGTGTGTGTGTTTTTGTGTGCCGAGTGTGGCCTGAATGATGATTGATTGCAGCAAGTTTGGAAAAAAAAAAAAAAAAATACAAGTTCCAGAATTTGTGTTTTCTTTGGGAAATGTGTGAAAAATCAATTAAGCCTCGAATAAATATAATTTATCATCCAACCTAATGCTAATCCTCCTCTCTATATAGTGTTAAAACAGTTTACTAGAGTTTTAAATTAAGTTTTGCTCTTTCAGGTCGAGGATCACCAGCAGTTCCACTTAAACACCGGTAGAGGGCGTCCTCTCCTATAAGATCCGGTGGAAAGGCTGTCTGGAGAATTTAATTACAGTACAGTACTGTGGGTTTAAGGGCATGTCAACATGATGGAAAAAATCGTTATCACATGGTGCAAATTGCAATAAATTTGTATACCAAATTTTAAAAAAAAACATTGTAGACAATTTGTGGTTGCATCAGTATGGTTTCACTCTGATTTAGGAAAAATTTATGGAACATCGTATAATCCATTATTCTTCGCACCCAGTTATAAATAGTAATAAATAGTTCTTTATCTACCTTAGATGTCCATTAATTTTTTATTTTTTTATTGAATTACAGGGAAAAGATATTCAACACTTGGAGAAATCTATGATAATATAATTCTTTCTTTGTTTTTGAAAGGGGCCAGCACGTTTAAGAGTCTAAGTTATGGGGGACAATACATTAATTTAAATTTTTTTTGCTTGTTTTTTTGACTTGATCATGTGGACGGTGAGTCCAAACTGCCACACAGCTGATAGCAGAATGGTTAACATAGCGACATTTGGATATGAAGGTTATCAGTTCAAAGCTAACAATTTACAAGTCAGCTCTGTGTTGATTTTCTTCATCTGCTGAATGTTTTGCAGAACTCAATGTTTCTTTAGAAGATATGATTGAAATTAATATGTAACCATTTTCCATTGCAGAAGACAAAGGTTTCAAGCCATGGTGACCAATAGTTATTGGTCACTGGTACCTGATCGCGGGCCGTTAGATACCGTGCGGCACACGTTTCACTTTATTTTATTTTAATCGACTATCGGTCTAAATATGTTCCATTTTGAAAAGTGAGTTCTGTGAGGAATGTGTGCCTCTTGACAGATATCGGTGACGTGACATGTTACTGGCATTTACCACAAAATTAAGCGCCCACAACTGTGGGCCAGTGTCGTTAAAATAAAGACAGAATGACAAAGAATTTAAACCCCTGCTTCCATTTCAAATCTCCTATATTTGTGAAGCGGGATTTTTTTTTTTTTGCAGTGACCGCAAACAAAAACTAAAATACTGATTAGACCGGAAGTCTGGAACACATTTCCGGTGTGTTAGCCCTACAGAGGACAAACTCAGAGCTCCCACTGATTATTAAAGGGCTGTCAGTTGAACACGTTGATCAGATTAATTAATAACGATGCAAATTAACGCGCTATAAAAATTAACGCAATTAATCCGCGAGTGGCAAGTCAATGCGCAAGCAGTTTAAATTTGGCCCATTGAGGGACCCGTAGGCTGCAGTGACGTCACTTCGTACCTGCGACACTAGTCAAACGCGGCTGACTGACAACAGAGATGGACGCGACACAGGAGAGCGAGGCAGTAAGTCAAACTTTATTCATAGAGTTGTTGAAAATTCCCAATGTTTTGTTAAGTTATCGTAGCCGGTCAGTTAGCCTGCTCTGACAAATTTAGTCTTCCGGCAAATAGCAGTACTAGGAGTCGGCAGTAGCTCAGCGGTAGTGCAGCCGTCTTGAAGACGGATCGCTCAGCCATCGCAGGTTCGAGTCCCGTTTGCGTCATGATGTTTGATTAGTCATGCACTATAATTTTGCAATGTCCCAGAATTCAAATTCTTTATTTGATGGGTACTAACAGGTATGAGATTAAAATGCAATTAATTGGATTAATAAATTACAAATCCTGTAATAAATTAGAATAATTAGAATAGTATTATGTGAAAAAAAATAATTTTCTCTGACCCGCCAGTCAAGAAAAAAAAATATTTATAGACCCACCAGTCAACAACAAAAAAAAAAATTTACCCGCCGGTCAACAACAAATAATTTTTTTTTCAAACCGCTGGTTCAGGAAGAAAAAGGTATTTTGTGAAGTTTTGGACCCCAGGTTTGACGTAGAAAAATGTTTTCTTTGACCCGCCGGTTGACAAAAATGAAATAAAATATTGACCCACCAGTCAACAACAAATAAAAAAATTATCGACCCACCGGTTGACAAAAATTAAAATAAATACTGACCCGCCAGTCAACAACAAAAAAAAGTATTGACCCGCCGGTCAACAAAATATAAAAATTTTATTGACCCACCGGTGACCAAAAAATAAAAAAAACTTTTGACCCGCCGCTCAACCAAAAAATACTTTTATTCAACTCGCCGGTCAACAAAAATTAAAAAAAAATTATTGACCCGCCGGTCAACGAAAAAAAACATTTATTAACCCACCGGTCAACAAAAAATTTTAAAAAATTTTGACCGGCCGTTCAACCAAAAATACTTTTATTTGACCCGCCGGTCAAAAAAAATAATTTTATTTGACCCGCCGGTCAACCAAAAATACTTTTATTTGGCCTGCTGGTCAACAAAAATAATAAAAATAATTGACACGCAAGTGAACGAAAAAAATTTTTTTATTTATAACACTTTTATTGGCCCGCCAGTAACCATAAAAATTATTTTATTTGTCCCGCCACTCAACAGGAAATACTTTTATTTGACCCACCGGTCAACAAAAATACTTTTATTTTACCCGCTGGTGAACAAAAATAAAAAAAAATTTCTGACCCACCGGGCACCAAAAAAATAATTTTATTTATAACACTTTTATTGACCCGCCAGTAACCATAAAAATTATTTTATTTGTCCCGCCACTCAACAGGAAATACTTTTATTTGACCCACCGGGCACCAAAAAAATACTTTTATTTGACCCGCCGGTCACCAAAAATAAAAAAAAAATTATTGACCCGCGGTCAACAGAAAATGATTTCATTTAACCCGCGGTCAACAAAAAAAAAAAGTTTATTGACCCACCGGTCACTACAAAAAATACAAATTTTATTGACCCGCCGGTCAACAAAAAAATAATTTTATTTGACTCGCCGGTCAACAGAAAAATACTTTTATTTGATCTGCCGGTCATGAAAAGTAAAAAAAATTATTGACCCATCGGTCAACGAAAAAAATTTTTTTATTGAAGCGCCGGTCACCAAAAATACTTTTATTTGACCCGCCGGTCAACAAAAAAAAAAATTTCATTGACCCGCCGATCAACAGAAAAAATAATTTTCTCTGACCCGCCGGTCAACAAAAAAAGAAAATTTCATTGGCCCGCCGGTCAACAAAAAAAAAAAAAATTTGTTGACCAGCCGGTCAACAAAAATAAGAAAAATTATTGACCCACCGGTCAAAAAAAAAAAATTTCATTGACCCACCGGTCAACAAACATAATGAAAATTATTAAACCGCCGGTCAACAAAAAAATTTATTTTCATTGAACCGCCGGTCAACAAAAAAAAAAATTTAATTGACCCGCCGGTCAACCACATGAAAAATTTGTTGACCCGCCGGTCAACAAAAATAAGAAAAATTATTGACCTGCCGGTCAAAAAAAAGAAAATTTCATTGACCCGCCAGTCAACACAGAAAGAAAATTTCATTGACCCGCCGGTCAACAACAAAAAAAAAATTTCATTGACACGCCGGTCAACAAAAAAAAAAATGCATTGACTCGCCGGTCAACAAATAAAGAAAATTTCATTGACCCGCCGGTCGAGAAAAAAAACAATTTCATTGACCCGCCGGTCAACAAAAATAAGAAAAATTATTGACCCACCGGTCAACAAAAATAAAAAATTTAATTGACCTGCCGGTCAACAAAAATAAGAAAAATTATTGACCCGCCGGTCAACAAAAAAAAAATTTCATTGACCCGCCGGTCAACAAAAAAATAATTTTCTTTGACCCGCCGGTCGACAAAAAAAAAAAATTTCGTTGACCCGCTGGTCAACACTAAAAAAAAATGCATTGACCCGCCGGTCAACAAAAAAAGAAAATTTCATTGACCCGCCGGTCAACAAAAAAAAAATTTTCATTGACCCGCCGGTCAAAAAAAAAAAAAAAATTTCTTTGACCCACCGTTCAAGAAAAAAAAGAACCAGCAGAGAGCTCGGGTTGGGTCGTGAACATTTCTCAGGAAACAGCCTGAAAAATGATGGAAGTGGTGAGATTGGAACCTATAACATCTGAACACCTGCTCAGCTCTTTAACAGACTGAGCTTCCTGTCTCCACAGACAGAAAGTGTGTGTTTGAGCATTTCACATTTTCATGTGACCAAGGAACTTAAAGAAAATGCTCCGTGCTGGGATTTGATCGTAAGTCCTTTGACAAACACCTGTTGGATAAAGATGATCATACTGAGCTACTCAGGAGCTCTGGCAAGTTTGTTTGGATGTTTTATTCATTGTTCACAACATTGACCCGCCGGTCAACAAAAAAAAAAAAAATTTCATTGACCCGCCGGTCGACAAAAAAAAAAATTTAATTGACCTGCCGGTCAACCACATGAAAAATTTGTTGACCCGCCGGTCAACGAAAATAAGAAAAATTATTGACCCGCCGGTCAACAAAGAAAAAAAAAAAAAATCATTGACCCGCCGGTCAACAAAAAAAAGAGATTTCTTGACCCGCGGGTCAACAAAAATTAAAAATTATATAGACCCACCAATAACCACAAAAATGACTTTATTTCACCCCCCTTTCAACCAAAAGCACTTTTATTTGACCTGCAGGTCATGAAAAAAAAAAAATTACTGACCCGCCGGTCAATGGAAAAAAAACATTTCTTGACCCGCGGGTCAACAAAAAATAAAAATTTTATTGAAATTCCCATAACCACAAAAATGACTTTATTTGACCCCCCTTTCAACAAAAAGCACTTTTATTTGACCCGCAGGTCATGGAAAAAGAAAAAAAATTTATTGACCTGCCGGTCAATGGAAAAAAAATGTCTTGACCCGCGGGTCAACAAAAAATAAAAATTATATTGATCCACCAATAACCACAAAAATGACTTTATTTCACCCCCCTTTCAACCAAAAGCACTTTTATTTGACCCGCAGGTCATGAAAAAAAAGAAAAATTATTGACCCGCCGGTCAATAGAAAAAAAAGATTTCTTGACCCGCGGGTCAACAAAAATTAAAAATTATATTGACCCACCAATAACCACAAAAATGACTTTATTTGACCCCCCTTTCAACCAAAAGCACTTTTATTTGACCCGCAGGTCATGAAAAAAAAAAAAAATTATTGACCCGCCGGTCAATGGAAAAAAAAATTACTTGACCCGCGGGTCAACAAAAAATACAAATTATATTGATCCACCAATAACCACAAAAATGACTTTATTTCACCCCCCTTTCAACCAAAAGGACTTTTATTTGACCTGCAGGTCATGAAGGAAAAAAAAAAATTACTGACCCGCCGGTCAATGGAAAAAAAAGATTTCTTGACCCGGGGGTCAACAAAAATGAAAAATTATGTTGACCTTCCAATAACCACAAAAATGACTTTATTTCACCCCCGTTTCAAACAAAAGCATTTTTATTTGACCCGCAGGTCATGAAAAAAAAAAAAAAAATTATTGACCCGCCGGTCAATGGAAAAAAAAGATTTCTTGACCCGGGGGTCAACAAAAATGAAAAATTATGTTGATCTTCCAATAACCACAAAAATGGCTTTATTTGACCCCCCTTTAAACAAAAAGCACTTTTATTTGACCCGCAGGTCATGAAAAAAGAAAAAAAATTTATTGACCCGCCGGTCAATGGAAAAAAAATGTCTTGACCCGCGGGTCAACAAAAAATAAAAATTATATTGATCCACCAATAACCACAAAAAAGACTTTATTTCACCCCCCTTTCAACCAAAAGCACTTTTATTTGACCCGCAGGTCATGAAAAAAAAAAAATAAATATTGACCCGCCGGTCAATAGAAAAAAAAGATTTCTTGACCCGCGGGTCAACAAAAATTAAAAATTATATTGACCCACCAATAACCACAAAAATGACTTTATTTCACCCCCCTTTCAACCAAAAGCACTTTTATTTGACCTGCAGGTCATGAAAAAAAAAAAATTACTGACCCGCCGGTCAATGGAAAAAAAACATTTCTTGACCCGCGGGTCAACAAAAAATAAAAATTTTATTGAAATTCCCATAACCACAAAAATGACTTTATTTGACCCCCCTTTCAACAAAAAGCACTTTTATTTGACCCGCAGGTCATGGAAAAAGAAAAAAAATTTATTGACCTGCCGGTCAATGGAAAAAAAATGTCTTGACCCGCGGGTCAACAAAAAATAAAAATTATATTGATCCACCAATAACCACAAAAATGACTTTATTTCACCCCCCTTTCAACCAAAAGCACTTTTATTTGACCCGCAGGTCATGAAAAAAAAGAAAAATTATTGACCCGCCGGTCAATAGAAAAAAAAGATTTCTTGACCCGCGGGTCAACAAAAATTAAAAATTATATTGACCCACCAATAACCACAAAAATGACTTTATTTGACCCCCCTTTCAACCAAAAGCACTTTTATTTGACCCGCAGGTCATGAAAAAAAAAAAAAATTATTGACCCGCCGGTCAATGGAAAAAAAAATTACTTGACCCGCGGGTCAACAAAAGATACAAATTATATTGATCCACCAATAACCACAAAAATGACTTTATTTCACCCCCCTTTCAACCAAAAGGACTTTTATTTGACCTGCAGGTCATGAAGAAAAAAAAAAAATTACTGACCCGCCGGTCAATGGAAAAAAAAGATTTCTTGACCCGGGGGTCAACAAAAATGAAAAATTATGTTGACCTTCCAATAACCACAAAAATGACTTTATTTCACCCCCGTTTCAAACAAAAGCATTTTTATTTGACCCGCAGGTCATGAAAAAAAAAAAAAAAATTATTGACCCGCCGGTCAATGGAAAAAAAAGATTTCTTGACCCGGGGGTCAACAAAAATGAAAAATTATGTTGATCTTCCAATAACCACAAAAATGGCTTTATTTGACCCCCCTTTAAACCAAAAGCACTTTTATTTGACCCGCAGGTCATGAAAAAAGAAAAAAAATTTATTGACCCGCCGGTCAATGGAAAAAAAATGTCTTGACCCGCGGGTCAACAAAAAATAAAAATTATATTGATCCACCAATAACCACAAAAATGACTTTATTTCACCCCCCTTTCAACCAAAAGCACTTTTATTTGACCCGCAGGTCATGAAAAAAAAAAAATAAATTATTGACCCGCCGGTCAATAGAAAAAAAAGATTTCTTGACCCGCGGGTCAACAAAAATTAAAAATTATATTGACCCACCAATAACCACAAAAATGACTTTATTTCACCCCCCTTTCAACCAAAAGCACTTTTATTTGACCTGCAGGTCATGAAAAAAAAAAAATTACTGATCCGCCGGTCAATGGAAAAAAAAAAATTCTTGACCCGGGGGTCAACAAAAATGAAAAATTATGTTGACCTTCCAATAACCACAAAAATGGCTTTATTTGACCCCCCTTTAAACCAAAAGCACTTTTATTTGACCCGCAGGTCATGAAAAAAAATAAATAAATTATTGACCCGCCGGTCAATGGAAAAAGAAAATTTCTTGACCTGCGGGTCAACAAAAATTAAAAATTATATCGACCCACCAATAACCACAAAAATGACTTTATTTGACACACTTTTAAACCAAAAGCACTTTAATTTGATCGGCAGGTCATGAAAAATAAAAAAAAATTATTGACCCGCCGGTCAATGGAAAAAAAAATTTCTTGACCCGCGGGTCAACAAAAAATAAAAATTTTATTGAAATTCCAATAACCACAAAAATGACTTTATTTCACCCCCCTTTCAACCAAAAGCACTTTTATTTGACACGCAGGTCATGAAAAAAAAAAAAATTTGTTGACCCGCCGGTCAACAGAAAAAAAAGATTTCTTGACCCGCGGGTCAACAAAAATTAAAAATTATATTGACCCACCAATAACCACAAAAATGACTTTATTTCACCCCCCTTTCAACCAAAAGCACTTTTATTTGACACGCAGGTCATGAAAAAAAAAAAAAATTATTGACCCGCCGGTCAATGGAAAAAAAATGTCTTGACCCGCGGGTCAACAAAAAATAAAAAATTATATTGATCCACCAATAACCACAAAAATGACTTTATTTCACCCCCCTTTCAACCAAAAGCACTTTTATTTGACCCGCAGGTCATGAAAAAAAAGAAAAATTATTGACCCGCCGGTCAATAGAAAAAAAAGATTTCTTGACCCGCGGGTCAACAAAAATTAAAAATTATATTGACCCACCAATAACCACAAAAATGACTTTATTTGACCCCCCTTTCAACCAAAAGCACTTTTATTTGACCCGCAGGTCATGAAAAAAAAAAAAAAAATTATTGACCCGCCGGTCAATGGAAAAAAAAATTACTTGACCCGCGGGTCAACAAAACTTAAAAATTATATTGACCCACCAATAACCACAAAAATGACTTTATTTGACACCCCTTTAAACCAAAAGCACTTTAATTTGACCCGCAGGTCATGAAAAAAAAAAAAATCATTGACCCGCCGGTCAATGGAAAAAAAAATGTCTTGACCCGCGGGTCAACAAAAAATAAAAATTCTATTGATCCACCAATAACCACAAAAATGACTTTATTTCACCCCCCTTTCAACCAAAAGCACTTTTATTTGACCTGCAGGTCATGAAAAAAAAAAAAAAATTACTGACCCGCCGGTCAATGGAAACAAAAGATTTCTTGACCCGGGGGTGAACAAAAATGAAAAATTATGTTGATCTTCCAATAACCACAAAAATGACTTTATTTGACCCCCCTTTAAACCAAAAGCACTTTTATTTGATCCGCAGCTCATGAAAAATAAAAAAACATTATTGACCCGCCGGTCAATGGAAAAAGAAAATTTCTTGACCCGTGGGTCAACAAAAATTAAAAATTATATCAACCCACCAATAACCACAAAAATGACTTTATTTGACACCCCTTTAAACCAAAAACACTTTAATTTGACCGCAGGTCATGAAAAATAAAAAAAAATTATTGACCCGCCGGTCAATGGAAAAAAAAATTTCTTGACCCGCGGGTCAACAAAAAATAAAATTTTTGTTGAAATTCCAATAACACAAAAATGACTTTATTTGACCCCCCTTTCAACAAACAGCACTTTTATTTGACCCGCAGGTCATGAAAAATAAAAAAAAATTATTGACCCGCCGGTCAATGGAAAAAAAAATTTCTTGACCCGCGGGTCAACAAAAAATAAAAATTTTATTGAAATTCCAATAACCACAAAAATGACTTTATTTCACCCCCCTTTCAACCAAAAGCACTTTTATTTGACCTGCAGGTCATGAAAAAAAAAAAATTACTGACCCGCCGGTCAATGGAAAAAAAACATTTCTTGACCCGCGGGTCAACAAAAAATAAAAATTTTATTGAAATTCCCATAACCACAAAAATGACTTTATTTGACCCCCCTTTCAACAAAAAGCACTTTTATTTGACCCGCAGGTCATGGAAAAAGAAAAAAAATTCATTGACCCGCCGGTCAATGGAAAAAAAATGTCTTGACCCGCGGGTCAACAAAAAATAAAAAATTATATTGATCCACCAATAACCACAAAAATGACTTTATTTCACCCCCCTTTCAACCAAAAGCACTTTTATTTGACCCGCAGGTCATGAAAAAAAAGAAAAATTATTGACCCGCCGGTCAATGGAAAAAAAAATTACTTGACCCGCGGGTCAACAAAAATTAAAAATTATATTGACCCACCAATAACCACAAAAATGACTTTATTTGACACCCCTTTAAACCAAAAGCACTTTAATTTGACCCGCAGGTCATGAAAAAAAAAAAAATCATTGACCCGCCGGTCAATGGAAAAAAAATGTCTTGACCCGCGGGTCAACAAAAAATAAAAATTATATTGATCCACCAATAACCACAAAAATGACTTTATTTCACCCCCCTTTCAACCAAAAGCACTTTTATTTGACCTGCAGGTCATGAAAAAAAAAAAAAAATTACTGACCCGCCGGTCAATGGAAACAAAGATTTCTTGACCCGGGGGTGAACAAAAATGAAAAATTTTGTTGATCTTCCAATAACCACAAAAATGACTTTATTTGACCCCCCTTTAAACCAAAAGCACTTTTATTTGATCCGCAGCTCATGAAAAATAAAAAAACATTATTGACCCGCCGGTCAATGGAAAAAGAAAATTTCTTGACCCGCGGGTCAACAAAAATTAAAAATTATATCGACCCACCAATAACCACAAAAATGACTTTATTTGACACCCCTTTAAACCAAAAGCACTTTAATTTGACCCGCAGGCCATGAAAAATAAAAAAAAATTATTGACCCGCCGGTCAATGGAAAAAAAAATTTCTTGACCCGCGGGTCAACAAAAAATAAAATTTTTGTTGAAATTCCCATAACCACAAAAATGACTTTATTTGACCCCCCTTTCAACAAAAAGCACTTTTATTTGACCCGCAGGTCATGGAAAAATAAAAAAAAATTACTGACCCGCCGGTCAATGGAAACAAAAGATTTCTTGACCCGGGGGTGAACAAAAATGAAAAATTATGTTGATCTTCCAATAACCACAAAAATGACTTTATTTGACCCCCCTTTAAACCAAAAGCACTTTTATTTGATCCGCAGCTCATGAAAAATAAAAAAACATTATTGACCCGCCGGTCAATGGAAAAAGAAAATTTCTTGACCCGCGGGTCAACAAAAATTAAAAATTATATCGACCCACCAATAACCACAAAAATGACTTTATTTGACACCCCTTTAAACCAAAAGCACTTTAATTTGACCCGCAGGCCATGAAAAATAAAAAAAAATTATTGACCCGCCGGTCAATGGAAAAAAAAATTTCTTGACCCGCGGGTCAACAAAAAATAAAATTTTTGTTGAAATTCCCATAACCACAAAAATGACTTTATTTGACCCCCCTTTCAACAAAAAGCACTTTTATTTGACCCGCAGGTCATGGAAAAATAAAAAAAAATTATTGACCCGCCGGTCAATGGAAAAAAAATGTCTTGACCCGCGGGTCAACAAAAACTAAAAAATTATATTGATCCACCAATAACCACAAAAATGACTTTATTTCACCCCCCTTTCAACCAAAAGCACTTTTATTTGACCCGCAGGTCATGAAAAAAAAGAAAAATTATTGACCCGCCGGTCAATAGAAAAAAAAGATTTCTTGACCCGCGGGTCAACAAAAATTAAAAATTATATTGACCCACCAATAACCACAAAAATGACTTTATTTGACCCCCCTTTCAACCAAAAGCACTTTTATTTGACCCGCAGGTCATGAAAAAAAAAAAAAAATTATTGACCCGCCGGTCAATGGAAAAAAAAATTACTTGACCCGGGGGTCAACAAAAATTAAAAATTATATTGACCCACCAATAACCACAAAAATGACTTTATTTGACACCCCTTTAAACCAAAAGCACTTTAATTTGACCCGCAGGTCATGAAAAAAAACAAAAAATTATTGACCCGCCGGTCAATAGAAAAAAAAGATTTCTTGACCCGCGGGTCAACAAAAATATTGACCCACCAATAACCACAAAAATGACTTTATTTGACCCCCCTTTCAACCAAAAGCACTTTTATTTGACCTGCAGGTCATGAAAAAAAAAAAATTACTGATCCGCCGGTCAAAAAAAAAAAAAAATTTCATTGACCTGCCGGTCAAAAAAAAAAAATGCATTGACCCGCCGGTCGAAAAAAAAGAAAATTTCAATGACCCGCCGGTCAACTTAAAAAAAAATTTCATTGACCCTCCGGTCAACCACATGAAAAATTTGTTGACCCGCCGGTCAACAAAAATAAGAAAAATTATTGACCCGCCGGTCAACACAAAAAAAAAAATCATTGACCCGCCGGTCAACAAAAAAAAAAAATTTCATTGACCCGCCGGTCAACGAAAAAAAAAATTCATTGACCCGCCGGTAAATGGAAAAAAAATGTCTTGACCCGCGGGTCAACAAAAAATAAAAATTATATTGATCCACCAATAACCACAAAAATGACTTTATTTCACCCCCCTTTCAACCAAAAGCACTTTTATTTGACCCGCAGGTCATGAAAAAAAAAAAAAATTATTGACCCGCCGGTCAATAGAAAAAAAAGATTTCTTGACCCGCGGGTCAACAAAAATTAAAAATTATATTGACCCACCAATAACCACAAAAATGACTTTATTTCACCCCCCTTTCAACCAAAAGCACTTTTATTTGACCTGCAGGTCATGAAAAACAAAAAATTACTGATCCGCCGGTCAATGGAAAAAAAAAATTTCTTGACCCGGGGGTCAACAAAAATGAAAAATTATGTTGACCTTCCAATAACCACAAAAATGGCTTTATTTGACCCCCCTTTAAACCAAAAGCACTTTTATTTGACCCGCAGGTCATGAAAAAAAATAAATAAATTATTGACCCGCCGGTCAATGGAAAAAGAAAATTTCTTGACCTGCGGGTCAACAAAAATTAAAAATTATATCGACCCACCAATAACCACAAAAATGACTTTATTTGACACACTTTTAAACCAAAAGCACTTTAATTTGATCGGCAGGTCATGAAAAATAAAAAAAAATTATTGACCCGCCGGTCAATGGAAAAAAAAATTTCTTGACCCGCGGGTCAACAAAAAATAAAAATTTTATGGAAATTCCAATAACCACAAAAATGACTTTATTTCACCCCCCTTTCAACCAAAAGCACTTTTATTTGACCTGCAGGTCATGAAAAAAAAAAAATTACTGACCCGCCGGTCAATGGAAAAAAAACATTTCTTGACCCGCGGGTCAACAAAAAATAAAAATTTTATTGAAATTCCCATAACCACAAAAATGACTTTATTTGACCCCCCTTTCAACAAAAAGCACTTTTATTTGACCCGCAGGTCATGGAAAAAGACAAAAAATTTATTGACCCGCCGGTCAATGGAAAAAAAATGTCTTGACCCGCGGGTCAACAAAAAATAAAAAATTATATTGATCCACCAATAACCACAAAAATGACTTTATTTCACCCCCCTTTCAACCAAAAGCACTTTTATTTGACCCGCAGGTCATGAAAAAAAAGAAAAATTATTGACCCGCCGGTCAATAGAAAAAAAAGATTTCTTGACCCGCGGGTCAACAAAAATTAAAAATTATATTGACCCACCAATAACCACAAAAATGACTTTATTTGACCCCCCTTTCAACCAAAAGCACTTTTATTTGACCCGCAGGTCATGAAAAAAAAAAAAAATCATTGACCCGCCGGTCAATGGAAAAAAAAATGTCTTGACCCGCGGGTCAACAAAAAATAAAAATTATATTGATCCACCAATAACCACAAAAATGACTTTATTTCACCCCCCTTTCAACCAAAAGCACTTTTATTTGACCTGCAGGTCATGAAAAAAAAAAAAAAATTACTGACCCGCCGGTCAATGGAAACAAAAGATTTCTTGACCCGGGGGTCAACAAAAATGAAAAATTATGTTGATCTTCCAATAACCACAAAAATGACTTTATTTGACCCCCCTTTAAACCAAAACCACTTTTATTTGACCCGCAGGTCATGAAAAAAGAAAAAAAATTTATTGACCCGCCGGTCAATGGAAAAAAAATGTCTTGACCCGCGGGTCAACAAAAAATAAAAATTATATTGATCCACCAATAACCACAAAAATGACTTTATTTCACCCCCCTTTCAACCAAAATCACTTTTATTTGACCCGCAGGTCATGAAAAAAAAAAAAAAATTATTGACCCGCCGGTCAATAGAAAAAAAAGATTTCTTGACCCGCGGGTCAACAAAAATATTGACCCACCAATAACCACAAAAATGACTTTATTTGACCCCCCTTTCAACCAAAAGCACTTTTATTTGACCTGCAGGTCATGAAAAAAAAAAAATTACTGATCCGCCGGTCAAAAAAAAAAAAAAAATTTCATTGACCTGCCGGTCAAAAAAAAAAAAATGCATTGACCCGCCGGTCGAAAAAAAAGAAAATTTCAATGACCCGCCGGTCAACAAAAAAAAAAATTTCATTGACCCGCCGGTCAACCACATGAAAAATTTGTTGACCCGCCGGTCAACAAAAATAAGAAAAATTATTGACCCGCCGGTCAACAAAAAAAAAAAAATCATTGACCCGCCGGTCAACAAAAAAAAAAAATTTCATTGACCCGCCGGTCAACGAAAAAAAAAATTCATTGACCCGCCGGTAAATGGAAAAAAAATGTCTTAACCCGGGGGTCAACAAAAATGAAAAATTATGTTGATCTTCCAATAACCACAAAAATGACTTTATTTGACCCCCCTTTAAACCAAAACCACTTTTATTTGACCCGCAGGTCATGAAAAAAGAAAAAAAATTTATTGACCCGCCGGTCAATGGAAAAAAAATGTCTTGACCCGCGGGTCAACAAAAAATAAAAATTATATTGATCCACCAATAACCACAAAAATGACTTTATTTCACCCCCCTTTCAACCAAAATCACTTTTATTTGACCCGCAGGTCATGAAAAAAAAAAAAAAATTATTGACCCGCCGGTCAATAGAAAAAAAAGATTTCTTGACCCGCGGGTCAACAAAAATATTGACCCACCAATAACCACAAAAATGACTTTATTTGACCCCCCTTTCAACCAAAAGCACTTTTATTTGACCTGCAGGTCATGAAAAAAAAAAAATTACTGATCCGCCGGTCAAAAAAAAAAAAAAAATTTCATTGACCTGCCGGTCAAAAAAAAAAAAATGCATTGACCCGCCGGTCGAAAAAAAAGAAAATTTCAATGACCCGCCGGTCAACAAAAAAAAAAATTTCATTGACCCGCCGGTCAACCACATGAAAAATTTGTTGACCCGCCGGTCAACAAAAATAAGAAAAATTATTGACCCGCCGGTCAACAAAAAAAAAAAAATCATTGACCCGCCGGTCAACAAAAAAAAAAAATTTCATTGACCCGCCGGTCAACAAAAAAAAAAAAAATCATTGACCCGCCGGTCAACAAAAAAAAAAAATTTCATTGACCCGCCGGTCAACGAAAAAAAAAATTCATTGACCCGCCGGTCAATGGAAAAAAAATGTCTTGACCCGCGGGTCAACAAAAAATAAAAATTATATTGATCCACCAATAACCACAAAAATGACTTTATTTCACCCCCCTTTCAACCAAAAGCACTTTTATTTGACCCGCAGGTCATGAAAAAAAAAAAAAAATTATTGACCCGCCGGTCAATAGAAAAAAAAGATTTCTTGACCCGCGGGTCAACAAAAATTAAAAATTATATTGACCCACCAATAACCACAAAAATGACTTTATTTGACCCCCCTTTCAACCAAAAGCACTTTTATTTGACCTGCAGGTCATGAAAAAAAAAAAAATTACTGATCCGCCGGTCAATGGAAAAAAAAAATTTCTTGACCCGGGGGTCAACAAAAATGAAAAATTATATCGACCCACCAATAACCACAAAAATAACTTTATTTGACACCCCTTTAAACCAAAAGCACTTTAATTTGACCCGCAGGTCATGAAAAAAAAAAAAATTATTGACCCGCCGGTCAATGGAAAAAGTAAATTTCTTGACCTGCGGGTCAACAAAAATTAAAAATTATATCGACCCACCAATAACCACAAAAATGACTTTATTTGACACACTTTTAAACCAAAAGCACTTTAATTTGATCGGCAGGTCATGAAAAATAAAAAAAAATTATTGACCCGCCGGTCAATGGAAAAAAAAATTTCTTGACCCGCGGGTCAACAAAAAATAAAAATTTTATTGAAATTCCAATAACCACAAAAATGACTTTATTTCACCCCCCTTTCAACCAAAAGCACTTTTATTTGACACGCAGGTCATGAAAAAAAAAAAAAATTATTGACCCGCCGGTCAACAGAAAAAAAAGATTTCTTGACCCGCGGGTCAACAAAAATTAAAAATTATATTGACCCACCAATAACCACAAAAATGACTTTATTTCACCCCCCTTTCAACCAAAAGCACTTTTATTTGACCTGCAGGTCCTGAAAAAAAAAAAATTACTGACCCGCCGGTCAATGGAAAAAACACATTTCTTGACCCGCGGGTCAACAAAAAATAAAAATTTTATTGAAATTCCCATAACCACAAAAATGACTTTATTTGACCCCCCTTTCAACAAAAAGCACTTTTATTTGACCCGCAGGTCATGGAAAAAGAAAAAAAATTTATTGACCCGCCGGTCAATGGAAAAAAAATGTCTTGACCCGCGGGTCAACAAAAAATAAAAAATTATGTTGATCTTCCAATAACCACAAAAATGACTTTATTTGACACCCCTTTAAACCAAAAGCACTTTTATTTGATCCGCAGCTCATGAAAAATAAAAAAACATTATTGACCCGCCGGTCAATGGAAAAAGAAAATTTCTTGACCCGCGGGTCAACAAAAATTAAAAATTATATCGACCCACCAATAACCACAAAAATGACTTTATGTGACACCCCTTTAAACCAAAAGCACTTTAATTTTACCCGCAGGTCATGAAAAATAAAAAAAAATTATTGACCCGCCGGTCAATGGAAAAAAAAATTTCTTGACCCGCGGGTCAACAAAAAATAAAATTTTTGTTGAAATTCCAATAACCACAAAAATGACTTTATTTGACCCCCCTTTCAACAAACAGCACTTTTATTTGACCCGTAGGTCATGAAAAAAAAAAAAAAATTATTGACCCGCCGGTCAATGGAAAAAAAAATTACTTGACCCGCGGGTCAACAAAAATTAAAAATTATATTGACCCACCAATAACCACAAAAATGACTTTATTTCACCCCCCTTTAAACCAAAACCACTTTAATTTGACCCGCAGGTCATGAAAAAAAATAATAAATTATTGACCCGCCGGTCAATGGAAAAAGAAAATTTCTTGACCCGCGGGTCAACAAAAATTAAAAATTATATCGACCCACCAATAACCACAAAAATGACTTTATTTGACACCCTTTTAAACCAAAAGCACTTCAATTTGATCGGCAGGTCATGAAAAATAAAAAAAAATTATTGACCCGCCGGTCAATGGAAAAAAAAATTTCTTGACCCGCGGGTCAACAAAAAATAAAAATTTTATTGAAATTCCAATAAGCACAAAAATGACTTTATTTGACCCCCCTTTCAACAAACAGCACTTTTATTTGACCCGTAGGTCATGAAAAAAAAATAAAAAATTATTGACCCGCTGGTCAATGGAAAAAGAAAATTTCTTGACCCGCGGGTCAACAAAAATTAAAAATTATATCGACCCACCAATAACCACAAAAATAACTTTATTTGACACCCCTTTAAACCAAAAGCACTTTAATTTGACCCGCAGGTCATGAAAAAAAAAAAAAATCATTGACCCGCCGGTCAATGGAAAAAAAAATGTCTTGACCCGCGGGTCAACAAAAAATAAAAATTATATTGATCCACCAATAACCACAAAAATGACTTTATTTCACCCGCCTTTCAACCAAAAGCACTTTTATTTGACCTGCAGATCATGAAAAAAAAAAATTACTGACCCGCCGGTCAATGGAAACAAAAGATTTCTTGACCCGGGGGTCAACAAAAATGAAAAATTATGTTGATCTTCCAATAACCACAAAAATGACTTTATTTGACCCCCCTTTAAACCAAAAGCACTTTTATTTGATCCGCAGCTCATGAAAAATAAAAAAACATTATTGACCCGCCGGTCAATGGAAAAAGAAAATTTCTTGACCCGCGGGTCAACAAAAATTAAAAATTATATCAACCCACCAATAACCACAAAAATGACTTTATTTGACCCCCCTTTCAACAAACAGCACTTTAATTTGACCCGCAGGTCATGAAAAAAAAAAAAAATCGTTGACCCGCCGGTCAATGGAAAAAAAAATGTCTTGACCCGCGGGTCAACAAAAAATAAAAATTATATTGATCCACCAATAACCACAAAAATGACTTTATTTCACCCCCCTTTCAACCAAAAGCACTTTTATTTGACCTGCAGGTCATGAAAAAAAAAAAAAAATTACTGACCCGCCGGTCAATGGAAACAAAAGATTTCTTGACCCGGGGGTGAACAAAAATGAAAAATTATGTTGATCTTCCAATAACCACAAAAATGACTTTATTTGACCCCCCTTTAAACCAAAAGCACTTTTATTTGATCCGCAGCTCATGAAAAATAAAAAAACATTATTGACCCGCCGGTCAATGGAAAAAGAAAATTTCTTGACTCGCGGGTCAACAAAAATTAAAAATTATATCGACCCACCAATAACCACAAAAATGACTTTATTTGACACCCCTTTAAACCAAAAGCACTTTAATTTGACCCGCAGGTCATGAAAAATAAAAAAAAATTATTGACCCGCCGGTCAATGGAAAAAAAAATTTCTTGACCCGCGGGTCAACAAAAAATAAAAATTTTATTGAAATTCCAATAACCACAAAAATGACTTTATTTCACCCCCCCTTTCAACCAAAAGCACTTTTATTTGACACGCAGGTCATGAAAAAAAAAAAAAATTATTGACCCGCCGGTCAACAGAAAAAAAAGATTTCTTGACCCGCGGGTCAACAAAAATTAAAAATTATATTGACCCACCAATAACCACAAAAATGACTTTATTTCACCCCCCTTTCAACCAAAAGCACTTTTATTTGACCTGCAGGTCCTGAAAAAAAAAAAATTACTGACCCGCCGGTCAATGGAAAAAACACATTTCTTGACCCGCGGGTCAACAAAAAATAAAAATTTTATTGAAATTCCCATAACCACAAAAATGACTTTATTTGACCCCCCTTTCAACAAAAAGCACTTTTATTTGACCCGCAGGTCATGGAAAAAGAAAAAAAATTTATTGACCCGCCGGTCAATGGAAAAAAAATGTCTTGACCCGCGGGTCAACAAAAAATAAAAAATTATGTTGATCTTCCAATAACCACAAAAATGACTTTATTTGACACCCCTTTAAACCAAAAGCACTTTTATTTGATCCGCAGCTCATGAAAAATAAAAAAACATTATTGACCCGCCGGTCAATGGAAAAAGAAAATTTCTTGACCCGCGGGTCAACAAAAATTAAAAATTATATCGACCCACCAATAACCACAAAAATGACTTTATGTGACACCCCTTTAAACCAAAAGCACTTTAATTTTACCCGCAGGTCATGAAAAATAAAAAAAAATTATTGACCCGCCGGTCAATGGAAAAAAAAATTTCTTGACCCGCGGGTCAACAAAAAATAAAATTTTTGTTGAAATTCCAATAACCACAAAAATGACTTTATTTGACCCCCCTTTCAACAAACAGCACTTTTATTTGACCCGTAGGTCATGAAAAAAAAAAAAAAAATTATTGACCCGCCGGTCAATGGAAAAAAAAATTACTTGACCCGCGGGTCAACAAAAATTAAAAATTATATTGACCCACCAATAACCACAAAAATGACTTTATTTCACCCCCCTTTAAACCAAAACCACTTTAATTTGACCCGCAGGTCATGAAAAAAAATAATAAATTATTGACCCGCCGGTCAATGGAAAAAGAAAATTTCTTGACCCGCGGGTCAACAAAAATTAAAAATTATATCGACCCACCAATAACCACAAAAATGACTTTATTTGACACCCTTTTAAACCAAAAGCACTTCAATTTGATCGGCAGGTCATGAAAAATAAAAAAAAATTATTGACCCGCCGGTCAATGGAAAAAAAAATTTCTTGACCCGCGGGTCAACAAAAAATAAAAATTTTATTGAAATTCCAATAAGCACAAAAATGACTTTATTTGACCCCCCTTTCAACAAACACTACTTTTATTTGACCCGTAGGTCATGAAAAAAAAATAAAAAATTATTGACCCGCTGGTCAATGGAAAAAGAAAATTTCTTGACCCGCGGGTCAACAAAAATTAAAAATTATATCGACCCACCAATAACCACAAAAATAACTTTATTTGACACCCCTTTAAACCAAAAGCACTTTAATTTGACCCGCAGGTCATGAAAAAAAAAAAAAATCATTTACCCGCCGGTCAATGGAAAAAAAAATGTCTTGACCCGCGGGTCAACAAAAAATAAAAATTATATTGATCCACCAATAACCACAAAAATGACTTTATTTCACCCGCCTTTCAACCAAAAGCACTTTTATTTGACCTGCAGATCATGAAAAAAAAAAATTACTGACCCGCCGGTCAATGGAAACAAAAGATTTCTTGACCCGGGGGTCAACAAAAATGAAAAATTATGTTGATCTTCCAATAACCACAAAAATGACTTTATTTGACCCCCCTTTAAACCAAAAGCACTTTTATTTGATCCGCAGCTCATGAAAAATAAAAAAACATTATTGACCCGCCGGTCAATGGAAAAAGAAAATTTCTTGACCCGCGGGTCAACAAAAATTAAAAATTATATCAACCCACCAATAACCACAAAAATGACTTTATTTGACCCCCCTTTCAACAAACAGCACTTTAATTTGACCCGCAGGTCATGAAAAAAAAAAAAAATCGTTGACCCGCCGGTCAATGGAAAAAAAAATGTCTTGACCCGCGGGTCAACAAAAAATAAAAATTATATTGATCCACCAATAACCACAAAAATGACTTTATTTCACCCCCCTTTCAACCAAAAGCACTTTTATTTGACCTGCAGGTCATGAAAAAAAAAAAAAAATTACTGACCCGCCGGTCAATGGAAACAAAAGATTTCTTGACCCGGGGGTGAACAAAAATGAAAAATTATGTTGATCTTCCAATAACCACAAAAATGACTTTATTTGACCCCCCTTTAAACCAAAAGCACTTTTATTTGATCCGCAGCTCATGAAAAATAAAAAAACATTATTGACCCGCCGGTCAATGGAAAAAGAAAATTTCTTGACCCGCGGGTCAACAAAAATTAAAAATTATATCGACCCACCAATAACCACAAAAATGACTTTATTTGACCCCCCTTTAAACCAAAAGCACTTTTATTTGACCCGTAGGTCATGAAAAAAAAATAAAAAATTATTGACCCGCTGGTCAATGGAAAAAGAAAATTTCTTGACCCGCGGGTCAACAAAAATTAAAAATTATATCGACCCACCAATAACCACAAAAATAACTTTATTTGACACCCCTTTAAACCAAAAGCACTTTAATTTGACCCGCAGGTCATGAAAAAAAAAAAAATCATTGACCCGCCGGTCAATGGAAAAAAAAATGTCTTGACCCGCGGGTCAACAAAAAATAAAAATTATATTGATCCACCAATGACCACAAAAATGACTTTATTTCACCCGCCTTTCAACCAAAAGCACTTTTATTTGACCTGCAGGTCATGAAAAAAAAAAATTACTGACCCGCCGGTCAATGGAAACAAAAGATTTCTTGACCCGGGGGTCAACAAAAATGAAAAATTATGTTGATCTTCCAATAACCACAAAAATGACTTTATTTGACCCCCCTTTAAACCAAAACCACTTTTATTTGACCCGCAGGTCATGAAAAAAGAAAAAAAATTTATTGACCCGCCGGTCAATGGAAAAAAAATGTCTTGACCCGCGGGTCAACAAAAAATAAAAATTATATTGATCCACCAATAACCACAAAAATGACTTTATTTCACCCCCCTTTCAACCAAAAGCACTTTTATTTGACCCGCAGGTCATGAAAAAAAAAAAAAATTATTGACCCGCCGGTCAATAGAAAAAAAAGATTTCTTGACCCGCGGGTCAACAAAAATTAAAAATTATATTGACCCACCAATAACCACAAAAATGACTTTATTTGACCCCCCTTTCAACCAAAAGCACTTTTATTTGACCTGCAGGTCATGAAAAAAAAAAATTACTGATCCGCCGGTCAATGGAAAAAAAAAATTTCTTGACCCGGGGGTCAACAAAAATGAAAAATTATGTTGACCTTCCAATAACCACAAAAATGGCTTTATTTGACCCCCCTTTAAACCAAAAGCACTTTTATTTGACCCGCAGGTCATGAAAAAAAAATAATAAATTATTGACCCGCCGGTCAATGGAAAAAGAAAATTTCTTGACCTGCGGGTCAACAAAAATTAAAAATTATATCGACCCACCAATAACCACAAAAATGACTTTATTTGACACACTTTTAAACCAAAAGCACTTTAATTTGATCGGCAGGTCATGAAAAATAAAAAAAAATTATTGACCCGCCGGTCAATGGAAAAAAAAATTTCTTGACCCGCGGGTCAACAAAAAATAAAAATTTTATTGAAATTCCAATAACCACAAAAATGACTTTATTTCACCCCCCTTTCAACCAAAAGCACTTTTATTTGACACGCAGGTCATGAAAAAAAAAAAAAATTATTGACCCGCCGGTCAACAGAAAAAAAAGATTTCTTGACCCGCGGGTCAACAAAAATTAAAAATTATATTGACCCACCAATAACCACAAAAATGACTTTATTTCACCCCCCTTTCAACCAAAAGCACTTTTATTTGACCTGCAGGTCATGAAAAAAAAAAAATTACTGACCCGCCGGTCAATGGAAAAAAAACATTTCTTGACCCGCGGGTCAACAAAAAATAAAAATTTTATTGAAATTCCCATAACCACAAAAATGACTTTATTTGACCCCCCTTTCAACAAAAAGCACTTTTATTTGACCCGCAGGTCATGGAAAAAGAAAAAAAATTTATTGACCCGCCGGTCAATGGAAACAAAATGTCTTGACCCGCGGGTCAACAAAAAATAAAAAATTATATTGATCCACCAATAACCACAAAAATGACTTTATTTCACCCCCCTTTCAACCAAAAGCACTTTTATTTGACCCGCAGGTCATGAAAAAAAAGAAAAATTATTGACCCGCCGGTCAATAGAAAAAAAAGATTTCTTGACCCGCGGGTCAACAAAAATTAAAAATTATATTGACCCACCAATAACCACAAAAATGACTTTATTTGACCCCCCTTTCAACCAAAAGCACTTTTATTTGACCCGCAGGTCATGAAAAAAAATAAAAAAACATTATTGACCCGCCGGTCAATGGAAAAAGAAAATTTCTTGACCCGCGGGTCAACAAAAATAAAATATTTCATTGACCCGCCGGTCGACAAAAGAAAAAAATTTCGTTGACCCGCCGGTCAACAAAAAAAAATGCATTGACCCGCCGGTCGAAAAAAATACAAAATTTCATTGACCCGCCGGTCAACAAAAAAAAAAATTTAATTGACCCGCCGGTCAACCACATGAAAAATTTGTTGACCCGCCGGTCAACAAAAATAAGAAAAATTATTGACCCGCCGGTCAACAAAAAAAAAAAATTTCATTGACCCGCCGGTCAACAAAAATAAAAAATTTCATTGACCCCCCGGTCGACAAAAAAAAAATTTAATTGACCCGCCGGTCAACCACATGAAAAATTTGTTGACCCGCCGGTCAACAAAAATAAGAAAAATTATTGACCCGCCGGTCAACAAAAAAAAAAAAAATCATTGACCCGCCGGTCAACAAAAAAAGAAAATTTCATTGACCCGCCGGTCAACAAACAAAAAAAATTCATTGACCCGCCGGTCAACAAAAAACATTATTTCCTTTGACCCGCCGGTCAACAAAAAAGAAAATTTCATTGACCCGCCGGTCAACAAAAAAAAAAAAAATTTCATTGACCCGCCGGTCAACGAAAAAAAAAATTCATTGACCCGCCGGTCAACAGAAAAAATAATTTTCTTTGACCCGCCGGTCAACAAAAAAAAAAAAATTTCATTGACCCGCCGGTCAACAAACAAAAAAAATTCATTGACCCGCCGGTCAACAAAAAACATTTTATCATTTGACACGCCGGTCAACAAAAAAAAAAAAATTTCATTGACCCGCTGGTCAACAAAAATAAAAAATTTTGTTGACCCGCCGGTCGACAAAAAAAAAAAATTTCGTTGACCCGCCGGTCAACACAAAAAAAAATTTCATTGACCCACCGGTCAACAAAAAAGAAAATTTCATTGACCCGCCGGTCAACAAAAAAAAAATGTCATTGACCCGCCGGTCAAAAAAAAAAAAAATTTCATTGACCCGCCGGTCAACAAAAATAAAAAATTTCATTGACCCGCCGGTCGACAGAAGAAAAAAATTTCGTTGACCCGCCGGTCAACAAAGAAAAATGCATTGACCCGCCGGTCGAAAAAAAAAAAATTTAATTGACTCGCCGGTCAACCACATGAAAAATTTGTTGACCCGCCGGTCAACAAAAATAAGAAAAATTATTGACCCGCCGGTCAACAAAAAAAAAAAATTTCATTGACCCGCCGGTCAACAAAAATAAAAAATTTGTTGACCCGCCGGTCAACAAAAGAAAAAAATTTCGTTGACCCGCCGGTCAACAAAAAAAAATGCATTGACCCGCCGGTCGAAAAAAAACAAAATTTCATTGACCCGCCGGTCAACAAAAAAAAAAATTTAATTGACCCGCCGGTCAACCACATGAAAAATTTTTTGACCCGCCGGTCAACAAAAAAAAAAAAATTTCGTTGACCCACCGTTCAAGAAAAAAAAGAACCAGCAGAGAGCTCGGGTTAGGTCGTGAACATTTCTCAGGAAACAGCCTGAAAAATGATGGAAGTGGTGGGATTTGAACCTATAACATCTGAACACCTGCTCAGCTCTTTAACAGACTGAGCTTCCTGTCTCCACAGACAGAAAGTGTGTGTTTGAGCATTTCACATTTTCATGTGACCAAGGAACTTAAAGAAAATGCTCCATGCTGGGATTTGATCCTAAGTCCTTTGACAAACACCTGTTGGTTAAAGATGATCATACTGAGCTACTCAGGAGCTCTGGCAAGTTTGTTTGGATGTTTTATTCATTGTTCACAACATTGACCCGCCGGTCAACAAAAAAAAAATTTCATTGACATGCCGGTCAACAAAAAAAAAAAAAATTTCATTGACCCGCCGGTCAACAAAAAAAAAATTTCATTGACCCGCCGGTCAACAAAAAATAATTTTCTTTGACCCGCCGGTCAACAAAAAAAAAAAAATTTCATTGACCCGCCGGTCAACAAAAAAAAAAAATCATTGACCCGCCGGTCAACAAAAAACATTATTTCCTTTGACCCGCCAGTCAACAAAAAAAAAAAAATTTCATTGACCCGCTGGTCAACAAAAAAAAAAATTTCATTGACCCGCCGGTCAACAAAAAAAATAATTTTCTTTGACCCGCCGGTCAACAAAAAAAAATTTTCATTGACCCGCCGGTCGACAAAAAAAATTATTTTACTTGACCCACTGGACAACAACAATAAAAAAATGTGTTGACTCGCCGGTCAACCAAATAAAAAATTTGTTGACCCGCCGGTCAACAAAAAATAAAAAATTTCGTTGACCCACCGTTCAAGAACAAAAAGAACCAGCAGAGAGCTCGGGTTGGGTCGTGAACATTTCTCAGGAAACAGCCTGAAAAATGATGGAAGTGGTGAGATTTGAACCTATAACATCTGAACACCTGCTCAGCTCTTTAACAGACGGAGCTTCCTGTCTCCACAGACAGAAAGAGTGTGTTTGAGCATTTCACATTTTCATGTGACCCAGGAACTTAAAGAAAATGCTCCGTGCTGGGATTTGATGCTAAGTGCTTTGACAAACACCTGTTGGTTAAAGATGATCATACTGAGCTACTCAGGAGCTCTGGCAAGTTTGTTTGGATGTTTTATTCATTGTTCACAACATTGACCCGCCGGTCAACAAAAAAAAAAAAATTTCATTGACCCGCCGGTCAAAAAAAAAAAAAAATTTCTTTGACCCGCCGGTCAACAAAAAAAAAAAAATTTCATTGACCCGCCGGTCAACAGAAATAAAAAATTTCTTTGACCCGCCGGTCAACAAAAAAAAAAAAAAATCATTGACCCGCCAGTCAACAAAAATAAAAAATTCATTGACCCGCCGGTCAACAAAAAACAAAAAAATCATTGACCCGCCGGTCAACAAAAAAAAAAAATTTCATTGACCCGCCGGTCAACGAAATAAAAAATTCATTGACCCGCCGGTCAACAGAAAAAATGATTTTCTTTTACCCGCCGGTCAACAAAAAAAAAAAATTTCATTGACCCGCCGGTCAACAAAAAAAAAAAATTCATTGACCCGCCGGTCAACAAAAAACATTATTTCCTTTGACCCGCCGGTCAACACAAAAAAAAATTTCATTGACCCGCCGGTCAACAAAAAAGAAAATTTCATTGACCCGCCGGTCAACAGAAAAATTATTTTCTTTGACCCGCCGGTCAACCACATGAAAAATTTTTTGACCCGCCGGTCAACAAAAAAAAAAAAATTTCGTTGACCCACCGTTCAAGAAAAAAAAGAACCAGCAGAGAGCTCGGGTTAGGTCGTGAACATTTCTCAGGAAACAGCCTGAAAAATGATGGAAGTGGTGGGATTTGAACCTATAACATCTGAACACCTGCTCAGCTCTTTAACAGACTGAGCTTCCTGTCTCCACAGACAGAAAGTGTGTGTTTGAGCATTTCACATTTTCATGTGACCAAGGAACTTAAAGAAAATGCTCCATGCTGGGATTTGATCCTAAGTCCTTTGACAAACACCTGTTGGTTAAAGATGATCATACTGAGCTACTCAGGAGCTCTGGCAAGTTTGTTTGGATGTTTTATTCATTGTTCACAACATTGACCCGCCGGTCAACAAAAAAAAAATTTCATTGACATGCCGGTCAACAAAAAAAAAAAAAATTTCATTGACCCGCCGGTCAACAAAAAAAAAATTTCATTGACCCGCCGGTCAACAAAAAATAATTTTCTTTGACCCGCCGGTCAACAAAAAAAAAAAAATTTCATTGACCCGCCGGTCAACAAAAAAAAAAAATCATTGACCCGCCGGTCAACAAAAAACATTATTTCCTTTGACCCGCCAGTCAACAAAAAAAAAAAAATTTCATTGACCCGCTGGTCAACAAAAAAAAAAATTTCATTGACCTGCCGGTCAACAAAAAAAATAATTTTCTTTGACCCGCCGGTCAACAAAAAAAAATTTTCATTGACCCGCCGGTCGACAAAAAAAATTATTTTACTTGACCCACTGGACAACAACAATAAAAAAATGTGTTGACTCGCCGGTCAACCAAATAAAAAATTTGTTGACCCGCCGGTCAACAAAAAATAAAAAATTTCGTTGACCCACCGTTCAAGAACAAAAAGAACCAGCAGAGAGCTCGGGTTGGGTCGTGAACATTTCTCAGGAAACAGCCTGAAAAATGATGGAAGTGGTGAGATTTGAACCTATAACATCTGAACACCTGCTCAGCTCTTTAACAGACGGAGCTTCCTGTCTCCACAGACAGAAAGAGTGTGTTTGAGCATTTCACATTTTCATGTGACCCAGGAACTTAAAGAAAATGCTCCGTGCTGGGATTTGATGCTAAGTGCTTTGACAAACACCTGTTGGTTAAAGATGATCATACTGAGCTACTCAGGAGCTCTGGCAAGTTTGTTTGGATGTTTTATTCATTGTTCACAACATTGACCCGCCGGTCAACAAAAAAAAAAAAATTTCATTGACCCGCCGGTCAAAAAAAAAAAAAAATTTCTTTGACCCGCCGGTCAACAAAAAAAAAAAAATTTCATTGACCCGCCGGTCAACAGAAATAAAAAATTTCTTTGACCCGCCGGTCAACAAAAAAAAAAAAAAATCATTGACCCGCCAGTCAACAAAAATAAAAAATTCATTGACCCGCCGGTCAACAAAAAACAAAAAAATCATTGACCCGCCGGTCAACAAAAAAAAAAAATTTCATTGACCCGCCGGTCAACGAAATAAAAAATTCATTGACCCGCCGGTCAACAGAAAAAATGATTTTCTTTTACCCGCCGGTCAACAAAAAAAAAAAATTTCATTGACCCGCCGGTCAACAAAAAAAAAAAATTCATTGACCCGCCGGTCAACAAAAAACATTATTTCCTTTGACCCGCCGGTCAACACAAAAAAAAATTTCATTGACCCGCCGGTCAACAAAAAAGAAAATTTCATTGACCCGCCGGTCAACAAAAAAAAAAAAATTTCATTGACCCGCCGGTCAAAGAAAAAAAAATTTCATTGACCCGCCGGTCAACAAAAATGAAAAATTTCATTGACCCGCCGGTCGACAAAAGAAAAAAATTTCATTGACCCGCCGATCAACAAAAAAAAATGCATTGACCCGCCGGTCGAAAAAAAAACAAAATTTCATTGACCCGCCGGTCAACAAAAAAAAAAATTTCATTGACCCGCCGGTCAACAAAAATAAGAAAAATTATTGACCCGCCGGTCAACAAAAAAAAAAATTTCATTGACCCGCCGGTCAACAAAAAAAAAAAATTTCATTGACCCCCCGGTCGACAAAAAAAAAATTTCATTGACCCGCCGGTCAACCACATGAAAAATTTGTTGACCCGCCGGTCAACAAAAAAAAAAAAAATTTCATTGACCCGCCGGTCAACAAACAAAAAAAATTGGTTGACCCGCCGGTCAACAAAAAACATTATTTCCTTTGACACGCCGGTCAACAAAAAAAAAAAAATTTCATTGACCCGCTGGTCAACAAAAATAAAAAATTTTGTTGACCCGCCGGTCGACAAAAAAAAAAAATTTCGTTGACCCGCCGGTCAACACAAAAAAAAATTTCATTGACCCACCGGTCAACAAAAAAGAAAATTTCATTGACCCGCCGGTCAACAAAAAAAAAATGTCATTGACCCGCCGGTCAAAAAAAAGAAAAATTTCATTGACCCGCCGGTCAACCAAAATAAAAAATTTCATTGACCCGCCGGTCGACAAAAGAAAAAAATTTCGTTGACCCGCCGGTCAACAAAGAAAAATGCATTGACCCGCCGGTCGAAAAAAAAAAAAATTAATTGACCCGCCGGTCAACCACATGAAAAATTTGTTGACTCGCCGGTCAACAAAAATAAGAAAAATTATTGACCCGCCGGTCAACAAAAAAAAAAAATTTCATTGACCCGCCGGTCAACAAAAATAAAAAATTTGTTGACCCGCCGGTCAACAAAAGAAAAAAATTTCGTTGACCCGCCGGTCAACAAAAAAAAATGCATTGACCCGCCGGTCGAAAAAAAACAAAATTTCATTGACCCGCCGGTCAACAAAAAAAAAAATTTAATTGACCCGCCGGTCAACCACATGAAAAATTTGTTGACCCACCGGTCAACGAAAAAAAAAATTCATTGACCCGCCGGTCAACAGAAAAATTATTTTCTTTGACCCGCCGGTCAACAAAAAAAAAAAAAATTTCATTGACCCGCCAGTCAACAAAAAAAAAAAAATTTCGTTGACCCACCGTTCAAGAAAAAAAAGAACCAGCAGAGAGCTCGGGTTGGGTCGTGAACATTTCTCAGGAAACAGCCTGAAAAATGATGGAAGTGGTGGGATTTGAACCTATAACATCTGAACACCTGCTCAGCTCTTTAACAGACTGAGCTTCCTGTCTCCACAGACAGAAAGTGTGTGTTTGAGCATTTCACATTTTCATGTGACCAAGGAACTTAAAGAAAATGCTCCATGCTGGGATTTGATCCTAAGTCCTTTGACAAACACCTGTTGGTTAAAGATGATCATACTGAGCTACTCAGGAGCTCTGGCAAGTTTGTTTGGATGTTTTATTCATTGTTCACAACATTGACCCGCCGGTCAACAAAAAAAAAATTTCATTGACATGCCGGTCAACAAAAAAAAAAAAAATTTCATTGACCCGCCGGTCAACAAAAAAAAAATTTCATTGACCCGCCGGTCAACAAAAAATAATTTTCTTTGACCCGCCGGTCAACAAAAAAAAAAAAATTTCATTGACCCGCCGGTCAACAAAAAAAAAAATCATTGACCCGCCGGTCAACAAAAAACATTATTTCCTTTGACCCGCCAGTCAACAAAAAAAAAAAAATTTCATTGACCCGCTGGTCAACAAAAAAAAAAATTTCATTGACCCGCCGGTCAACAAAAAAAATTTTCATTGACCCGCCGGTCGACAAAAAAAATTATTTTACTTGACCCACTGGACAACAACAATAAAAAAATGTGTTGACTCGCCGGTCAACCAAATAAAAAATGTGTTGACCCGCCGGTCAACAAAAAATAAAAAATTTCGTTGACCCACCGTTCAAGAACAAAAAGAACCAGCAGAGAGCTCGGGTTGGGTCGTGAACATTTCTCAGGAAACAGCCTGAAAAATGATGGAAGTGGTGAGATTTGAACCTATAACATCTGAACACCTGCTCAGCTCTTTATCAGACGGAGCTTCCTGTCTCCACAGACAGAAAGAGTGTGTTTGAGCATTTCACATTTTCATGTGACCAAGGAACTTAAAGAAAATGCTCCGTGCTGGGATTTGATCCTAAGTGCTTTGACAAACACCTGTTGGTTAAAGATGATCATACTGAGCTACTCAGGAGCTCTGGCAAGTTTGTTTGGATGTTTTATTCATTGTTCACAACATTGACCCGCCGGTCAACAAAAAAAAAAAAATTTCATTGACCCGCCGGTCAAAAAAAAAAAAAAATTTCTTTGACCCGCCGGTCAACAAAAAAAAAAAAATTTCATTGACCCGCCGGTCAACAGAAATAAAAAATTTCTTTGACCCGCCGGTCAACAAAAAAAAAAAAAAATCATTGACCCGCCAGTCAACAAAAATAAAAAATTCATTGACCCGCCGGTCAACAAAAAACAAAAAAATCATTGACCCGCCGGTCAACAAAAAAAAAAAATTTCATTGACCCGCCGGTCAACGAAATAAAAAATTCATTGACCCGCCGGTCAACAGAAAAAATGATTTTCTTTTACCCGCCGGTCAACAAAAAAAAAAAATTTCATTGACCCGCCGGTCAACAAAAAAAAAAAATTCATTGACCCGCCGGTCAACAAAAAACATTATTTCCTTTGACCCGCCGGTCAACACAAAAAAAAATTTCATTGACCCGCCGGTCAACAAAAAAGAAAATTTCATTGACCCGCCGGTCAACAAAAAAAAAAAAATTTCATTGACCCGCCGGTCAAAGAAAAAAAAATTTCATTGACCCGCCGGTCAACAAAAATGAAAAATTTCATTGACCCGCCGGTCGACAAAAGAAAAAAATTTCATTGACCCGCCGATCAACAAAAAAAAATGCATTGACCCGCCGGTCGAAAAAAAAACAAAATTTCATTGACCCGCCGGTCAACAAAAAAAAAAATTTCATTGACCCGCCGGTCAACAAAAATAAGAAAAATTATTGACCCGCCGGTCAACAAAAAAAAAAAATTTCATTGACCCGCCGGTCAACAAAAAAAAAAAATTTCATTGACCCCCCGGTCGACAAAAAAAAAATTTCATTGACCCGCCGGTCAACCACATGAAAAATTTGTTGACCCGCCGGTCAACAAAAAAAAAAAAAATTTCATTGACCCGCCGGTCAACAAACAAAAAAAATTGGTTGACCCGCCGGTCAACAAAAAACATTATTTCCTTTGACACGCCGGTCAACAAAAAAAAAAAAATTTCATTGACCCGCTGGTCAACAAAAATAAAAAATTTTGTTGACCCGCCGGTCGACAAAAAAAAAAAATTTCGTTGACCCGCCGGTCAACACAAAAAAAAATTTCATTGACCCACCGGTCAACAAAAAAGAAAATTTCATTGACCCGCCGGTCAACAAAAAAAAAATGTCATTGACCCGCCGGTCAAAAAAAAGAAAAATTTCATTGACCCGCCGGTCAACCAAAATAAAAAATTTCATTGACCCGCCGGTCGACAAAAGAAAAAAATTTCGTTGACCCGCCGGTCAACAAAGAAAAATGCATTGACCCGCCGGTCGAAAAAAAAAAAATTTAATTGACCCGCCGGTCAACCACATGAAAAATTTGTTGACCCGCCGGTCAACAAAAATAAGAAAAATTATTGACCCGCCGGTCAACAAAAAAAAAAAATTTCATTGACCCGCCGGTCAACAAAAATAAAAAATTTGTTGACCCGCCGGTCAACAAAAGAAAAAAATTTCGTTGACCTGCCGGTCAACAAAAAAAAATGCATTGACCCGCCGGTCGAAAAAAAACAAAATTTCATTGACCCGCCGGTCAACAAAAAAAAAAATTTAATTGACCCGCCAGTCAACCACATGAAAAATTTGTTGACCCACCGGTCAACGAAAAAAAAAATTCATTGACCCGCCGGTCAACAGAAAAATTATTTTCTTTGACCCGCCGGTCAACAAAAAAAAAAAAAATTTCATTGACCCGCCAGTCAACAAAAAAAAAAAAATTTCGTTGACCCACCGTTCAAGAAAAAAAAGAACCAGCAGAGAGCTCGGGTTGGGTCGTGAACATTTCTCAGGAAACAGCCTGAAAAATGATGGAAGTGGTGGGATTTGAACCTATAACATCTGAACACCTGCTCAGCTCTTTAACAGACTGAGCTTCCTGTCTCCACAGACAGAAAGTGTGTGTTTGAGCATTTCACATTTTCATGTGACCAAGGAACTTAAAGAAAATGCTCCATGCTGGGATTTGATCCTAAGTCCTTTGACAAACACCTGTTGGTTAAAGATGATCATACTGAGCTACTCAGGAGCTCTGGCAAGTTTGTTTGGATGTTTTATTCATTGTTCACAACATTGACCCGCCGGTCAACAAAAAAAAAATTTCATTGACATGCCGGTCAACAAAAAAAAAAAAAATTTCATTGACCCGCCGGTCAACAAAAAAAAAATTTCATTGACCCGCCGGTCAACAAAAAATAATTTTCTTTGACCCGCCGGTCAACAAAAAAAAAAAAATTTCATTGACCCGCCGGTCAACAAAAAAAAAAATCATTGACCCGCCGGTCAACAAAAAACATTATTTCCTTTGACCCGCCAGTCAACAAAAAAAAAAAAATTTCATTGACCCGCTGGTCAACAAAAAAAAAAATTTCATTGACCCGCCGGTCAACAAAAAAAATTTTCATTGACCCGCCGGTCGACAAAAAAAATTATTTTACTTGACCCACTGGACAACAACAATAAAAAAATGTGTTGACTCGCCGGTCAACCAAATAAAAAATGTGTTGACCCGCCGGTCAACAAAAAATAAAAAATTTCGTTGACCCACCGTTCAAGAACAAAAAGAACCAGCAGAGAGCTCGGGTTGGGTCGTGAACATTTCTCAGGAAACAGCCTGAAAAATGATGGAAGTGGTGAGATTTGAACCTATAACATCTGAACACCTGCTCAGCTCTTTATCAGACGGAGCTTCCTGTCTCCCCAGACAGAAAGAGTGTGTTTGAGCATTTCACATTTTCATGTGACCAAGGAACTTAAAGAAAATGCTCCGTGCTGGGATTTGATCCTAAGTGCTTTGACAAACACCTGTTGGTTAAAGATGATCATACTGAGCTACTCAGGAGCTCTGGCAAGTTTGTTTGGATGTTTTATTCATTGTTCACAACATTGACCCGCCGGTCAACAAAAAAAAAAAAATTTCATTGACCCGCCGGTCAAAAAAAAAATAAAAATTTCTTTGACCCGCCGGTCAACAAAAAAAAAAAAATTTCATTGACCCGCCGGTCAACAAAAATAAAAAATTTCTTTGACCCGCCGGTCAACAAAAAAAAAAAAAAATCATTGACCCGCCAGTCAACAAAAATAAAAAATTCATTGACCCGCCGGTCAACAAAAAACAAAAAAATCATTGACCCGCCGGTCAACAAAAAAAAAAAATTTCATTGACCCGCCGGTCAACGAAATAAAAAATTCATTGACCCGCCGGTCAACAGAAAAAATAATTTTCTTTTACCCGCCGGTCAACAAAAAAAAAAATTTCATTGACCCGCCGGTCAACAAAAAAAAAAAATTCATTGACCCGCCGGTCAACAAAAATAAAAAATTTCTTTGACCCGCCGGTCAACAAAAAAAAAAAAAAATCATTGACCCGCCAGTCAACAAAAATAAAAAATTCATTGACCCGCCGGTCAACAAAAAACAAAAAAATCATTGACCCGCCGGTCAACAAAAAAAAAAAATTTCATTGACCCGCCGGTCAACGAAAAAAAAAATTCATTGACCCGCCGGTCAACAGAAAAAATAATTTTCTTTGACCCGCCGGTCAACAGAAAAAAAAAAAATTTCATTGACCCGCCGGTCAACAGAAAAATTATTTTCTTTGACCCGCCGGTCAACAAAAAAAAAAAAAATTTCTTTGACCCGCCGGTCAACAAAAAAAAAAAATTTTCGTTGACCCACCGTTCAAGAAAAAAAAGAACCAGCAGAGAGCTCGGGTTGGGTCGTGAACATTTCTCAGGAAACAGCCTGAAAAATGATGGAAGTGGTGAGATTTGAACCTATAACATCTGAACACCTGCTCAGCTCTTTAACAGACTGAGCTTCCTGTCTCCACAGACAGAAAGTGTGTGTTTGAGCATTTCACATTTTCATGTGACAAAGGAACTTAAATAAAATGCTCCGTGCTGGGATTTGATCCTAAGTCCTTTGACAAACACCTGTTGGTTAAAGATGATCATACTGAGCTACTCAGGAGCTCTGGCAAGTTTGTTTGGATGTTTTATTCATTGTTCACAACATTGACCCGCCGGTCAACAAAAAAAAAAAAATTTAATTGACCCGCCGGTCAAAAAAAAAAAAAATTTCATTGACCCGCCGGTCAACAAAAATAAAAAATTTTATTGACCCGCCGGTCGACAAAAGAAAAAAATTTCGTTGACCTGCCGGTCAACAAAAAAAAATGCATTGACCCGCCGGTCAACGAAAAAAAAAATTCATTGACCCGCCGGTCAACAGAAAAAATAATTTTCTTTGACCCGCCGGTCAACAAAAAAAAAAAATTTCATTGACCCGCCGGTCAACAAAAAAAAAAAATTCATTGACCCGCCGGTCAACAAAAAAAAAAAAATTTCATTGACCCGCCGGTCAAAAAAAATAAAAAATTTCTTTGACCCGCCAGTCAACAAAAAAAAAATTATTTTCTTTGACCTACTGGACCAATACAATCAAAAAATGTGTTGACCCGCCGGTCAACCAAATAAAAATTTTGTTGACCCGCCGGTCAACAAAAAAAAAAAAAATTTCATTGACCCGCCGGTCAACAAAAAAATTAAAAATTATTGACCCACCAGTCAAAAGAAAAAAATTTCATTGACCCGCCGGTCAACAAAAAAAAAATTTGTTGACCCGCCGGTCAACAAAAAAAGGAAAAATTATTGACCCGCCAGTAAAAAAAAAAAATTTTCATTGACCCGCCGGTCAACAAAAAAAAAAATTCATTGACCCACCGGTCAACAAAAAAAAATTTTTTCATTGACCCGCCGGTCAACAGAAAAAATAATTTTGTTTGACCTGCCGGTCAAAAAAAAAATAATTTCATTGACCCGCCGGTCAACAAAAAAAAAAAAATTAATGAGCCGCCGGTCAACAAATAATTTTTTTTTTCAACCCTCTGACAAAAATATTTTGTGAAGTTTTGAACCCCTGGTGTGAAGGAAAAACATTTTTTAACAAAAAAAAATTTTTTTCTACTTGCCAGTGAACAAAAATACAATGGAACAACAGAATAATAAAGAATTTAAAAACCTGCTTCCATTTCCAATTTCCTATATTTGTGAAGCGGGATTTTTTTTTTTTTTTTTAGTAACCGGAACCAAAACTAAAATATGGACTAGACCGGAAGTCCGGAACAAACTTCCTGTGTCATTGTCTTCCGTTAGCACTAGGTGGGATGAGCTCGTTACAGAGAAACACACTCAGCGTTCCCACTGATTATTATAGAGCTGTCAGCTTAACGCATTAGATTCATTAATTACGGTGCAAACTAGCGCGCTGTAAAAATTAACGTATTTAATCGCGAGTGGCAAGACAAGCGTTTTAAATTTTGCCCATTGAGGGACCCGTAGGCTGCAGTGACGTCACTTCCTACCTCTGACACTAGTCAAACGCGGCTGACTGACAACAGAGATGGACGTGACACAGGAGAGCGAGGCAGTAAGTCAAACTTTATTCATAGAGTTGCTGAAAATTCCCAATGTTTTGCTATGTTATCGTAGCCGGTCATGTATCCTGTTCTCAGCAAGCTGCTCTTCCGGCAAACAGCAGGAGTGAGTGTCGGCACTTCGGCGACGCCCCTTGACTACCGTTAGGGGGCGTAGTACGGCCTGAATACTGTCTGAGGGTGCCCCTGGTGGCGTAGTGCAGCATGACTGCCGGCCAGACTGCCGGCTTTTTTTCAGCGATCTTGTTTTTAACCTATACTAATATTAATATTAGTCCATATACAAGGCGCATCGGATTATAAGGAGCACTACAGGATTATGAGAAAATTATAGGCTTTTAGGTACGCCTTATAGTGCAGAAAATACTGTACTGTCTGAGTTTGTTGACAACATATTGTAATGAGACAAATGTTTGTTGATTCTGTGGGACGTGAATTTCCTAAGCCTACGGGCTACTACCCGTCTGCCTTTGGTTTTTTTGGGCTTTTGTTGATATTGTAAATGTGATGAATCAGTGAGTTCTTTTATATTAACATGTCCGAAAAAAATTAGTAAAATAAATAATAATTAATAAATCTTCCACTGTATTTCCAGGTATTTCCCGGTTTTCCGGCTACCGAGACGCTTCCGGTCACTTCCGGTTCATTAAACAACCTCCGCTGGACCCGGAAATCCACCTGATTTGTTTTCTGGTGACGTCAGGGAACGGAACGACTGTCATCGCGGCTTGTTTCAGGGGAGCAAAACTTGGTGAAACACCTCTCGGCTCGGCTAAACTCGGGAATGTTCGTACCTGGAATATGATATTCCATAATTTTTCATAAATCAGTGAGAACCATTTCCTGTTGATATTGACGCAACCACCGATTTTTTTGTGTGTTAAACATTGCAATTTGCCCTAAGTGATGATTTTTTTCCATCTTGTTCATTGTGTTTTGACATGGCCCTTCACCACACAGTAAATAAATTCTCCGTCCTTTCTACAGGATCTTATAGGAGAGGACGCCCTCTACCGGAGCTTAACTGGAACTACTGGTGATTCTTGACCTCAGGGAATAAAACTTTAAAAGTCTAGTAAAACTGATGTAATATATAGAGCGGGATATTGGCATTAAATGGAATTCTAAATTATATTTAATCGAGGCTCAATTGATTTTTCACATTTTCTAAAGATAACACAAATTCTGGGTCTTGTAACTTTTTATTCATTTTCCAAACTTGATGCAGTCATCATTCAGGCCACACTCAAAAACACACACACACACACACACACACAAAAGTGCGGACATTAGACAATGACATTAACAGCACTGTCTGTAAAAGATAGGCAACATGAAGAGCAAAGGTGCTGAATATTGCACATTACGATCCATTCAGACTGTTCAGCTTGACTGGGATATAAACCCAGAATTTGATTGGGTTCTTTTCACCATCAATACAACTGGTGACACAACAGCTGGATGGCAAACTCCTCCAGTAGCTACACACACACCAGCGTGTGTCACAGGACTGATGTTACCGTCCCGGCGCAGGCGGACGTAATTCTGAAGGAACAAAACTTAAACGAGGTAACAGTTGATTAAGGGAGCATGGATGCACATCGAATTCCAAGACAGATGCCGGTTGGAAGGAAACTAAATCATGAAACAGGGAAATTAGCTGGTGGCTGCAGACCTATAACACTCATGTATAGGAAACCTACAGTACAAATGCAGTTGGTAAAAACCAATTTGAACACGTCTGCAGATGTGGAGCTCCAACTTTACAGGAAAACTTGATGCAAAATCTGACTTTTTAAGATAAAACGAGAGAATGTACGTCCAGAGGAGCAAAGCCTGGTACGGGCAAAAGGTTTGAGTCAGGTAAAGCAAAAAAAAAAACAGTACAGATCAACAATGAATCTTATTGCCTCATTGCTCTCAAAAAACAAACCATCAGTTTCTCTGATGGACATCTTTAACCTTAAGCCATACCATAGCCTAAAGGACCGTACAATGTTAAAGGAAAGGAACACATAAACCTGAAAGCTAAATAATTTGGAGGTATATAAATCAACATGAGACTGATATCATACTATGAGCAATAATGTGATAAGTTATTGCTTGGAAGCAGCCGTTGAATCCAGCTTGGATGTTTGTTCCCAGAGGAAATTACATAACAGAAAATTACAAAAAGCCACACGACACCCTTTTCTATTTCACAAAGTGATAAATTAGCATTCAGTTCTACAACCACGACGTAAAAACACGCCGGTGCTAAAGAAAGCGCGTCTCAGGAGCAGTCGGTGAAGGTGGTCACCATGTTGCCCCTACGCTGGGTCACTGTCCTGCAGTGCTGCTTCACCGAGCCACGGAAACTGCTGTCAGTATTGGAATTGTGCGTGTTGAAGGAAAACATCTTCTCCAAGTCCTCAAACATGTCATCAAAGAGTCCCCCACCGAAGCCCCCCTGCCTCCTCTGTTTGTTCAGGGTCTCCCGGTGAGCTTGATAGTGGCTCTCAAAGTGTCTCTTTTGGTGGGCTTGATTCTGGGAGTGAAAGTGGTGCTGGTGCCGCTGCTGCTGCTGACCAAACTGGTCAAAGTCCTTGAAGAGGTCATCAAAATTGAAGGACTGGTAGTGCTGGTTGAAGTTGTATTCCCTTCCTCCTCCTCGGCCCTGCCCTGGAGACGGACCGTGTCCAAACTGGTCATACTCTCTCCTCCTCTTAACGTCTGATAACGTCTCGTACGCTGGATAAGACACAAACATTGAATTACAAATTGTTTGGTTGCTAATAAACTGACAACTACAAGTTTGCAGACATTTTGAGAAATTAGCTTTGTCGCATAAAGTCAAACACAAATAATGTTTTCACCTGTGTCTACTTGTTGATTTGTCTGTTAGAGGAATTTCACAAGGAACACATTATGGATTTCTGCTGATAACAAAAGTATTAAGTTTTGAACCCCTGGTTTGAAGGAAAATAATTTTTTGACCCGCCGGTCAACAAAAAAAAAAAAATTATTGGCCGGTCAACAAAAATTGTTTTGTTTTTTTTCAACCCGCTGGTTTTGAACTGTGGGTCTACAAAAAAATTTTTATTGACCACCCGGTCGACAAGAAAAAAAATATATTGACCCGCCGATCAACAAAATATTTTTTTTTTTTCAACCCGCTGGTTTAGGAATACAAAAGTATTTTGTGAAGTTTTGAACCCCTGGTTTGAAGGAAAAAAATTTCTGACCCGCCGGTCTACAAAAATAAAAAAATTTATCGACCCACCAGTCAACCAAACAAAAAATTTATTGACCTGCCGGTCAACAAAAATAAAAACATTTATCGACCCACCAGTCAACCAAAAAAAAAATTTATTGACCCACCGGTCAACAAAAAAATTTATTGACCCGCCGGTCAAAAAAGAAAAAAATTAATTGACCCGCTGGTCAAAAAAAAAAATTATTGACCCGCCGATCAACAAAAAATAAAAACAATTTTCAACCTGCTGGTTTAGGAATACAAAAGTATTTTGTGAAGTTTTGAACCCCTGGTTTGAAGGAAAAAAATTTCTGACCCGCCGGTCAACAAAAATAAAAAAATTTATTGACCCGCCGGTCAACAAAAAAAATTTTTTTTTTCAACCTGCTGGTTTAGGAAGACAATGGTATTTTGTAAAGTTTTGAACCCCTGGTTTGAAGTAAAAACATTTTTTCTTTGACCCGCCGGTCAACAAAAATAAAAAAATTATTGACCCGCCGGTCAACAAAAAAATTATTGACCCGCTGGTCAACAAAAAAATTATTGACCCGCCGGTCAACAAAAAAATTATTGACCCGCTGGTCAACAAAAACTAAATTTTTTTCAACCCACTGGTTTAGGAAGACAAAACATTTTCCTTAATTTCTCTGTAAATAATCCTTAAAATTATGTGTGTGTTTGAGTATGGATCCACTATTTTTAATCACTAGAACCAAACAAACATGTTTAGTTTTGTTTATCCTCAATACATTTGCATTACTTTTTCTCTGTTTCAAACATCTTAAATGAGAGTTTAATCTCATGATTACATCATTTATTTCTATTTAATTTCAACGTTCTACTTCTTTTTACAGATGAACGAGAGTGGCAGCTAAAAGGGACAACTCAATGTCGCCCTGGACCCAGACCTGATTAGCCAAAGTCCCAACTGGGTTGTGATTGACATTTCTCAATTCATCCTTATGCTATAAATACATTAAAATTAAGATTTAACATGAATCAAAAACGAATGCCCAATAAAATAATTAAATTCCCACTTTGTCCCGTCATATGACGACATCACTCACCCTCTGCTACTTCTCTGAACTTTGCTTCGGCGTCTGGCCCCTTGTTTCGGTCAGGATGGTATTTCAGGGCCAGCTTATGGAAGGCCTTCTTGATCTGGTGCTCAGTGGCATCTTTAGTCACCCCCAGGATGTCGTAGTAGTCTCTTTTAGCCAGGATGAACTCTGAGATCAGCAGTACATGCACCGCTATCAACAACATCGACTGCGCTGTGGCCATACTGCTGGTTTTAACACCCTGAGGCTGTGAAGACAGGAGTTTGACAGCTCTGTTTATAATGTTTTCATGGCGTTAAAACTTGTTTAAAAAGCCAACATCCGGTCACTTACTTGTCAAAAACAACCACAATTAGCCAGGGTTAGTTCGTTAGCTAGTTTTTACAGATACGCGTTAGCTTGAAAATAACAATTAATCGGTTTAGTTAAGTAATGGAGAGATTTAGGTCAGCTCTATATTGAAAAAACGGATAGTTTCCCACTCTAAAAACAAAGCTAAAACGGTAAAATACACGGATGTATGGAGAAAGTAAAGATTACCTTCCGACGGGGGTGACAAATTGCCTGAGAGTGCCTCGGTCAGCCGCCACAGACACAGCTGATGTAAAGCGAAAGCTAACTAATGTTGACGAGTTGCATTCCTGAGGCGTAATACCACGACTCGCGACCCTATTGGTCCATTTCCTAATTTAGTGATTTGCAGCACTGTGATTGGTGGAAATAGTGCGCAAGTGGCGAATAGGGATAATCAGATTGGCGGTAAATTTTAGCGAAAAGGGATGACGTATACTTCCGTTTCAGCTTTGCTTTGTTGTTATTTGTGTGAAGCACTTTAGCAGTCGTTTTTATGCATTTCAGTTAAATAAATAACACATTTTAGTTGAATAAAATACATAATTAATCGTTAAATTGGGTTCATAACATCATGGTAAGTAATTCATTCCATAAAATAGGTCATCCGCTAGGTTGACGAGTTTGGTGCAGTATACGTCATTTCCGTTATAAGCGTCACAACACGGAAGTAAAAGTTTGTTAGCGATAGATGGGTCCCATAAAAGCCCTATAACCAATCAGAGACTGAGGAGGGCGGGACTTGGCGCATAATTACGCGTCATCACTAGTCGCCTCTGTGTTTACAAAGCATGAACGCCAGCACGAATTGTTACTTCCCCAGCGCTTTCATGTCAATTAATTGCAGCTATGCCGCGATACTGTGCGGTGAGAGTTTGTAAGAACCGCGGTGGGACCGCATCGGAAAAAGATAACAAGAAATTTAGCTTCTACCCGTATGTTTTTTTCGTTTTTATCGATTATCCCGGATTGTTAATGTCGGCTACGACTGCTTACTGTATGTCTTTGCTTTAGTCATGGTTGAAGGTAGCTACAGAGGCAGTTGGGATTTAGCTGACATGTTACCATTTCAAACTAACACCACAGTTTTAACTCCACTGAAATACTTTAATGGCTTGAGTTTTCAAACATATCTCCCCTCTTTCCCCCCCCCCAAAGGTTTCCTTTGCGAGACAAATCCAGGCTCCAGAAATGGGTGGACAACATGAAGCGGGAGGAGTGGGTCCCCAGTCGACACCAGTACCTGTGCAGCGAGCATTTCACAGAGGAATGCTTCGATATTCGATGGGGCATCAGATACCTGAAGACCACAGCCATCCCGACCATTTTTCCCTCCGCTGAGGATGTAAGTATCTTTTATTTTTTGTATTTTCCATGTTAACATGAATGTTGACATGGAAAACCTGTAGTTAATCTGATTTATAATACTAGTGCTTCCACTTTCTTGTTGTCACATTATCACATTCAATATAGGATTGCTTTTTCTCTTGATAGGAGGGTGACAAAAAATTTACTGCTGTTAAAAGAAGCACTAAGGCCAATCCTAGCACTTCAGACACTATTGAACCCACGGATTTGAACTCCTCAGAGACAACAAATGTTGCTGCAGACAACACAGAGATATTTGAACCACCTCCGGTGTTGGAGACTAGCATCTCCTACGAAAGAAAACTCACAGAGATACAGACTGCTTCTTGTGAGACATCAAACAGCAGTGGAAAGCAAATAGTACCCTCCCTTCCACTGCCCCAATCTGAGGAAGGCACTGACCCGAATGCCCACCAAGCAGCACTTGGCCATGCTTTTAGCTTTGTTTCAACAGAAAAGATCAAGGATACACCTCTTGGCTGTATTTTGGAGGAGACCAGATTCTATACGGAAGAGCAGATGACTCTTTACGAGCACTCGTACTGCAGACGGGACGCTGACAAGAATCATCTCTGGAATAAAATCTTGACTTTGCATGCAAAGATTTTGGAACTGGGTCGCAGGGAAGAGCTCACTGTGGCCAAAATACACGCCCTGGAGACCGAGATATCTATCCTGAAGAGAGACAGAACTGTTTTTAAAGACAAGCAGAAAGATTTAGAAAATTACATTTAATCCATGTTGGTTTTATTCTGACAGTAATTACAAACAATGGACTTTACAATTTAATTGCTACTTTTGAGTCACTTAATTGCTGCTTTTGAGTCACTTTTTCTGTTGCACACTGTTTTATGCACAAGAGACAGTAGCACAAGTACTGTAATGACAATGTTCTACATAAAAGTTCTCATTTTCAGATTATGTATATTATGTATATTTTCTTTTGCACTTCTCTCTGCATGACTGGTGGAACCACGTTTTTCTTTTAGATCTCTAAGTGTGTTTTGATGTTATGCTCATGATCATCACAAATTGTGACCTTTCCTATAGAATTTTAATGCGGTGCTATAAATGTCCGTATAAAGTTGGTGCATATAGTTCTTCTTAAAACACATTATGTGATAACAGCTCCTGTTTATTCATATACACCAAATTGATTTTTATAGCCATGTTCTACAACATAATTTAAACATTTATTGTTTTAAAATACCTCTTGTTTCCATCAACCACAGCCTTATGCCACCGTAATGCACTAATCTGTTCCTAAGTAACAAAAGTACTGTTCACCAAAATACGGTAAGATTATCAAACTTCACTGGTGATGCATTCACTTATTTTGATATCTATTTAAATTTAATCTGTTTTTGTAATGAAACTACAGTATTAGTTGTTTTTAACTCAGACTTGTCGGCATCTAGTGGACATAATAAAGAATTACATCGTTGCAAAAACATTACGTCATGTCCTTCTACTTCCTGTTTATTACTGGAGTCACTAGCTACATGTAGGGATTTGCATGTATGGTTCAGTACCACGGTTTTTGGTAACCTAACAATCTACGTTTCTTATGGTAAGGAGGATTAAATTCCTTTTTCTGATATAAACGAACCAAATGACAAACTTTCCATTCATTAGCAGCTGCTGGCGTCGCATTTATGTGAGTTTCAATTTGCTAGCTGTTGGCTAAGCTAGCTAGCCTGTCAGCATCATTACTGTAAATACATTAGAGAAATTAATTAACACAAACACACGCGTTTTCTTCAATACACTTAAACCCAAGAAAATGAAATTACAGTCACCGTGAGGCTTTTTAACACAATTCACGTCCAGATGGATGAAAAGGCTAGCATTAGCGTCAGCATTTTATTCCCATGTGTAAACAGACGAACTGAGTTCTAGAAGCTAATCTTCCCGTTGAATCTAATTCCAATCACAAATTAAGGTTTAGTTAAATCAGAACCTGATTTTAGGAATGGAGCAGACTGTTCCTGTGGTTGTTAAAGGTTCGCTGCCTTTCGTAACAACACCTTGCTGTGGATAATGTCCGTCAGCCACCTGTCAGTGAACTCGGTCCTCCCTGGGGAGTGCACCAGCCGGTTGGACTCCACAGCAAACAGGACCTCCACGGGCAGAGTCCGTGGTTTGACTTTAGACACATCCACCGTGAAGTAAACACTAGCCGTGCCCTGAATCGGCCTCTGCGGGGTCGGGGTGCTGAAGCGGGCCCGGTAGTGGTAGAAGGTCCGATGCAGCTGCTCGATAGAACCGAGGAAGTCCAGGCCGTAAAGCCAACATGGCTGCAGGTTCCAGGTTCGGATGTACTCACGGATCTGTTGTCCCCCCACCTCGACTGAGAAATCTCCGATGGCCACCCAGTTAATTACCCCCCCTCCACCATCAGCAGAGTCATCCACCTGCTCCTTCACGACACCGTGTCGGTGTCTGTCCAGAAAAGCCTTCTCCAGTTGAGCTGGATTCATTTTCAATCAGTATCGGTCTTCTTCCGGTTTGTAATGGTAGGGATATACATTAAAGGTGTTCGAGAACAGGTGGGTTCAGGTCGTGCTGTGTTAAAGCTGTTTGTAGCGTTGGTTTTTGTTGTCTCTGTTTCCATGGCGACCAGGATGCAAAGGCGTTTCAAATGGGAACACGTTTCTTTTGAAAATATCAGTTTCGTTTCAGAAATGGTTGTCAAAACACAGAAGAGTGTTTGCCTGTTCGATTTTGCGTTTCAAAAAAATTCAACAAACCAAAATTGAAAAACAAGGGGTTTTCCTATTTGTAGCCAAAATATGGAGGGTGTGTATTTTTTTTTTAAAAAGGCGATTAAATTATCAATTTCTGTTTTGAATTAGCGAAACTAAAATAACTGGAAAAAATAAATGTCGATTTGTCGTTTTCTGAAACCGGAAGTGGTCTCCGTGTACAACAAAATAAGAGCACCAAATGTGGTGGCATGAGCCCACGACCGACTGGCGGAAACCGGTGGTACAGAGGACCCGGATGAAAACACTGATCATTCTATAATCAGAACACTGACGCTTATATAATTACAATATCGATGATTATATAAGTAGGTCACTCATAAATTTTAGAAGACGAGTCATTCTCATATAGTATACACCGGCAGTCCGATATTAGCATTTAGCTCTTATTTTGAAGCCAGATCCGGACGCTTCCGGTCTCTGGAAACGGGAAAAAAATAGTGTTTTGCAGTGATTTAATGTCGTTTTTTTTTAAACAGAAAATGAATTAAATTCCATTTTTCAAAATATAGAAAAACATTTTAATAAAAATTCTGTTATGAAACGGAAATTAAGTGTTTGTTGTCTCTATCTGCAGTGTAATACAGATGAACGGAAAGTGATTAATTGTAAATAAGCTTTACTGGCTAATATTCTATTTATCAGCTGTTTGCGATACCCACATCATGCAAGAATAGTTTTAATAGCTCAGTGTCTCAAATCCCCAGAGCGTTTCCATAAAATGTTATCTATATTTTACTTATTAATACTACTTTTATTCTGATAACTGAGAAAATTTATATACCTTCTCTTTGTTTTTTGCAGGAAACTTTCAACAATTACCCAAAGTGGAATTTTCACTGGACACTCTGCAGCTGATGACAGATAGTCCACTGGAATGCCACATCTTTTTAAATATTAAGCTCCAATTATTTCTCTGATTAATGCCGAGTTCTGCAGTGCCATTCCAAGTGAGCGTACAAACGCATGTCGCGATTCAGGATCACACTTGATAGCGTCACCAAGGCAGTCAGCAGCACCGATTTCATCTCCAAGTTCTCCCGCTTCAAGCCTGGCGTTGCCGCAGTCAACAGCAGCCATGTGGACAAAACTCTGGCCAACGATCAGGCTTTAACCTCTACCCATAAAGCCACTGCTTCAGTAACTGAAACCACCATGAAAGATGAAGATGAAGGAGAGAAGAACACAGAAGATGAGTTGGAGAAGCAGTGCCAAGAAGCTACAGAAAAGCCCTTCCTCGCCTCCAAAAAGCCGACATCTGGTTTAGCAGCGAATGCATCGGCGCCGACAGCGGTGAAACCAACCATGCAGCTGTTTCATCCAACAGCTCTGTCAACCAACATGGATGAAACCTACAAAACTCTGGCTCAGCACATCAACTGTTACTTCGGTACAAGTACTAAAACGGAAGAAGGAGATGACAAAACAAAGCTGCAACAAAAAGGAGGAGATGAAACCGCTTCTGATCCCGTTTCCAGCTTCGACCCACCAGCCGCTCAGGACCACAATCCTGTTCTGTGTCCGGTGGCAGAGGCGAAAAGTATTGAAGCACCTGCTTCCTCTCCCCCACCACCAGAAACGCCTTCGTCGGCCAGTCCCGAAACTGAAAGCACAGCCCCGTCCATCCCCGCGTCGTCTGCCTCCCCTAAAAAAGGCTTCACCCACTATCTCTCCTACCCGCGACCGAGCGTCCAGGCGTTCGTCGGCAGCTACATCGCACCCCTTGTCCCCAAATTTAGAGGGGATTCGAAAAGCATCGCACCCGACAAAGAGAAGTCTTCAGCGGGTGTTGTGGAAGAACCTGGGGGGTCAAAGGTGGAAGAGAAGACGGAGAGTGAAGAGGAGAAGTTGAAGAAACAGCGGCTGACTCAAAGAGAGAAGGTAAACGGCTGAATGAGGTGAATGTTTAAGGCGTGTTAATCGTCATGACGATATAAGTATAAATCTATGTTCCATACAGATAATAGCGAGGGTGAGTGTGGACAACAGGACCAGAGCTCTGGTCAAAGCCCTGCAGAGAGTCACTGACGTCCACCTCCTCGTCAGCCGCGTGGAGGAGCTCAGCTACCACCTCCTGGAGTTCCCCGAGACGCGAGGCGTCGCCGTCAAGGTCGGCACGACTGTCACGATTATTTTCCAGTCAGTTTTTGAATATCAGATGTTTTTCAGGAGTCGATTTATCCGCGTGTAAATCCGTGATCTTTTTAGGAGAGGGTGCTTCCCTGCCTGCTGCGTCTGCGTCAGACCAGAGACGTCCCGCTCCAGGCTGCCGTGAGGGAAGCGCTGGCGTTGGTCGGCTACTCCGAACCCGTGAAAGGCAGAGGAATCCGAGTCCTCGCCATCGACGGAGGAGGAACGAGGTGAGAACTCTAACAGTTCACCTTCCTGAGCCCGCCCGCATAACAGCGTAGGGGTTCAACCTGTCGTGACTCCGTTGCAGGGGGCTGCTGGCGCTACAGACCCTCCAAAAGCTGCAGGACTTGACGGGCAAACAGATCCACCAGCTGTTCGACTACATCTGCGGCGTCAGCACGGGTACGTCGTCGTTATTTAGCCGCCGTTCGATCGCGTGTGTGAAAATGTTAAGTGATTCCGTCACTCGTTGGTTTTAGGCGCCATTTTGGCCTTCATGCTGGGAATGTACAAGATCCCCCTGGAGGAGTGCGAGGAGCTGTACAGGAAGCTCGGATCGGACGTCTTCAAGCAGAACGTCATCGTCGGAACGGTCAAAATGAGCTGGAGCCACGCCTTCTACGACAGCGAAATCTGGGAAAACATCCTCAAGTCAGTCCACAGCAGTTGTTCAGCGCTCTGTTTTACCTTCCCGTCATTATCCGTCGTCTCACTTTGGTCTAATTTATCTGTTTCATCTGCAGGGAACGGATGGGGGAAGGTTTTATGATTGAGAGTGCCAGAGACCCACATTGCCCTAAAGTAAGACAGCCGTCCTCCTAACGTTCTTTAACCCTCAAGGATTTATTAAAATGGCTACACACATTACCTAATCAGGTCACAAAAGGGCCGTATCATTAAAGTGTAAAAAATGTCTTTTTATATGGAATTTACCATCAGAACCCTGTTTTTCTCCCATTGGGAAAAACAAAATGTTCTTATATGAAAAATGTGTCGTTATAATGGGAGTCAATTGGACCATTTTTGACCCTTTTAGGTTTTGCGTGTAGACAGTGGAAATCTGCAATTCTGTGCACTTCCAGTGACAGGCATTAAGGAATTTAGAAAATAAAGATGACAGAAAATTACTGGCAAAAGTTTATATATTTAGCCTTTTAATTGACTGAATTATTGGGAGAGAAAACAACAATTTCAGTTTTGGGCCCAAACATTTCCCAAGGGTTCATCATCATTTACCGTCCAGAACGCTTCAGATCGACCTCCTTTATTGACCTCCTCTCTCCGTGCGTCCACCAGGTGGCGGCGGTGAGCGCCATCGTCAACCGAGGGTTACCTCTGAAGGCCTACGTGTTCAGGAATTACACCCTGACCCCCGGAGTGAGATCCCACTACCTCGGAGACTGCAAACACAAAACGTGGGAGGCCATCAGGGCCTCGTCCGCCGCCCCGGGATACTTCCAGGAATTCGTCTTGGGAAAAGATCTCCATCAGGTGCGACGACGACGGCCGATGAGGCGTCCCACACATGCTGGGGTTTGATTTTGTGCTGCATTTAATGTGTTAATCCGTGATTGATTAATAGGACAGATATCTTTAGATGCTCTTTATGGACAGAAATTATCCTTAAGGCTCGGCTTCCTTTTGATAACCTACTTAGGCTAAATTAGCCCCGTTCCTTTTTTCTGACAAGTATTACTCCTCCCCTGCCATTTCCTAATTCAGGAATCCCTCTGGACAAGCTTTTACTCTGATCATGAACCAATACTTACTGATTGATCATTGGTGATCACCTGATATACGCCCTACCGGTTCTTTTCCTGCTGGTTTAGCTTCCAGACAGTTTCTCTCCGTTTCCAAGAATCTTTTTTGGAAAGTCTAGCATGAAAGACAGTAAAACATTTTTACATCTGTGTGTGTGTGTGTGTGTGTGTGTGTTCTGCGCATTCCTCTTGCGTTTCGTGGACAGTTTGAGCTCCTCTTTCCACCCACCGGTCTCACTCCTACTCTAGTTTTCAGCACCAGCAGTGGTATTTCTCAGGAAAAAAAAATTGCAGGGCAGCAGAAATAAATACAAACGAACCAAAACAGACCGAAAGGATGCCTTCGCTGCCTCCGCACGAGCGTAAAAAATAGTTCTCCGCCAGCTGCGCGACGATGCTGAATTGTAGCCGGATGGGATTTTAAGGTGGGGGTTGTTTTAGAGAGGGGGGTCAGCAATATAATAGACCTGCAGTCTGGAGAGTGTGACCTTGTTCTGCTGCTTCAGTCGCTCAGGCCTGAGGCTGAAACGGCTTTATAATTGGACCGGGACAGGAGAAGGACCCCGTTTGAATCCACAATCAGCTTCCAGGGATGAAATATTGAATCCGTTGGGACGTTTTTAAGCGCTGAGTGACGACACGAGCATTTTTAATCCTTGAAGCAGTTTCATCTCTATCATTTACCCCCCCAATTCAGAGGCGTGGATGTGAACTTTGCCCTCTCGCTCCTCAGGGGACGAGCAGACACGCTTTCCATCTATATTACTCATTTGTTCTCGTCATGGTCGTAACGTTTTTTCATCTTCTCCTCCCTCAGGATGGGGGCCTCTTGATCAACAACCCCACAGCGCTCGCCATCCATGAGTGTAAATGCCTGTGGCCCAACACGCCCCTGCAGTGCGTCTTGTCTCTGGGCACCGGGCGCCACGAGACGACGGGAAAGAACGGCACGACGTACACCAGCCTCAAAGCGAAGCTGACCAACGTCATCAGCAGCGCCACGGATACCGAGGGTAAGACGGGAAGCAGGGAAGAAGGGCGTGAAAACGCGTCTGACTCCCATCTCTTCTCCGTTTTCCAGAGGTGCACACCATGCTGGATGCCCTCCTGCCTCCCGACACCTACTTCCGCTTCAACCCCCACCTGAGCGAGGACGTGCCGATGAACGAGAGCCGCCTGGAGAAGCTGAACTTCCTGAAGAGCGAAGGCGAGCGCTACCTGGAGCGCAACCAGGCCAAGCTGAGGAAGGCGGCCAGCGTGCTGGGACAGGAGAAGAGCGCCATCCAGAGGCTGGCCGAGTGGGTCAAGCTCAAAGCAGACATGTATGAGGGCCTGCCCTTCGTCTCCAAGCTGTAGATGTCGTCACGGCGACAGGGAAGTACCAGAGGGAAGCAAGAAGGAAGGGATCGTAAAAAAAAAAAAATTGGTATTTAGGGGCGTGAAAAACGAATAACTTGATCATCATCTACGTAACACTAAATATAATGCTTGAAAAATGTTGAATTAAGTTTATTTATTTGAAAAAAAAAAAAAAGATGATTATGCGCGACTGAGGGAGACAGGAAGATCAATCCTTACGGATCAAGAGAAAAGGAAGGCGTGAATTCATTAACCTATGAATCAATCGCAGACTGATAATTAATGATTTAATAGGATTGATGTTATTTTGTAAAAGAAAATACGACTGACGTGTAACAAAAATAAAAATATCGATGCATGATTGCACATAGAGACGACTCTCACACTGAACTGACCTGAGACCTCACGCCCGTTCCAAACGGGATGTAAATAGAGTTTGAAGTAATTCTGAATCTTTCCAGTGTAACTGCTGACGCTTCGCTGCTCCGACATCCCATCAGGATGCGATTACATAAAGCATGTTCTTATTACCGTGGTCCATTTTAATCAGTATTCAGATTATTATTTTTTGCCTTCGACCACCCCTGAAGCCTGAAGTCCTGCACATTTTATAAACTCACACATTTTTAGTTGGTGACACAATCATTTTTTTCCCGCTGATTCCTCTCATTCCTTATTTGTGGATGGAATGTAAAGAAGAGAGAAAAATTAAAAAAAAGCCTTGATGTAAAATCATCTCCTGACTTCTGGTATTACTCAGCTTAAGGGCACAAGTGTGACAGGAGTGTGTACACACACACACAAACACACACACGTGTATGACAAGGATCTCCACAATAGAGTTGTCACAAAGGAATCCGACGCATCTTCCTGTTGATGGATGACTTCCTCCTTTCACCGCCGCACGCGTTGATTTTCAGCTTGTGTCGTTTGGAAGTCGATTGCGTTTGCTGAGTTTGACATACTTTTTAAAAATTTCTTCTCATTTGAAGCCCGTTGCCATGGAATCATCCCCCCCCACCAGCATTTTATATAAACCCCACCCCTCCAGCTGTGTTTCTCCTGACGGATGAGGTGAGATGAAGGCTGCTGAGACGTTCATCCTGTTGGTCCAAGAACCCAAAGACGAATCAAGGTCTGCTGCTCTATTAGTAGCAGGATCATCTCCTCCTCCTCTTCCTCTTCTTCCTCCTCCTCTTCACGCAGATTTAGATTGTCTGGGTCTTATGGCGTTCCCTAGCAACCGTTACAGCTCCCTATTTCCCTGAGAACCGACCCTGATCTGGCACAAACTGCATAACGTGATCCACGCCTTTTATTTTGAAATTATCACGTAAAGAGTTGGGTGTCTCTGTCTTTAATGTTTCTCCCCCCCCAGCGAGAAGATGCTTGTGCGAGTCATCTCTTTTTGTTTTTGTCATGACTCACAAGCGGGTGGGGAGACAGTCGCCCCACGTGATCCGGATCTGTTTGCTTTAGTTTGTTTTCCAGTGATGCAAGCAAATGTACAGATACGTCCCTGAAGGGTGTGTGTGTGTGTGTGTGTGTGTGTGTGTGTGTGTGTGTGTGTGTGTGGCCCAATGGGAATGGAAATGAAGAAGAAATGATCCCATCTGTCATCACAGAGGACGAAATGGGACTCGAAGCGAATTCACATAAAATAAGAAGCGTGAAGAAGTTTGAAACATTCCCAGAATGCAACATTTCCCAAAAATCCTAAATGATTCTGAAACATATTTAGCATTTTCTCTACTTATTTTGCACAAAATAATTGAATTCAAGTTTAAAAACGGAGTTTCTTCAATTTAAATCTTCTCTTATTTGTCTTCAAACAGCTCAAATGCGTCTCTCCATTAGAATTAAACTGTTGGAAATGCTTCTACACACCAGATATTTGTCTGTCAGTCGGTTAGAACGTCGGCACACCTGAACACACACTTTATTTGCCCCAACAGTCGTGCAGGAAAATCCAGTCACACCCTTGGAAAGCAATCCTGAGGTCAAATCAAAGAGCTGCGGCCCGACTCTGTTGATGCAGGGACGCAGCGACGTGTTCCATCGTGTTTTTTCCCAGGAACTATATTTTTAAAACACTGCCAGCTTTTCCCACAGGACTTTAAAACATTAGAACAATGACAAGTCCTCACTTAGGAACGCTAATGCACCGCTAAAGAAGGTCACATGCGTTCAGCAGCAGCAGAAAATATGCCCTTGTGACCCCCTGATTTAAAAAGATGCCTGAACCTACCTCTGCCAGGTTGATGGAGAGAGTGAGAGGACGCACGTGGGCGTGATTCAGACTGATGATCCATCAGCTCTTGATGTTTCGGTCGCCCCACGGTGGAAGTCAGAGATGTTAGGGTGAGCTGTCACGGATACGTGGATCTGGAAAGATGCAGTGCAGACATTTTTCTTCATGGGCCGCCTGTTCTGTGTCGACAGCAGGGAAACACCTGGGAAACATCCAGAGAAGGAAACTGTTTTAAATTCCACTCTGCTTTGTTTTAAATGACTATTTTATGACTTTATTGTAAGACAGAAGCCTGAAAACTGCATCATGTTCTGCACTTAATGTACTGAAAGTAAAATAATTCTTTATTTTAACTTCTATTACAGTTCGATTATTGTGTGTCTTGTATTTCATTGCCTTCATTTGCCTCTGAGATGCAGGAATTGAATTATAAAATTACAGATAAAGCAAATCCGGTGTCTCAGATATATACTGGAGTAATGTAGTGAGTTATAATCTACCTGAGCCGATGGACTACCAAGTAATTTGTGAGATAAAATATCCTAAATAATGTCCAAACATGTGATCAAATAGCTTAATTATAATAATGACGAAATCTGGAAATTAATTTATAAATATCAAGAGGAATACTGGAATTTATCCTGTTAAATAATGAATTCTTATATTCCTGAGATCCACAGAGGCTTCAGGTGGAAGAATAACAGGAATAAAGAGGTTCTGGAAGTAGCTCTTTAGGTCAAGTCGGTTCAATAAATTAATTTTTCTTTAGGTAGTTTTGTTTTGTCTTTATTACGTTCCATCTCTCTGGATCGAGCTGGGTTATGGGATCAGAACATAATTTGTGGGCTCGTTCCAACTTGTTCAGGTCTTCATCAATGAACTTGTAATTAAAAAGAGCAAACCATGAATAAGAGTTTGATTCCACTTTTGTGGTTACTGATGGATTCACTGACTTTGATGTGGGTAAAAATACTCACTTAGTTCCTCCGTTTAACCAGCAAAACATGTTAGTTATATACTGTAATAATAATAATTATATAGAGAGTGTCTCTTGTACGTTCAAAACGGTTGAAGATTTTAATCTATTGATGTTGACATGGGACTTAAAGAATTGTTTCCCTGAGAAAGTTTCAACACATTTGAATGAAAGAATAGTTTCTGATGTGTTTGAGGCCTCCGTTTCACTGGATGAGTGTGTTCTGAGTCATGATGGATCTCCCTTCCATTAGCAGATCTGAGGGGGTCAGAAGTCCTGAGGGACCCCCGGTGTACCGGGGCTGAAGTTTTACATGTGATCCTGGTGTTAATTCCACGTCTTCTCCAGAAACCGCACCGGAGCGACCGGTGATAATAAAAATATAAAGAGGTCTCACTCTGACATGTTCTCTTTCGACCAGAAATAATGACAGGATCGATATAAATAAAACATTTATCAATCAGTAGATGCCGGTGAAACCACGCATATTTAAACATATTAACTCTTTGTTTATGTCAGGATTAAACGAATATAAAATAGAATTAAAGTTTAAACACTGTGTCGCGCCTCTGTCGCCTATAGACGATCTTTGTGACTGCTGCTCCTGACAGCGACGGGGGGGCCGGAGAGAAGAGCGGAGGGTTCGTTTGGTCCACAGATTGCTGCTGCAGCGGCCGAGAGGGGGGGGGGGACGGACACACACACACATACACACACATACACACACACATCCACACACACCTTCTGGTTTTCCTGAGGATCAACACACACTCACCGGCGCGGGAGGAAACAGGACGGTGAGTCTGATCTGTCGTGTTCTTTTAATCTCCTTTTGAATATAAATAACGCGTCTTGTGTGTGTGAGGATGATGATGATGATGATGATGCTGCCTGTCTATGGAATTTCATCAACATCCCGGTGATGCCTCTGGACCGGATTACCGGGTGATAACGCAGAGCTGCTGCCGGTTGTTGCGGGGTTTTGGTTGTTGTTTTTTTAAACGCAATCTGGAGCGCTTTTGCGCGTCAACCGCAGCCGGAGCGCTGCAGCTGCGGTGCGTCTCACGCACCTTTCCCCGGAGGGGAGACAGAAGTGGAGGGGGGGGTGTGAGCAATGTGTTGATCGGCTGTTGTGCTGAATGGATGCGATGATCGGCGGTTGCAGCAGCGGGAGTTGCGGTGGTTGGATTGTCGTTACCGGCGGGACCGGGCCGCACGGAACCGGGGGGGTGATGATTTAATGTCCGCTTGTCGCTCATCTCCATCCGGCTGTTAATTCAACACATTCACCGAGGCCCCATTTTCACCTATCAGACTCAAACACACAGGGACAAAGGCCTCCTATGATTGAATCAGCCTATTGATCATCAGCCTCATTGATTACTTGATAGATTAGATAAAGAAAGAACGGAATGATAGCCATCAATCAATCAATCACGGAAAATGATTAATCTTTGGCTGATTTCTCGTTGGTGAACGAGTAACTTGCAGCAAATCGATCGATCAATAGGCAGGTCAAAGTCGATACGATCATCAATGATTAAAAAGCGAGAATTTTCCAGTTTGTTTTAATTAAAAATAATAAGAATTATGATCAATAATACTCAGTAACCGTGATTAAAGGTTATTACACGCATTTTAATCCAGTGGAACCGGATGTTTTAATTTATATTTCTATTTTTTGACATCCAGATTAAAACCTCATTCCTTGAATAAATAAAAATCCCCCCCCCATTGTATTTAAAATAGGTCCCATCATCTGCAGTCTGCTCATCTGCAGTCAATTTGTTTTGCAAAACCAAGAATTGCGCTGAAATTCTGACACCGGTCTGTCAGCTTCTTCCGGTTCCGCTTTAAATTCCTTCACCTGAGATCACAGGTGATCAAAATGTGACCAAATGGATTTTAAACATTCGGAAAATTCCACCCTGGATCGAGTAGCATTAACCCCACAACTACAATATTCTCCATTGTCCATTGATGGCGTGAAGTCACGTGAGTCCTCCTTCCCGTTTTTCCGGTCTCCGGTGGAATTCCCACCCAGATCCTGACCCGGAACCAGCGACACCCCCCCCCCCACACACACACACACACACCATCACGGGAACACCCATCGGTTCAAACGATGCTGCTATTACCGGTGACTTAACGTTCGCTTGCTGTGGGACTCATCTGCGTCACGTGATCAAAACAATGCCGTCGCCGTGGCAACCCCCCCTGCATCAATAAGACGCCCTTCTGCTCCTGGTTTTATTAGATTCCCTGAGTTTAACGAGGGCCTCCAGTGAGAGGAACCCGACAGAACAAACAGCAGAACCTTCAGACGAACCGGTTCAGCAGCATTCACACACACACACACACACACACACACACACACACACACACACACACACACACACACACACACACACACACACACACACACACACACACACACACACACACACACACACACACACACACACACACACACACACACACACACACACAAACATCTGGATCACCTTACAGCCTTTATTTACCCGGCCCGTAAATCAAATATTATGACAAGAGGCAATTCAGGAATAGAACATTAAGCCCCACAGCGCCTGTTGTGGCATGAAAAATATCATCTGTTGGTCCTTTGCCCCCCCCCCCCAAAACCACCCCCCAATCCCCCATCTCTTACACACCTGAACCCAGACATCTCCTCTGTCAGTACAGGGGTCATAACTCACAGTGGGTGTAGCACCCCACCCCCATTTAGCCATGGCCCATTAAACACAAGCCAGGTGATGGGGGGGGGGGGTTGCGTTCCACTGTTTAGAGGAGAGATGAACGTTGCCTTCAGTGCTGTTTGGACGTCAGAGTGGAGGTCAACACTGTCATCTCACTCGGATGACACTGACATTTTATAGCGTATGTCTTTCTCTATTACCTTTATATATATATATATATATATATATATATATATATATATATATATATACACTGTATATAATAATTTTCTTTTTTGATTGCTTATTTAATGTTTAGTTCTGTAAAACTTGAGAAAATGATGAATATTTTAAATTTCTTAACACCCAAGGTGACAAATTTAAATCAAGCATTTTGGGTTGAAACAGTTGAAAATCCAAAAATCATAACTTTAAAAAATATTAAATGCAAATCCTCACATTTTAGACAGTTTTAACGACAATGTGTTCAGTTGTTTTTTTCGGGTTTTTTTGGTAGATACGCGATTTATCCCATAAGAAAACAGCTCCTAGTAAATTTGTGTTAATAATAAAAGATTCATTTCTCCAGCTCCAACAAAAAATCATATCTTGCAATGAATCTTTTCCTCTGAGGCATCTGAAGAAGTCTCCTTAAAGGTTCTGTTCGGACTGACATTCCACAAGATATTAAATTCACAGGCAAACAAACAATAATATGCCTGGAGCCACCAAAAAACTGCTTATTTATTTCAATTAAATATGAATTAAGGAATAGAACTGTAGAAACGACTTCTGCCACAATGCATTAAAACCGGCGCTCGTAATACAGACTCAATGCCTCTTTTCTGAATTCATCCCTAGAGATTGTTAAACAGACCCTTCATGAGGAAACAGTCTGCAGGTAGCAAACTGGTGCATTCTGGGTAAACTTATAAACGCCTGACTCGGGGTCTAATAGACCACCAGGAAGTAGGAGCCAAATACAATTAGCATCATTGATTCTTCTGTATGTTTCGGGGTTAATGGCATCAGCACCCCGCTGTGAGGCGGGATTGGGGGGTAGTAAGGGCACACAATTGCCCCGCAGTGGGGTCCACACATGTTCGAGTGTCTGTTTCCATTAAATGAGCCCGACCGGCTGAGGACTGAGGAAGTGGAACACCGGGGAACACTGAAACCCAGTCTGTGGTGCATTCAAGTGTTCATGTGAAAACAGATGCTGTTGTTCTCCGTGTACAGATGGGGTTTGTGTGGGTTTTTTTGGGGAGATGATGTTTTTGCTGGAGGATGAGCGAGACCCAGTTATGAGACAATGCAGGGTGATGAGGAGGAAAGTATAACTAAAGTGATGAGAAGAAGAATGGAGGGAGTGACTTCTTGTTGGAGTCGCCAGCTGTGCCGGTGAACGTCTCAAGTAGAGCTGGATATTAATAAAAGGAGACATAGCTTTAAAGCACATACATAAGCACCAACACACACTACCATACATAAATGTGCGCGATCATGTGACGAATAAGCTTCAGAGGTTAGAGGTCCGACCGAAGATTTGACAGGAAGTGACATTAAAATGGAGTGAACTTCTATCAGTCACCAGTGTTCTGACAAAACAAAGGAAGAATGTTGAAATCCCAGCAGTGGGAGCTTAATTCGTTGTACAGTAGGCTTAAAAATAATATTACCACCAACCACCAGAATCTTTGTCACAGCTCTAAAATGATTAGTAAGGATTTAGGTCAAAGAAGCCATTAAAGAGCTCCCCTTATCATGTGCGACCAGCCAATCAGGATGAGGTACCAGCATCACATGAGCGGCGTGGGCCAACCAGCTGTAACGATGACTATTGAAGATGTTTGGAGCGTCCATAATTGATTTTGTCAGTTTGTCAGATTCTTCAGGCTTCTTTTCTCGTAGGTAGATATCTTTCTACTCCCAGCCGTGAGGAGACATCAGTTTGACGAGGGATTTATTCCACAGCCTTCACACATGATTTGTGGAGTGTGTAATTATGTATTGCTTTGTGAGGTTTGTCATTGGCCGAAAGCCACTATTGTTCATTTGATATCTACACAGGACCTTTATGGTTGCCTGTGCGAAAACCGACGGCTTTTGCTTTACCTTAAAGAGCATCCTTCCCATCATCAGTATGGACAGTATGGACTTGAGCCATTCGCGCCACAGCAAGCAAATACCTCGTGACTTGAAGTCAAGGAGTCACAGCAGTTCGTACCTCTGGTAGTCCAGGTGCGATTTGACAAGAACCTGGACCAGATCCTCCTGCCTGCTGCTCGGTCTCATGAAGGTTTTGCTTCAGGTATTTCTCACATCTGCTGAGAAATGTCAGCCAGAGTTTTATGCAGCCATCTGGGATTCAGACCAGGCACAAGATTAGATGTTAATAGGGAAAGATGTGTTAATGAACACAAGAGTGGGGCTCAGATCAGAACCCTGCGTGAACTCAAGAGCAAGGTTACAATTCATACTTGCTAAACGTTTGAATTTGTGTCTTTTAGTGACATTTTTGGCTTTTCAGATTGAGCATCTGCTAATAATCAGTATGTGGAAGCTATGAGAAAAGCAGCTCCAGTTCTTTAGAGTCAGTTATGTGTCCGTGACCCTCCAGGTTGACCCCAGAGAGGAGGTCTTTGCTGAGGCTAGCCTGCCTCCAGTAAACTCCCTATGGTGGCACCGAAAGAACGTCTTAGTGGAGGAAGATAAAGTGTCCAGAGAGCAGATAAGGACGAGAACAGGAGCAGTATAACGACGTTAACTGGTAATTCAGTCAAAATGAGACAGCTCTTTATATTTATGCGCATTGAAGAGAGAAGAAGTCATGTGACATCTGTTTCAGTTAGAAGACAATCAAACACTTTAATTTCAATCGGTCTCATTCCACGTAATCCAACAAGAACTTTGTTCCGTTAATCATTTCATTGTTCTTGCTTAAGCATCATTTGATGGTTTTGAGGTCCGGTACACCAATCACTGATAAAGCCCCGCCACGCCACCCTTCCCTGTTGTCTCTGTCCCCTAAAACTGTTGACCTGGCTGGTTTTTCGTCTGCATTGTCCTCTCTGAGCCGGCTGGGTTCACCCTGGCTTTTTGCACCCTGACGTAATTCATCCACTGCTGCACGCGTAGCATTTTAGCTTATAAATGCCTCATTTGAAGGTGGAGGCATTTTAAGAGTACTGCTCTGTAGGTGTATGGTTGATACTGATCATAAGACCAGACTTATATTCTCTCCCGATGGGCCGGGATTCGTGGATACCAGATAACCTTTGATTCCTGGGTTGATTGCTGGGATACGCAGGGAGGATGCTAACAAAGCTGGATTGCAGTCAGGTTCATAGGACCGACACAAAGCAAAGGCATACAGCAGTCAGAGAACACAGGATGTGTTATTTCTACTGTATATATTCTATTGAACTACACCAACAGCAAGATTCAAGGCTTTTGTTTTTGAACCTATATGTTAGGCTACAGGATCAACGCTGTAACACAAAAATGACATATTAGCATCTTAACAATGTAATATGGCATCCATGTCAACTAGCAGAAGAGTATTTTATTTATTACCAGCAGATTGGTTGCAGGGTTAGCGCTTATTGGATGCTTTTGGTCACGTGTCAAATATATTTCCCCAACTTCTGATGGAAGTAACTGACTCTGTAGATGCTAAATGCTACATGCTAATTGCTTAATTCTCCTTCACCTTTTATATCAGTCAATTTTTGTTTTCTCCTGCTTAAAAAGACTAATTTTCATGGTGAAATAAAGCAGTAAAGGTAGTGGGCCTTTATAGTTAGCTGAAATGCTATGCTATAGCTGTGGGGAACACCTCTGTGACCAACATCCCGATTGACCTCATACACATATTTTTGAGCCACCGCTAACATGAAAACGACTGCAGGGCCTATTTTTAAACATGTGACCACAGGCTACGTCTTTTCTGCAGGTGATATCAATAAGTGTTGAATTCTTTATGCGGTGCACGTTGCTGCATAAAAAAGGCGCCGCACACGGCTCGGCACTACTCCTGTTTGCCTTCCCGGCATTTTCCCACCATATGCACACTGCTGGCTTCAACCCCCGACCCACTTTATCTTCTCTACTCTCTGCTTCGTGACTCACAAAGCCCATTTAACCTTTACCCAGCGAGATGCTAGCCAAGTCTGCTGCCACCGGCTGGCTCTGTCCACAACGCTTGCTTGGTAAAAATATGCTTGCAGATACAGATGAAGTGTCGCCATCTGAGCTTCCTTTCTAAAACATCCACGACTCTATTACAGCGATGTGATACCTGAAAGATATTCACCCTACAAAAGGCCTAGAAATAAGTGGACTATCTCCTACATTGCTTAAACCCGTATCACATCATTTTCCCACGGTGGTATCCTTCTTGTCCACACCTGAAGAAGCTATCAGGTATTCAAGGAGTGTCCTATGACCTGGATCACATGACATGTCAATAGTTGGGTTTAGAATGATGCAATTAAGCAGTCTTGTTTTCTCTTGCATTGTCCTGCATTTGTGTGTGTTCATGATTTACTCAAGTAGCTCCTGTCCATCTGAAATGTTTGCTGATTCGGACGAAATTTCAGCCATTATTCCTCTTTAAAAATGCGATTTTTTTCTCTGTGATTGGTAGAAATGATGCTTTTATCTGACCAGGTGACATAATTTTCTCACATATACAGTATGAAGTTTCTATAAGTAATTCTGGCTCCATCTAGAACTTCAATACCATTGATTGTACAGAATGGGACATTTTGGCCTCGGGTAATGATGAGTCATGGTATGGCCTATCTAGGTCTTTCCTGCTGATAGAGATGAGTCATGTTTAAAACATATACACAAGCGTATACGTCAAGGCAGGGATCGATCGTGTGTATCGGGTATCACAAATCCATAAGTGTCAAGAGGATGAGTTCGTTGACACCCGGATTATCGATCCTGGGATTAGGTGCCAGGGACCCCAGAGGGCATGAGTGTCACTGAGAGGAGAAGATCCCTCACACGTAAATTAATAGATTCTGGATAGGGTTGAGTGGGTTAATTCCAAAGATCTTGTTTAGCCAAAGTCCCAGCAGAAAGCATTTTTAGCATCCCCCACCAGAGTGAAAAGGATAGGTCTATTCTTTTCCTATCGCCTGATCAGCAAAGACAGAATGGATCCGTATAAAAGTTATGAAGACAGTCACTTAATATTTAATGCTGCTTAAAAGCCCAATTCATTTATAACTCTATTAGGGTCATGATTTAAGCGATCCATAAATGAGGCATGTCTGTTAGCAGGTCTAGGGAAACACAATAGAGCTTGGCTTTGCTCAGACAGAGACGTGGACTATCCCGGTGTAAACCCCCGTCCGGTCGTGCTGCGAGGTTCGCTCATTAGCTCAGACATCATCTGTTTTTAGAGCAGCAAAGCGCTGACTGCAGTCTTTGTAAAGAGAGAGCAGCAGCCTCTGTTTTACCATGAAGGGGGGGGGGGGGTGTCCATGCTGTTTGGCCTGCCTCAAAGTCAGCATCCCCCGCCAACAAGGCTGTACAGCCCTGTAGGCAGGGAGTAGTGTGTGTGTGTGTGTGTGTGTGTGTGTGTGTGTGTGTGCATGTGTGTGTGTGCAAGAGATTGAGTGATACCAAACTGCTACGGTCTGCTACTTTGGTAGCCCCACCACAGAGCCTACATGGGGGTTTTCAGAACATCGTGATAAATTTCAGCTCAGATTTTCTTCTTTTTTGTGCATTTGCGCCTTTTTTCTAAGACAAAATACCAGATTAGCGCTGCAGTAGTTTTGGGCTAACAGTGTTTCATGAAAGCTGCTACATCTTTCTTTAAGAAAACATGAGAGGAAGTCCTGTTTTTGTTGACCTTGAAGGGAATTGAATTCATGTCTGGCTGGCCAAACAGAGGAAGTCTCCTCTCTGTCTGCTCCTGATTGTCTACGGGTGACATTAGCCTCGAACCAGCGCCAATAAAACTAAACAAGAATAAACTTGAATCATAGAAACACCCAACTTTCATTGGCAAGGACTAAAGCTGCTGATAAGTGCTTCTTTTAAATCAATTAAACTTTGAAAATAGTGAGGTCTTTTACGTTGAGAACCTTGTTGAAGTGTCAGAAGAGGCAAATAAGTGGACCAACTTCTGGATTAGTGTCACATATTAAGGTTATTTGGATTTAGTCTTTTCTCAATGTATGTCTGTAGACATCTCTATCCAGATATTTTATTAGCATGGCGTTAGCATAGCATGATCTTGTAAGTCTTGGAGCCTTTCGGATTGATGCTGCTGTGGTTTGTTTCCTTAACCAGATTTGACTGAAGCTCAGGGGGAATTTGTATAATTAAAATCAGGACAAAGGTGGGAAGCAAATCAAGTAAGTTTGAGCGTCTGCGGCTACACGTGTACAGAGTCACGCATGTGTGATTCGCGACACGGCGACCTTGAAGAAGTAACAACGTCCGCGTATTATTGAGCCGTGACGGCATTCAAATACGACCAGCAGAGGTTTGTGATTTTGCTGCTCTGCTGGAGGTCATGAATCACCGCCGTGGTGTGATTCAGCATGGAGTCAGCAGCATTCGCACGTGGCTTTTATTTGCTTTTTTGGGCTTTTGGAGGAGAACTGAAAGCCCTGGAAAGAAATACGCCAAAATCCAGCGTGTCAGTTTGCCCTGGTCAGAGCATGACGTCAGAGCATGACGTTGTCCGTCTTTCTTAGAGGACTGCTAATGTCAGGTCAAACGATCATGATTTCTATGATCCGAATAGTAGCTACCATATTAGCATGATCAAAATCGCACAAGGTGCATGTTTCACATGCTAACACGCTAGCAGTATGGCATATCATGAGCTTTTGGCAGACATCAAGTGTAATCAGACCTCAGGGCATCCCTTTAATATCCATCAAAACGCAGATTCAGTTCAGACTGACATCAAAAATCCTGTTTGATATGCTTTTGGCGGTGTCGGCAGCCTCATCCATGCGCACATTAATACACAGAGAAGCCTGAGGGAGAAAGATTAAAAAAAAAACAGGTTGCACAGCTTCTTGATATCGTCTAAAAATAACGACTTGGATACTGCTGCCGCTCATACTCAGATTCGATCTTCCCCCCTTGAGGAGGCTGGCGTTGCTGCAGGATATACCCCTTACACATCTGTGAGTTGCTTTGTTTGGGTCTCAATCTCAATGAAGTGGCATCGTCGGCACGTTTAAAGAGTGATATCTCACTCGGTTACAGCTGCTCCAGCTGTGAAAGCCTCGCTCCGTTGCCACGGTGAAGCCACGGCTTCCTCATCGCCTGAGAACTTTTTTTTTCCCCTGATAGCTGAGAGAAATCCCATTCCATTGGCGTTACTTATATTAGGAAGCCTCTGTCCTCCTTTCTTCATCATCTTCTTCTTCATCTGTCTCTCTCCAGGAGAGTTGGAAGATATGCGGTCAATATTAGACATCTCCCAGACATCCTATAGGTCTCCTGTTTACTTTTCCTCGTGTCTTTGTTCCTCCTCTTCTCATTTCTACTCTCATACCAGTCACTCGTTTTCACTCTCATTGCACGTCTCTCCATCTCTGTCTCTCTTTTGTGTCGTTCTTTTAGAAAGACGGTCTCTGGAGTGTTTGTTTCTGATAGCTGTCATTCTGCCTGAGTCTCTCCATGGCGACGCTGGTCACGGTTTGACATTACGTGGATGTTGTTTCTTTGTCTATCGTCAGACCTTCATGTTAGCATCACAAGCCTCTAATCACACGTTGCCTGCTCTCCTTCCTGGCCTCAAAAGTGATCCCTTCTTAAAAAGACTGTCAAAAAACGAAGGACAGAAGTTCACAGGAGGAATGCTATGAGGCTCCAGATTAATGGAGCATCTTCCAAAGCCAGACTTTTTTAATACGAAACTCCTCTTTCTTGGCTTACTTAGAGAAGCTAAATCCAGACTTCTTGTTGTTTTATGTTAAGTCAGGCCTGCTGAATGCCTGGTCTTTGTTATATCCATCTATAGGAATGCATACCATGGTTATATTAGATTTTTAAATTCCAGCATTCCCCGTAGGTGTTGCCCTGCAGAAATCCTGCATTGACTTATAATTCAGGGTGCAGGGCCAACCTCTCTCTCTCTGGCCGTGATTGGATGCACCTGGGCGACCCTACCTGCCTTTTTTTTTACCTCCAGCTCACAAATCATCATTTTGCACCACATGCTTCTACTTTTCCTCTTCGGTTCATCCCTGTCATCCTCATGTTTCCTTCTTCACTCTCGGTTTTTAATCCTCTCCGTCTGTCGGGACAGTAACATGAGCCCCCATGATTGGTTCCAACCCCCCCCCCCCCCCCCAGAGAACTCCTCCATACCTGGACGGGTTTACAACCTGCTTCCCATCAATCTCAGAAAGCAGGAGCAGCAGTGGAATGCTACCTCCAACTGTTCCTTAATCTTGATGCATCTCTTTGGTTCTTAATGTCTTTGTGTGCGTGTGGGACTTTCTTGATGACTCCATTGTGGGAGTTGCGTGGTGTCGAGTGGGAACAGTGGGGATGGGAACGCCGTCCCTTTAAACTCCAGAGGGAAGAAATAGAACTTTGGGGAGGCCGTTAATCTTTGTGATTAAACCCAGCTCTCTGGTGCTCTTTCTGTGTGTCGACTGTCATCAGAGGGATGCTCAGAGGCTGTTAAAATTAAACCCCCCCTCAGCCATGGTTACCACCCCCTCTCCCTTCCTCTAAGGCCATCGCACACAGACATACAAACACTTGGAATGCGAATGTGAGGGTTTGAACTGTCAGACTGTAAATGCCATCCTGACACAGGCTTGTGGCATTTTTCATTTTAGCCTTACTTTTCTTGGACCTACACATTTTTCTTTGTCGTACAAACATCTTGAAATATTCTTAAAGGTTACAAAAGCCCACATACGTGCTTTCAGGCTTCCATAATTTCTACTAATACCTCAAAAAGTAAAAAAAAAATTGCATCAATATTTGAATGCCTACATGTCAGGGGATTTTGCATGTATACAAAGCGACGACACGGTGCATTAAATGCCGCCTGGCGACCAGCTTAATGACATCATTTATCATTTTCTGGGACTATACTCTTTACGCAGATGACATGAGCATGTAAACACACATATATACATAAATGGAGAGCGATAAATAACACCCCCCAATGCCTACAGCAAAATTAGATCACACACAGATGTTGTGGCCGATACTCAATCCACAGAGAACCTCCAGGCTCCAGACAAAGAGCCAGACGGTTGTCGGCGCTCCGGCTTCCAGCTGACTCCTAAATCACTGAGGATAACCGTCTCAGAGCCGTAATGTATTTTACATTATTTCTTTTGTAATTTGAGCACAACAGTTTTCTCTTGCCCAGAAACCGAAATCTTTTGACTACTAATGTCTGTATATTTAAATAGACATTATGCACAAGAGTGGCTTTTGTGTTTTCTGCTGTTTGCACTGTCCAGCCCCAGGGCAACTCGCGTCTAAAAGTCCACCGTGTTCTTATAAGTGGGACAGTCCCACAGATTCAAACGATGCCGATCCATTTAGATAATACCTGTTATTGTTATGTTACAGAAAGTAGTAATTATAAATTACAAACAGCAGCTTCTGTAAAGCAGATGTCCTTCACGAATAATAGAATAATGAAGGCAGATGTGAAGACTCCATTGTGTATAATAGTTTAAAACTATACAATGCAACAGCTTACCGAAGTTTACAAAGTTTCCATTCATTATTTCATTTATTTTTTATTTCAAAAGGAGGACAGATAATAAAATATTGGATAAAAAGTCTCTATAAAAACATGTTAAACATAAATTCACTTGATATTATGAACTAAAATTGAAACATAAAACACGTCATGTTGTCAACATTTTAAATTTTGCTGGACTGATTTTTCTGTACTTCCTGGTTGAGGGGCGTTGACCACAAAGGGTTCTATGGAAGTCCTTCAGGTGACCTGAGGCTGCTCTCTGATTGGTCATTTCTCTGCTACCTGGACCCTCATAGTTTTTTTAAAGCCTGCATTTTATATTCACATCCACCATTGATGATATAAGAATATAATATAATATAATATAATATAATAGAATATAATATAATATAATATAATATAATATAATATAATATTAATATGACACAGTATAACATAATACATTTTACTAATGTTTAAACGGTCTTTTCAGTCCTCAGTTTTCTTGTTTGGTAAATTAAACTGGACCAGAAATGAATTTTATGATTGTTTTGCTAAACATACAAACTTATCAGGCTTCAGAGTTTAAATACATCTGTGTTGCTGGCTGAGCTTCTGTCTGGGCTGTAATATTAACACTAGTGTTTAAACATCATTCTGGTGTGTTTAGTTGTTTTTAATTGTGTAGTGTGATGACATGCAAACACTCCGCCCCAATAATAATTCCCACCCACGTTCAAAGTGATGCGTGAGTGTGTAACTCCACTCTAGGGAGTTAAAGTGTGTGTGTTGTGTGTGTGTGTGTGTGTATTAATATCAAGTGGTGATTGTAAAAGTGGGCGTGTCCTGGCAGTCTGGGCATGTGACTGCTGTCGCTGATTTCCCCCCCTCCACACACGCACACACACACATTTCTATTCATGCCTGGGGTGTGTTCTTTTATCACACACTGACACGTTCAGACAATGCACTGGTTCCCAGTGGATCCATACACTCAGCAGCTAATTGAAACAGGAGATTGGAAGTAAATCAGCTGTTTTAAACTCAGCTTTAGAACATGTGAACGTTTAGTAATGAGATGCTGAAAATCACATTATAGTTTTTGAATGGATGTGGACAAAGAGATGGTTTTTATCTCCAGGTAAACTATTCCCAGAGCTCACTTTGTACATCCTCATTGTTGTCATAGCGATATTTTTACTCCTTGCAGGAGAAGTGAAGGATCTATTTTTGGTCCACGAGTTCTTCTGAAGGCTCATCAAACAGATTCAACGCCTTTGAGACGACTGTATAGATGGAATACTAAAACAGAAAAGCCTATCTGATGTAGTGGCAGTGAAATAATAGCAATAACATTTATTCTAATTTAACTTATACTTCATGTATTCTGATGTTTGGCTAGTTAGTGGAGCTTAACATGAAGACTACAAACAGACAGAACAAGGCAGTCAGAGACTGCAACATCCTGCGACACCCTTGAATTCAAAATTTTACCCTGACCTACTTTCATAGATCAAAGTTCCAGCTTTGATCTACGGTCTTACTGGCCTTCACCCTCGTCTTTCTATCGTATCCGGTTCCTGAGTGTGCAAAAGTTGAAATTTGACCTTGACCTATTTTTTTCAAGGTCAAGGACATCATCTCATTTTCATTCCCTTTGCTGCCTGAATAATCTGCTTTTTGTTTAATCTTCCTACCTGCAATAGTTTTGAAGATGGACTAAACAGATGGATGAACACACGAACGCTGACAATTACAATACATCACCGCTTTGAAGCAGGATGTAAAAAGCTAGCTTTGATTTGCTAAAAAGAAGCAAATCCTCACATTAAAGCTCAGTTTTCATTGATGTTTCGTTAAAATGTGCATTTAAAGGCAAAAAAATTTGTGGTTTTCCATTCATATTTTTCACATCATCACAATTAGCTTGTTGAAAACAACACTTTAGACTAAGAGTATCTGATTCTAAGAAGTAACACAAATTCAATACGAATCTACGTGTAATTTTGTAGAACTAAAACCACTGAATTTTTATCCTTGGACGAAGCTGTGGCCCCTTCCTGCTCGTCTTTATTCTAACCTCGGCTAACCACCCCCACTCCCACTGCGCTGTGATGATGAAGCGCTTTTAGATTCGTCTTTAATAATGTATGTTTCTGATTCCTCCTCTGGCTTCATTTTTTTTTATCATGGTTCCACTTCTTTCTCCACTCCTCCTTCCTCTCTGTGCCTCTCCTTCAGGAACGTTCTCCTGACGTCTTGTTGCGATTCCACTCTTTTGCTCCTTGGGACGACTCAATTTGTTTAGGTTCAGCTGAGACGAGATCGATGCGTCTCATTTCAGTGCGTTCATCCGATTTGGCGTAATTTCCTGTAAAAGTGCTCGTCTCTAAGCGAACAGACCAACATTTCATTTCTTGTTTAGCTCTTTTTTTCTAGCAGCTCGACCCGGTATCATTAATGGACATCCACATAATCCACCATGCCCCCCCCCCACCCCTCCCTGAGCTAACTACACTTTTAATGACGCGCCGGCGTTTCTCATCTGACACATTTGTTTTGCTAATGTCAGATGAATGGAGAGTCTCTCTGGAGATTGTGATAATGGATTCACGGTCATGTAGGGAAAGCAGGAGATGGGGGGGGGGCGATGATGGGGACCCTGTTATTTGTGTGTGTCCTGCTGGAGGTAAAAGTAATAAAAAACGACCAGAGATGTTTCAGCTATTGATTGGAGTCCCGACGTTGAGCAAAACAATCATTTGTTGGTTGTACCCTGGAGAGCAGTACGTATTCACGGCGTGCCGCCTCTGAGACACCGGCCTCCATTGATGGATGAATTAAAGTCCGTTTGCTTTGAGAACCGTGAAACACGAGCAACGGTCTTTTGTCACTTATGTTTTACTAAGTGCAGTTCATTCATTAGCTTTCTCTCTGCCTGATGCATGTTTTTCATTATCTCTGACAGTCTGACATGAACGCAAGATGTGCAAATAATTCAAGAGAAAAATGTGTTTTTCTCATTGCTGCAGGTTTGAACCACTTTTCCTGGAGACAGACAGTTGATACGATTAAATCCTTGCAGGTAAGATAAATATATCCACGTGATTTACCTCCTATGGGTTTAACGGGATTCCCACTGAAGTACGAGAGAATTTGTGAAGACATTTGTCAAGTTCAGGTGAAAATTTAAGCATTTTGAACCTTTATCCAAGTTTTCTTGCTGGATTGGTCTTGAGCTCACCTTTAGTAACCTCTATGAAAGCAGGAAAATGTCTCCAATTGCCCCGAACAGTAACTGGCTTACTTTGGGTTACGAGGGAAAAGGGTTCAGGCCCCAGTTTAGGAAAACCCCAACCTGGAAGGTGGATCATGCAGTGAAGGGTTGGGTTGTTTCACGCCGTCCCATTGTCATTGTCGTATCGGAGGTTACATGCCAAGATATTTACCCCCAAGGGCCGGGAGGAAGAAGACAGAGTGTGAAGAATGCTGGGTTTAAATTTAAAACACGCTGCATTACTTAATCCACCTATGCAGGGATTATTTCTCATCGCTTTATCAACGTTACCTGATCAGCCCCAGGAGAACTCTCTGCCACGTCGCATCAATCTTAATTTGAAACCGTGACTCATTATATTTTCCACACAAAGTGGTTTGAATACAGTCATTGTTGCGTGAGGTGATGGATCCGTCCTCTCATCCTCCCTCCTCTTCCTCCATCCCTCCCTACGTGAGTAATCCTGATGAACAGATGGAGGGAGGAGAGGAAGCCAGCTTGTTGCGCCGTCAATCAGCCCCCTCCCCCAATCTCTCACCTCCTGCCCCCTTTCCCTTCCCATCATGCTCCTTTCTCTCTGCTCTTCCTCAGTATTTGTCCTCATCATGCTGTTTATCCTCTTACAAAATTACGACAATCAGGCTTAGCAAAACCAAAAAAAAGGTAGAGAGGAACCCCGCCCCTAATAAATGGACTAATCTTGCCCTGGAGGATGCAATAACACACACACACACACACAAACACACATTTACAAATCAATAGTGATGCACTCCGTCACCCACCAAAGCCACGTGCATCTATCTACTCATCAATACCTTCACCTAGCGATAGCAGCAGGGGCACCGCCGTCACATCGTCACGCCGCATGACCATGAGATTGGTCATGCGGCTATTGATGGACACCCAACAAGCACACACACACTTCACATACCAAAAGGAGAATGCAGCACAGTTTAGTAGCTGATCAAACACGCTACGCTAGCTTGTTTGTGTTGCTAATATCATTGTTTTCCATTACATGTCCAGTTTCATTCAGTTAATAGGCTGTGACTGATGAATGCACTGATTGGATAATAGATTTGTGATATAAGAGATGGAGATGCATGTGCTAATAGGGAATAACCATAAAAGGAATATGCAAGAAATGGAATAAATTAAAATAATAAACACATGCACGCATGCATGCACAGGCTGCACCATCAAAATTCACCAGGGCACATGAGTGGCGCCCAACCAACCCCCCCGCCCCAAGCAGCCAACAAACCGGTCCATGCAAATGCAGGCAACGGTCCAAATATCACAGATCTCTAATAGCATGTTAGATGAGACAAGTTTCAGCGGCTGCCATCAGTAATGACTTTACACTTGGATGAGTCTCATGATTAGCTTTTCGGCAATTATCTTTTTCTTTCGGAACCCTTCCAGTTCTCTTCTCTTGATTTGAAGAACGCAGTTTGCTAGTTTTTAATCTGAACAGTAAGAAAGATTACATTCCCAGCAAAGGAAGCTGTTTCTTAGGTTATTTTGCCTCATTTCCAGACAGCTGCTATGACAACTTCTCAGGTATTTCCACCCGCTTCCTCGCTCTGTTTGAATGGGCCTGGAGCAAAGATATTAAGATTTGGTTCGTGGAAAGGCAGGGCACTTAATATTTCTGGAACAGGAAGACGAAAAAGGAGAAACAGGAAATGGAAATAAGACGCATGCAAACACAGTTTGGGTGACCGCCTCCATAAGTCCATCTATCCAACGTAAACTCCACTATATATAGTGCCAGGTTTAACAAAACGGTGGTCACAACAACACCAGAAGTCTACAACACGAAAGAATCGGGCCACGTTTCCTGAAGGGATGCACACAGTCATTTGTGAAAGTTGATCTATGGGGCGGGAAACCAGGAAAAAGACCATGATGCCACAAACACGGCTGAAAAGATAAGTAAAAAAAACCCATTTAAGTCTTGTCTTAGCTGTAATTCTGTATGACTAATTGAGTATACCGTAACAATACAGCGCCACTCTATAGGAAAACCACCAGTCAACACTTTTCATCAGTCCTTTGACTAGTTCTTCACTTATGCAGATGACTCTATCTTTTAGCTGTCATTAATGTTGTGTTTCGGACACGACAAATCATTTTTAAAAATGCATGTGCATGTTTGCTCGTGCAAACCCATCCCATCTTTTATTGCCGTGGTGTCACCTTGTGCCTTAGAACGCCCCTGCCGTTTCAGCATTATCCCAGTGGTAAACAACATGAAGGACAATGGGCCCCGTGGGGGACGGACGTAGGGTGCCAAGCCCAGTGTATGCTGAGCATCAGCACTTTATAAAGCCCCCCCGAGAAAAAGCATTGGGGGTTTCTGCGGATGGTGCTAGAAAAACTGATCGCAAAATGGGAAGCCCCTATGTGTGTGTTTGCGTATGTGTACATGCAAAAAAAGAGGCTGATTAGGTGGCTGTATGTGATCCGGTCTGGGGGCAACTAGAGACAAAGAGGTTTGCATTTCAGTCCTTTCACCGCAAAGGAGTGTTAGTGCAGTGAAAGCTACTCTTACAATAACTTCCAAAGCTGTGGGCGCTGGCTTACGATGAGGTCAGGAGTTCACCAGGAGAAAGAAACAGTTGTAATTTGGGATTGGAGCGATTGGTTCCAATCTTGGGGAGGAAGCAGCCGAGCACGTGTCGCAGAATTATCCGTTTACCCAGCCAGGGTCAAAAGAATCAAATGTGCACATTGATCCGTGGACATATTTGCTGCATGTATTGTTAGCCATTCCCTAGAACTACAACCATACCAGTAATGCAACTTTATTATGAATTGGTTGTTCTAGTCCCTCATTTCCGGGTGAGGAAGGTGGAACATTATCCAGCTTTTGTGCAAAGCATAAATGTTCTTCAGTAAATAATACTTCACCCAGTAAAAAGACAGGAAACTGGTTTCCCTATTTGATTAAAAGCTAAGGTTTTGCCCCGAAGAGGGACTTTTCACCTTTCAAAGGGCTTTGTTTGGGGCATTCTGCTCACTTGATAGGGTTTTTTTTTTCCCAAATAGATGCTAGTTTTGCTCTGTATTCATGTTGCTTTTCACAAACGATTGCCGGTGTTGGTTTTCAGGATATCGTAAGAAGTTGTAGACTTCTCACCTCAGGGGTTGTTGGCTGCACAAAGAACTATCGGTCATGTTTGGAATAGTCTTTGTCACAATTTTAAGGCTGTTTAGAAAGGTTAGATATGCTTTCTCAAATATCAGACTGCAGTTCCCCCCTCCCTGTGTTTATGGGAAATCTTATGGCTCAGAGCCCCCGTTCCAGCGACCTGGATACTAGAAACCACTACAGTGAATGAAACATGCCTTCAAAGTCTGCCCAAGGACATGACATTCTGTGATATAACTGGAAAACGTTCAGTTTCTTAGCAAAGATCTACTGTTCCCAATGACTGTATTCTGCTGGTCTGTGCCCTAAGACGCAGGAAACCATCTGAGTCCAATGCGGTTCAGTTTGTCGTCTTAGAATATTTCCATCACTCTGATCCGATGTGACTGCAGATGACTGCGTTCTTATCACTCCCGTCCTTCCTCCCTTTACCCCCCCCATCTCATCTGCCCAGTCAGGTTGTCATGCCTCTGTGTGACTGAAGGCTGTGGAGTTACCAACTTAGCGCTTCGCTTCGGGGTTTTGCGAACCGAGAGGCAGGAAGTCTGTTAGACTTGTGTCAGCAGGCTTCATGTCATCTTTAGTCAATAAGAAGAAACTGCTTCATCTTCTCTCAAACACTGCTTAAGGCATCCAACAACTGTAGTGTTTTCATGCGACGAAAACAACAGTTCGCCATCTTGGGCAGATATAAATTCCCTTTGATTAGCTTCTGATCTGAAGGTGATGTCTTACTTTTTTTCTTATTAAACATCTCCAGAATTCTAACATACAAAAATAAGAAGTCTTTTACAACTGTGGAAGTTTAGGAAATGAAGACATACATGCAGACAGAAAAGAGGCAGAGACACGACGGATGCTCTTCAGATATTTAATATCAGTATCCTGAAAATAGCCAAGGGTCAAAACCATAGAGGAGTCAAAGCAAACAAACTCTGGTAAGGATGAGGAGAAAGATGAGAATCAGAGTTCAGGCAGAATACTTAGAAAAATACACAAGTCTAGGCAGAACTTAAGAAACGCACAGGGAAAACGACTGAAACGTGACAACAAACGTCAACTGGACTGGGCACAAACGAGAGAAATCACACTAAAATGAAACAGGAAGGAAGACAGGAATTGACAGAATGAAAGAGAGACAGAGGAAGGAAAAGATTTGAGGTTTCGACCCCAAAGTTAGAGAACAGAGGAAGGAGTGGGACGAGAGACGACCTGCCCTCCAGACAAACTCATCCCACTCATCCCTGCTAGAGTTCTCTTAGTCACTTTCACTTGGCTTTTTTTGGTCTGTGGCGGCAAATAATGACTCAGTATTACAGTGAATATTAGAATACACATACAAGTAATGGTTCTTAAGTGTGTCAATTGCGTCCATATTTAGTCAAACATCAGGTATAGGGACGTCATTTTTGATGTCTGCTGTAGCTAGGTTAGCTCAACATATGGATTCCGTCACCGTTTTTGCCCATGTGAACATTCTGTCCATCAATTCCCATACATTCCACTCAGTTCCACCCTTGCCAGGCTTGACTGTGTCTCTCTGAGAGAAAAATAGCCCGAGGTCCAACACGACTTAATATGGCGTGGCCACCGCCGCCTTTGGGGGGGGGGAGCCGTATCTGCTGCAACAGCAGGAAGCATTACTGTAATTAATCTGAAGATGGCCTATTACATTAGCACGAAACGCCGCTGTCTTTTTCCACTACGAGATTCATTATGAGATTTAGCCTGCATGGCCTGCATTAAATGCATTTTGCGGTGTTGATATATTCTTCTCTCTTCTCTGTTGTCTCCCGTCTCCATTAACTAGCTAGAGCGACGTTGGCATAATTAGCCGCACCTCGGGGTTGCATTAGCTCACACACTCTGCATAGCTCAGCAGGACAACATGTGACACTCTGTTTTCTGTGTGTGTTCATTACCCAAACCCTCCTTATGTCATCAGACATAGAGAAGCAGTGAGCTGGAAGCTGATAGCAAGCTTGATAAATTCACCTTCAGATGCCTCTGATGGCTTCACCCACCCCCACCCCTACCTCCTTTGATGGGTGAATTTATGCCTGTGTGTGTGTGTGTGTGTGTGTGTGTGTGTGTGTGTGTGTGTGTGTGTGTGTGTGTGTGTGTGTGTGTGTGTGTGTGTGCTGTGTATTTGCATGTGCATTGTGTCGGGAACATATGTGCAAAGACGTATGTGTTTGTTGTGACTAATGAAGACAGGAGGATGGACGGAGCTATTTGCTTGACAGTAGCACCAAATCCATCGCAGTCTGACAGGAGCAAACCGGCGCTCGTGTTGATTCATGGGGCTCATGCAATGGGAAACATGTCAGCTTCACAAATCATGTAGAAATGTACGGAAGCCCTAAAGGGACATAAGCGGAAAAATCAATACTATTTTAGTACTATATCTGGTATCTCAAATAATGGATTTTCTTACACAATGGTTGCGAAGATATTTGGTGGACTAATGGACAATTACAATACGTCACAGCCTTGAAGTGGGTTGTAAAAACTTTATATTTTTAATGTTCTGGAACAGAATCGGTTATTCAATATAATAGTAACCGGTTAATACCGGTTAATACGTTAAGTTTTTTGTTCTTGAAAAAAATATCTGACCTCATGTTTCACTTCCTTTCGCTCAATGCGTGATGAGAGAGAAGTTGAGACATTCAAGCAGCAGTATCCCAATCTAGATTATATTCCTGACAATGCAGTCTGTCAATCTGAAAAAATGTTTGATTTAAGCATTAACTCATTGACAGCAGTCATTTTCAGAGCAGAGTTCCCCAGACTCTGAAACTTTGAAGCTTTGAAACTTTGAAGCTTTGATGCATCACAAACTGCCCCATCTTCTCCGTCTTTCTCCGATTCTCCATCCTGTGTTCCATAACGGATCAGTGCCGTTGTCCTGTTTACTATGCCAGTAGTACTACCTTTAATCTTTGACCTATGCAAGTAGGTCAGGGTAAAATTTTTAATTTAGGGGTGTCGCGGCTGAAACTTTGAAGCTTTGAAACTTTAATGCATCATAAGCTGATGCGACTTCTCCATCTCTCACTGATCTTCCATCCTCCGTTACTTAAAGACATATGCGGTATGTAAACTAATTGCCTTTATTACCATTTTAAAAGTTCTAAAGCTACCAACCTATTTATATTTACAACGAACATTATTGACTTATTGGGGAAGTATATTTTTTTTGTTCTAACCGGTTTAGGTATGTCAGTTCTTGGGTGGAACGTAAAACCGGAAACGTTATAATTCTGTTTCTGTTCCGTTTCTGGCAAAAAAAAAATTCTGGTTCAATATCCTGGTTTACAGGCAGACACGTGGAAGGCCTGAGCGCCTGGAAGTGTGAAAACTCACCTCCAAATGTCTTCACTCGTGTTCTTTGTTGAACGAGCAAATGAAATCATAGAATGGAAAATAACAGCGCACTGGACTGGCATGCACAGATGCAGAAGTTGTTTAAGCTACAAGAACTGAAATCATGTTTGTTTTGACACATCCTCCTCCTGTCGGTCGCAGCGATGCGGTGTCCAGCTCGTGATGCACGACTAACACACCCTAGTTTGGCCGTTACGCCATGAGAACAAAGCAAACTCTTTCCTTTGTGGCTCAGACTAAATGTCTGTCTACAGATATATCTCATTTTTATGGTCCATTCTTATATACACATTTCTCGTTGTGTACTTGTGTTTGAAATAAGTGAATTCAGAATCCATGTCTGCTCAGATAGACTTTGATGATGATCTAAATAGACTCATATCTTCTTCTTTTACCCTACATCTCTGCAGAGTGGATCCAAACTCTGTCACGCCATTGACCATGGATGGGAAGAGAACGTGGGTGGCGACTTTCAGCACCGTCCTGTTGATATTTTTGAGTCAGGAGACCTCGGCGTTGGAAGTGCCTCTTGATCGTAAGTACTTTCCCAATCAACGTCAAATTAAATGAATACAATAATACAAAGTGAACCATCTGTTCTGTTGGTACAAACATGAATTTCTTCATGTTGTCGGGAGGTGCAATGGCAAATGCAGTCCCTAAAGAAGCTTTATCGATTCTTACTTCTGTTTTAGCTTTGCATGTTTTCAGCATGGACAACAAATTTGCAGAATATCTGAAACACTTCAATTACTTTTCTTGCATTATTTGCACCTGCCCAGATTAACAAAAAAAATTAAAAAATCACAGGCAGGCTCAATAAAATGCTGGAGGTACTTGAATGCGGTTATTTCATTTGATCCTGTGGTTTACCACCTTCAAAAACTAACATCTTTCCTCAATATCCTATCGCTTGTGGTACGGCGCGTCACGGTGGACAAAAAGCTAAAGTACTGGAAGGATGTAAGTTCCCTGAGACGCTGCTGTGACTGTTCAGTGCTTTATTAACCTTGTGGCGTGGACCCTAGCGATGTTAGCTGTGCATGCAGTCGTAGTCGTATTGGTGTCACGGTGTGAAGTTGACTTGCTTGCTTTTGGAGTGGCTCTTCGTTTCGTTTGTTGTGTTACAGCTTTTTGTTTGCAGATCCCTGTGGTCACACTTGATCGTCAGGTTTGGCTGAATGTTTTTGTTTTGCTTTTTGTTGTATGTTGCTTGCGTGACCTTTTGATTTTACGAGCCCCAGAGGGTAAAAAGGTTTTTTTACGAGCCATTGTATGTGTCTGAGCTTTGCTTCTTTTCCATGTCTCTCCTAGTGCCACAACCCCCTACCATAACGCTACAGTCTCCCAAGGATTACATCTTTGATCCACGGGAGAACATCGTCATCCACTGTGAGGCCAAGGGGAAGCCTCATCCCGGGTGAGACAACCACTCCTCCCATCGCATCCGTGATTGTTTTTTTTTCAGCAGACAAAGGAGTCTGCGACATCCTCCCTGGCATGAGCAACACAAATGGATTGGTGTGGTTTTATTATGCAACAGATAATAAATAAACATGGAGCCGTAGTATGGAGGAGAACACAATGATCACGTCAAGGTTTCCCGATAGCGTGTATGTTGGAAATTGCCCTAAAAAAATTAAATTGAGGGGTGAAATCCTCATAAAAATTGATCAACAACCCAATTTCCCAGTAATTTTTATGCTTTTATGTGAAATCATTCATTTATTTCTGAGGGCATACTAACCAGGATGGATTGCGGAATTCTGGATCACCATAGTAACAACCTTATTGTCATGGTCATTGGACAAAAATTCACCACTAACATCTCAATCAAATTCTTCTTGCTACAAAATCAATAATCTTTAACCTTCTTCTCGATGGCAGATTTTCGTGGACCAGAAACGGGACCCACTTTGATGTCGAGAGTGACTCCAAAGTTCTGATGAAACCCGGTTCTGGGACTCTGGTCATTGACATCAGTGAAGGAAAGGCCGAGGCGTACGAGGGAACGTACCAGTGTATCGTCCACAACGAACACGGCACCGCTCTGTCCAACAAAGTCGTCATCAGACAGTCCAGTAAGACTTCTGGTCCCATTGGTTTAGGACTCAGTTGTTGTTTTTTTACACTCATTTTTAAATCCTAAATCTATATCTTCCACAGAATGATCAATCTCACCATTTGGTTTTTTTTTGTACACAACTGAACGCAGCCTTTTATGACTGTGCCTTTGTTTGAATTTGATGTGACTCACAGGGTCCCCCTTGTGGACAAAAGAGAGAAATGAAGTTATTCAGGTGCAGACGGGGGACTTCCTGGTGCTGCACTGCCGACCCCCTGCCGGGTTGCCCCCTCCCGACATCGTCTGGATGGATAGCAGTGAGTAATTAGCACGCAGACAGATCACCAGACCGAAACAAAAGGTGAAGACTGACGAAACTCTCCTCGCTCCTCCGTCCTACAGACTTCCAGAGACTGCCCCTGGATAGCCGGGTGTCTCAGGCTCTGAATGGAGATTTGTACTTTTCGAATGTCCTCCCAGAAGACAGCAGGCCGGACTACATCTGCTACGCTCGCTTCCCTCACACGCAAACCATCCAGCAGAAGCAGCCAATCTCAGTCACAGTGCTGAACAGTAAGTCCAGACAAACAAGACTCCAAGACTTTCAACAATTGCTCCCTTTAAGACACTTTGAACTCCTCACACCAAGGTATTTTTTCCTCACTTTGGCATCAATGAAATATATTCATTTCTCTTGCATTAAATTTTGTCCTGTTTTTATACTGACAAAACATAGAAGCCAATCATTTCCTGTTTGATTCCTAGTTTTTGCATGCTTATGCTGTTCTGTTATATTCCAGTGGAAACTATCAATGAGACTGTGGCTGCTTTATACAATATCACTGATTTCTTTAGTGGTGAGTGCTGCTGGTTTATTCCTGTTCCACCCCGTCTTTTTGAACCCCTCCCACCCGACTTCCCTGGCCTAACAATACCCAACGCACCTTTTTAACCGGGCCTCAATCCCCTCATTCGTCATTATTTTAAGAAGATCTTCCTTGGATTATCCCATTTTTCTGGAGACTCAAAATTCTTTTTTTTTTCCTTTTACTTGCATCTTTGGAAGGACCCATGTTTGACCGGGGGGTTGCCTTCATAAGACATAAGCCCTAGTGTTGCCATAGTAACAAACCCCACTCCTCTCATGGAGCTTCCTCTTCCTCCCCCTTGTTCTGAAACACTTCTCCTATATGTCAAGGCAAAAGAAAAACCTATCAGGTCATTGCTCACTCATTTACGACACACTCTGTCCAGCTGGACTAATCACGCCATCGTCCGACAGCATATGCTTCCACCACCTATTTCCCTCATAACATTGTGACCTCCTAGTTTCAAACTCTTCTGGAAGAGCATTCAGATCTGGTTCTGATTCAGAATTGTGTCCCTGTGTGTTAAGATAGCCCAAGGGGGGAGCATCGCCCGAGTTTCATGACGCCTTTGGGCGCCACAAGTACCAAGATGGCTCTGCGAGGGGAGACTCTGGTGCTGGAATGCATCGCCGAAGGCTTGTAAGTAGGAATTAGTTGTAACTTGCATGATAAGGTGATATTGTTCTCCAGGAAGTAGCATCTTGGTGTTGAACCCATGACAGGCCCACTCCAAACATCACCTGGCAGAAAGATGGAGGAGAGCTCCCATCCGGCAGGACGAAGTTTCACAACTTCCAGAAAACGCTCCAGATTCACGACGTGACTGAAGCTGATGCCGGGGATTATCGCTGCAAGGCCACAAACAGCCTCGGCGTGGCACAGCACGTCATCGAGGTCACGGTTAAAGGTACAGAGTTGAAGGCAGATAATTTTTCCTTCCTGGCGCTCTCACTCTACTGTATCCTCTCAGAAATTTCATCACGTTTCCTCATTGTTCGTTTTCATCATCCCCGACAGCGGCTCCTTTCTGGATCGGTGCTCCCAGGAATCTGATCCTCGCCCCGAACGAGACAGGTATCCTGACGTGTCGAGTCGGCGGGGAGCCAAAACCTAAAATCAGCTGGTTTGTCAACAGCGTCCCGATAGACAGTGAGTAAAAATATGCAGCCAATTAAATCCAAAGAATAACTCAACGTCTAAAAGTTGCAGTGGAGTTAAACAACCAATCACAGCAGGGCTGGACTATTATGTGCAGATTTAATTACCTAAAACCACGACGCGGGTGAAAACACTCTTTGCATCATTTTGTAATAGATGCACCCAAAGACCGAAGTCGGAAGGTGGATGACGACACAGTCATTCTCAGCCACGTCCAATCAGGGTCCAGCGCTGTCTATCAGTGCAACGCATCCAATGAGTTTGGTTACGTGTTGGCAAATGCCTTTGTCAGTGTTCTTGGTGAGTCAAACTAAAACTGGTCCATAAATTTTGGTCAAATGGGCCGGCATGTGTGATAATTTTGTGTTTCTATCCATAGCTGAGCCACCGAGGGTGTTGACTCCACCCAACCGTGTCTACCAGGTCATCACCAACAACCCTGCATTACTCCACTGCGCTTCCTTCGGCTCGCCAATACCGACCATCACATGGTCAGAGTCAAATTTGCCCTGTTTTCTGCAATTTTCTATACATTTGGATGAAAAGTGGACACAACTGAAACTAAACCCTGAATGGTTTGCAGGTTCAAGGACATGCAGACCAGCATTAAGAATGGTGATCATTATGTGATCCATGAGAACGGTACGCTAGAGATTCATGTTGCCCAGCCCCTAAATAGTGGGAAGTACACTTGCATCGCCACCAACAACCTGGGGATCAGGGAGAATCACGTCTACCTGGAGGTTAAAGGTCAGAAATGAGGCTCCTAGCCTGCTAAAAGAAAACATCATAGAGATGTTTTAGTCTTCTTTTAGCAACAGGTCGAATTTGTCCGTCTCCAGAGCCCACCCGTATCCTGACGCCGCCGGAGTACAAGGTGGTCCAGAGAGGAATGAGTGCTTCCTTCGACTGCAAAGTCAAACACGACCCGTCCCTCGTTCCCACCATGAGCTGGCTCAAGGACAACGGAGAGTTACCCGATGACGAGCGGTATGGACGCAAATGTCGTAGCGACAGCGATGCAGCTTGGGAGGACACAAGATAGGTTTCATCTCTGTGTGACGCTCTTTTATCAGGTTTGTGGTGGGCGAGGACCGTCTGACCATCAGGGACGTGACTGATGGAGATCAGGGCACCTACACCTGCATCACCAACACCACCTTGGACCAGGACTCCGCCAGCGCAATGCTGACGGTTGTAGGTAGGTTCACAGTGGAACCCGCATGCTCTTAAACTCTCAAACTGCCTAAAGTAAAGGGTTTCCCTTCTGTCTTCAGGATTTACCTTCATATTCATGCTTGTATAATACTTTCCAGATCTTTCTAACGTGTCACTAACTAATCTGTGATTGTACTTTACTCTTGCTTCTCGCGGTCTCAGAGGCTACTCCCACTCCAGCTATCGTCTACGGTAAACGGCGCTCATAGATTGGAATTTTGCAGCTTTCATGAGTTCCTTTTGTAAAACCTTGTTGCTTACATTTCATTTTTTAATTTCCCTCACTTGTTTTCCCTTGATCTGGCTGATTGGACCTCCCCTCTCAGGTCTTTGTGGGCAAAAGCAGATTGGGATTGATGTGAGTGATCCAATCAGCCAGAATTAAAACGCTTTTCTGTTTGTGCCTGGCCTAAAAAATGGTTCATGGTGTCTTCTTCAGAAATCTTAAGCTATATTCATCAAAATTCATCACCAGCACATAAGTTACTTGTTTTAACTGTTAAGCATCCCCGTCAAAGACATACATACTAACTGGAATCCCAGCATAAAGAGCGTTTTAATCTGTCTAAGGTTCTGGCTTCAATTGTGTTCTCAGCTAAACCAGATCCACCAATTGGCCTAGAGCTGGCTGACCAGATGGAGAGGAGCGTTCAGCTCTCCTGGACCCCCGGCGATGAGCACAACAGTCCCACGCAGAGTATGAGATGTTCCTGTCAAACTTTCTTATCCATCACAGATAGTCAATTACAAAATATGAATCTTCCTTTCAATGCTCCCCAGAGTTTCTGATACAGTACGAGGATCTCTTGCACCAGCCGGGAGTGTGGCTCAACCTGACGGAGGTTGAAGGTTCCATTACCAAAGCCCAGCTGAACCTCTCTCCATACATCTACTACTCCTTCAGAGTCTTTGCCGTGAACCAAGTTGGCTACAGTGAGCCCAGCCAGCCCTCAAGCCAATACAGGACCAACCCTGCAGGTGATGAACCTGCTCACCCACCCCAGAATGAAAATGTAACATGTGACTTTTTAAAAAATTGAATGATTGAATTGTTGCGTTTTGATTTTTGTAGCTCCTGATGAAAATCCAAGAAATGTTGAGGGAGTTGGAAAAACGGCTGACAATTTAGTCATATCCTGGACGGTAAGCTCTATATCAGCTGCTGCGAGGCTATGTATACTTTCAATTTGAGCGTATTTAAAGTCAAACTCATCCAACGCATGTTAGAATGTTAAATCATATACAGTACCTCTGTAGCCACTGACAGGCTTCCAGTCCAATGGACCTGGTCTGGTTTACAAAGTCCAGTGGAGACAAAAGGACGTGGATGAGGATTGGTCCTCGGAGAGCATAGCCAATGTTTCTCATTTCGTTGTGTCTGGCATCCCAACCTACGTACCCTATGAGATCAAGGTTCAAGCTTTGAATGATTATGGAAATGGTCCCGAGCCTGAAGTAGTGATCGGATACTCCGGAGAAGACTGTAAGGACAGATCCTTTGATATCCAAGTTGGGTCTTGGGTTCAAAGACCCAAGAAGCTCTTCCTCAACAATTACTCTCCCTGTCTCGTTGCTTGCAGTGCCTTTGTCCGGTCCTGACAATGTGCAGGTCATGGTTCACAACAGCACACTCGCAGAAGTACACTGGGAACCAGTATCTCCATCCTCGGTCAGAGGGAAACTCCTAGGATACAAGGTATTGCTTTTTAACCAATGGTGTCATCTTAATACAGGGTTTCTCCAGCACAAAAGTTTCTGATGAGAACGTTCTCCCACCAGGTGTACTACCAACGAGAGCGTGGGTTGCACGAAGCAGAAGGGGAAGTGACGAAGGAGGAGCACACCTTGACCTTTAGCGGGAACCGTAGCGACGGACGTCTGCCCGGTCTCCGACCTTACAGCCTCTACAGTCTCTCCATCAGAGCCCTGAACAGCAAAGGAGAAGGACCCACCAGCCAAACCAAGACGTTTGAGACGCTTGAAGGAGGTGCGTTGAGCATCATGAGGTTCACACAACATTGCCATGCTAGGACCTCTTATACGAACCTGACTGTGTTGGTGGTTGTTGTTTTCAGTCCCAGGTCCTCCTTCATTTCTGAATGTCATAAACCCTACTTTGGACTCTCTCACTCTGAAATGGGGCCCACCAAAGGAAAACAACGGCCGCCTTATTGGATACACTCTGACATACCAACCAGGTACTCATACCAGACGCCTGTCACACTGACCGTTGTATTCCAAACATTGTCGTTCTGAATTTCTAACCAATCACCCTTCCCCTCTGGACTTCTGCAGTCAACAGCACTAGTGTACTGGGACCACTTCAAACTAAGAACTTCCTGGCCAACGAGACCACCATCATCTTGGAGAACTTGAACTCCAGCATGCTCTACAAGTTCCACTTAACTGCCCAGACAATCAAGGGTTCGGGACCCGCAAGAGTTGAGGAGGCCATCACGGTCATGGACACAAGTGAGTTTTTTATCTCTAGCTGTAGCGTAGCAAATGCACAACAGAAGGAATGGTTCAAAATCCCCTATATCGGTGGTATTTAAGCAAACAAGATAAAGAAGGCAAAGGGCAGGATCGCATTGCCTTGACAGATATTTGGGATTCCCTTGAAACTAAAAATACAACCGTGAGGTTCTGCTGCATTCCACACCTTACACCCCCTTTATATCTTTCTGCTTTCTCTTTGCTCTGAAGTTCGCCCTCAGCCCACCGTAGAGGCGGGCAAAGGTAACCAAAGATTGCCAATGGAAGCGCCTGCATGTCATGACATCGGATATTAGAAACATAATTAAATTCTCATTGTAGATAAATGTCTTAGTTGCATGTTGCAAGTTTGCATGTCTGTGACTAGACTTCCATGGCATCGGGCAAGCAATTGTGCTTGCTTCATTTATTTTCTGAGAGATAGTTTCGACTTAATGCATCCTAGCTTCAAACAGTGTGTTTAATATCTGGTGTTTGTTCTCTGTTCTTTACCTTCTTGAAAGTAATTTTTGTTTCCATTGAAACCCTGATGCATGGTGCTTGTGGTTACGTGTCACTCCAGCATGATCACTGTTTGCCGATGCTAGAAAATTAAATATTGCCTCAATAACTTGATCTAGATAGCATGCATGTTGCAGTGCTGCGATTCAGAGTTGAGATATCTTCGATTCGGTTGTCGATCCAGACGCTGGAGTTCACTCTGAATCTCAGGATTGAGCGGTAACGCGATAGAAAACGCTGTCGACTTTCTCTGCTGTCTTTACTATATTGGCATCCGTTGTGGTGAATGTGTGTTGTCTCACTCTTTTCCATGTTCTTTCAGGCCCCACAGAGCCCCCTCACCCAACCTCCCCCATCACTCAGTCTCCGTCTCCCCTGTTTCACAATGGTACAAGCCACCTCCCCTTCCCTGACAATTACACAAAATTTCTTTGCCCTGCAAAATGGTTTATCTCAGCTAAAAGGAAGTCTTTAAAATTTCTGTTTTAACTCTAATGTGACAAGAGTTGACTTCAAAAGGTTCTAGTGGGATTTAAAAGGTATTTTTAATGAGTTGGGAAAAGTTCTGGATTAAATCCCTTGATATTTTGTTTCTCTTGTGTAATCAGTGCCACCTTTAGGCCCTGCGTTCGGCACAGTTAACACTTCTATATCGGAGGAAGGCGCAGCCATCAGTTGGGATTACTTTGGACGCCATAAGAATGTATATGTGGAATATATGGTTGAAAACAGTAAGGCTTCTTACAATAGAATCGATCTTATCTGTAAAATACTGTTTTCAAGATGTGAAACTGAATTATTTCCTCTCCATCCGCTGCACCAATTCTAGGTAAAGACGACTGGAAAAAGGAGTTGGTAAACGGTTCACACTGGCATATGATTAAAGGTTTAAAGCCCGGGACGTCCTATAGGGTCCGTGTGGTCGCTAGAGACCCGGCCGACCCGACGGTCCATAGCACTGACGAAGTGTTGGTCGCTGTGCCAGGTGAGGCAGCATGCCTCAGGGTTTAGATAGTGTTTGTGTTCATCGTCGTCATTGGTTACCATCCCCCTTTTCCGTTACAGCTGGTATCTGATGCATGTCACTACCGGGTCCATCGTTCTGCTGTTGTAGATTCTAATTTTCTTTTTTGTCATGTTTTATAGCACCCAAATCATCATTAGATATTAACCCATTTGGTTTCTGTTCATCTCATTGTTGATTTGCATGAGCAAAATGAATAGATTTAATAGATTCCTTGGCAAAATACACAATTTATCAGCTGTGACAACCAAATTGAGCTAGAACCGTTCAAAAAGTGCAGAATAAGAGCAAAGATTCAACAACAGAACTGTCAAGATAAGACACGGATGTCTTGGGATGCCGTTACTTTTCAGCCTGTAGTATCAGAACCCCACCTACCTTCATGGAAGCGACTCTGAGGATGCTTACCCTGCATGGTGTGAAGGAGCAGATGGATTCCATCAAGGATCAGGAAATCCTAGAAGGAAACATCTGGCTGTCTGTGAGGAAGACGAAGCTCCACTAAGGCTTGAAGTTGTGCATAATTCTAGAGTTTGTAGGAGATGTCCAAAATGTCTCTGGAGATGCTTGTCAATGAGGGGTTGAATAGTTTGGAGAAGGCAGTAGTCAAAAAAAAAAAATCAATTTATGGCTTTTCTACGGCAAGAAAAAACAAACATGAGTTGTGCCAAACTCTTGAAACTGTTCTTTGGATTTGGTTTTGCAAAAGGCTGAAAAAAAAGGTCTATTTTGCCCCCAAAAATAACTAAATACAAACACAGTTGAATAATTTGCCTCCAACCACAGACTCCTTTCAGCGGCTTGGATTTTCCAGTTCCCAGTCTTACAAGTTTTCTTTCTGTCTTTCCCCCCTTGTGTCTGTACAGCTGTGCTCAGCCGGCAGGTCGACATCGCCACGCAAGGGTGGTTCATCGGGCTGATGTGTGTGATCGCTCTCCTCATCCTGGTCCTTCTCATAGTGTGTTTCATCAAGAGGAACAAGGGCGGCAAATATCCAGGTGATGCACCTCTCGTCACGTTCATGTCGAGCTTGTGGACTCAAATGAATGAGGATTTTTAAAACAATGGATGTCATCTACAGTTAAAGAGAAAGAAGACGCTCACCAGGACCCCGAGATCCAACCCATGAAGGAGGATGATGGGACGTTTGGAGAGTACAGGTAAGAGAGCATCGCAGCAGTAGTCCATCACTTCTTTTTTTATTTTTTCATACATTCATTGTGCCTGACCCAACTGTTTTTATGTAGACCACTTTTCCCGGATGCAGAGACACCCTCCTCATCAGACTCCATTACCAATCACTCCATAGAGGCAAGCCAAAGATTTGTCGATACTTTAAGTGAACGACTCGTCAAATAATGACCGTCTAATCAGCATAAAGCACATCCATTTTAACAAGGAATCTAATCTCTGACTGAATCACTTGTATATAACCACTCTTTGAATAAATTTAAACACATTTCCTTATGTCTTTTGTCATAATTCTCTAGAAGTAGTGAGGATTTCACGTCTCCTCGCAGTTCTAGAAGTCGAAATAGGAAACGCTGTATTGTTGTAATAAAGAAACTTCATTAAATGTCTCCATCTGCATGTCTTGTTTGTGTCTAGATGTGTGTAAAAGATACCGATTGTGGCTCCCCAGTTGCTTTTCATGCCCTTCCATTCTTATCTTTGTGATTTTTTTTTTTTTTGCTGTTGTTACTGGTTCAGGTCGATGGAGAGGTAAGACAGGATGCAGCCAAAACAGCATGCATGTTTGTGGCTGGAAAACGCACATTGTCTGAGCTGGTTTTACTATGTCATCACACTCACTGATGATGTAATCAAAGCCATAACTGGAGTTACAACATAAACAAAAACATAGCTTTTTAATTATCCTTGAAATGTCAATGCTATTATCTTGAAAACATTTTAATTGAGAATTATTATAAAGCCTGCCACATGTGAACCAACCCAAGGAACATAGAGACAGGAATTAAAATTTTAGGAAAAGTTGCATTTTGGATTATTGCATGTAGACTGAAAGCATTTTGGTTTATTTCACTTCAGAAATTAAAGTATTGCAAGAGACTGACCAGCACACCCTTGCAGAATCCCCTACAGCAGTGGTCAATAACCCTAAATCTGAAAAGGAACAGAGCACAAATATAATAGATAATTCAGTCAGGACCACTTTAGCCCAAGAAAAATTGCGATTTAATCTTTAGTAATGACATTGGACAGCATGGCTCTGTATTTGAACCACAGAGAAACAACACTTCCTGCCTGAAGATGTGCCGATATGGAACGACGATTCCCGTAGATTATCAAAAAAACAACAGGAATCAGTGACAAGAAGGCTGACATTTAGCCCTACAAGGCCTAAAAAGGAGGAGACGGCTGGGCTATTAGCCGATGTGGTCTCGATTTCGGACCATAATCCAATGTGTCTGGTGCCGTCAGTAAATCTGGACTTCTGTGGCCTGCCTGAGCTAACGCTACGCTAGGAGCTCTAGATGTAGCTGAGCTGCTCCACTGTACAAAAAACCATGATGTATGATGTCCTTCCCACCAGTGTTGAGCATTACAAACCATTTAAACAGTGATAAATTGTCAATATTATCATTTTTCTGCACGTGAGAATCCAAACCAAGCTGTCTTGATTTTGCATATTTTTGCATTTGGGGTGTTTGTGCAGTGGAAAAGCCAGAAAACTCATAAAAAGCTAATGCTAATCTAATCACGGCTTGTCGGGCGTGACACCAGGGTTTCTGACCACTGCGGAAAAAGCAAGAAAAAAAAAAAAGGGTACCATTTTCGTAAAAGAACTTTGACGCAACTTTTCCCATCCTCTGCAGTGACACGGAAGACCACAAGCCGCTGAAGGGCAGCCGGACGCCATCCAACGGGACGGTGCGGCGTGACGAGAGCGACGACAGCCTGGTGGACTACGGGGAGGGCGGGGACGGACAGTTCAACGAGGACGGCTCCTTCATCGGCCAGTACAGCGGCAAGAAAGAGAAAGACACGCACGAAGGCAACGAGAGTTCAGAGGCCCCGTCGCCCGTCAACGCCATGAACTCCTTCGTCTAACGAAAAAAAAAGGTTGCAACGGTCGCTTCCGGCCACGCCCTCGTCACCCTGGCAAATGTGACCATCGGGACAGCCTCTGTGGTGACAGTTGCCAAGGCGACAGCTGTTGTGGACACCTAAATTTACCCTGGCTATGTCACTGAGACTGCTCATCTTCACACCCGCTAGCCCCCCGCCCCCACACTGTGACCTCGTCCGACTGACACCACGCATCCCATGAGCATCGGAGGAGGTGTGAAGAAAAGGATGGGAGGACTCTGAGAAGAAGAGAGGAAGCAATACAGAAGAGCAGAAGGAATGTACCAGACAGACGTTTGAGCAGAAGTGTGGCCAAAAGTGTGTGTGTGTGTGTGTGTGTGTGTATGTGTGTGTGTTCCATCTCTGTTGAAACATGATGTATCCAAATATATATTTTATCAAATCCATAAATGATCCATCGGCAGGTAAATGATCCTGTTAAGCATTTCACATCAACGCGTCAGCTGCTGTACGTGGTGCACGCCCACTCCTGATTAGGCTCCGCCTCTTATTGTGTCCTTTTTTTGTCCATCAAAGTGTCCGATGGAGAATGGTAGCGAAAAAAGCGGCAGTAGGGCGAAATGTGCTACTCGGAGTAGACAAAGAAGTTTGTCTTTTGAGGAAAAATGAACGGAATAAAAGCAAAGTTACCTTATGAGGTCATGGATGTCTATTTGTCGTCACTGGAAGCACGGTTAGACTCGATTGGATCACTTCCGTTTTACACCAAACCCATGCTTTTTCGTAACAAGCACAAATTTCGCCCAAGCGGAATTTTCGGAGGACACACTGTGCAGTCGTTCGTTTTAGCTAACCATGCTATTGTCAGAAAGAACCATTGCTTCCGTTAGCGTTTCCCGATTACCTCTTGCGTTGTCTGGCAGGAAAGACGTTGCATGCTGAGCTTTTCTGGATGTTTAAATGTCGGTGAAAAAGAACCTCTCAGCAGGCTTTCTAGTGCCTTTGTAGAGAACAGTGACTTAAATCCATAGAATTACATCCTGGGTTCATACACAGCTCAGTGCAGTTCAGTCCCAAGGTTGTGAATTATTTCCACTTGAAGAACACTCCATCGAACCCAGACCCAGCTATCAAAACGTGTGCATCATTTAAATAGTTCCCCTTATGTTTGAAGAATGGCGAGAACTTAAATGAAATGGTTCCATCTTTGGGACAACGCTCAAACCAATTTTTAAGGTAACCCGTCAGGCAGTTTAAGCGATGAGGAGGAAAGCCTCCAAGACCTTTCTTGTAATGTTAAAGAAAACTTCATGACTCAACCACTTTTGTTCATATCTGCTCCTAAATTTTATGGCTTCTACCCTGACACACGCCCAACACTTCCCCAAAGTTTCATCAAAATATGTCAAGTGGTTTTTGTGTAATCCTACCGAAAGCTGGACAAAACAAGATCAACCAATCGGTCCAAAAAACCCCAAAAAAAACCTTTGTCTCAGTTGCATACTGGCGTTCAGTCAGGAATCACCCACAGCTATATATTGCTATGGCCTTGTTGACAATCACACACCCGTTTATTAGCTTGTGGAGAAACTACAGTCACGGAATCTTCATTTCAAACACATCCATCGAGAGAGGAGCGACTAAACTACTGCCAAACCTACTCACCAGGGAACTGCCAAAAAAAGGAACCAGGCTCACCACCAGGCGCTGACTATTATCAGAATGCTAGTTTACTGGTAGCACTATAAGACATGAAGACGGAATGAATTCTGAATGAATGTTGAAACAAGTGAATCGGTTTATGTTAATAATTTAAAAATAAGTAAATGCTTGTTTCACTGATGATGGAAAAACACAGCGTTGACTTTGGTTTATGCATTTAAACTTATATCTGTACGTCGTCACATGCTGAGCGCAGCAGCGGTCAGTCAATTTTCTATTCCTGTAAATGGATGAAAAGTGAATGTTTGCGTGCATGAATGTACGTGTGTGTGTTTGTGTAGCACATGCATGCTACCGTGTTAAAGCGTGCTCGGTGTAAACTATTGCTCTCAATCTCCATGGATAAATGTCCATAATTCTGACGTGTGTGCGTGTCGAGCATTCTACTCCTCCTCTCCACGAGGCATAAAGACTTTTTTTCAGACAACATTTCCACATCTTACTTTTATCATAACTTGCATCAAGTTTTTAGTTTTGCTAAATGTCAGCTTTCCATGTGTAGATATTTTATTTTATTTTATTGTGTACATAATGGCTTGAATTGAGCGTAGAGCATCGGGGTCAGAGGTGAGAGCTTGACCTCGATCGGCCTTGAAAAGTTGCGTGAGAAGAGACGATTTACTTTTTAATTTGCTGTGAAATTTCTTTGATTTCCTTCATTTTCAGTTATTTTTTTGTTTTGTTTTGTTCAGGTGAATTTGCTAGCAAAAAAAATGTGTAGCCTATCAGGTATCAAAAGAGATTATTTAACTTGTGATTGAGCTCTTGTGACACCTGTATTGTCTCTGTCTCCGACAGCTCATGCACCTTTGCATTAATTTCTTTTCTTTAAATAAAAAGGCACACGCTTAAACCGGACGTATCTTTTCAAACGCAGCCGTGTCTAGTTTACGACAACACGTCTGAGCTCAGCATGCACAAAAAGTGTTGTCCTAACCTAAACCACTGGCATGTCCTTTTAAGAGTGTGTTTCATAATGAGAAATAACTGTAATTTGGAGGATTCAGAGGGATAAAATTGAAGGTACCAGCACCCAGGAGACAGCGTTGTTGTGACTGAACATACAGTATATGATAAAATATGAAATTCTGGTGAATATTGGTGACACGAGAAGCATGAAAGGCTGTCAAAATGGTTTACTCTACATTACAATACTGCAAAATATTTTGTATTTTAAATGAAGTTTAAAAAAAAACAATGAAATAAATGTTGGTTTCAGGATGTTTTTTTCTTTCTGTGGTTATGCATAAAGCGTGTGCGGCTGGCTCCCCCTACTGTTAGAAAATGGGAAGTGACTTTTAATTTCCTCAAATGACCCACAGAGACGGACTGCGAAAATTAATCCATGGAAGATTAAGGGTTTATGTCTGCGCATGCGCCGTCCGTTTCTTTCATTCTCACCACATGTGACAGATTTAAGGCTTCTTTATGGTTTATGTCCAAACTAAATACAATTTGACCAAACTGTCACAGATTTATTTTAGGTTAAAAAAAGCAGATATAATTCTTAAACTGTTTATTGGTCTAAATTGTCGCATTTTAGCAGAGGAATTAATTTTTCTATTTAATATAACTCGTTTCTGCAAAGTTATTAATTATAGATCAGAGGTAAATTATGATTCAACACATTGTGAGGAGGCATTATGGGCTGTATCTGGTCATATTTGTGTATCTATTATTAGATTCCTCGTTCTCTGCGCGTTTTATTTGAAAAAACCCCCACACACACTCCATAAACGCTTATTCTTTCTTCTCATCCCTCCCATCATCCGCCTCTCATGGACCAATCGCAGCCGCATCCTGGCTTCCATCCCGACGTGTCACTCTGCCCCTTTCCTCCAATAGAAAAGTTCTGGCGAACGGGACGCACCGGCCCGTGGGCTGCGGGATGATGCGGTTCGGGTCCAGGTGTGCCATGCAGACCGCGCGTTGATATTTTCCCCCCTCCCGCCATTTCTGCCGCACAGGTAAGAGCGACACCGCACGACGTAAATCCCGCACTTTAATAGCGTCTGGGGGTCGAACATAGGATGTGTTCTGTAGTGCAGAAATGGACCGGCTCTGGAGTACCGCAATGCAGCGCAGTGATTCCGCCGGTGCCGCTCGGTCACCATCGGGGCGCAGTTGACGTAAGGATGCTGCGCAGTTGCTTTAGAGGCTGCTAGATCTTTGGGAATGACTGAAACAAAGTGGAAGCAGTTTTCTTAAAGAGGGTTTTAGGCTCTTACACTACACTTTTTGTTGTTCCCGGATTAGACAAGACAGTTTTTGCCCGTGCGTAACAGGAGCCAAGGTGAAAAGTGTCTGCTCGGGTATCCTTCAATGGCGCAGGATGCTGATGGGTGCACCATCATCTGACTGTCCTTCACAGAAATAAGGGCAACTCCCTCCTGTGTCAAACAGCGTTTCAAGGTTGTTCACATTGTTCTCTGTGCATCTGCAGCCACAGCATTTAAATATTTAGAGTTTTTCTTTCTTTAATAAAGTCTAGAATGAAACAAAAAGCCAAAAAAAATGTCAGATAACATTGATGATAATCCTCAGGACATCACTTATTCTTCATTCATGTCTGCTTCAAGGACTCTTAAAGAATAGCCGACCCAATTTTGTGAGATATATGTGATATTCAGGCTCTAAAAAAACCCGATCACTCACTGTGCATAAATGAACCAGTTCTCTAACTCTATGCTGAAACCCATTATTCTTCCATGTTTGCTTCAGACGTGGATTTTTCTGTAGCAATCATGGCTTTTCGGGGACAGTGAGCTTAATACGTGTGGTGACCTAAATTCCTCTGGCCTCAAAGAGGATCTGTCGGGATTATTGAAGAGGAATCAAATGAAAACACGCTGATGAATCGATAAGAATCAGTGATGGTGGAGCAGAATCTGTACAATCATCTGCGAAAGTTTCCTGAAATATTCTCTCTGTTTTGCTGCTGTTGCTCCCTTCTATATGCAAATGCATGCTGGTTGCAGCAGTATCCTGTGTGATAATAGTGTCGAGTCATCAGTCGTGCAGTCTGCTGCAGTCTGCATGTGGATGTGCTGCACGCCGCCTCTGTGTGTGCGCTGCTGAGGCTCATGGGAGGAGGCCGCCTGATGCTTTTTTCTTCTTCCCAGACTGCTCCTCCTTATTCTGCCTCCTCACATCTAGAATGAGTCAGCAGCAGGCTGAGACAGCAAAGCCGCTCGCCAACAACGTAGGGCACATGCATAGTGCCGAGTCACTCCTGAATTATTTACACCCCCCAAGAGGATTTGAGCCATTTCTACACCCTGTCTGGTGTTAAGGGCAGCAGAAGTAATGAAGTCAAACAAAATTACTTCCTCAGGTCTCTTCTTTCCGTCTGTTTTTCCAGCCACAGTTCATGTCCTGCCCGCCGTCTTGTCACGCACCTCCAGCCCATCTTCTCCGTAAGTCATTTTGTCGGCCATCATGGCTTCCGTTGCTTTAACCATCCTGGTCCTCTCCTCCTCGACCTCCCTCGCAGGTAAGAGTCCAAAGTAAAGTAATGCTGGAAAAAGAGCACTATCCCGGACCCCTTTTAGCTGAGACGAACATATTTTTGCTTTTGCAGCCGCCATCCTGTTTGGGGAGCCCAGAATTTATGGAGGTGAGTCAAAAATGTTAGTCTTGAACCAGATTGTTTCCAAAGTTAGAAATTTGACCTCATTTCCAGCCAAGATTTTGAACGATATTCAATTTTTCATTTGCTGTTTGGGAACCTTTCCCCAACATTCCCATGGGTCCCAGTGGTCCTCGACTCATGGGACAATAATTTGGCAATGAATTTAGCACTAGGCTCTCAATCAGGGGCACCTATGATGGGGGAATGTTGAGTATTTTGTGATTGTTAATGCGGCACATCTGTCAGAGGATGCTACCGGATATGGTCCAATCTTTGAGGAGGAGCCAGTGGACGTGGTCTACACCGAGGACTCACCTGACGGTCGAATCTCTATGAGCTGCAGGGCACGAGCAAACCCACCGGCGGCATACAGGTCAAACATGCTCAACCTGAATTCAGGGCAATATCATGCCGTTTAGAATGTCTAGCTCTTATTAATGTCATTGCATCACCACTAGGTGGCGCCTTGGCAATTGGGAAGTCAAGCTGATGGAGCAGCCAGATGAACACTACAGCCTGGTTGGGGGAAATTTAGTGATCAACAACCCCAAACAGAAGAAGCATGCTGGGACGTACGTCTGTGTGGCCAACAACATCTATGGGACCGTCATCAGCAAAGAGGCCAGGGTCAAGTTTGGATGTGAGTACGAAACCCGGGATAAAGCAGCCAATGCTAGCTGTTATGTGATCAATGGTGTTTAAGATATTTTGTCTTGTAGTTGTGGAGGAGTTCCCCCAGGAGGAAAGGGAACCAGTTTATGTCAAGGAAGGTCAGGGTGCCGTTCTTCTATGTGCCCCTCCAAAAGCCTGGCCACGTAGGTAGCGTTCCTCTCATCTTGGTTTCCATAGTCCGTCTTGTGAAGGTGACAAGGACGTCTTCCTTCTTTCACTCTTCAGAGGAAGTGACCTACCGCTGGATCTTCAACGAATTCCCGGTTTTCCTGCCCACGGACCGCCGTCGGTTTGTCTCCCAGAAGACAGGGAACCTGTACATCTCCAAAGTGGAAGCCCAGGATGCAGGGAACTACTCCTGCTTCGTTTCCAGCCCCATCATCGGGAAGAGTGTCTTCTCCAAGTTTATCCCCCTCATCCCCTTAACCCCCGAGGAAGGTTAGAAAGCGTGAGAACTTTAATATACCTGTACACTATCTTGGTCTAAGTTACTTGTTTTTTGGGCCTCAGGTGAGAGGAAATACCCAGCAGACATCAGGGTGAAGTTTCCAGATACCACTGCCATGCTGGCCTCCAATATCACCCTGGAGTGCTTCGCTCTGGGAAAGTAAGTTTTCGTTTCTTCTCAATTTGCTCCTGCGACGGACACTTTTCTTGTGGACACCAGGGAATCTGAAGATTTATTACCTTTAAACATAATTCTTCAATCAATTTATCCTGTTTTCGTGTCTTTCAAGTCCCATCCCCGACATTGTTTGGAGAAAGGTGGACGCCACAGACCTCCCATCGAATCACGAGATCAGCGAATCAGGAGCCGTGCTTCATATCTACAACGTTCAGTACGAAGACGTGGGAGGGTATGAGTGTGAAGCCATAAACACCAAAGGAAAGGACTGGCACAAAGCCTGGCTCTATGTGGAGTGTAAGTCCACTTCCACCACAATAGAGATGACAGTGTTGATTCTAGGGGGTGTGATGGTAATATTAATGCTTTGCTTTATTCTCAGCTGCTCCAGAGTGGGCAGAAACCATCAATAACACTCAGATCGACATTGGATCGGAGCACACCATGCGCTGCGTGGCATCGGGGAAGCCATTCCCTTTCATTCGCTGGTACAAAGATGGGTATATGGTAAAGAAGTCCTACTATATCAGCTTGAAGTCCTCTCTGTAATTAGTTATAGGTTTACAACTGGGTCTTTTCGTGTCTTCTCCAGTATGGGAAGGGGGAGTTGAAGTTTTCCAGCGTGACCTTTGACGACTCCGGAATGTACCAGTGCGTTGCCGAGAATTACTGGGGTATCAAATACGCCAACGCTGAGCTGCGGGTCATCGGTAAGTCAGTTGAAGTTTGCCAAAGTGTTCCGAGGACTTGAAGGTGATGCAAATCTGAGCGAAAACTTTCCCTTTAGCCTTCGCTCCCATGTTCGAGTTCAACCCGGTGAAGCCCCAACTTCTTGGAGCTAAAGACGGCCGCGTGGTGATCGAGTGTAAACCTCGAGCTGCACCCCGACCGCGGTTCACGTGGATGAAAGACAAAGAGCTCCTCTTCAATAGTTCACGGTCAGACTGTTTCCTACTCAACGGTAACTTCCATCCGTTGCTATAGCACCTTCCAGGAACTAAATGGACCTGATCTTTTTTAGCATCTCCATCCTGTTTGACGGGAGTCTGGAGATCCTCAATGCCACCAAGAATGACGAGGGAGTTTACACCTGCTTTGCTGAGAACGACAGAGGAAAAGCAAACAGCTTCGGCTACCTCACCATCACGGGTCAGTGGATGTACAGTCGTGTATTCTAGCATCGATGAAAAGGTCGTAACCTTCTTAAGAGATGTTTTTTGTCCCTAGAGGCCACCAGTCTCTCAGAGGTACCTGAAGACACCGAGGTAAAGGTAGGAGACGAGGTGATTCTGAGGTGCGCCGCTTCATACGACCCCATGCTGGACATCACATTCATCTGGGCAATAGACTTCAGAGTCATTGACTTTGACTCTGAGTGGCAACACTATGAACGCATCATGGTAGGGCAACGCTTCATCCAAGACTTCCTCCGAGACCGTCACTCTTCTCTAACTTTTTTTGCGTTTCATTTTTACATCCTTGTCTTTACTTCTTCTTGTCAAGAGGGACGATGGCAGCAGTGACTTAAAAATAATGAACGTCCAGATTTGGCATGAAGGTCGCTACACCTGCACGGCCAAGACGGTGGTAGATAGTGACAACGCCTACGCTGATCTGAAGGTTGTAGGTCAGTCCCAACATGCTTAGCCCTTAAAAAATCTTAGATTCCAAGACTATTTTGTTACACTTTGGTCAATATCCCTACAATTTTACGACACCCGCTCCTCCATGTATTTACTGTGTTTCCATTACCTTTCCTCCAGGGGTCCCTGGGCCTCCTGGTGTGATCAGGGTGGAGGAGATAGGGGACACTTGGGTCAGGCTGTTGTGGACTAAAGCTGCAGATCATAACAGCCCTATCCTCTACTACACCATCCAGACCAGACACTTCTGGGCTCTGTATGAAGATGACTGGAGGAATGCCAGCACTTGTAAGAACCGCTAACAGCCAGGAGGGGGCGACATCCACTTATGCCACATGCAATTTTCCCACACAATTTGCTTATTTTTCAGCTCCCGTATTTCTCGATGAGACTATGGAGAAAGCAGAAGTTACAGACCTGTATCCCTGGATGATGTATCAGTTCCGGATTATCGCCACCAATGAGTACGGCTCTGGAGAGGCCAGCATTCCGTCTCTCAAGATCAAAACCTGGGATGCTGGTAAGGAAAGGACTCTCATATTTGACCCTTTTACATCAGACACGAAAAATTCTAATGATGCTTTCTTTTTTTTGTCTTAGCTCCAGTTGTTGCTCCCACTGATTTAGCAGGTTATGGGGGTAAAGATGGAGAAATCATCATCACATGGACGGTAAGCAAGCCCTCATGTCACACTATGACCAAAATGAAATGACGTGTTTCCAAGTTTCCTCTATTTCCACTCGCGACCCCACAGCCCATGGAGCCATGGTACTTTTACGGCAAAGGGTTCGGCTACATCGTGGCGTTCAAGCCTCACGACGCTTACGACTGGATGTACAAGACCATTTCAGACCCCGAGACAAGGCGTTACGTCCACAAAGACTCCTATTTCGTTATCACTGAGGAAGATTTCCAGGTCAGAGAGTTTCAGGTGAAGATCCAGTCGTTTAATGCGAAAGGAGAAGGACCGTTTAGCCTCACGAAGGTCATCTACTATCCAAGAGAAGGTGAGGAGTTTTGGAGTTTTATTTTTTGTTTAAGTTTTGTTTTGATAGAATAAAAGAATGACAGATTTTATCCATCGATTCGACTCCAGTGCCTCTAGAGTCTCCGACGGACGTCTACGCCAGGCCAGTGTCGTCCACTGAAGCTGTGGTCTGGTGGTTACCTGTGGTCGATACTGGTACGGGGTTGCAGCAATACATCGAGGGATACCAGGTGAACTTTTTACCGAAGATCTGATTTCTGTCCCAGCAAACAAAAAGACAGGCAAACTGGAGTCAGATCATTCTCACAAATCTTCCAGGTCAAGTATTGGAGGAAGTACGTGGACCATGAGCCGGGAGCAAACCGCATATTTGTTCCAGCCACAGTGAATCAGACCAGGTTGGAGAACATGCTACCGGATTCTCACTACCTCATTGAGGTCCGTGCCTTCAACGGAGCCGGGTTCGGACCTCCTGGTGAATACTGCGAGATGTTCACGAAGAGAGCACGTAAGAGCAATCGATGGATGGTGTTTCCTTTTTTTTAAAATATAAAAATACAGAGATTTGGTCTTTATAAGTGATTTGAGTTTGCTTTTTTTTTGTTTCCAGCACCACCAGAACCTCCCAGGATGTGGCGCTATGTTTCCTGGACAGGACAGTGGTTGTATGTGTGGTGGGATCACATCCACTACGACTGGTTTGGTAACATTTCCTTCCCGTTGTATTACAAGGTGAGTGCGGAAACATTTGCAGCACCATATTTTTAAAAAAAGGTGGAGTTTAAAATCTTTCTATTTTGCAGGTCATGTTCAGGAAAACGGGCTACATCTACGGTAAAGTCTACATCACCGGATGGCATTTCATGGACTTCCCCATGCCTCAGACTGGAGACTATGAGCTGATGGTGCGAGGCCGTTACGAAGGAGGAGACGGTCCAGTCAGGATGATCAGCATTAAGGGTAAGACTCAAATAAGATCACGATTAATTCAAGATTTCCTCGTCTTCGGTCTTCATTCACCTCATGTTTCTGCTCCCTCAGGTAAAGCATCGGTAGTCACGCCGACGCTCAGTCTGGTCGCTCTGCTGCTGCTGGCGCTGGGAAATATGAACCTACCACAGCTGACATGAACACAATGGACTCTGGGATATGAGTATACAGACTTATCTAGTCTTGCATTTGCCCTGTATCTGACCAGTTTTACCCCCCCAAAGGATGCTGATTTTTCCAAAAAAGCAGACTTGGGTGCCACTTTTTTATTAGCTTACTTGATCTTCTAAAAGAAAAATACATCAGTGCTAAATCATCACCATATTATAACAGTTCTTTAATTTAGCATTATCCGTACTGTTCCGGTAAGAATAAATCAAACAGTTTGCCTTAGTTATGTTTTTTTCCATTCAGGAATTTCACATTTATTTTCTGTCACGTGGTAGAATTTCAGCCATGAAATGGGTTTGTGTTGATTCTAATAAGCACTCTGTGTTTTTAATAGGATAATAATCACTGTGTTTGGTTATGAATGAGCAGGGAAGAGCGGGTGATTGGAATTTCTCAGCGTTTAACTGGCAATCAAAGCATATCAGATATTTTAAAAAAGCTTAACAATCATCCATTAAAGTGTTCAACAACGGTTCAGTTTCAGCCCATTTTTTGATGAACCAGTCTCATGTTCCTTTCCATGTAGCAGACATTTCAAAATGTTGTAAAATACTTAAATTACCTTTAGATGCTAATATTAAAAATATTTAATCAGTATAAAAGTGTAAGAAGAGCGATTTCACACAATTTTTTAGATGTTAGTGCCTAGGCACTGGCCTTTGTGCTTTTCTTTAAACAGTGATGCATGATTTCCACCAGCAGATGGCAGTATATCTTCATCCCACAGAATTCACACTCATCATAGCTTACAAGTGCTTTTTATGACTCATATGAGCACAACTTAGTGTTTTCTTACACTAAAAGTTTGCAAAACTGAAGCTGATGCTTGTTCCTTTCTTCTATTTTCTTTACACTTGTTAATTTGTTTGTGTTTATAGTTTTTCCCACATCAAAAATGGAGCTGCAGGATCTGCTTCTCCCCAGGTTGCTCCTTTACATTTGCTCCTTCCCTGTACAGCGTGACTGGCATATCCATGATCTTATAGCGTTTCATCCATGTCTCCCTGCTTTTGTTTGCAGCCACCTTGGAAATCCACGCAGCAGCGCTGTGTGTGTGTGGCCTTTATATCACCTACTTCCACCTCCATTATGAGAATTTCTCCCATTTTACCTCCTTCCCCTCAAACAAATTACCCAGACACAGAGAATCCCATGCCAGGCTGAAATCAATGCCGCCATCATTTAGAAACAATCCCAGCAGACGCACAAAGGTGAGTCTCCCAAAGCAGGGGGAGTGAGGAGTGTGTTGTTTGGATTTTTATTTGTGTGTGCCTTTATTTAGTGTGAAAAAACCGAAAAGTCGCGGCTTTATTTTCAAATGCAGCTTTCAGTGGAGTCTGTATTATTATAAAAGTAAGTCATACTTGACCAGAAAATGAAAAGTGTGCAAAGGATTTATAGCTTCTGTGTGAATTTTATTATTTCCAAGGAATGGGAACGTCTCATTGGCCGAACATCAACTATAGGAATGCATTTGATTTATGCTGTTGTTGTGCAAACAAGAGGTCACCTGGTCACCGACCTCATCAAGGATGCAAAGGCGAGATGACAACCTGGCATCGGCTGGCCCTATCAAAATAAAATGCCTCAACAGATTGAATGAGACTCTCAGGGAATTTGCCCCGGTTGACAGATTTCACCAATGTTTCTCACTCAGCACCGAACCCCCGCTGAGCCGGAGCGACGCCAGACGGGTACCTGCAGGTGGAGCGTACGTCAGGGGAGCACATGTCAATTTTCGCCGTCAGTCTGTTTTTGACACGTCCAATGTGAGCTGACGACCGGCTGAAGGCAGAAATATATAGAAAAGGAAAAAGTAAATATTCCTAATGGATTACTATTCTAATCCTGAACATCTCATATATGTTTTTTTTACAGCTATAGTTACCGAGCAGATTATAGATTATTAAATAAAACATATGAGGTGGTGAAATATGTAATGTTTCAACTAAACTATCCTCAGAGTAAATATTCAGTTAAAAAAAAACACCTCATGAAATACATATATATTTATAATCACCCTGAGATTTGCTTGCATAATTATTCTGCAAGTGTGCACAACACCTTGAAATTTTTTAAATTTTTTTTATTGTTCTTGCTTAATAAACTCTCTAACACCAAATCTCAGGTGTCGTGTACAGAGATAAACTCCCACGCAGCAGCAGCAGCAGAATGCGGCAGATTATTTAGGTATAAAATATTCCCTTTGCTGCTTTTCATTTGATCACAAGACGCTCTCTGGCTGTCAGGTCGGACCTGTGATGCCGGGAGCCCATAAATAGATTTAATAATAGGCTGAACCTGCTCGGAGCGATGAGGGCTCCAGCATCTCTGTGATTTCCTACCTCTCACACACATTCATTGCATTTTATTTTTTTTTATCAAAATCCTCTCAACCCTTTTAGCCTCATTTCCATTCTCTGAATTATCCCCCATCCTTAACTACGAACCAGAGGCTGCGCTTTTCGCACAACAGCGCGCTATAAATTTAAATAGAGAACACATTTTCTATAATTTAACGGCAGTATCGAAGCATTAAAGGGGAATACTGTGAATACTATAAGCGATGACGGTATGGGGAAAGTTCCAAATAAAACCAGGAAAGAGCCAAACCAAGAAGTATGCAAAGCAGCTTGCGTTAGGGTTCGCGCGGGGACATAAATCCTGTATGTTTGGCAGGGACTCCCCCCTCCCCGGATTGTTAGCTAGTTATCCCCGACTGGAGAAGCCATTCCTGTTGGTACCCTGTTGAACAACATCAGATGGCTCCTGGGGTTTTTAAAGAGCCACACTAAATCTCCCCCACTAGATCAATTTGGCCATAGCGTCCCCCCCCATCCCGCGTTAGCAGCGCGGCTAACCTGGTTAGCCTCCTGCGAGGCCACGGTTGAAGGCCCCCTCCTACCGTTGGGTTGCCTTCAAATGGGTTTCGGTGTCAGATGAAGGGAGTAATTGCCTCTTCTATGGGTGGTTTATGACCCTATTTACCCCTTGTGAAGAATAGCTCCTTCACATATCCGTGTTTCGGGTGGCGGTACTTTGTTAGGCTGCTGGTTGGGGCCTTGTCACCATTAGTGAACAAAAAGAATGTGCACCTCGAGGCCGAGGGCAACGGTTTCGTACTGTGTGGCATTGAGACCCAACTGATTGCCTCTGAACATTATATTCCCTCACAGAGAGACGAGGCTTCCCCTCGTCCTTGGGTGGACTTGGGGTAACTTCATTGCGCGAATATTCTCTCGATACTTAGCATCCAATCGCGCTGCATGAATTCAGATGACGTCAGCAACAATGTCGGGTTCTACTCTTGTGTGCATCATCAGCGTCATGCCAAGGTTTTTGTCTGCTTTGGGCCAAAATCCTCTCTCCTCCCTCTCCTGTCTTCCGCTGGCAGACCTGATGGTCGAGTTGCAGCCGACGCCAGAAAAACCAGTTTCCAATCCTCTTTGAGGCCAATTAAAGATTAACCAGCACTGCTTCCCCGGAGCGAGGCATCTTTATTGCTGCAAATATATTGTCAGCTTTTGTAAGCCTCTGCTTTGCAGAAAATTTTCGGGGAACGTTCAGGCCAACAAAGATATTTAACGAACCGCCGTCCAGTTGGCTTTCGCTCAATCAAAGATCTGAACCCAACGCGCGACCGATGTACGAGACCGGAGCACCATATTTCTCTCTCTGCTGTCTGTAAATGTGAGGACATCACCACCGATCATTTTTAGGCGCTCTAACGGCGTGGCCCCAAGGGGCGGCGGGGTCGTTACGCTTTAAATATCTCCCCGACTATCAGATGGATTGACAATTTAATGCAGACATTTACGGTTTCCATGTGATCCGTTGACGTCCCCCACCCTAGAGCTCCACCGGCAGATCGAATTCTTCATCTTCACGGAGCGTTTATGACATCATCATCATCTACCATCCCATCATCTGCGCTAAAGGAGAACACGCTGGTTTGAAATTTAAAATCAAATTCATTTCAGGTCTATTTCCTGGGGACTATCTCACGTCTTTGCGGAAATAATACACCTTGTTCTTCAGATTCTTTGAGGCTGCATAAAAACAAATCTCCCTAGAAGATGTAAAAAAAAGATTCATTTGAATTTCAGATTGAATGCATGTTTTGCAAAGGATATTAAATACATGCACAGTATCTGCCATCGTTTCCAGGACGGGGCTTGAGCCATTAGTGTGGCGCGTTCTCAGCTGTCACACGGGGGACCGTTGCAAAAGGACGGATGTCAGACTTATGAAAGGGGGGGGAATGCGATACCTGTGCTGTCAGCAACAGAAAAAGCTGGAGGGAGGAAAAGGAACGGAGAGGAGGAATCAAGCTTGTAGGGACAGAGGTAAAAAAAAAGAAAATAGAGTGTGATAAATTGAGGGAAAGTGAGGTGGGGGAGGCTTTGAAAGACAGCACAAAATGATGTGGCATCATTTGCCCGCGAGGCAAAAATCGCTTCCATCCTTCCTCACAACGGCAGAATAATGACAGGATTTATCGCACATTCCCCATTGGTGGAGAGGAAGTCTCCGACGGGGAGGAGACGACATGAAAGTAGTCGAAGTTAAAGTTTAGAAACAGCTCTATAGCATGAGAGAACTACTCCCCAGCAAAAAAAGAAATATCCGACTTTAATTCCCCTTCTCTGGGGGCCATGATGAAAATATCAACTTCAAATGTTTGGATTTTTTTTTTTTTCCACGCTAAAACTATCTTCATCTGAATTTGAAGTGGGAACAGATGCACAGCAAGACGTCCCTCGGAGGCGTCTGTCTCTACCTGAGTATTGTGTTAATGCAGGAGTGTGTGCTTCAGTTTTAAAGGTACGTCTTTTGAAGGGGGGGGGGGGTCGTGATTGCATCAGGTGTCTGCAGCACCTTCAGGCTCAGGTTCAGGCCTCCATTGTCACCACAGCGGTTACATAAAGACTCATTAGCGGAGGCTCTTTGTTAAGGTGTCAGATCCAATCTGCTCCAGGTCTTCTCCTTTTACGTCCACCTCTGCGCGCGGCGGACATGACATAATATTTCCTCCCTCCATCAGTCATTAAATTTTATTTCCTCAGAAAAACCGACCCAGCAGTAAATATGTCACATCTCACAATGAAATCCTTCCCCCTGTGGGCAATCACACGGCACAATTACACATATCTTATACATAAAAGGGACGCATTAGCTAGCTCGAAAGCTAATTCATAACTTTCATTGTATTATGTGTATTTGGAAAAATATCAGTGCAAAAAAAGAGATTTTAATTAGTTAAATAGCTCGCTACTTCGATAAAGTTAAGCTATTTTAAAAGCTTTAAGTTAGTTTTGTGGTTTTAGTAACATCACACATTATTTTCATGTGGCTGCAATCACAGGTAAATTGATTTTGCGATTTCAGCAGATTCTTTTTGCGTTAATGCTGAACACTTGACTTTATCTTTGATTTATGATGCGAGGATTTTTTGCCGACGCGCATACGGTTTCACACAAGTGTGTGCAATCGACTCACGTTATAAAGACTTAATGTGTTATCACCTTAATTGAGAGACAGATGAATTTTAATGGCCTTGCTCAAAGCAAGAGAAGCATCAAATTATGCTAAGTAAGTAAAAAATGCTAATGGGTATGTTTCCAGGCCATTGTTAAAAGACAAACTTTGCAGTTTTGTTTTTTTTAATTGTTCTTTCTCCTCAGTGGAGATCTTTGAACCCACGTTTCTTTATTCCTAAAAGGCTGAAATGATTTGTCTGCAATAATTTAGAACAGGAAATCTTGACAGTTTTGGAAGGCGAAGCAGGTTGTTTGACACAAACGATAGAGACCGTCCACGGCTTCATGATCTATGATAATATTCACAATCACCAAACAAAACATCTGTTCTCTGCAGCAGTCCAGCGACAATTATCTCCAAGCTTCAGCTCTGACTGCACCTCTAGGTTGCGTTTCAAGCTGGTTAAAATAAAATCCGGAGAGAATCGGTGGGGGGCGGGGTGGGGTGGGGGGTGTCGGTATCAAATCCGAAACGTTTCGGTTTCCTGGGGAAACACAAAAAAAATTGCAAAACATAGATATGCAAACACGAGGACGCAAATTTGTTTGCACATATGTGAATGCATGCCTGTACACAGACAGGCAAATAAATACACACAGACACGCAAATGGATTTGTGATGCCATCTGTCCGTCGCCGGAGCCTCGGGGGAGTTACAGTGGGCTGCAGACTGGGCCACAGTTGGGTGCTAAAACGAGCAGCATAGCAGATGTTTGGGTCGCTTCTTAGAATGTTCCGACAGAAAATTCCAATAAAGAACTGACAATGTCGTGTGACGACATCGGACTGTTTGTCCAAACACTTTTGGGAAGTTGTGGTTCAACATCTGTGTTCTGGTCACGCTTGTTTATTGCGAAGGATAAAGAAAGGTGAGTTACGATGACCGACAGAGGAAAACCCGTCGCAGAATGAATTAAATATAGAAAGGAAGCTCTGCTTGCTGATCTGCTGTTGCTTGGAGACGAGTAACTACAGCTTCACTTCATGAAGTCACAGGATGTTAGCCATATTGGATGGTGGCGTGCATCTTTACCGATGGTGGTTCAACCAAACCCGTGAAAGGAGAACCGGAAGTTAAAAAAAAGGTGGCAAATTTAATGACAGAGGTTAAAAAGTGCTTCAAACATTAACCGATTAAAAGTGCTGAATGTTGGTCAAATCGGGCATCATTAGCCATAAAGCAGGATGCAGCCACCTGAGAAGGAGGTGATGGAGGGAGTCAGTCATCAAGAAGATGGATAGATTTGTTGCCTAAAGGGGGATAAGTGTTGGGTTTTTATTGGATGAGCTGAATCAGTGAATTAAGATACAAAAACAGTGTTATTATTATTATTTAGATATGTGACAAAAGGCCAGTCGGTATTGAAACATTCATTCTGTGTGACCTTTGAGTGCAAATCAGAAAAAAACAAACTGGTTTATAAAACAAATGAAACCTTTCCGAAATAAAAGCGGGGCGTTCACATTTAAAATTCACATTTGCTTGCAGTTGCCTGATTCGGCCACTAGGTGCGCACAAGCCAGCTCAATCTTGCAGAGAATAATGCGAGTGTGCCACCACAGACGCTGAACAAAGAAATACACACTGCTAGCTAAAAGTGGGTCACCAAAATTTTTTGTTCACTATCAATCCCTGAAGAAAATATTTTTTATTTTTAACCCTTTACAGTAAAAGTCAGCATAAATGTAAAGCAGAGCATTTTTAATGCAAGTATTACTACAAATGAAGGGCAGACGGGTGAAGGTTGGAAAAGGTTGAACGGTTTTGACGCACACACACCCGGTATGACGACATTGTAAAGCACACCTCTTAGACAATAGGTCCATGTCGTATCAATTCCCAGGCGGACTGATTCCACTCCATCGCGTTAGTCATTGATGGATGACACACCGGAGCCCCGTCTTCCCATCGCTCCTGAACGTTACACAAATTAGCTGAGTCTCTAAAACTCTTCCATGCTGATGTCACCAGAGCTCCTCGGCGGGAGCAGATTAGTGGTCGGCGTCTTCTGTTTGAAGGAGTGAGCCTTTAAATAACCCTTTTTCCTCAAGTGGCAGCATTATTCTACCGGGATCAGACAGTTTGGAGAGGGATTCTTTACTTTATAGATCCGGAATGTCGCCGTCAAACCTCATGAAGATAAAAGAAGTGCCTGTGCAAGTAGGGATTTAATGTCTCAAGGATGCGTCACAATGACACACTGAGTTTTTTAAGCGTTATTTTCCCTTTAAATACCATTTAATCCTACATTTTGAAGATTTTATCTGGGTTTTTTTTAGCTCCTTGCATGGTTGGGTGAACAAAACCTTTACTCCAAATTTACCCTAATTATTTATAACTCTAAATTCTCTTGTTTTCTAGTTTCCTTCAGTTGCCGTGTGACAGATATTCCAGGTCACTCGTGGATCATCTCATAAAACCACAAACTGCTTCAAACTTCTGATTTCAGTCCGTGATTGAGTTCATGTGCCACCTTCTCTTCTGTCATTTTCCCCTCCGCCCCCCCCCCCGGGTGTGAGTGAAATAAATCCCAAACAGAAGTACAAATCCTCCCCCTTCAACACACCATTAACCCCTCGCGCCGTCGGGCCTCGCCCATTCATTCCACAAAAACCTTTTTGTCAGGTTTGATTTCTGACCCCATTTCTCACACCAGAGATATGAACAAGGTGCGCTGTGTGGATCAGGAAAGAAGAGCACGAGACGCAAACAAACAATCCACCCAGATTAAAAAAAAAAAAAAATCTTGACTGGAAATAATCTCAACGTCACCTAATCATGTTAACAAGTGGGGCTGGTCGACCTCCTGTGACCGGGACAAGGTTTCCTTTCCATTGCAAAGAGTAGAAGTGACACATGTAGACAAAGGGCGTGACCTTAGCCTGTGCGGGAACGTCAGAGGGAGGTCAAAGGTCAGAGGGCGTGCATTGGAGTATTAGGGTCAGACAGTGATGCATTACTGTACCCTAAATGCAAACTATCCTTCAATTAATGGAAATCAAAGAAGCACCAGAGGAACTAATTTAACTGCAGATGTAAAATATTTCACGCTGGTTTATTTGACTTTCTCGCTTTCTCTATTTGTTGAAAATAAACAATAAATGTTAATAACGAAATAAACATTTTACAGACTAGAGATGCAAATCAGCTCCTGGTGCAGCGTTAATGTTTGACCTGCATGAAAAATAACACGGAATAAACATTTTGTTTTTCGCGATGCGGTTTTTCTTGCTGGAGTTACTTGTTATGTGAAAGCGCAGCAAAAAAAAAAAAAAAAACAGATTATTTACTGACCTTCAACCTCAAGAATGACCCCAATCAGAGGCGCAGCTAATAATAATGAGTAATTAGTTGTCAGCAGTTGTTAAAAAGGCTTAAAAGCTTAGATGAACGCCTGGTAGAATAATCAATGTCACCATTAATCCTCACGTTTCTTCTTAGCAAACACGATCTAACACTCTACACTTCGCTGCTTCGTCTCGCCAAAACTCATCGTCACACTTAATTTGGTTTATTTTTATTTATTTGCAGACGTTGGAATGATCTGCCAAATTCTGCGTACAGAGATTGTCATCGAAAGAAGAAGAAAAACAAAAAAAACCCAAAAACCCTGACGCGGCTCACAGTTGGAAGCCGACAGGTACAAAGCTGTTACGGTGTGACTGAAGCCTTTTTGAAACGGTGCTTAATTAGAAACGCCATCTGGACGAAGCAGCCTGTAAAAACTGAAACGTCAGGAGGCGATGACATTGTCTAGAAGGTTCGACTCGCGAGACAAGGATTCAGAGAGACGTGTTTTGGGTGAAAAAAGGATGAGGTGGGGGGATCAGTTATCCAAAAAACACATAAGAGGAGGTTGACTCTTGTTAATTGTGCCGCTTGTGAGTCTTCATCTCCCCCTTTTTTCTCTATAAAGATTTAGCTGTAAAAAATCCAAACTCATTTTCACTGAGGGCCACATCAGCATAATGACTGTCCTCAAAGGGCCAGATGTAACTAATAAATGTAACTAATGTAACTCTTAAATGTTAAATAACTCAATATATTAATTTATAATTTATAATTTATCTATAATTTATTATTTATTCACGTTGCATACATTACAGTTGCACAGAAACAATGTTTTGTTTCTCTGTTATAACATGAATTCCTTTTATCAATCAACGATCAAACTACCCAAAGAAAAGATCTTTAATTCCGCAACTGTGATTATTAAAACCTTCCAGACACATCTGTACCGAGGAGCCGCTTTGAATACGCAGCGAAGATTCACAACTCTGACCTGCAGCTCACGGGCTCTGGTGTGGGCAACACGGCTAAGAACGAGAACCTGGTCGCTCAGACAACAATACTCAGCAATTATCTCCAGCGTGGGGGCCAATCAGACACACACGCGCAGAGGCAAGGCGCCCGCAATCAATCTCCAATGCTTGTAATGAGAAACATATATTTCTCTGCCGGTGAAAAGATAATCAGGAGCTGAACAGAAGGGTCAACAGGTCCAGATGAAGTGAGAGGAATAACACAAATCTCTATCAGCCTCCACAATCCTCAAACAAGGTTACCTTCAAACCTGCAGATCTGTAACCGGCTGGTGCATCGACCTGGGAAGGTGTGTGTGCATGTGTGTGTGTGTGTGTGTTTTCCCATATGCCTTTTGTGAAGTATGCATTGATTTTGAACATGTGGCCCCAACAGAAACCCCGACTATCTATCTGTTGTGTTTCCAAACTGTTTCCTAACACGATTAAGGGAAAGACTGAAGGTTACTAAGTGCTGTAAAAACGCGTCGAAAGCAAATCCTACATTTTAATTGAATTAGTACGTTAATAAAAGGAATGCATTTTGAACAAGATGTCAACTTTTTTTGGTGCAGAAAAAAAATCGCTTTAAAGATTATCCAGAGGAAGAAAAATGCCACTGAAATTATTCAGGAGAATACATTAGAGCACATGTTGTTAAAATTCCGCATTTTAGTTCACTCATTATTCATTTCTGCGCCTTTTGAAGTGTGTGTGTTCACCGTACCCCGGCTACATAATTTAATTCTTTGGGTCGTTTCACAGAGGGAACATACATGGAGCATATGCTACCCCATCAGACGTGTGTTTATTTCTCTGCATGGCGCTAATAAACTGTTTTACTCGTCGTCACAGGTTTTCTACTATCTTGTACCAAAGATCCAGCTCTACTTAAGATGACTAATTTTAGCTTTATCTTTGACTTTGGGGTGTAAATGTGGATTCTGGATCATTTCACTTACTTCCACGTTTAAAAAGACCATGAACATTTGGTAATATTAAATGCCCAGGAATGAATAACAAGTGATGTTCCATCTCAATATGAATTCCTATCCAGATCATAATCTGGACGAATAAAACAAATTTTTATGATTTTTATATAAAGGAGATTTGACCGGCAACTATTTCCCTGTTCAGGTGCAATAGACGAGAATTAGCTACTTTGCCAACTTTGGTTCATTTACATTTATGCGGAACTGAATTAACGTACACCAATAAATCAATACATAAACTAATCAACAGCTGCGAGCGTGTCGTCTTCCTTAATTTAACAAGAAAGACACACATCCCGGTATTGAATGTAATCTCAGCCTCTCCTTACGGCCCTCCGTATCCCACTGCGTTTAATTGATGCATGCATCTCACGATTGCATAGAAATTGTTTTAAGTTTTATAATAATTACTTTCATTTGGGAGGTTATTGAATTCCTGTGGTATTTCTTTGCCTGTAAAAACACACCGAGTGTGTTACGTGGGTGTTTGGTGGGAATTAACGGAGGCTGTTTTATTTCATCATTGATTGTGAGACGGAGGTGAAACCAATTCTAGATAATTGGAATCAGAGATTGAAATTTATGTTCCCACTTAAATTCCTGTCTCCAACTTTTATTTAACCAATTAAGCAGAATAAACGTGTGCCCAAAAGTTTTGCGATAGGAAAAACATTCAGTTCCATGTAGTGCAGAAAAACACATTAAATAATACAACAAATCCTTTCACTACGCTCTGATTTTATCATCGCGGAGGAAATCCAATACATCATTTCTTCATATCCTGCCGTCTTGGCCTTTGAAGCTTTGCATGAAGACTAATCTTTGCACGGCTTTGAAGAGGTTTCGATGCGTTTTCTTCTCCTTTATGCAATCTCCTATTGAATCAAGCAAAACACCAGCATTCAAAGTCAAAGAGAACGTTCTAACATTCTCTTTTAAAGTGCTGTTGGCTGTTCTGTTTTATTTTATTAGTATTTGTTATTTATTATCTGCTGTAGTTACAGCGGCGGACCCAAAATGTGCGAATACACAAAGAGTAGCTGCGTTTCGAGGCGACCTCATTGTTCATCTGACCTCCCGTGACACTCGCTTTACGACCTGTGAAGGGATACAAAGGCGTAGATATAAATCCATATGAGGCGCTGTGACATGGATAATTGGACTAACCCGATTATTTATCACTGAAGGCTTCTTAGAGATGCTGCATTTCATATTTGACGTGTGCAGGACAAACGGAGCTCATTACAGATTGGAATTGTTTTGGTTATTTCACGTGAAAGGTTTATTTTAGGAGTTTTTTTCTTACTGTGTAAACGGCGATGTCATCAGCGTAATGACATCACTGTTAGGGGTACTCCAATTATGAATGCGACTGATCCGGGTCTGGATCCAGTGCACATAGTGATGGAAATGATTGATTTTCTATGCCTGGCTAGTTTTATTTTTCATGATTTTGGTAAAACAAAAAAAGTAAAAGTGTCTAAGTTGTGCTGAAAAATCTGAAGTTACACTCCGAGTTAACCGATTATGGGATGCACACCTTGAGAACCTTCACAAAGCAAATGTGGACGTTCACTGGAGTCTGTCTGGTGCTGTTTGTTGAAGAATTAATCCAGAATCTGGACCCTTAATCTGGATTGGTTGCACAAAGCAGTTGCTGGAAGCTAAACTTCAGCGGCAGGAGCCTGAATTTTCTTTTCTATTTTTTTTTTTTTATTGTTCACGCAGTCTGGAGCAGCATAATTGTCATGCATTGGAAGCAGGGGAGCATGACAGACCTAGATAGACCAGCAGACATGTCATATATGTTCTGTGTGCTGACAGGGGCCTCCATTTGTCCGGGTCGGAGCGGGACGAGCCAGCCTGGCCTTTTGATCAATGTTGTTCTTTTTTATAACTGTCATTCACCATTAACTCCTCACTGTCTGACGACGGTGCTTCCATATTTCTTTTTTAATATCTCCCTCCTTTTTTGTCTTTTTATACCCTTCTTTTTATGTCTCTCCTTTTCATCTCTTTCGTCTTCCTCATACCAATAGACTTTATTTTTTATGGTCTCCATATAGACGCCGCCCGTTAGCATTTACGCTACCTGCTATTTGAACTGTAGTGGTCGTTGAGGCTGTAAAGTCCAACATATTACCCCTTAAATCAAGGTATAAATGATCGAGACATTTTCTATTACGCTAATCATTTGTTCGAGTATTTTCCATATGTGGAATATCTACACGGAATAAAATGATGTCCATTAAAGGAGTTTAAAAAGTTTTGCAAACTAAAATAATAAATATTTGATGTGGATAATATTCTGACGTAAAATTCCAATGACGTATCTCAAGACAATCTTCCTGCTAACCACTAGATTTTAAAAGCATTGGGTTCTGGTTCGGGTCATAATAAGTTAAATATTTGATCAACAATAATGATACAGGGATTATTTCTCCCTCTTTAAGTGTGCTAAGGAGCTGTAATTTTTGAAAATATGGAATTACATGAATGGATGTGTCAGATGTTGAAAAATGCTCGGAAAATGAGAAAGGTGACGGCAAAATTGCGGCCAGGAAGGCAAGTAGACGTGACGATGGAAGCAGCCTTTTAATACACCTAATGTTCTGCCATTAAGACCTATTAGCAAGCTTTTTATCCCACAGGCTCTAAAAGCTCTGAGTGGTCTTGGTTGCCAGCACTCCAGCACTCATGGGTGTTGCGAACTGGGATCGAGCTGAAATTACCATAAAAACCCAAACATGAAAGAAGTAACGCAAACTTCTTACCTCACCTGAAACTTTTCAAACTCATTTCTAATTGCCTGCATCACGTCTCTCACACAGGTATCCCTACTTTTTACCTCTTTATCGGGTGCTAAATTCGCACGTAAAAACCAGAAAGCTCAAAATCAATCAAAAAGCAATTTCTCCGTGCAGTAAAATGTGGTTCAAATGTCCCTCAACGAACGCCGTGGGTGCAATCGCACTGTGAAAATACAATGTCAGCTACTGACGGTTGCGTTAGCGGCAGACTTGTCGAATCTCTGCACTCGACCGTACAGAAACCACAATAAAAACTTGCTGCATTGCACCAGAGCTGCTCTAACTGAGACATAAATCCACCAGTGACGGCCGATACGAGATGTGATTCCAAAGGGAGTTGTGAAACCAGGCCTGTGGCCAGGAGCTACCCGGGACCCTCATACTGAGCAAAGGCAACCTCAGGCCTGAACTCTCTCCTGCCTTCTCAGACGGCTCACCTGGTGAGACTGTTTGTCGCAGAAAGGAAGGTAGAAAAGACGAACTGAAAGGGCTGAGTGGTCTTTTTGAACTTCTGGCATCACGGATCACGGTTAAGCCTCTTAACCATTTTGATCTTCTTGACTGAAGAAGACCCCCCCCCTCCCCGCGGGGATACGAGGATGACCCTGCGGCCTTAATGCTCCATCCTGATGAATGACTACAAAAGAAGAAAGTGCTTCTTCATGGCAAGAGAGGAAGAGTCAACTCAGAATTTTAAAACGTTTACCAAGCAGACTTAGCTGCGTTAGCATCTGTTAGAAATTATCTACTTTGGACCTCAGATTGTGGCTCAGGAGGCATAAAAACTACAAGACTGCTTGGAGTGTAAAGATCTTTGCCCATGTTGCAACATCGAAATGTTTAAACACATTTTCGATAGTCATGGTTCTAAAGTTACATGCTAAACAAGTCTAGGATTTGCTAGGGTGAATCTCTGGTGAACCGACAACTAAATCCACCCATTAGTTTTTGCGTAATCCTGCTTCAATACCAAAATTTGCATTTCTTACACCCCTGGTTTGCTATTTCTTCTCGATTTCCTGGGAAGTAAACAAATATAACCTCGCTTTAGGCATGCAGCGCACCAGATGGAGAGTGGCCCCACACCTGTGGTAACATATGAAACAAACAGATCGAATTACAGTTAGAATATTTAATCAAATCCCACGCTCTGACGGTGGTTCAGCTTTTGAATAAAAAACGACAGGTCCAAACAGATTTTTGTCGGGATAAAAAAAAAAAAATCCACAACAACAACAGTTTTAACATTCTAAAACTGAACTCATCATTGCAATAAAAAACACTTCATCCCCTGCATTTATTTTTCCGACCTTGTGCTACCAAACACAATCTCTTGCCACGGTAATAAAACAAATTGCTTTTGGAATAATGTTTTATTCTTTGGAGTCTTTCTGTGCACTGCCTTTCTTTTCTCGGTTGGACCTGACCTTCAGTCTAACCAAGAACAGACAACAGACACACACACACTTTTTCTTTTGCCACACATGGCGTGGCATCTCGGTCATATTTGTGGAGAGAAGAGAACTCCCAGATCAAATCAAGACAAAATTATTTGGAATTTCAATGGACACAGCAGAAAAAGCAAAAGTAATGGTCCATCCACATGTGTGTGTGTCTGTGTGTGTGTATGTTCACACAGCCAAACACACACAGCTACACACATCATTACAGTGTGGTTCCACCATATGAAGCTATTTCAGTGACAGATCTGCGCTTAGCACTTCTCTGTCATCAGCTCTGTCATATTGCGCGGTTGCTATGACAACCGCGGTGCGATGTCAAGATGAAAGAGGAAGGTAAAAAAGAAGCTTGTCGTCCACGGCACGGTACTATTTTTAAAAGCGACGTGTTTTATTAAGACAAATGGCAAATGTTGTTTAAACAAGTCAACTGTGCTAATATGGGAGTCTAATCTTATCTGATGGGCTAATATGTCCTTAACAAGATGTCCAAGTGCTGTAAAACGCTTTTGACAGTATTATGTTATATCACTGTTGGTATGCACCAATAAAAACCTGCACCAATAAAAACCTGCACTCTGACCTTCTGTGCCTTTTACCCGTCCCGGGTGGCTGTAAAAAAAATGGCTTGATATTGGATCATAAAACAACTGACAAGGCTGCTGCTGCTGGATCTGAAAACAAAGAGTTTTTATAAGGTGAAAGACAAAGTGTAAACCTCAGCATGGGAATGTTCTGGTGGCTTTATTCTAGGAAGAACACGCGTGTCAAGGCTTCGTGACACTCCAACGGGATCGCCAATGGATTTCCATTGGCTGATTTTCATGATTGATGAACTCAACTGACTCCAAAAATGACAATTAAATTGCAGTGAAAGTTCAAATGAGACTATCCCACGAGAAATTAATTATCAATAAACAATTTTTAATCTATTGGACCTGATTGGACATACTTGTCAAGGTCGTGTTCTGCTCCAACATCCAGTCTGGATACACTTCCGATGTTATTTCTGAATTTGCGGTGCTTTTCTGCATGGCGTTCATCTATTTAGCTGTGTCTATCTGCAGGGCGTGTGCTGTCGAACATGGGAGGCCAACCAATAGAAAGTCATCTAATGAGTTGAGCTTCTCTTACCTTCAAAAAATGGGCAAAATAATTTCCAACTAATCAAATTCCTCTAAGTTAAAATCAAGTTCGGAGTACGTTGGTAGGGATTAGGCAAGGAATGTAAAAATTATCCGTACTTGCGCTGACAGATTTGCACAAGAACTCGTCAAAAGGGTATTGTATTTTTAAAAATCGAGACCGTTTGATGGTTGCATAATTTTTAACCTCTGGGGTCGTAACGGTATCGGAGCTTTGTGTGACTTCGAACCATCTGTGTTCAGGCTTTGAACATCACTCTATAATCCCCTCAGTGATGACTTACATGTCAATGCCCAACAGATGGCTGACAATGTTAATTAAAAACAGCTCTTGTGCTAATTTGTGCAGCGCTTCACTCTCTTTTTATTTGAATTCCATCATCATTGTTTACAACATTTCACATGAAATCTGAAAGGATCGGATAAAACATGTCACCGCTAACACGTCATCACGTATGTCGGTAAAAAACCGTTACGATTTCATGGTGGTCATTTTAAAAGTTGTATGTTTCAGGATGAAATGAAACCAATTATTTTGGTCTGCGGTGGGTAATCTCTTCCTCGTAAAGCCATTATTTTCTCTGTTGTATGGCCATCCAGTGGAAAGTAAAAAAATTTATTGGTCACTTTGGGAGAAGATCGGGACCAGCGGGGTCCTACAGGCACTCCCAGCTGATCAAGCGATCAATCATATTTATCTGTGTGTAGATCATTTTGGCGACCACAGAACATGTTGCCTGCAAGTACCTCGCAATATTGTGAGCATTAAAAGGAAAAGCGCAACAACAGGGAACATAAGACCTAGAAGCCCTGCAGCTCAACAGCATATGCAACCAAATAAATAAACTGCGGCGTGGGATAAATTTGATATCGGAGAAATTTCCGGTTGCTTAGATTTGCTCATCTGGTGATGGAGTCTTAACAACCTGCACTATTTGTATGATTTTATCTGTAAGGCTTCGTTAAACTTCAACTTTCAATTTATCTTCAGCTTCCAATTAGATGGATAAAATGGTGCAGTATAACTTCTGAAGACCTCTAGGGGCAGTGTAGCCAAAGTTGGGTTTTTTTGCTGATAAAACCTTTTACCTTGTGCTTTTTTCGTACAACACGCATATGCATACAATAATAATGCAAATGTTCAGAATCCTAATAAGAATGAAAGATAAAGAATAAGAATTCTAAAATGCAAGAAGTTTATTGATAGGAATTCCCTTGCATGTCGTCCAACCAAGACATGATTTGTTAAATTGATACCCCCTGAACAGCTGTATGGATTTACCAAATATGGATCTGTGTCGCTGGAAATTTTCCAAATGACTGTATGTTCTACAGTCTGTTCTTTGTTGAGCATATTGACCGTCAGGCCGACAACTGCCAGTTAGTGAGCAACAGCTGGATCAATAGTTTGTTCTTATTCGAAAACAGGCATCAACACACAAATGTCTTGTAAATAAATAGATGTGACTAAAATGAATGCATTATCCTGTTGGACATGAGATTTCAAGTTCTAATGCCTAACATTTCTATAGCGACAAGCAAAAGCCATTTTTTTTGTTTACAATGACATCACAACTTGTTTTTGTACTTTTTTTTTTGTTCCAGTGCTTTTTCTGCCGTGACTTCAATTAGGATCGGAGGATCGGGGACATAATGGATGCCTCCTTATCATCCAGGCAAGAAGTCGATTGTCCTGCATTAGGATTAGACAAGAAAAGGGGGGCATCGGCAGCTGGAACCAGGAAGTGAGACGCCACGCAACATGACGGGCGCACTTCAAGCCCAGTGGCGTATGACTAATCTTGTGGTCTTTGACCAAACACGCTCTGTCTGCTAAAACGTTTGTCACCGTGTGTGGGGGGCCAGATTAAGGCCACATTAATTCACAACGGGGAAGCCCCTTTTAGCACAAGCCGGGGCACTGATAGATTTCGAAGGGGCTATGCTCCACCGGAGGAGGACCTGCACGCAAAAGGCGGACAAGCGAAATCTACTGCCTCCTCATGAAAATAATTAACGGCATTAACATGAATAATTACCTTTGTGTGTGTAGAATTTCCACTTACCAGAGTCATAAAACAAAAAGAAACCCAAAAGGGGCCATAAGAACATCGCAGTTGATCAATCTCAATGACATCACTGGAATAAATCAATGAAAACCCCTTTGAGTTGCTAAATCTAGACACCCGGACTACTCAGTGACGTACTTCAACATGTTCTTTAGTGGTTTTTCAGGCCCTGAGAGCTTATTTTTTGCACATCTCTGACTTGATTCAATGAAATTCCTTCTCCCATCTGGTTGATGATTTTTCCTTCGAGTTCTACCATAAGATCAGAATATTGTCGGAAAAACCTTCATTCAAACTCAGCCTAAAAATCAGCCTTAAAAATATTCTCTCCCTCTAATACGCAAATGATGGATGGTAAACATTTCTGTATTTGTCCTTTTTAAAGAAATTGAAAGTGGGTTTAAGGTCTGAGCACAATGTGTGTGGGTTGGTTTTTTTTCAGAGCACGGCCCAATGATTGTCCAATCTCAGCTCTTATCTATAAATTGTACAGATGATGTGTCCTTGTGTTTCTCCTGCATTTGGAGTTTAAGGTTAAGTCCTTTTTGTGGAACAGTGTGTGTCTGGGGGTGTGCAACAGGCTGGCCTTGGGGGCCCCCTATAATCCTGTTAAGCACCTGGACAATGGGGGAACAGCTGGCTTAGCCTTCCTTTGCTCTGCAGCTTAGAGTAATGAAACTAAGATGGGACCCGAAAACAGAAAGCGTCGCACAACCTGGGTATCCACTGATCTATTTTCCTGTGCGCTTTATCTATCACCCCCCGTCTGGGTGACGGTGGTACTCTCCCCACCTTGCTGCCCCATCCATTCTCAGGGATAAACACTAGACAGATGTGCAAAGATTGACAAGCCCGTTTAGTCTAGCAGCAGGGGCCGGAAGTCTTTCACTGCAGATTTGCTGTTAGATTTGCACAACGTGGACAGGCCTGGAAACGAGCAACGCTCCAACTACAGTAAATGTGTGCCAACAGAGGATATCTGGATGTCTTTATACCTTACAGTCATACAGTCTCCCCATTGCTCTGTAGCCTTTTTGGTCAGGGTGGAACCTGAGATTGGTGGCAGCCGGTGAAATCCAGTTGGTTCAGATGCTGTGATCAAATACTTGCAAGACTGTGCTTTGTATGCTAACATCTAAAAATGAGAATAACGTGCAAAATTAAAATGAAATGTTTAGCCTCTTGGTTTAGCTTGTTAGCATGACAGAATTAGCTTTAGAGACTCTCACTGAATGAATGTTTCTACCGAATTTCAAGAAGATCCATCCAATAAACTGTTGAGCAATTCTCTCAACCCAAAGTGTCAAACCACTAGAGGCAATGCTGGGGAAAAAGAATCAAGAAATCATCCAAACCAATCAGGAATATCTTTACCAACAATGGTATCAACAAATGGATCATTTCCATTGGTAGAACAAGGTAAGTGTCGAAGTAATCGGTTGGCTTCTTACAAGAGATAAATGTCGTTCTGTGAAACAAAGCGCTTCCACGCCTCATTAGCGCACACAAACTGCCCACGAGTCAAAGGAAAAGCCGCCGAAGGAAATGTGAACCTGTGTTCCAGCGCCTGAGGACAACTCCATCCTTATGGGCTACTTGACCCTCCCCGGGCAACGCGGTGTGAGGTCAGCTGGTCAGACGCCGACCTGGCTGCTTGCTTATTGAGTGAAGAGGCTGTCAGCATCTCATATTCCCTCCGGTCAGACTGTGCGTTGTGGTTAAGTTGCTGTACGCATTGAATAATGAGCAGGGAAGGGGGCGACAGCCTCCGGGCGTCTGGTCTTTTTCGGTTCAAGAACGACTGTGAAATGTCGCCATTAGCTTATCGGAGGCGATTTGTTCACTGGAGCAACGGGAAAGAAAGTGTTAGCGACTGATTGGAAGGCGATTGGACTCGATTTAATGGCTGCCTCGGTTCGTTTGATGCCAACTGTCGTTATTTTACTTTATCGTTATCCCACAGTTTGTCTGTTTTCGTGCTTCACTTTGTCAAGCTGTTACAAGGGAACATTACAAAGATTGGGCATTAAAACACAATCACAAATGAATAATCTTTGCTCAACTGACAACCTGCAAATTCTAAACAGACGGTCCCAGTTTGTGTGTTGTTTTTTTTTAATTTGGCTTTTGTTTCCCTTTCAATTGTGCTCATAATTTGATAATTAAATGTTTTTTTTTGCAGACTTAGTCGTTTCATTTCAACAACAGGGATCAGGAGGTAGTGAATGGAGGAGACAGTCATTACGAGGATTGGATCTAAATGCTAGCCTACTGCAAAGTAATTAGACAATAATGAATAGTTACAATGTAATTACAAGAACAAAAAACAAAAGGACGTTGCTTTTCAATTACCGTCACGTTCCCTCGTTTCCCCCCTCAGCCTTTAGCACCGCGCTATAAGTAGCACGCTAATCGTGTTTGCACCGAGATGAATGGTTCAGAGTGTTAAATAATGTATGGATTATGGCTATTGAGACCGTGTGTGTGTGTGTGTGTGTGTGTGTGTGTGTTTGTCGCCCTCAGGCCCTTCTCACGCCATTGGCTTTGAGGCGCTCGGCTGTTTGTGCCAGCAGAAACGCTTCCATATTGATCTTTTTCTCAAACATGGCAAGACATCTAACAGTCACATGAAAGTCCAACTTTTTAACCGCAGGTGGGTGAAAATTGATTAAATCTCTTTTTTAATCAAAAGCTAAGCCACTAATTGAAGACCAATATCCCAACTTCTTAGTGTTTTTGGTTTTTTTTTGCTGCTTTGGTTGTCGTAAATGCGCCGCGGGCGTCACGGCGGTGTTACACTTATAAAGATTGATAAATGACATGAAGGGCACTCTAAAATCCTCATAAAATCAAAATAAATGATTCACTGATTTTTCCCACGTGCGTTGCTATCTTGTTGAATAATTTCTTTTCGGCATTCAACAGGAAATGGCGTGTATGCACAAATTCTTGAGGAGCCCCTACCTTCAATTCGCCGCTGTCGCTAAATAAGCATCTTAAGGACGGATTCCTGCAGCTTTAATTTGCAGTTTTACCCTCAACTCTGCAAATTATTCAGTTTTAAAGTTTTTACTTTAATGCACAGATGAGGCTGAAACAGTCCAGAGCTCACCTAAGGTTTCTATTTTCAGGGATGAACGTGCCAAGTGGCCAATTTCCTTTCAATCATGTCCATATGGGACATTATGCTAATGCGCCGTTTCCGGCGTCCTTTGAAGTGCAGCTCTTCCCCCCCTGCGGCTAGCTATTTTTGGTTAACCTTTGACTGAGCTGGCAGATCGCACTGAAGGACTTTTGCCATAAAATAAATATGAAATGACCAGTTCAGCCCTCCAAACCCCAAAAAAGTGAACAACTTGTCTAAGGATTCATTGAACATGCAACCCCTACAGATATGACACCACTCCGCCGCTGTGTTGCTACATCAAAGAAGTTCAAGCTGGGATTTTGTTTGCGCACTTTAACTCATATTTCTAATCTGTAATGGTTCAAATCCCACATCTCTTAAAGCTATATGAATCTCTTTGCAGACTTTTATATGACAACCTGAGCCAGACATCTGTCCTGAGTCTGGGTCGCGAATGTAAAAGAAGAGGATGATGAAATGGAGGAGAAATGATGGAAAGAGGGCAATATGAACAATAAAAGTGGCGGTGATGGGCCATAAATGACTCCAGTGATGATGTCACCTACAGCGAGAAGGCCGTGAGTCTTAGGCTGACTTTCGTTTCAGTTGAAAACAGCAGATTATAACAGAAAATCTCCCTGTGTGGGTTTCTGTGTGGGTGTGTCGTTCTAAGAAAACAACAAAAGAACACAAAAACAATCAGAGGACTCTTAACTTCGTTAGGCGATGATGTCACCCCTGAGATGTCACCTTCAGAGGTCAGCGGAGAAAGCGGTGACCTCATCAGAGCGGGGGACGAGAGGAGACCCAAAGAAAGGGTTAAATGTTATCAAGGGGGGGCTGTATCTGGATCTGCTCGGACGCCCTTGACCGAACTGCGATGGTCTTTGTACCTGCATGACTGGCGATAAGAGCGATGACACATCTGCGCTCGGCGCTCATAGTCCTGACAGCGACAGCTATTCATCACGCAGACGGAGTGAAGCCGACTCCTGATTGGACGTCTACCATATGCAGCTCCAGATTTTATGTAGATAGTTGTAAATAAATGATAGACCAGGGACAGCAATATTTAGAAATCATATTGTACAAATAAATTATTATGCATTGAGTACCTTGTATGGCCGAAGGCTCTTCCTGCAGACCATAATACTTCCCTCAGGAAAATGTGTTTTATTTTGATAGACTCATTTCTATTTATGTGGTGACACAAATAAGAAGATATGTGCAGGCGTATCCCTGGGCAGCAAACCAAAGGCTGCTATTAATATTCAACCCCGTCTCCTCCTACAAAGGTGAGCTAATTTGTTTTGCCAATTGCAATTTTCAGGGGAAATTGCTTGTAATCATCAGCAACTCGCTTTCCAGGAAGGGAGGTGCTACAGGTCTCCCCCCTTGGGTGGGAAAAGACTCAGACAAGTTAAAGTTGGACTTAATTAAGTCCAACTTTAAAAAAGCTGCAGGTTTTTTGACGTTAACCGTCGCTGCAGGTGTTGAAACGCCAACAATTTTTGATGATAAATGTAAGAAATGCTTCCTGGTCAAGGCGAATTAGCCTTCATTTGTGGCGTGACAGCTTTGTAATAACATCACTGCTCTTTCAATTTATCTTTACAGCATCTACTGAATCACACTCCTCCCCCCTACACCCCCTCCGTCCCCTCTCAACCCCCCATGGAGAGAGACCAGTTGGCCTGGAAGCTAATTTGAAGCCAATCAATACCGGTCTGTGTTTCTTCCTGTGTGTGTCAGCTCAGTCCGGTACTGTTGTCTAACTAGAGAGACAGAGACTGTCTCTACCCCTCCTGAGTGTTAAAGGCTATCTGACAGGATCCAAATGAGATTGATCTCCACGACAAATCCAGTTGTCGAACGAGTTCAGAGAGAAAAACCCTGTCTGTAACTCGATTTACTGTCGGGGTGGAAATTTTTTAGCCCGTCTGAATCTTTCTCAGGTGAATTTTTCACCTTTCAATCTGACCAGACAGTCTCATCTCCACCTTTCCCTTCGTCTCCGAGCGACGACTCTGAATCGGGATGCTGGATCTTCTCCGGATAAGGAGCATCTCTCTCCTCTTCTTCCTCCACCCCCCCCCCCCCACTTTTTTTCCCCCTCTTAAACAGCCAATGAGGACGCGGGCTGCACACGAGTAGTAGCAGGAGTGTGTAGGCAGCACTGCCGCGGGAGGGGGTGTGTCTCTCCTCAGCCAAAAGTGTGTGTGCGTAGGAGAGTGTGCTCACTGAGCAGAGGAGTGCTGGAGAGTGAAGGGTGGATGCAGGCATGCGAGTGAGAACCAGGGGAAGGAGTGACAGGAAAGAGGGAAGGCAGGGTGATTCCAGTCACTGATACACTCCTCACACACACACACACACACACACACACACACATACACACACACTGTAGGAACAAGATCAGCTGTGAGCAGTGTAATGTGTGTGTTTTCCACGCTCGGAGCAAAGAAGAGCCGGGATCTGTGAGGATTCTCTCGGATGAGACCGAGGCGTGGGGGAGCCGAGGAAGAGTAGCCCCCCGAGTGTGTTTTGGCCCAAGGGGGGGGGGGGGAGAAGCTCAGGCACGCCACAGACAAGCGCACACACACTCCAACGGACTCTCGGTACTGTTTCCCTGACAACTAGAATGGGCTGCAATTTGTGCACTTTGCAGAAACGGGAGGAACATTACAAACTGCTGTATGAGATTGCCCAGGTAAGTGACACTTGAGGAGAAGGGTGAGGGGGGGGGTGTGATGGTGGGAATTGTCAGTAGGGGAAGGGTAATGATGGAGGGAGCGGCGGTGAGAGCTACAGCGTGTTGTGCTTCCAAATGATTGTGGAAAAGTGGAGCAAAGTCAGAGTCAGATTGAGGAAGACAGACCGGGGAGGAGGAGGGAAAAAAACTGTATAGGGACATGAGAGGAAAATGAGTTTTGCCAGAACCAGCGCGTGTGTGTGTGTGTGTGTGTGTGTGTGTGTGTGTGTGTGTGTGTGTGTGTGTTCCATCAAAGTGAGATGAGCTAGTTATTTCTCCTCAGCAGCAGGAAATGTGAGAAGTTCAGCTCTTTTTCCCGCGCTGGCTTCAGGGGAATTCATCACATCTTTGCCTGCGTCTGTCTAGAACCCAACGGTTCAAACGTCTCCTTTTGTCTGTCACAACCGGACTCCTTTATTTCCTCTTCTTCTTGACCTCTGACCCATTATTATTATTTTTAGATTTCGCCTTGAGGCGGTTTGCGAGCAGTAAAACGCTGTGAATGTGTCATGATGTTCTGGGCTTGGATGGAACGTGTTGATTAGATAAGGAGGTGTCAAAACACCTGTAAAACCCCCCTCTCCTGACGGGTTCCCAGACTCGCCTGTGACCTGGTCGTTCTCCCGACGGGACGAGCGTGGTTGTAATTGCGATGGCGTTGGAAACACGTGCTGCCGGCTGCTCCTGTGTTGATGCAGGGATACGAGGCCGGCGGCGGCGAGGATTCATTCATCATTTAGTATCTTACGCGCTCAGAGAGACTGTAGAGAAACGCTAACTGTGCACAGTGATAATTACAGTCAGGGCATTGGTGGAGTTTTATTGCTCACAGTTTTGTTTTTTTACGAAATGCATTGACCCCATTCAACTTCCTTTGCAGGGAAAATCATGTGATTTAAAGGAAAACCTTATAATGTTATAGCATTTTAACTTAAAGTGGCAGAATCAGTCGGAATCGCTCCTTAAGATGAATAAAAAGATGGTTCTGAGGAGGTTTAGCTTCTCAATAAGTTTGTTATTTTTACAATTGGAATTCTGGCTAGAAGATAGGAGAATACTAACTCTGTTCTTACTTAGCTTAGCGCTAACCTGGCTGTGTCCAAAGGTAACAAAACCCACCTGTCAGCACCTTTAAAGTATTGGATTACAACCAAACACAGAGAGCTGTAAATATGTCCATTAGCTCATTGCCTCTGTGTTAGCAAACCTACTGTAGCTCCAGCTATACGTTTATCTCACAGGCCTGAGAATGCTGACAGTATTTCTCATCAGCTGTAGGTGTGAGATTCAGTCGGTGTGTGTTGTCTTAAAATAAACGCATGTCTCCGGTGATGCTGGTTTAGATGCAGGTAACAGGAAGTGTTGTTATGAAGTAAAACGTTGGCGTTTGGAAAGGAGCAAATATAAAAATGGTTTCTTCCTGTCCTACTTCACGCTGTAGGTGTCCTGGCTGTGTGATAGGTGTCAAAGAATAGACTGTGTGTGAGAGGGAGAGAGAGAACTAACTGTAAAAGCACAGTGAACATCTACAGTTCTCATTATAGTGAGGAAGGAAGGAAAGAAGGAAGAACTCACGATAAGTGTGCCAGTGTGACTTTGTCCTAAAACTCAACACTGAAGAGATTCTGCAAATCCACAGAGACTCAACAATCCCTCCGTCTTTTTTTGCTTCTATCATCCCAGACTCATTTGTTGTTCTTCCATCTCTCCACTTTCTCCTCCCCTCTAACCTTCATTAGTGTTTCCTTCCCCTCGTCTCTCTCCCATCCTTCAATCTGTTTCTCTCCACCCTCAGATTTTTGGCACAGACTACGCCAAACATGCTATTAGTGTTATTGTTCTGTTGCGCTACCAGTGATGCTACACAATAGGATTCCAGCTATGAGTGCAAAACCAAAGGATGCTGATGCTGAACTCCGGTATGAGTAGAGAGAGAACAGGTGCATCATGGGAAAAAAGGACAGCATTATTAAGTTCAGGTCTTGTTTAAGTCTATTGTGAAACTATTTCTGTTGTTGAATTAACATTATTTATATTAGATTGTCAAACCTGGAGGCTCTCCTGGTCTTTGTTTGGACATTAAATCAATTTGGTTTTAAGAACTTCGTCAGACTCCAAGGAAAATTGACCCAGTTAGCATGCATTAGCAGAATGCGACATGCTACAATGATATGTTTTTGATTTCATTTGACATATAAATACTATATTTCACCAAATAAAATTAAATTTAGGCTTTTTTTTGTCTTTAAATCAGTGAAAATACTTATTTTAGCGATTTAGTTCCCTTCACTACAATTCATTGGGGGCTCACTAGCACCCTCTAGGTGAATTGCGGCCAATTACAAAACAATGGAATTAATGGGAAATGAACAGAGCTACACTTTAATGCCAATTCAACATTGTGGTCAAGCTGTATAATGATATTGCCCTGTGACCCAACAAAGGAAAAATGTGTCTTTGAGACTCTAGATATTTAAAAATACATCTATTGTGTTAAAGCAGCCTTGTGCAGCACCTTCTATTAACAAAAAAAAAATCATTCCAGTTTCCAGACCCGCCTCCTCGCCTCCTACCCAACAGCGACTATCTCTGTTCGCACAGCTGCCGCATCCTGACAGGACGGCTGGCCGCCTGACCCCGTCTGCCCAGCAGCCACCGGGGAGATTTACGACTCGCGTCAGACCATTTACATTCAACGTTTCGTTTGTGATGCTGTGTGCGCGCATCTCTGCACACTCACACCACGGGGCACCATTATAGCAGCGGCAACTGCCATTCCTTGTATTTCGCTCGAGGCTGCGTTAAATTGTCCAACAGCTTCTGGCCTCCAGACCCACCGAGGACATGTGTCTTGTCCAAATTCAGATTTATTGTATCACAGTAGCACTAAATGGCCTAAGGTATACAACAGCCCCCCCTACTGTGAAATCAAAAACAAAAAGAATCGCTGGTTATTCATCAATCAAAAAAAACCTGGCTTGAAGTTTGGTCTTATACAGATCGGGTTCATTTCATTGTGATATACATGAATCCTTCGGTTGTGGTGTTTGAGGTGGGCTTGCCCTGGGGAGGCAGATGCGTTTACCACATGTCCAGCCTGCTGGACAGCATGAAGGGGGCTAGACGGACACCGCCTCACCCAACCACAGGGCAAACAGGGCAGGAGAAGCTGTGGGCAGACCCACACAGCCGTCACCACCATATGGCCCACCTCAGACCTGCCGAGTTCATTCAGATAGTCTTGTGAAATACGTTGGGGCTATCAGTGGCCTTGACCGGAAAGAGGCCGGATGTTTGTTTTTCTTGACCAACGTGAAAAGAAGTAGAAAAAGCTCGAGGGTGGCAAGAAAAAAACACCTGAATGAAGCAACTAAAGTGAAATATCTCTGCGTGAACACGTATGATAGAAGTCCAGGATCCTGGCAATGGTGATTACTATAATCTTCTAGTCCCATATCTCACCTCAGGATGGGGCTTTGAGGTCGTAAAATGTGCTACCGGTGACAAACCAGGGATGAAAGGATGATTCATCAGCTGACTTCTCAGAGAGCATAACCGTGCTCCTGAACTCCTTTTTTGTTCGCTCTCTTTTTCTGATGGGATTTTGAGCCTCTCTCAGAAAGTATTGGGCAAAGCGACCTTTTCCATCTTTTTTTCCATGCATTTTTCAGACAAACAAGTCATCTTTTTTTTTTTTTTTGGCAAGCGTGGGTCAGCGAGTCTGACCTTTTCACCTGAGAGTGTAATTCCACTTGACAGGTCCTTCTAGCCCACTCACACAAACGTACAGACGCAATAACGTGGCAGTTTTGTGTTGCTGTCAGAAAACAAAATTACAGTATTGGACGCTCAACTAGCCGAGAAGTGCAGCATCATTCAGCCTCTAGAATTTCTTTTGTGATTGGGTTTGTATGTCTGCACTTCACTTTATTTTCCATACTTCAGTGAAAAGTCACACATTTTGAATGCTGAAACTGTCTTGACTACCTAAAAATGTCAATCAAAGGTGATGGGAATGAACTCGGATGCTAAACACAGATCATTTGGTGTCTTCCATTATCGTTACCTGTCGTAGCGCAGCATGGCGATGACACCGCATGATTTAGGAGGCACATATGGCCTCGTCGTTGTGTGTTCCACATCTTTGCCAGTCGGAAATGGAAGCTGGGAAACAGGCGATTACTCAGCGTCATGTTAATCTAAACTTCAAACACGAAGCATCAATAAGAACCGAAGAGAAGGAGGGACAGGAAGTGTGTCAATCTAAAGGTTTAAGTCTACGCCGTATGCATGGATCACCTTCTGGCTGGGTGTGTTTGTGTATGTTTGTTGGCTCAGTGGTGGAAGTAAGGGTAGGAGGACGGAAAGGGGGGGTCAAAAAGTCAGGGTAAGACTGCATGTCTGGCGTGGAGGGGGGAACTGTCACCGTTTCGCTTCACCAGCCAACAATCTCCCCCTGCGTTGGCTCTGATAAGCCCAGGATGAAAGCCCTTTCTGTGGGCAGGGGCACCGCTCACCCCCTCCTTCCTGTCTCCTTTCCAGACAAGGCAAAGGATGCAGGCGTGATGCATGCACACACAGCTTAACCACCACGTTAGAGGCAGATATGCCTGTTCGCACTACTGTTTGCCTTCATGTACCACACAGAAGTACACCACAAGAGGTACAACCGTTCATCCGCTTTACAACGTGTTTTCCTTTTTTACAACTGTGTAAAAACGTCATTCAGGGCTCTCAGCACCTGACAAGAGGGCTTATCGGTTGTTATCAGCCTCTAGCTGATTAGCATACGCACCAGTGGGCCAAGTAGCCTGGCCAAGATGATAGCAGGTGGGGGGTGGGAGGGAACAGGGGAGGTAGAAGGGTAAAAAAGAGAAGTTGTGATATAGTAAAAAGGTAGCCGAGCCTCGATCAGAGGGAAGACGGGACATACACTACCAGTGATTCCTTTAAATACCCTTCTTCGCTGTCCCACTTCCTCTTCCTCCTCCTCCCATCACCAATCAGTCACTTTGACATTGTTTCAGATCCGTTCCATTCCACTGCTCCCGTCTGTCTCTCAGCTCGTTTTTCACCCTCTCTCCATCCTGCTCATTAATACACTCTAGCATGACCTCACCCTCTAAGGTGCAAAAACCCTGTGAAAAAAAAGATGATATAATGACAATCTGTCCATCTGACGTTCACCACGTTCTCTTTTCAGGGTTTATTCTGCAGGAAGTGACTGTCTCAGGTACGGTTTGAAGGCAACCTTGTGCAAGAACAACCCAATAACACACCTTATGGCCACATGCCGCAGGCTATGTTCACTCAGGTTCGACAGATGTTGTGATGAACCATCTGGAGCCTTTATGGATATGTTGCAGGCATTTGCTGCACAGAAATGTGCAGAAAAAAACAAGCACAAAAAGCTCCCCTGGATATTTAGCCCTAGCAGGGAGGAAATGCTAAAAACACAACTTCTGAGACTTAAAAGCCTCTAACGTCTTTCAAATTAGCATAATTTTTCTCTCAGTCAGATCTTTTGATGAGTTCCTTGGCAGCGAAGGTGCCGTACTCATCAGAGACCAAATGTCTGTTATGCTATAAAAAGAAACTCTTCTTCTCCCTTCCCTGCACCTTTTCCCTTTGCCAAGAATTTCTCCATCAGGCGAGATCGTTTGGGGGGAAACGGAGGGGGATCTGTTACCCCTGATGTCAGAGCGGTGGCTCCGTTTGCAGCTTGTTGCCCGTCATATGTTCCAATGACAACATCTGCTTTAAGGCATTGTCAAAGATGAATAATTCTGGCCTGATAGGACCGTTAAACCATTATACATTTTTTGCACAACCACTGCCAAGTGCGCCTCAAACCTAGAGGGTGGATCCTGGTTCCAGGTGGTCTAAAGGGAAGATCGGGTTACCGCCGGTTGCTGGTGTTGGATTCCCACTTAACCAACTTGCGTTGAGGAGTCATTAGGCCCACTCAGAGCTGGCATTGAATCCTGTTACAGATAGAATAACACTAAACCATCTGCACGGCAGTGGGGGGGATGATCACGAGTCACGCAGGGTGTAACCGAAAGCCTCATGTTGATATGGGAAATGCCCCGAGGATGAAGCACGTCGGATGGGTCTTTGTTGCCGTTGTTACGATTGGTGGGGGGGGGGTGTATTCTGGTCTCCTCTGCCATTTCTTTAAATCTAATTAGGTCTGAAATTATCCCTGGGAATCCAGAGATCGCAGCAGGAGCAGGTGGTGGAAGCTAACAACGCAATCTGACATTGCCCGTTTGTGCCTTTACTAGAAAGTTATGAACGACTTTCACAAAAACGGGTGATAAGATCCGCCAGAATGGAGATTAAATAGAGATGCAGCCACAAAAATACTTGTTTAGTTTCAGATTATCACATTTAAGGCTTCATGAATTTATTTCCTGAGCACATTGATGTGTGGAGATTATCGTACAGCTCTTCCCGAAACCAGGACAGACTTGGCTGAGGTTTGCAGAATTGTGTCATCGAGTTTAGGAGAAGCCAATATTGACCACAGGTAGGACTAGACCCCAAAAATATCTTGTTACAGTCTCAACTTTGCCAAAAATCCAGCTCAATATTACACTTTAGAGAAGACTGGTAAAAGTCAGTCTTCTCAGGCATTCAAAGCCAATCAGTGCTGTTAATATCTTCTAAATCCTATAGAACTTACATTTTTTCATCAATATTATTGAGTGTTTCTTCCATTATGGATGATTCTGTACATTTTTGTGTCAAAGACAGTTAGAAACAGAGCATCCAATGATGTGCATGCCTCATTTAGTTCCCAATCTCCAACCGTAGAGTCACTTATTTCCCTTCTAATTTACACACCCTTCAGAAAGAAGTTAAAAATCAATCCTACCCTCTTTAATGCGCATTCCTAATCAGTCATAGCATGCTTCATGGCCTCTTTACACAGAAACTCACACGCATGAGGTCTGTGATCATTTTTATAGACAATGGTTTGAGTCAAACTGTGATAAAGATTTTAAAAAAAACACTCGTTAATCATCATGCGACTGATACTACAGAGGAGAACATGATTAGCCATTCATTCAGTCATTTTTTACGCATGCAGGCGTGATTGAGATGGGTTGAATAAGGGCTAAATTGCACCACCATGTGTCTCCCGTTTAACTAACCAACCATGTTTGAGTATAAGGGTTTGGTTTTTTGTTGCATAGCAAGAAGAGCTCTTCTTCCTCGCTCACACTCTGCAGAGTGTGAAGCCGTTCTTCTTCTCTACCAAAGGGCGGGGCGAGGAAGCTTCCTGTTTATGAATAATGCTAATGGATTAGGTGCTTCCAGTGAGCATAAACATGCATCACTTGAAAATGAAGAAGGCGAAGGTTTGGTGGGGAAGGAGGGAAGGAGGGAGGAAGGAAGGGAGAGGACAGGATCTTTACAACTCACACTCTAGGCTACTTTAAAAAAAACACAACTACTTAATTTTATGCAAAAAATCGGCACATAAATGTTTTATCTTCCTGCTCCCCAGTAAAATGTTTTCGCTTTCCAAGCTTTAGCATGTTTTGCTAATTAAGTCTTTGCATCTGGATCCCGGCTCTTTTTTTTGCCTTCAACCAAATCTGTGCTAATGTGTTTTCACTTTTTTTTTTTTTAGCACAATCCCAGAAGTTCACGGAGAAAATACTGTAGATCAACCAGAGTCACACCCCCCCCATCTTAGACTAAATTTTAATAAAAAACAAATTCATGAACTTGGGGATTGCGTCGCTGTTACATAGTTATGAGAATGAAAAATGTGTCCGGCTATGCTAATTTTATATTTATGCATTCCGTCTCGGCCACCTCAAACATCTCCGTCTGTCTCATTACTGGTTGTTGTGTCACTTCCACAACACAACTGGTACGTGTGACCCCCAGTGCTGTGGTTGTTTGGACCCACAACAAGGACAAGACAAAGGAAGCAGGAACTTAACAGGGTCCAGACAAGGCAAGTTGTTCCTTTTTGGTGTTAAATCTAAGAAAAAAATTAATTAAAGTCAAATTAGACCCAAATAAGTATTAAAAAGGGGGCTGAAAACTTTCTAAAAACATTCCCTAAATGCTAAGTTTACTGTAAATTGTTCAAGCCCTGATGGGACAAGTGTTGCTTGAACAATATCTGGACATTCAACCTGTTGTATCTCCATCTCTGCAGATCGGAACCAGACCTGACCTCTGACCTTGAACTGAATACCAATTGTACTTTTTTCCCATAAAAAAAAAAAAAAAGCTTTTAGCTTAATGGGATTTGCTGAAAATAATTCAATATAAAGCATCACCAGTCTCACTCTTTGTCACATTTAGTACAAGAATTACAACCTTGATGGGTAGAATGTGTTCAGTTCTTCCCATATAGACAAATAACATATAACCTCTTTGTGAACTCGGCCATCTGGATGAATTATGAGGGTCTAATCGGTGACCCCCGAGAGCCTAATTCAAACTCATTGCTAGGATGTGTCAAGGGGCCCCGAGGAAGATCCGCTGCATTGTTCGGCTCGGCTCGCTGGCTGTTGTTTTAATGACAGACGAGAGATTAATGGCGATGTAATGACTGTGGGGAGGACACAGTGCAACAATAGAGTCGGGCCACGGCGAAGGCAAAGTACATTAGCCTGTCGTACACACACACACACTTTCAAGTACACATGTGTAAAGGATGTACACACAAACACATTTGGCTCATCCCCTGATGCGAAAGCATTCGCAGGCAGATGTATGCAGGGTGAAAACGAAAGTGACTTCTATTGATTTGTCATTAAAGAAGTTTTGGCAGTCGTCCGCCATCAGCAACTCATCACGGAGCAAAACAAAAACGCAGCTAATTCTCAACCCCCACCGCCCTGGCAACCCCCCCCCCCCCATTTGACTAAAGAAGGCTAATTTATGCATTTGGCGACGTGGTGCGAGTGTGACGGCAGGGGCTGAATGCTCACTCGTGGATCGCGGTAATTGCGTCTCGGTTGCTAGGATGTGGAGGATAATGAATGTCTTGTTGATGCAGTTTGTCATAACCCGTGCCATTGATGGCACCCAGCCTGTTAGTTAAATACAGTCACATCGGCCCTGTCGTGATGCACGAGTCCACCGCAAAAACCATTCCTCACTTTATTCGAGAGAATTTGAAGGAAACTGTCAGGTTGAGGTCGATTTTGAATAGAGAAGATTAAAACAGGCAGCCTGATACGTACGTCTTGTCTTCTGACATTGAGGTTTTTTTTAGTCATTTTATTTAATTGCATCACATTTTGAGAAAAGGATGTGCTCTTTTTTCACCTCGGTGATGAAATAGTCAAGAGGTTGCCTTTGCCTTGATATCACCCGCCAACAATCCGTTGTTTTTGTCTCGTGGATTAAAAGACTTACACTGTAATGGCAAAAAGATGCATTTCATTGCGAGGCTTTACCAGTAGGGAAATATCTGTATTCGCCGAGCCTTAATTGAAAGGAAGCCCACCTTGAATATGAAGGAGCAAGGAAACGAGACGGCTCTTAAATGCATTCGCTGACAGATGACAACCTTTGATTTCTGCACGCTTGCGTCAGAAAAGGCTGCTCGGAATGACAGTCGCGAGTCATCTTTCTGTGATGTCAGTGTTGTTAACGCCGGGGTGGGGGAAAGATCGACGCCAGTACAAAAATCTCTTGAGACATATATTGGGGGAAAAAACACATATGTAGGTGTAGAGAGTCATCTTCCCAAATATACCAGATTAAATTTACACGAATTAAACTGAATTAAAGTGACAAAGACAGAAAGAGAATATCTTGACGGCAGAATAAAAAAGAGAAAAAGATGAAAGAGAATGAATAGAGATGCTAATAAGATGAGATAAAAGACTATCTTCATCCACCTACAGGATCCAGGTCGGGGGAGCTCGTGAAGTTTGCACATCACTCCCATAAACCCAAACTATTACATGTTCAGCCATTGTGATGATAAATATGTCAGACTGTGTGATTTTGTTTTATCACCTTGAAGGAAATGAGAATCAGGGATTTCATTGTGGGATTGGCAATTAGACGGTTCACATTTAAAATCTACAAGACATTAAGGAGATTTCCTCGACGTTAATTTTATGTGGCAAACTCCTGTTGAACAGTTCATAAAACATAAAATATGAGAAGACTAACAGCGGCGCCGGTCCCGCCTCTGATTTTATTGGGGATCGTTGGCGCAGCGGTGCAAAATGGTACTCTAGCTATTATGAAGATGTGCTGAAGCGATTCTGGGGGATGCATGAAATAATCTTGGGTTTTAGGCCTCCGTAGAGACGCAATAGGGTTCGATCAGGTGTAGGACAGCAAACCCAATCCTGTTTCTCGATGTTTCTCGAAGACCTTGGAAAAAAGGACGATGCAACGGCACTTTTACACTTTTTATTTCTGAACGTCGTCTTAAACGTCTCCCTGCGGAGTTAAGATCTGACAGCAAAAAACAAGCCAACCCTGCAGACAGCACCTCAAGAAGACAGTAATCTACAGCACACAGATGTCCTACTGTGTAGAAGGGATTGACCTGAGCGGGCTACTTAACATCCGTACCAACAGCTAGCTCTTTAATCCACTTTTCATGTTGTCATTCGTTACTCCTCCGTGCGGAACTAATTGGTTGTTTTTTTGCCTGTTGTGCGGGAACTGGTGTCAGTGAAAAACGATGAAGGACACTCATTACAACTTGTACGCCCAATCGCAGGCGAGGACGTATAAGCATCACGAGTGCAGACAAGCACATAAACATAGGCGGGAATGCCTGAACTCGACTCCATGAGTAAGTGTCCTAATATGAGCAGTGAGGAAAATCTCCTTGAACTCATAGCTTATGACACACACACACACACACACACGCTAAGCTGCCAACTCTATCGCCGTCACAATCACGTCCTCTTCGTCGCTCTCTCTCTCTATCTGATTTGCATTTTGGTTAACACTCTAATTGCCTCTCATTAAATACCTTGTCACTTTGATTAATTGGTGCGATACAGAAATGTAAAACAGCACAGCATCACAATGCATAATGAACAGTTGCAGACTGAAAAAGACCGATGAAAAAAAAGATGCACTACAGAGGTGAAATCTCACCGATACAGCGTGTACTTTTAAAGTGGAAGTCAAGGCTTTGCTTTTTATCATGTAAATTTTCAAGAGATATAATTTGGGGGTCAAAGTTTGGTGGTTTTCACCCAGATTTAAGCTCACGTACAAACAAATGTTCCCTAGTTGTCTCTTCTCATGTCTGTTTTCACTTCTGTGGGAGGAAATGTTAAGAATTTCCTTGAAAAAAAAGACGCAGACAAAAAACCAGAGAGGAAGATCAACTCGGATCAACTTCACCAGCGTTGAATGGCTCAGATTGGACTCCCGTGATCAGGGATTTTTTTCCTTGGCTAAGCTAAATATAGCTTAAAATGAATCAGATCACAGCAAAGAATAATCACACTCAGCTTGAAATTGGCTATAATTGTAGTGAATTACCTATTTTCCTCTCTCAGTCTCATTCTACATAATGCTATGGAATTTTCAAACTCCTTTGAAATGACAGGTGCCATAATTGCACAGTAGGTGAGGAACTATCCTGTCAGGGTTGTTCTGTTCTTTTCTCTGCCTGACTTCAGATCAGTTGTGATTTAAAACAACCTATAAGTAAATTAAATTTTGAAGATTTTGAAAATGTTCCACGCCTAAAAGAGAAGTTCGCAACTTTTCATTGTGGGAGATGCTAGCTAATGAGAGTCCGAACGAACTTCGTTTGTCTACGCTGAACAAACCAGCGGTGGTATAATGAAGCCTTTACACCATCTTTTATTTTGAATCTGTTTGAGGGCTCACAGATGCAGCTAAGAAGGATCAATTGGAGCCCTGACACCAGAAATGTTTGAGTGCAGTTTAGCTGTCGAGAAACTCTCCATCCTCAAGTCTTGATGTTCGTAATAACCTCAAAGACTGTGATCGGGTCCCTCTGTTGTCAGCTCCAAGGAAGAAGAACAATGAGTCCTAATGACCCATTTCATAGTGTTCATACAGAACAATGAGCCTCAATGACGGTGCCTTCTAAAGCGTTCCAAATAAACTACATAGCATCATCCAACAAAAGGTAGAAATGCAGATCTGTGTCCAAGCTAATGGCTGATAGTACGGTAGAAAGTTTCCGAAAGATGTGGTTTGAAAGCAAATAAAAGGCAAAAATAAGATTTATTTCAACCTCTTCTGTTCTGTCTTGCTTGCCCTGGCTTCTTGTCAGCCAAGCGTTGATAGAATCACGGTATTCTCATCCCGTACAAGGCAAGGGTCAATGGGATTCAGCCGACTGAGCCTGATCCACCAGTTGCACGGGGCTGCCAGTCAAATTTATGAAACCATCATCTCCCTTTGCCTCCGCTGCACAAGGTGATATTACATGTCAGAGACTTTTATTATTGAAATGAGACATTTATGACATGGAGCCCTCGCCACAAGAGAGTGGCCTCTTGAATCATGTCGATGCAGGAAGGAGGAAGAGGGAGATGAGATATGGCAGATTATTGGAGCACAGCACGCCACCTGCATATCACATATACACTGCTTTCCATTAATGGAAAAACAACCTGACTTGTATTGACCTCAAGTTTAAAAAAAAAACGCAATCTGGGGTTTTTATGAATTAAAGCTTTCTGCTCTGTCTTCACGGGGGAGACAAGGTCAGTCCTGAAAAGCCTGGGGGCGTCTCCGTGGTAGGCTATTCTTTTGCGATCCATTGTGTGTCTTAACTGTGAGATACAGACATTATTCAGTCAAATACGCTTAATGCAAATAACCACATTGAAGCGCTGCTTTAAAAAAGCTGGTGGGAGCCGTAAATGCTTAAACTCACAATGACGCCGTATCTGTCAGATTTAGCTGCAAGCTCGAGTGGTTTCCATCACGCTCTTATCTCAACACCATTCACCTGTACACACACACACACACACACACAAACACACCCTTATCTTGGGGCTTTTCTTATCTCCAATGCTTGCATTCAAGCTTGGAAAATACATTTAGCCATTTAGCAACTAACTGATTGGGATGTATTTAAAAGGTTCATTTGGGCCCCCACACGTATTCAGAGCCTCGTTATTGGCTTTCTTTCGCTGTAATACCTTTAACCCCTTCTCAAGACATCTAAAAGCCCACATCACATTTTCACTAGTAAGCCTTCTGAGTCAATGTTGTGTGGAATTGATGCTTCACAGACGGGAAAACCTTATGTGATGTCATAAGTCTGTGCAAATGTTTGAATAGCTGGAATTCTAGAACAGAATCTGCTGCAAAATAATTATCATGCCAAACAGAAAAGAGCCTGTAATACTGACCTGCAGCCTGCAGTTACCAAGTCTGATTATTGTATTGGTATTTTGCTAATCAGCCAAAATTCTGCATCCTTTCCTGCAGCAGGTGCTTTCTTTAGTAGTCATCAGTTGAAAATGCTTTAAACTGGGGGAAAAAATTGCAATAGTTATTTAAAGAGGAATAACAGACAAAATTAGCCAATATCTAGCGTGTGACATTTAAGGCCATACGGATCGATCAGTAATGACGCGCAGTGCAAAGACAAAACAAAAACACATACGCTACAGTACATACAGATAATGTTGTCCCAAACCGCAGCCCATCACTTTGAACCTTGACCTTTAAGAGGAGTGTTTGGACAGACAGGAAGCTTTGGTGAGGGGCTGCTGGGAATTATTTTTTTATTGGCAATGGTAACCTTTAACTTGAGAGCTATATGAAGACTGCTATGTCGGTTCAACACAGTCCTCCCAACAGACCGCGATCTAAGGTGTTCATGAGGCGCTTATATTGAACCATACAAGGAGTTTATTATATATAGTCTCTCCGTCAGCCTGATCACAAGATCATAGTGGAGTAATGAGAAACGGAACTTGTCATCAAAATGGAATTACTGTTTGATATTGCAGGAATTTGCACATGTACACATCCAAGATATCACACCAATGCTCAACCCCCTCAGATGGAGATCACACAACACGACTAAATTTAACCACCATCCCTCCAAGGAAACTGTCTTTGCGAGGGACACGCAACAATATTAGTAACTGCAAGCAAAAAGATATTAGATGAGAATATTTCTACACCTCCTCCAACTTGTCTGATCCTCTTTATCTCCTCATTTGTAACTTAATTATCCTTAATGCGTTGTAAATTTCGGGCATATGATGTGTAAAATGTGTGCTGCGCACAGGCATGTATATACACACATAAAACCCGGGCATTCGGAGCCATTACCCCGGCCTTTGTGGCATCTGTTGGCTATTAATCAGCCCCCAGTTAGCTCATCAACAGCCAGACAGAATCCAGGAACAACAGCAGGTAAGCACTCTAACAGGTCCGCACCATCGCTTACTGCCTTTCAGTGCGTTCGCTCTAATTCGAGATTAATGTGTCCATCTGGACCTCATTACGACTCAAAAATGTTGTGGAACTTCCTTCGTACTTTTTCTGTTGGGCGCATATTTTAAAAAGCGCCAATAAAATTAAGTTTATGTTTGCGGAGGAGAGCAAAAGCACGTCGTTAAAACTGAAATCAGTGCTCCAGTTGGTGCTGAAAAGAAGACTGATGGGCACCTGAAGGTGCAAGACTTCTCTAACGTATAACACTAATAAAAACATTGAAAAAATAAGGGTATATTTGTTTATATACCCAGACAAGATTGAGCCATCCTGTTAGTACATTTCAAAATAACAGTAATGTTTAATTTGCTGCTTCTAAGACCTTAAAATTGGCAAAAAATATAAGATTCCTTTGAATCAGTTCCTCAAATTTCAAAACTGACATCAATTTAGACCATTGCCAAACATTGTGACACCTTCAGACATCCGAAATCAATGCCAGCGATTGATTTCAGGGATGTGACAGGCTACAAATGAACTCGACAAACAGAAGTTAAGCTAATTGGGTTGAGTTTAGGGAGTGCGTGCTTACTGTAGGTGCGTGAATGCTTTCTGCTGTCAGGGATGACATGAACTCAAAACAACCTTTCATTGTCTTGCAAATGAAGTAGATGTTTGCTAATACCAATATTCCCTCCAGATCGGGGGGGTCCACCGACATCGCGCTTCCTCACTTTGCCGTGCATCTGCCTAACTCAGCGTTATTATTGTTCGTGCATCTAATGGGTTCGGCGGTAGGACTGCAATGTAAATGATGCATCTGAGCCAGAATGATTTAAGAAGAACATCCGTGCAACACTTGATGAAATAAATGACCTCATTTAAAGAAATTTTCTCCTTCAGCAAATGCTGCAATAAAGCATGATTAGGGTCTCTATAAATTTGGAGGTAGCCTAAAGGTGAGGGAAGTGCATTCGGGAATTGCTGGTCAGCAGTTAAAATGTCTGAAACCGCTGGGAAAGCATACTGTGTAGGTAAAAACAAGAGGGAGGGAATGTGTGAAGTGCTCCTTCCATCAAGAATTACTGCCAAAGTGCCCTTTATGAAAGCACTTAACTTGTAGTTGCTTTACTGAAGCTATTTGGTGGCTAACTGTGGAGAGGTGTAAAGGTATGAGGCTCCCATGTGTGAATGTGAAACAGGTTGTTCCTGAAAAGAGCCTATGTGTCTTCCAGGTCGTCCTTGGGTAAATGAGGGTTAGAAAAAGACTCTGATCTTTAATGAGTGTTCAAGGTCTCCTCACTTCTTAGGAGGCAATATGTCATCGATATGGGAATCCAGCAGAACACGGTTTGCATCTTTTAGCCATTGAACACCAAGGACAAACATCATGGTGATTTGGTGTCTTTCTCCCCAGGTCAATGCACGCGACTTTGCCAAGGCCGACCATGAGGAGGCGGTGGTGGAGGCCATCAAGCGAGACCCCATCGTCGTCCAGGTTCTCCGGCGAACTCCCTCGGCCGCCGTCGCGCGAAGCCACAGCGGCACGCTGGAGGATGTGTGCGTGGCGGACGTTTGCACACAAACGGACATCACCTTCGAACACATAATGGCGTTGGCGAAGCTTCGGCCCGCGACACCGCCCGTCCCTGATATCTGCCCCTTCCTTTTGTCTGACAGGTGAGGTTTGCATCGACTAAAAGCTCAGCAGGATAAAAGGAGAGTCATTACCTCATACTTCATTATTTTTACAAATTAGCATGAAGTTTCCCCCGGGCTTCTCTCTTTCTTTTCACAGTAGTTGTATCGTAGCATGGAAACCCCCAGCATAGCTAAGTACCCTACAGTCATATGAAATAATTATGCAAACCTAAACCTGAACTGCTTGTGTGTGCTCCATCCATTTTCCTTGATGGAGCTTTAGCTGGGTGATTAAAAGCCAATGGGCTGATGGAGCAGGCATTCTGGCACTGGGTCCATTCCATGGCTATTTTTGGGGGACTTTGTTGGGCAGCAGATGAAATCAATTTGCCCTGTGAATCTACAAACCTTAGTCTTGGTCAGCTATTATAGAAAGGTAGGGTCAGACAGGCAAATTAGGGTAAATTTATGTTTTTTATGGTTATTCCTTGGCGGACAACAAATCCAAAGACAACCACATTGAGATGAGTCTTAACTTAGCCCTCTTTTCGTCTCTCCAGCTGCCACTCTATCCATACTATGGAGCACGAGTTTTACGAGTGTCCGGAGTACCTGTCGAGCACCCCAGCAGAGGTGGAGAGAGCGGAAGAGTTCGAGTATGAGGTATGGATTTGCATCTTTTGCTTTTCTGTGAGCGGAATTCAACATCTGATTCCCAAGGGGTTTTTGGATGCCGATTTTGTGGCAATGTGGCATAAAACACTCCAACAATTCAATTCTCAACAAAAGCTTTGCTGCCACAAGCGTGAACTATTTGGACACTTCATCAGCCTTTCTTTGCTGCTTTTATTTTGCCGTGTTTTTTCTGTAATAATTGGTACTCGGTGTCCTCGGCAGAAGAGGGGTTTGATAGTGACATGAAGATTAATGCGCCTCATATTGTATGAAGCCGTGGGGCATGCACAGCACAATACCTGTGCTCAAAATGCTGAATTGTAAGGATATTTGTGTGCAGGCTATTCAACTCCATTGAATAGGCTTAATTTTTTGCTATTGATGTCGCTGGATACGAGGCCACCGTCGCGGCCTCAGAGATAATACCCCTAGCCCTGAAGTATGGTACTCACAAGTCCCGCAACAATGCCAGGAAAATTGTCTACTCCAGTAATACAAGGAAATTGGCTTCTCCTTGTGAGAAGAGCAGCTTCTCTTCAGATTTGTTTTGTGCCGTGCAGCAAAGATGAAAGGCAATTCTTTTAGCAATTCTAACAAAAATAAAACCCTCAAATGAAAGGTTTCCCTGCTGAATTCAAATCTTGTTATCGACAGAGGGCGATCTTTAATGGACATGCCTCGTAGTCAATGGTCTGCGCCCATATGTGTCTCCACTGTCACAAATGCATCATGCCAGTCCTGTGGACCTCCAGGTCATGCTCAGTGGAAGTGATGGGCGATGGTTGTGACAGTCAGTGGTCCCCTCGTCTGGCTTAATAGGCACTTCCTGGTTCAGTGAACTGCACTGTGGGTCGTTAGGATTCCTCCGCTGCCAGCTGTGGCCTTACCTCACCGCATCATCTGGATGAAAGAGTCCTGTGTGTGTCAGCGTGTCGAGGATGGGTGTAGCAGGGGGGTCGAGGGCTTGTAATAGCGGTAGCATTGGGGTAAGGTCGCACACACACTCTCTGTAAAAAAAAAACCCACTCCCAGACGCCTCCCTTACCTCTGTCCATCCATGTGCATCAAACTGAAACATGAATGGCTTTCCTCTTGGATGAAACCGAATAGGGCTGCCATTCCCAGGGACATTACTCCTGACAGGTTTAGCTTCGCTTCTACCTAGCTATCCACACGGGTCCCACATGCTGTCATAATGCTCCTGCTACTTCAACCGGTCGTACCCAACTGTAATATTGATATATCAGTGGAAGACGTAGCAGACAGTAGAAAATGAGGAGCAAAAGCAAAGTTCACACAGGGAGAAACTACCATGAGGACTTTCTGAGGCAACAGTTGCAAAACATTTCAGACATGAATATCTAATTCCCTCCCAAAAGTATGCTGTATCGCGGCCGACTGTAATGAATTGTCTGTTTGGTCGCCAGTCCACACAGTGTAGTTAATGATGTGGCAAAAATCCACCGGAAAGCAGCCACTTAGCTATTTGCCAAAATAAATATGGAAAATTTAAGGATCAATGTCAAACGCAGAGTTTTATCAGCAAATAAACCTAATACCTATTGGAATTAAAGGGGTGTAAGACTAGCCAGCATGGAAAATAGTATAGAATAAGATTAGCATGTGGTGGAAGCATGCTATCACCACATGCTATCAAGCAGCGCATTATTGTTGTGATTGTAGTTTGGGGAATTTAAAAGACGGCCTTTTTATAGTCCCTGTCTGAAAATGTTGTTTTTGCACATCCCTCATTCAAAATGTAGGTTTTCCATAAGAACTCATATAAATATTCAAATTGAATTGCCATCATCACACTGTAAAGGGCTTACACCCTGACAGCTGAAAGGAGGGGTTAATGTTCATTAAGCCTGGCAGTAATAAATTTTGACTGAAACAACATAAGCATATTAAACTGAAATATTACCAACAGATGTTTGATGTAGCGCTGGAAGATAAGCCACCACCTGTCGTACGTCTTCATTTCTCATATACCTTTGGAAGCATGTGGCGAATGTGAGCTGTGCTGCTGAAAATTGGGGAAACACACAGCCGAATTAAATTAAGATGATGAATTCCATCATTTGCCACCATGCGTTACAAGCCATGTGAAATCATCGGTGCGCCATAATTCAAACTCCATAGTGGGACGTATTAAGATCCAATCATCGCTAATCAAGCCCACTCCCCCCTACAGTTTCAACCCCCACGGCTCTGTATATCTGGAGGACGTTCTCTCGTTGGATTCGCACCTCCATGCCCGACCCCGGTATTCCGGCAAAATCCGGAATATCACCCAATTTGCACTGACATGAAGGTGTTAGAGGACGTAGCCGTTAATTCCCTGTCAGTGTTTGTGTAAATCACTGCTAAACTCCTGAGAAGCGTGGGCAGTCGAGACCGCCGTTACTGTATTATAAACTCCAAACACAACCTTTCCAACCTTTGAAGGTCAGGCCTGTCGGCACAGGGGGTTAAATGCCACAGAAATTAATTACTTCCCCTGTCAATCTGCTTTTCTGGTTTCCCATGACAGAGGAAAAAAAAACAGAGCAGGGCTTAATTCTTGGCTCACCCCCCTCTTTACCCCATCCCCCTTATTCTTTCACAACTTCGCCTCACTGAAATGAATTTGGCCGTGTGGGCTTAATAAAGATTGCTCCCCCAGGAGTTATGTTTATGTGATTACATCTGTGCACAGCAGGCATCTCAGCATAGCTTGATGGGTTAAATTTTTTCCACGGGAGGGGGCAAAAGTCATCAAAGATCTGCCCCGCGTGAACGCTATTGGCGGTCAGCCAATAGCATGCAAGTATGGAATCACGTGACTACCTACTAAAAATCCTCAATTTAGTGAAGCCGTACATCTTGAAGCGTGGATAAGCAAGGGATTACTGTACTTTTACTAGTGCGAAAGCTAACAAATGGTAGCAATGAGGCTAAAGCTGCATATTTTTAAATTTATGACAATTAATTAGTTTTGTTTAGGCTTATATTTTAGTTAAATTTCGCTGCAAAGACCGTTTCACTTTGCTAACAGTTTATAATGATAACGATTCTAATGGATTGTTGTACTCGCTATTCAGTCTCATTTCCTGAAACGGCAGACCAGCTGTATGCTAGCTACTTGCAGCTGAGCATCATGGGAAGTTAGAAGTTACAGACTTCTCATTCAGAAAATGAAACATGCAAATAAATGCACACTTCATTTTATTTGTATGTGTTTGAACAGGAAGTGGAGTTGTGTCGGCAGAACAGCCAAGAGAAGCTCGGCTTGACGTTGTGCTACCGGACCGACGACGAGGAAGACACCGGCATCTATGTCAGCCAGGTAGAAACCATGTGATAGTGAATGAAAGTAACATTACCTCGCTTAACCATCCACTTTTGAGGGCTTGACAGTAATTGCTTCTTCCTTTCACACGATTATCAGCTCCAAAATAGATATTTATTGTGGCATAAAATAAAACGCTACACTCTGAAGAACCACTGGGGTATAACTAAGTGCTTCCTGATGAAGTTCGATAAAGACAATGCTGCATGTTTGTTAAATCAAGCCAGGGACCCCATTACCAGTTTCCTCTGGAGCAAGGATTGATTAGAAAATGGCATGAAATGTCATTTGAATTTCCATCTTTACATCCTGAAGCATGAAATAATCAAAATGACTTTAGGAGCAAGTAAAAAAAAAGAAAAAAGAAAAAAGTGTGCCTGGCGAATTATCTACTAGAAATGAGCCACGCACGGACAAAGAGGAAGTGGGGTTTGAAATGCGATTCCCATTCTGCCATTCACATCCATTCTCCCCCTTTAACATGTTTTAATTGAAGGTTTTAATTAGCTGTGAGCGACAACCATCTCCTTCCCCTCTGTGGAATTACACATTATCCCATTTACTGTATCCCCTCTGAATACCAAACGCACCAATGCTGATTATTTCTTAAACTTTAAATAAGTTACGCGTCAGACAAAAACACATCCTCTTGCAAAATTGTTGACAGGGCAAAATAAAAACTAATTATTGAATTATACGTATGCCATCATGGTGGCTGAAAACCGACAAACAGAATGAGTAAAGTGGATTTTGCGACTGCAGGTGTGCTTTCAAAGGCGTCTTGCACAAAAGAAAGCAATGACGTGAAAGGTAACACCTGTTAGATGGATTAAAAAGGATATAAACTGTACTATATTTAGCTCCTTTCGAACTGTAGAGCAGTTTTTCCTAAACCAGAAGAGTCAGAACACAAAACCCGACATGATGACAATCACAACTGAACCTCAAAAGATAGTGAAATCGGCCTCCCACTGTGAGAATGCAGCTATTGTTGTGTCTCTGATATGAGGAATAAAAATGCTAATTTCCCCTCATTAAAATGTAGGTGACTACTAGCAGAAGTGTGTCATTTGTTTTTCTTCTTAGGCTTGTTTTCCCACCACTGTTACTGTAGCTGTGCCTCTTGATCTTCAATGCAAGAACAAAGACCATGAAGGATACTGTTGTTTATCCACTGGGATGCTTTTTGTTTCCATTCAGTTAAAAAAAGAATCATGGCTGTGCGGCGAACACTTGAGACCTTTTTATTTCCTTCCACCTCTAATGCATGATGTCATGGACTTACATGTTGGACAGCTGTTATCGGCAGTTGCTAAATTACAAAAGGAGCGTGAATACAAGTCAGTACCTGGCTACAAAGTCAGGATCCAAACACGTGCACAGTCGTGCGACAGTGGTACATCAATAGCGTGATTGATGCAATGGTTTCTGTGCTCTTTTGTGCAGGTGGAGCCCAACAGCATAGCGGCCAGAGACGGACGCATCAAGGAAGGAGATCGGATACTACAGGTGTGTATTTGTGATTAAATTACACAGAATCCAGGGATTTACAGGACATCTAAAATCTCTCGACATCATTAGCAGGGTAATAAAATTAAATCAGCCATGTTTTTCAAAAGAGAATTCCACATTTGATTCTTTTTTATCTATGTTGAACAAACACGCCTCTATTTTCCAAGTCGTTTGCAAGGCAGCCTTTTTGGAAGATGGCCGAGTTTCCCGGGTGAGCGTATGTATATTTAATCACCTCATTTACCAGGGAAATTGAGGTCCCTTGCTACATTTACACCAGGCTCTTCATCATCCCCCCATAACTTCTCCTTTTACTAAGACTACAAGCATTTACAAGTGAATTGTTCAGGCCCTATACATTGCAGTCTAGCATAAGTAAAAATCTATTTTTTTCTGCATGATTTCATGGAGGGCAACAGATGCTAATAAAGTCTAAAGGTGCAGCACAAGGCTGTCTGTTGTCTATATAATACATTACGAAAAGGAAGTAAAATATAATCTCACCCCTTATCCATAACTCAATACATGTTTGTAACATAAAACAACCAACAACACCTTCTGCACTGATTGCCCACCTTCTGTTGAGTTGTTTCTGCCCCGAGGACAAATTTACACCTGCAGAGCAACACAACAGTGTAAGTTGTGCTGATGGCTCTCAGACCTGACAGGGCTCTGTTTGTAGTTTACCCTGAAAGGTGAGGTCATTGTATCACAGAGCAATATGTTTGTGTTCAAAGGAAAGGAAATAACCTTTGAAAGTGAGTAACAATTATTACATTGCTTTACAGCCATGTAGCATCGCATAAGAGGATACTTTTTTTTCTCACCTCATTTAGCAGCGTAAACAAACCTCTTATGTGGAATGCATGCATCCTCCAGACAGTTTATCCTTGAAAAATAATTAGAAAATTCCACTTGTATATCAAAAATAAGGGTTTGAGATGTAAAAGTGTACCATTATACAGTAAATCACATCTTGTTTCTTCTCTGCACAATGCCCCAATGTTAACAAACCACCATATTTATCGTGGACTGCAAGACTCTTGAGCATCTCCATTCTCTCCCTAAGGTGTATCTTAGTCCAAATAATGTGAATGATTGTGGGATGCAGGGCCTTCTGTTCTCCTGGCCCTATTATCTTCTTCTGACAGGCCCATTACTCTAGTGAGGGAAAGATGAACGCCACCTGTCAAAGAAGAGTTAATTGTGTCTCTGGATGTGTAGTGAGAACAGATTCTCGTATGGTCAGACGGGACTCTCGCCACCTTTACCCGGTGTACAAGCTATCTGGGTATTTCTGGATTGTGCATGAGACAACAGAAAGAAAGGAAGAATAGGGAAAGGGCAGGGTGGTGTGTGAGAGAGGTAATTACTTGTCTTGCAAACATTCAGGTCAGTTAAACAGAAAAAGAAACTGACAAAAGTCCAGATTTCTTGGTCATGTCGTTGGGGCTTTCAGTAAGTTTGTTCTCTTGAATGTGACAATCTGTACTTGTCTCTGATGCACAGATTAATGGCTGTGAAGTGCAAGACAGAGAGAAAGCAGTCGCCTTGCTGTCAAGTGAAGAAACAAGGAACATCATACTGCTGGTGACAAGACCAGAAATCCAGGTAGACATATACACACCTACACAAGCTCTACAATACCATGACAGCCAGTGTCATGTCAAACAGCAGGATGCTAAGTGTCTTTCCCTTTCCTCCAAACTGTCAAAGTGTGTAGGGCTTCCACACACAAAGAGACAGAGGGAGAGAGAGAGAAAGACAGGGAGAGAGCAGACTTTGACAGAATGTTGTGATTTCAGCTCGAGGAGGAGGTTTGGCTTGATGAGGAGCAACAAGAACTTGTGGAGAAGCTGAAGATGGAGATTCTAGAAGAGAGGAGGAAGCAGAGGGAACGTAACAATGACAGGAGAGATGAGGTGAGTAGAAGATACAAAAAAGTTCGATAAAAGGGTTGAGGGATGTCAGAGAAAGTGGGTGGAAAGGGGGTGGGAAGGAAGGAAGGTAATCCTTTGAGGTAAAATCTGAAGGAAATATCCTAGATGAATGGGAATACCAACATCACAAGGAAGGGAGGAAGATAGTAAGGATTCAAGTTAATATAACCTTACTATCATTTGGCTAGACTGGATTTTATTATGCCATCTTCAAATTCTTTCCTTCTACAGTCTTGGTTGGGTAACCAAAACACATGGTTAAAGTTGGGGAGTTTTCAATGGTACTCTGAGGAAATCATGAACTGTAATAATTTGCTAGTCCATGAAATTGCTTGAGAAGGACTAACTCTCCTTCATACACCAGCATCAAGTTGAAGAGGAGATGACAGACACAGCCACCTGCTCCTCCAACAATCAGGATAAAGACAGTGGGTTTGGACGCAGTACAGACAGTCCAGAGTACCAACCACTGCTGGCTAGACTCCACAGAAGTATCCCGACCCACTGTTTGAGGGACAGATGGCGAGCAGAGCATCCGCACACAAGACGAGAAACTGTGGCGCAACAGGACGCCCAAGGTCCAAGGACTAAAACTCAAGGCCATGAAGGGGTAGCCAGCATTCGCAATGGTGGAGGTGGGATCTTAGGTTTAGAGAATCGCTTCCAGCAACTGTTGGAGCTCAAGTGTCAAATCCGGAATGGAGGTGAATGTGGGGTGTACTCCATCCGACACAGTATAGAGTGTAGTCTGACGGAGCAAGGAGGAGGAGATGGAGATGACACAGATGATGTCGGAGCAGAGACTGGGGTAGAGCAGGAGTTGAGGATGTTGAATGAGGAACTACGAAGCATTGAGCTTGAATGTCAGAGCATAATGCAGGCGCATCAGCTCCGCCAGAAACATCAGCTGGATGCTTCACAGCCCATACACTCCCCAGGATGGAGCCCCAAAGACAGAGACAAGCGACGAGGCAGGTTAGCCGACATCCACGAATATCCAGAGAGAACAGACAGCGATAAGATCCGAGAGAAAGACAGCTCCAGTGCCTACAACACAGCAGAGAGTGCCCGGTCGACACCATTAGGCGTAGAGAGGTCACCTGACCATTCCCTGCAGAGACACATCAGCATCACCAACCAGAAAAACCTCAGACTGGCTTCCTGCACACCCTCCAGTCCCATTGCTATCCCCAAATCCCAGGGGACACAAAGTTGCAGCAGGCCAACAGACCCAAGTCCTGTTATCTCCAGTAGTCCAGACCAGAGCAACCCTTCCCGGTCCGAGTCAGACCCTGCCCTGCCTGCAGACGATGAGCGGTGTGAAAAGAAAGGAAGAACCAGAGAGTCCAGAAGGGGGCTTCCTTATGGTTCTTCATATCAGACAACACCCTATCATGGACAGGGAGGATCCAGGCAACTTCAGGTAGATATAGAGAAAAACGATGTGTCAAACTAGTGCTGATAGGCAAGGACAGTTTTGCTAACATGTTTTCTATGTTGCAGAGCTACATGCAGCTGCTTCAACAGCACTCATCCCTGGAGTATTCCCAGAGCCAGTTGAGTCTGCTCAGTGTCTGTCGAGATCCTGCACAAAGGAGCGGACGGCCCGGGGAACCTCGTCTAGAGTGGAAGGTCAAAGTTCGTGCTGACGGCACACGCTATGTGGCCCGGAGGCCGGCTCGTGACCGCATCCTGAGAGAGAGGGCACTAAGAATCCGAGAAGAGAGGAGTGGTGGCATGACCACAGATGATGATGCTATGAGCGAGATGAAGATGGGCCGCTACTGGAGCAAAGAGGAGAGAAAGCAGCACTTAGCGAGAGCCAGGGAGCAAAGGAAGAGGCGGGAGTTCATGCAAAAAAGCCGTCTCGAGTGTTTGAGAGAGGGTCCGACAAGTGGAGCCGAGGGCAGGAAGGAGATCAATATCTTGGAGCTGAGTCACAAGAAAATGATGAAGAAACGAAACAAAAAGATCTTTGACAATTGGATGACCATCCAAGAACTCATGAGCCATGGGGCAAGAGTCCCAGAGGGTTCAAAAGTCCATAACGCCTTCCTATCCGTCACAACCGTCTAGCAGATGTACCGAGTACTGCAGAACACCAGGTAGCCTGCATTTCAGGAACTACTCCATTACATTAAAAAACATTATCAGCTTGTGATATTATGTAAGTCACTGCTGAGGAATTCTGTAGCATACCTGAAGCAACTCAAGAACACTTTGACTCTATCATTTTAACAAAACCTCAGCCATTAAAAACCTGCTTTTACATTGGATTTTGCTACTGAACTGTCTTCCGATGGTGGAAGTTTTTTGGCAGCACATTAATTCAAACACATTCACATGGAAAAGTGAAGAACCAGCACTGTAACTTCATGAATGCTATGTATTGTGTCTCCAGACTCTCCACTGTTGGGTTTCATTGTGAAACAATTTTGCCTCACTCAAGGTGTCATTTTTTTTATAATGGGAAAAATACAATATTTTTCACATTTTGTAAAATGTAATTTTTTTGTAAGGAATTTTCTACACTGAACGTCAATGTACTGTAAACATTTGTAATTTCCTATTTAAGCTCATATCAACAAACCATTGAGGTCAGCATGGACACTTTTTTGTAGCCTACACTGTACGCCAGACCTACAGCAGAAACCTAACAGCAACAAAACACTACTAGAAAAGTCTGAACACTAATTTAAAGGACTTGAAACATCAAAAGTCACTGCAAAAGCTCATATTATTCATGAACGGTTTTACCTCAACTTGCATTTTAAGTGGTTGAACACCTGGTTAATTCAAACATTAACAAGTAGCTCTTGAGTCAGTTCCATTACTGCAAAAACAAATGTGTGTGAATTACGTTTAATGTGTTATATAGATTCATATTTATATTGTTTACCATTAATTCTATTTATTGTAAATTAATTTTTATGCTCTGTCTGACCAGTGTGGCCAAGACATTTCAAGGCACTGTCAAGAAAATGTACCATGTTTGCAGCCTCTTAACACAATTCTGCTGCTTTTCACTGTAAAGTTCATTGAAGAGGCCTTGAGTTCAGTCTTCGTTAATGGTGGCATTTGTAATAAAAAAAATCATCAGAACAAGAAAATTATACGATTTCACATTTAATTCATTTTAACCTTCACATATTAATCATTTGGGTAACCACCATTTAGACATTTTTGCTGCTTAATAGTAAAAAAAATTATTTATGATACATTTCCAGTATCATATATTATCATTGGGATGGGTGGAGGTTGTTTGTGTGTGATGGTGATGGAGGTGGGTTGTCCATTTAGTGAGGAGGGGGGGAATCAAAGCTAAACTAGACTCCATTTCAAAGCATAAAGACGACGCCGGCGTCTCCACATCCCCTGTCAATCTGCTGTGTCTGTCCACAGCTCAGTGAACTGAGGAATTAATGAGACATCAGACTAGCATCCCCAACACCATGCATGATATTAAATCAGGTAAGCACTGCACCCACTTTTCTCACAACCACCCATCTCCTTGTATAAAATCCAACCAGGTTATATTTGTGCCACAGGCTCTTTGCAGTCAATCTGGTATTATGAATGATTAATCCCAGTGTGCATAGCAAAGATAATTGAATGTACTTGAATGTTGACTTCTTGGTGGTAGCCTGTACTAATATCAGCTCGGATATCCATATGTGTACGAAGAACAATCGTATTACTGGTATACATGGCTTAATGCAGAGGCGTAGAGGCTTAGGTTGTATGCAAGCTTCAGGGATCAAGATATCAAATTAAAATTGAACACCTCCAAATAAGAATGTAGAATATGTTCAGGCAAGAGAGACCTTGCGTTGTTTTCATGTTTTGTAACTGAAGTCAACATAATTATTTGTAAAAAAAGAGTTTTTTAAGACAATTAAATACTATATTTAAATTTATATGATGAATGCACTCACTGCTAATTGCCTGATATCTGAGCACCCCTCCACTGTTGGAACATTAATAGAAAGAAAAGTCAAAGCTAAGTCTTTACCTGTGGGAGAGAATAGCATTTATCTCCACGGATGTCCAGACACTGGTGGAGGCAGCGGCCGATGACTCTGCTGACCCAGACGAAGCTGAAGAGGAGGATGAGGTGATGAATCTGGTGAATCTGAAACATGTGGGTGGAAGAGAATTACATTTTAAAGACAACATTATATACTGTATATATTGAAAACAACAAAAAACATTATAAATATAAATCAAAAGCAACAGCTTGGTCAGGATAACATTATTTTAATGCCCGGAGGAATCTTGTTGATTTAATAGTTATTGTCGGTGAAGACAGAGGTAAAAGTGTGTTGGAAACCTAAAAACTCTTTAGGATGTGCCACCAAACATTACAGGAATATATGAAACCAGTATATCCTCCCTTCCCTTCAATCATTCCTCTCATCTAGATCTACCTCATTCAAATTCCAACAGCTGAGCGGCCCGGCGCTGCTCAGCAGTACACATGAAGCAGCTCAGTATCCTGGTAGTGTTTAATCCTACAATGCCTTTGAAGCAGATGTGAATGTGTGAGACTAGAACAAAGTCTGCTTTATTTTATTTTTTTAAATCGAGACTCGCTTTTGACAACGTAACAGGAAGTAGGGTACTTCCTGTCCTGGAGTTTGCAGCAAAAAACACGAGGAAAAGTAGAATTCAATGAAACATTTCTAATTTGTGACGTTCAGCAATAGTTTCTCACTTTATCGGGGTGCACTGTCCCACACGGGATTACATAAAGGATGTCATTTGTAAAAAAAATTTCCACATTCAGCGAAGTAAAAGCATTTACACAAACAAAATTGCAGACCTACAGGCTCTCTCCTTACCCCTGGTAGGGTTCTCTTGGTGACAGCACAGCGATGACAGTTGGCAGCAGGTTATTATTTCACACATGAATTAATCAACTGCGACAGAAGCTGTGCAGCTTGAACGTAGACGCGTCCCTTACGTCTCCAGTCTGACAAAGACAGCCTCCAGCAGCATCCAGGGAGAGAGAGCAGTCAGTTCAATGGAAAACACCTGGGACAATTAGCTCTCTCTCCATGGCCCCATTTCCTGAACCCTCCCTACTCTTTCCTGTCACCAAAAGCAAATTGAATGGAAAAAAAATCCACATTTTTATCATGATTTTGTGACAAGATGAAGTAGTAGTGAGATATGGCATGCATTCAATTTACTAATTGGGATAAAATATTCTAAAGCCGAGATGAAAGAGCATTTTTCGAGCAGGTAGCGTTGGTATTGTGATTTATTTCAGGGTGAAACAGGCAGACAAGACTGAACGTCAGGAGGAAATTGATGTCGACATTGAAAAGCGGTCGTGTCGGAACAAACGTGAGGCATTACAGGGATGCTATTATTTTAAACGAGAGAGAACTTCCTGTCTGCTTCAAAAAACCTCCATCACCACCGTTCAGCGGTGCGGGCAGACACGCAGCTCCAACCGCACGAGGTGGGTTAATGATGACAACATGACAAACTGTTGTGGGGTGGCTAACGAATGGATCTCAGCTGAAAAGAAAAAAAAAAAAGATTTATAGGCGAATCTGATTGGTTGAAATTGGTTGGTGCATGCCTGTGTGTAATCCTGTGTGTTTGTTGTGTTTCGTAGGGAGGAAACAGATTATAACACAAGGTAATTGATTTTTTTATTAGCTTTTTTTAGCATACATATTATATAGCGGCACAATAAGATAATAAGATGTTTGTGATTTAGAAGGTTTAAAAAACAAAAAAAAAACAAGCCTCTGGGTGGAAATGGGTTCATTTGCATCTCCACACCTTCGCAAGAAGACCTGAATGAGTAATGGGGCCTCCCATCCCAGCCGATACCACTCAGGGGCCCCTTGAGCGTGGTAATCAACTCCCCACCGCTCCGGTTGAAGTTGGCGAGTGATAAACAGCAGAAGGCGGCGGTGTCACCAGGTTTTGCTCGTATCTATTTTGCGGTGAAGGAGGGCAGAACGCAGACAAATAAAAGTAAAGTAGAAACGAGTTCTCCGTCGTGCATCTGTGCAATCGTGAATGTTACCGAACAAACGTTGTTTATCGAGCCAACTGCAGCCAACTCTGTTATAAACTATCGCATGCAGCACAATCAAGAGTCTAACGGAGGAAATGACTAAGTACGGTGGGGTAATTACTGATAATTTTACATTCATTAAACCTCTATTCATGACCTCAATTATGTGCTAATGGCTCACTCAGACTTCCAATTAGCAAAATGGATATTTTTCACTATTTTTTCCATCACAAAGGACGACAAACTGTACTCTTGTGGAACTTCAGTCAGTTTCAAAGATAATTTTCACCATTTTTCTCTGCATTAATTGCACTCTAGGCCTTTTTCCACAAAATCTGTGTTATGAACTAGATTTTTACTGTCTTGCTCCAAGGCCCGTCTGAAAGGAACTGTGGTATTGAAATATTTTGGGAACATCTGGCGTCAACCTTGCCACCCATGTGTCTTTTACAGCTAGACCATTCCCTTCCCGCTCATTTTAAGCGAAACAGAGAAGCCATTGTCGGGTTCCAACCGATGAGCAGCTGGCCATCGCCACCGCAGACAATGCGACATAATAGCCTCTCGCCTTAGAATGGTACCTCTTGCCGAGCTGAGAGAGTAAATGTGGCTCAACTTGTGTTTAATGGGCAATATAAAACATTCAGAGGATGGGATGGAACACAGATAGAAGACCTGGGGTAGCAGGGAGTGAAAAAATCGACAGCGGCTTTACAGGATTTTTCTGAGGGGAAGAATGGAGACCCTACCAAAGCTTAGCCGTCGCCTTTTGATGATTTTCTATTGGATGAATTGAAAAACTTGGCATGTACTCAATACAGTCTTTATTATGCCTCCATGCTGGAAAAAATGTTTCTAGGTCACGTGTAAATTCCCCCAATTCATGTAATTTAATGTGTAGTAAGTATTAGGCTTTTATTGTGAAAGGTCAAGATCAAAACAACGTGATACTTCTGTGTTTTATTGTTTATCAATGACCATATATACTAATAGACATACAGTAGTGCTGCCATGGTTTGGATTTGGTTTTTCCAGTTTTATTTTGACAGATTTTTTTTTTAACTTCCTCCTTATAGTTCATTCTTTGCCAGCCATTTGGTGTTGTCTTTATTTACTGAGTTGGAGACAGGATATCACCCAGCTAGGATAGTATAGATGCTTGGCAGCACAGTTTATTCCAGGATATTAGACAACTAAATATCTTTATGTATAATATAGTATAATATGAAACATTAGCATCGATATTGTCTCAGTAAAGATATTGAGAGCTGGTTGCAGCTTGAGTCATAATCCAGCCTATCTGACACCTGCTTTACCCTGGGAGAAGCATCCTCTGTCTCGGCCTCTCCTATGGGGTTACAGCTTTGGTTTGCCGGTGATGTGTTCAACTATTGATCTGGCTGACTGCTCCCTATCTTTCCCAGTTATTACTGGTTTACTGCAGGCGTCCTGATGGGCTCAGCGGTTTCAAGTGTTGCGTTGGGAATACTATCTCTGCCATGCTTGGGGGAATTCAGCTTTTCTTTAGCAGAGAAGGAATGGATGAAAAAAAAATCTTTTTCATACAAAATAGTTTTCTATTAAATGTTCACTTAAAAGGCAATAATTCATCTCAGTAACATAAGAATGGAAGTATGAATGAAATATTCTGTTGTTCAATGCCAGGCATCCGTTTAAATACCGGCACAATATTCACTTTCTCTTTGGAAGCAAGCGCTGCATTTTCAACAGTAATTTGATAACCTGTTGTTAAAGTGGCCAAATCAGCAGCAGGGATTCTAAGTCATGCTAACAACATGACCTTGTGTCAATATCAATCCACCCTCCTACCGCTGTGAGTTGCTATATGTCAGAAAAAGATCTTGCTTAGGCCATAATTGATCCAGATCTTGATCTGTAAGTTAACATTTTACCCTGATCAAGTTGTCAGTTGTTGCAGTTCATTAAAATTGAATGATTTAGGTGGGAATAAAAGACCACGTGGCAGAAATATGCAGAAAATGACTGAAAGCGTGGATTAAATATGAAAGTAAAAAAGAAATCATTTGCATTGTGGTGTAGACGTCTGCGGATCCTTTTAACAAAGTCTATCGACCATATGGATCACTGGATACGTGAAGTGTTTTCGCCAAGCCACTCCATCCTCCATGAAAGGCTCCCACGATGGCCTTCTTGGAAACGGGAGCCCTAACCAAGTGTCATTAAGGCTCTGATGAAAGCAAATTGATTTCAGTGGCAAGAGGTTTTTTCCAGAAGGACAAGAGTCTCTGTGAGATTATCTTATACAAGGAAAAGGATGTGTTCCATTTATTTATTTATCTTTCCTCCCATAATGCACAGATGGTGCTGCCTCCTTCTACAATCCCTGTGAACCTGTGAAAAATGAGGAAAGGAAATTAGACCAAAAAACCGGGTCCCACTCTGAGTAATTGGTCGGGTTTTACAAGAGGCTGCGCTGAGCCGTCGCTGGGATTTAGGAAAAATACCAAACAGCAAATTAACAGTAAAGGCCATAAAAGGTGTTCCATCTGTGTTGGCTTTACACTTGTGACAAATTAGATGATTATTTCCAAATAAAAGTCTCAAAAGGTGCCCCTGACAACAGCCTCGGAGATCGACCTGCTCAAGAACGAGGCAACAACTGAGCTAAATGCTAATTCGCTGACGTTCGCAGGTATTGCACACGCTAACAATTTTAGTTTTCGCATGTTATCATGCTAACGTTTATTAATTAACAAAAACGCACGGAATGAGATGGATGGGAATGTCATGTACTGCGCAGGTCATTAGCCAAAATAATTTCAAGCTAATGGCACGAGATGAACAGAAATGGAATCATCAAAGTTATTAGAATTCATCCTGGGGGGAGCATTAGTCATCCGTTGCATATCTTGACTGCTGGATGTGTATATAAGGAACAATTAAAGGATAAATCAGTTTGTTTCTCCCTGCATTGATGGATCTGTTAGCGTAAACACAGCTATCTCAGATATTCACAGTTCATGCTCAAATTTCTTTCTGGTTTCACAAATTCCCCTTTGGAATGAATAATTATTTCATGAAGTCATTAATTATTAACTTCATCTCAACTCTCCTTTGCCAAAAATGTGAACTTAAAAGAAATTTAAATCCTCTAGATAGGGTGTGCTGTGGTGTAACAAGGCCTGGACGACTCATTCTGTCATAACGGTTGAGAACAGCGTGTAACTATTCAAAAGTACACGTCCAGACGTATTTTACAGCAAATGAAAGATGTTTTGAAGGTTGAAGTCTATAATAGCTTCATCTAGGAAAAGGAAAGTGAGTGCAAATAAAGGTAAAAACCCAAGAAACCTCAATGAATATCAAACGACTTTAGAACCAGAGAAGCTTATTTGAGAACATGACAGGGACGCGTACGCGGTGAAGATCGATTACGCTCATTAACTGCTTCAAACAGAAGAGCTCTGTAAATATCAACTGAACCGACAGTCAATAAAGACAAACTCGGCGAGTTCCATGTGTTGTATTTGTCTCCAGCGCTTAAAGAAAAAACTTGCAGCCGCCTTACGCGATGATCGATTGAGTCGCGGTTGCGAATTTGTCGCCACTCGGCCGCGTGGACAGATTGCTGTTGTCAGGCGGACCCTCTAATGATTTGACGCTGTAATATTCTCTTGTGTAATTGCTATTTGACAAAGTGAGGCTGAGCAGTGCGTTGGTCTCCACATCTGTGCGTGAGTTTGCAGAAATGTCTGCAAGGAAAGCATCGTGGTTCAAAAAGCTGGAAATGTAGAACTGTCTCTGCAAACAGCGGGACATTATTGTCGTTCCTGAAAACTGTAAGCAGACAGTCGATCAATTCACACTTTTATTCAAACCCCTTCCAAAATTCAACGGGTTTTCCCCTGTTTTATGTCCAATCTTGAGTCGTCATGGCATTTTTAATCTTCATACAGAAAAACAAACTAAAAAACAAACATAGTGAAGTAAATACGACTCCCACCTCCAAATGTTGGTTTATTTTTTGTTGTTACGAACGGACAGAAAAGTCTCCTTATAATTCAAGGTGTTCCTCTCCTGCCCGGCTTAAAATCTCGGTGCCTTTCCTTTTCCCCAGATGGTAGCCCCCCTGCAGGGCTCTTTGTAATCATGTAATCAATTCATTCACTAGATGGAACCTGCTTAAATCTCCCTTACCTCTCTGTTCTCCTTGGGGTGTTGAGGCCAACCGGTAACCGATAAGCCAAGGTGGAACAAATGCAACACATCCCCCAATCCTTCATCGGGAATCGAGCGAAAGACCTGAGGAACGCCACGGCGGAGAAAGATTGACAAGACTATTAACAGCGAAACGCCGCAAACGTGTGTGTGTACAAACATGCACATGTACACATATATGCTCGTGCAAACACGCTAAGGGCACATGTAGACAACTTCTATCTCTTGGGGCCTTTACTTTTCTCTCCCGGTGTGTGAATCACGGGGGTCCACCTGTCTGCGATGGGAGTCAACACACAATCTAAATGCAAATGGTTAACGGTTTCTTCTGTAGCCCTCAGCCTCCAAGGATTCCACACACTCCCACCAGACATTCAAACCTTTATTAGCTTAGAAGGGAGACGATCACAGGTACGATCAAATAATTAAAGCTGCATTTTGAAACCCTCTATTGTCGCCGCTTCTCTCTGAAGGGGGCTGAGAGTCTCCATCGCTTCAAGTCTTTGTTAAGTCCTCTAACAAAAGGCGCTTATTTGCTTGAGTGTTAATATTAAAGGCCCAGTGGATATTTCACATTGTATATTGTAATCATCTTCCCTGTGACTTGCTTTTGTAAGAGTTATTCCAATACGTATTTGTGTCTCTCCCTTCTTTGCAAGCTGGAAGAAAAGCTTAATTACATTTTAATGGTGGTGTAGGCATTTAACCTTTTCTGACACCAATATATTAGCCGCTCTCCTTGTTCAATATGAACACCAGGGAATATATCCTCAGAGCAAGACCAATTACTGGTGGCCACTCTCTACTCGCTCGCTCATTGTGTGACGAGTCCGACACAGAGGAAGCTGTTTCTAGTGGGTTTAATATCGAGTTATCTCTAATACTTGAGGTAAAATTTCTTTTAACTGGTAATTAAGGTGATTTCAAGACCCCGACTGGGACTGGAGCATGACGATTCCAACACTTCTTTACGAGATAGGATGATATAATCTGTCAGGAAGTCTGGAAACAGACGCTGGTGGCGGCGGCCGATGACTCTGCTTATGATTGGATGCATAACAGCAGTATGAAAGAGAGGTAGAGACAGAAGCATTTTTAAAAAGACAGCAGAGAGGGAGGGTGTGGCAACTTTTAGAGGGTTTAGAGGGTAATTATGCAAAAATATAAAGTTGTGGAAATAAGCCTCGTAAGGCCTTATATGAAAGTAAAGGTTGAAATAATAGCTCATATATACCGAGTTATCAAGTCGAACGCTGCAGGCATTGAACTTCTGCTCTCAGCCTTTTCTTTTTGAATAATTCCTCACTTACTGCATTAATTATTCCCTTCGTGGTGCTTCTGAAAACACACACACACACACACACACAGGAGTGGGTTATAGAGACGCTATTGTGTGAAAACAAAAATGTATTGATTTTAGCGCATTCGCCTTCTGATGATGAGAGACTGTTTATGAAGTTGAATCTGAATGCTGGGAGGGCCCGCCTCCTCCTGTGAAGTGTTTTCTAGTTTTATTTCTTTTGTTTTTTGACATGCGTCCCCAAAGACAGCCAGAAATGCTAGCTTAGTTAAAAAAAAGCTACCAGAGGGCAAGAAGCAGTGACGAGAAAAAGGAAAAGAAAAAGAGTTTAATGTACTTTGAAGCACAAGGAAGACAAACCAGATTGTTGTTGTAAAACTGCTCAGACGTCTCGCCGTTAAGCGTCCCGCCACTTCCCTTAAACAACTCAACGCGTCACCAAAAACGACTGATCCACCTCCAGGCTCTATCAACGCATTGAAATGGAAGCCCCACCCTTTTTTTTTTTTTTTTTTGTGCACGGTACGCATTCCTGTGTCGCGCATCTGTCAAATAAAAAAAAAAAAAAGGGAGGGTATCCTCCCCGAAGCGTTTGCAGACACCTCCATCCAAGGACAAATCAATTAGCGTTGAATGACAGGCAGATGGTTTTTTTGAAGGACGTCTGCACCTGTGCCTCAGGTGAGAGGCGTCGGAGGTAACTGTCAAGTAGGATCCTCGTCTGAATGATTCTCCGATGTCATCCACGCACTCGCCCCCCCCCCCCCCCCCCCCCCGAGAGCCTCGGCTCATATCACACGCCACAAACAGGGCAGCTTCCAGTCGGATGCAAAAAGTCGTTGCCGAGAGAAGAGGAGGGAAGAGGAGTGAATATTTCATATCCATACTATCAAACTGAATCCTTGATAAGCGCTTTTTTTTTTTAAATTACCCCAGGTGATGCTAAAGAGGCTCCACGGAAAATGTTGAATATCTGTGCAACTAGATTGCAAGACTGGAAGGGTGGGGGTGGGGGGATTGAAATGCAAATAATTCACAAAAATTACAGGAAAAAAAATATATCAAAAGGAGATCGTACGTCGCATTTCTCAGCGGTGTAAGCCGGCTAATCTTTTTTTGCTAATCGCATACGTACAAAGGGAACGGCACATGAAAGCGGCTAATTAGGTGATTCTTCCAGGCGTCTTTCATTTTTGCCTTCCGACTGATGAGATAACAGGCTAACCAAATTAGCCTAGCTGCTTATCTGTAGGTAACCAGGACAACCATTTGGCTTGTTAATAATTGAGGTACAGGATGGGGGTGGGGGAGGGGGGCGGGTGCAGAGGCGGCCATTTTTGAGACGCTGTGACTGATGGGAGTGATGGAGAGCCTGGAAGCTGAGGGAAAGGCGTATCACTTAAAAGAGCTATTGTTTCCCATTGAGCCATAATTAAAGCACACAAAGACGCAAGGATGTGGTACACATGTGGCTAGCATCGAGAGACAAAGCGCTATGGACCAAAATGCAAAGATAGGAAATCATTAATTATAAGACACAATGGCAACCTTAAAAAAAGCAAAACAAAGGAGATTGATTTTGTATAAATTCAGTCCCCTCTCTCCGGGACCGTCGCTAGCCTTTTCACGTAAGCAAAATTCCAATTAAAACGACAAGATATTTGGGATCCTGAATTCACATGTGGCTCATATATCTTCTCTAGTTGCTATCAAAATATTCCCCTCACTTTATTAAGCAGGCAGGATGCAATCATGGAAATGGACTCTGCCAAACGGATCCCAACGCCGGCTAATTGAGATTCATGGCTTTAAACTGCAATCAGATAGTGTGATTAAGTCTTAGCTTGTCCAGATCTTTAAATCACAGCTTCCCCCTCCCAGCGCATCATCCTCTGATAGCCCACGTCTCATCATTTCATTATTAATCTCTCTTTGTTTTGGAGCGCTGTTGCTCCCTCGAGGGTTCAGACTTGGTTCATGCTGTAAATGTAAATAACCTATAGCCACTCTCTGTCTTCGGCGTGTTTGATGCATGTTGTCTCAGTTGCATATTGCAAATATGCTTAAGATCACAATGACAAACGTACCAGCGTGCACACCTACTCAGGCTCGAGTGCGTTTGGTCACGTAGATCGGTGCATGTAAAACAAGACGAAATACAAATAAATACTTCAGATAGCAAATTAAAAAAAGGGTAAGAAATTTATTTTTGCAGATATTTGTTGAGACTAATCGTGATTTCAAGCTTTTCTGTGTTTCCGTCTAACTCATGGAAGACGTCATTTTGTCTACGTTTGCTCACAGTGTGTACAGCAGTACCAGACAAACTGATGTATGGACCTTTGCCACGTGTTTTGGATTGGGCTTTCCAAAGCACAGATTGGACCAAATTACAATTACAATTACCAGCAGACTGACCATCCAACAGGATGACATTGCCATAGAGTGCTGATTGCAAACCGGCGTCCCGTGGGCCATACGATGCCCGCCAAAGCGCCCCCTTTGGCCCCTCGGAATATCAGCGAATTCAGATGCAAGGATCTAATGTTATGGCTTTGGTCCATTCTGACAGCGATCGTCAATTAGTTTGCCAATCTCGGACAACTCGATAAAAAAGTCTGTATTGCGGAATTGGATTATTCCGCACTGATTTTTTTTTCCAACTCCTCTCCATTTCTTGGATCCTGAATCTCCCAGACTGGCCATCCTCTCCAAGAGCAGGAGGTTTCTCGTCTGTTCGATGCAACAGGCATAAGAAGGTGAAACGTTTATGGGTTAAAGGTAGAACGTTACAAATACGCTGTAATTATTCTTTGGACAGCTTCCACATGGCGAATCCTCAAAATGCAAATACTCTCTCATATTTTGCGCATGTTAATAGCCGAAATGTTTGTGTCTCTGATTTGCAAGTGCAATTTCCAGTAGATATTGAAGATACATCAACTCTAAAAAGCTGCCTGCATCGTTACCAGGAAAAGGGAAGTGACCTTGCCTCGCCATAACAGCTTAATCACTGTTGACCATTATTGAGAGCCCGAATCGCCAGTGATCAAAATTTAAAGCTTTAATCAGCATCGGGCCTGATATAAACGCAGGGTTGACGATTGAAATAGAGTCAGCATCCACAAAGAGTGTCTCTTTTTACGATGGCACTGAATCAAAAAGGAATTAACCACTTTGCAAACACAACATAACTGTGATGGGCTGCGGATAAATTAGGATTAGGAATTGCCATCACACTGCATACATGGATCATTTTCGTTGCCATCTGGTTTTATTGCCCCCCAGTGAATGACGAAATGGAGGGTCTTCTTTTTTCTTTTCTTTTTTTTAGCGAACAGTAAGTCCTACCACCTGTCCGGTCAAATGATGTCATCTCCAAATGGAAATCTCCCCACATTTTTGCATTGTATTTCATCAGATTTATAAATACAACTCGAGCCAGCTGCGCTACTGAAAACGCAGGAGTGTCTTTTTGGCTTCCAAATGCTAATTAAATCATAAATTTAATCTGGGCACGATAAAAAGAGCAACATCCCATATCTACAATCAGGATAGGTGGAGTGGAATTCACTAGAAAAAAGGGAAGTTCATTCATCTTGACTCTAAGAACATTCGTCTGATGGCTCATCACGGCCAAACCTAAAAATAATTTCACTTCCAGTCGTTAACCTGGAAATTAAAGGGTCTTCAGGAAGTAGACTCATCCCGTTGGACACTGGAGTATTCAGGGCATTGATTTTGCTTCTATTTCACCATCCCAGATGCTGTCAGAAAAGAACGCTGAAGTCATCACACCGTCATCGACCTTGACTCCGGCGTGACTTTTTACGCAACGTTTGAAACGCGCGTCGTCTGCAATTGAGACGTTCCTTGTTCCAAAACCACATGAATCACAAAGAATCTTTTTTTGGGTTTGCTTTGTTACCCCTGTTTTTCCTCCATCTGTGCTCTCAGAGCCCAGAATGTTTTCTCTCCCCGGAGTGGCGGCGATCTGAGCGACAGACTCGGTCTGCTGCTTGCATAAACTGTCAGCGCTGAGGATTGTGTGTATTCCCAGATCAAAGCCAGGCCTGTCTGAGCAGCTGAAGTGCCCTTAATATGTTTGCCTCGGCAGGAGGATCCGCAGGCTGGTTCCTCACGTCTCAATGCTGCTGCTTCATGACTGGAAAAAGATGCTTTTTCTCAAGGGGGACCGATTAAAAGGCCATAACTGCTTTCAATAAATATGTAAAACATTACTGTATGTGTATTTTTAAAATGCCATTTAACGCTAAAATACTGTTTCAATACACATATATTGTACTTGATTATTAGATTAATTATAATGTAAAGCTGTCCAGTTAGTTTGGTAAGTTAGCAGACTAGCCAACTAGTTCGAGTCCGTCTTGTCTTGTCATACCAGGTTGTACCTCTAGAGGGGGTAATCCGATGGTTTAAGTTGAAAAGTGTGAACTCTGACTTTATTTTAATAAACAAAATACACTCACTAAATATTCAAGTGTCCTTTGATATTCCTTACATAGTGTTAAACTCATTTTCACCGAAGGCCGCATCAGCATAACGGCTGTCCTCAAAGGGCCAGATGTAACTAATAAATGTAACTAAATGTAACTCAATGTAATGTAAAATTCATGTAACTACTCTTTAATGTTAAGTAATTCTGAATTTATCACTTATTCAAGTTACAAGCACTACTGTTTGCCTATTGCTCTGCTATAACATCTTATTATATATCCTTTTTGTCAATGTTAAAACGGGCTTAGTTACTGCATGGTGGGAAACGTAGTTTTTGGTCAAAGCACACTTGACCTACTTATTTTTAGACACTCTGACCTTTTATGCTCTCGCGGGCCACATAAAATGATGTGGCGGGCCACATTTGGCCCCCGGGCCATGAGTTTGACACGTGTGAGTTAGTTTCTTTACTAACTTACTTTCTACTCTTGATTATCAACCCATTTTCAACCAAATTGTTTACCTATGTGGTTCGGTTGAAATAATTTTTTAATGCAACAAGTAAGATGAGGGGTCGTGTCGTAATACACATATATGAAGAGATTGAAGAAATCCCCCCTGACTGTTAGTGAAACGGCAGGTGTTGTCTTTGTTTTTCCTTCCTTAGCGTTGCTTCTTCCTGACCTTTGCATTTCCCTTCACTATCCTTCCTTCCCACAACTCCCCAGGCGGTATGAATCCATCTTTGAGGTAAACCAGGTTCCTCCATCATATCTTTCCCTACATGTCCCCACGTTTGGAGACCTCATTAGTCCCGTGCGATGCTATCAGCGTTTGATCACGACCATCGGCCTCATATCCCCCCGCCCAGGAAACATCAAGAGCGCCGAAGCCCGATAAACATCGCCGATAAACTTTGAATGCATTTGATTAGGGGGAGACTTGGAAGGCTTCCAGGATTTCTTAGCATTAATCACCATGCATTTAACTCGGTGAAATAATTCAGCAGCCACAAAGCGGTAGAGCACATGTAATGCTAAATGAATGCTTTTACCTGGGGAAATAATGACGCTCTAAGTAGGCTGGGAGACAATGGAGCATTTAGAGTCTTTAGAGTTAGTCGCATTCTGGATTCATGTGCTTGTGTGTGTTTTCTTTGTATATGGCGCACTTTAACCTGTCCATCACTTTAGGAAATTGGAAAGAAATGGGCCTTAATTAAAGGAGTGGATCCTCATCGTCATGGGAACAGATGCGACAGGGTGTGGGTGACGTGTTTTTTGCCGCCTTGAGAGGTTTGAGAATTACATGGTGTGACACACACAAGCTCTCATCAATTTGTGACAGACACCCCGGCTTCATCTTCACGGCGCTTTAGAGCATCACGTGTGCACAAGCAGATCAATAGGTGTTCACTATAAAATGGACCCAGTCGTAAATGAAGGTACATGTTATTTACGCAAATAAACCTCGGTTGTCATTGGCAATACAATATACACGCTTTTTTGATGTGATGCGTAAACATTGCATATATTCCTAAAAGCACTTTGAGTGCATGCACTATAAATAAAGACATGGTTATTACAGGTTATAAATACCTTTTTATATATTCTACATCTTGTTTGTTGCTGCTAAATAAATACTTTATGTGCTTTTCATCAATGTTTTACTTCCGTTTGTTATAAAGGGCGTCGGATAAAATGAATTTATCCACCGGAATAAAACTGATATTACAAGCTCCAACTTCTTGCTATTAAAGCGAGTGACAACAGCAAGATTTCATGCTGTGTTTGTCAATTCCATACCGCTGTTGCGGTTTTGATTTGCATCTTTACATTAGTCGGGGTTCCATCCAAATGTTTATCAAACGGATGCTGAATTTTGCGAGCAACAAGCGAAAGAGAAATTGCAATTCCATCATGGTTGAAGCACCAGTAAAATCTTGTGAAAAATTAGGAATACTAGTATTAATTTTAATTCTAACTACTGAAAATGGAATAATTAATTCATAAATTTGTGTTTTTCTCTGCAAAAATCTGATTCTTTCATCTGTCTTGACTTTTTCTAGTTTCTTTTGGTTATTTAAAGTATAATCTTTAATTCACAGTTGCTTCACTTTTGCTTCATCAGCAAAGAATAAATCACTATTAGGAATTTCTGGCGTTTCCAATCTGTTGCTCCTGAGTCGAAACTGAAAATGCATTAATAGCAGGTAAATAAACCCCTCCTATTGCACTCCTGGTCTGTGCTATCTGATATTTGGAGGTGAATCAATGGATAAAATGATAATCGATAAATAAAGGTACACCCTCTGATCCGTTTCCATTGTTTATAAAACAATCGGTTTTATTAAAGTCTTGCTGGTTTATCCGTTCCCCTCTTGTCTGAATATAAAAGAAATCCATAATTCACCCATCAGCCATAAATCTAGAGCCTCTGAGAGGTGTGGTGAACTATATCGATCGTTTTGATGCGATGGCACCTATCAGTGGGCGGGATGTATCGATCAGCGAGTGAACATTTTGCCCTAAAGGGTTGCCAAACTGAAAAGAGGTAAAATGGGCAGGTGTAAAGATCTGAGCAGCTTTGACACGGGTCACACCGGGTCAAACATCTTCAAAAACTGCAGGTTTTTACTGTTGACACCCAGAATCAGGGATTTGAACCCACTTGGGGCGTGCTGTACTTCCATCTTTTTCTCTCGCTCCTCTTACTTCCTGCTCACAACGACAAAGAAATGCAAATCAGATCCACTCCTTAGCGGTGATTTATACGTGAACATGTTTAACTGCCGCTGCTCCAACCTCCAAGCTTAACACAATGAACGCTGCCCGGGGGGACCCTAAACGCACCACCAATATCTGACGCACACTCATGTGCCCCACCAGGTTGATATTGTGCTGCTAAGCATGAAGTTTCTGTCACAGGAAACCGCTGTGTACGCACACACTCTTGGTTAAATACTTTTACAGTCACTGCTTCATGCATACATTCACGAATATATGCAGACAATAGCCTGAAACTTCCCTCCAGGATGGCAGGTAATTGCCATCTATGGAGGTGAGGGGGGGGGGCAGGTGCTTCTACAATAGAGTGCCGGTGTCCAGGCAGGCTCTCTATTCAATGCCACCATAATTACCTAATTGAAATGCTCACAGGGGAAAGACAGTGTGTGTCTGACGGAGAATATGTGGACCGGGGTAAAAACGAGAGAACGCAAAAGATAAGCTCTAGGCTTTTGGAATAAAACGCTCCTACCACACACACACGCACACACACACACACTGATGACTGTAAGGACACACACATTCATGCTGCCACAACACTATGTTTTTTGCGATATTCCCATTAGCGCATGTATGTGGCCACACAAACCCACTCTGAGGTATTTTCTGAATCAGATCACTCCCGGGGGCAAATAATGCTGAGCTGTGATTGAGGGACGGAGTGAGCGGTAATGGGAAATCTATTGTACGGTGAGGATGTGGCAGGGGAGAGAGGAGGAGGAGGGTCAGGGGATGTTGGGATACAAAGGCGGCCCGGTCACTCTCATTTCTGATGTCGGCCAATCTCGACGCCTCCTCGGCTCGGGCTTTAAGTTTCATATGGGATCTATAGATGGGGCCGAGCAGATGGAGAGAGGTGTGTGTATGCATACGTCCGGTCTTTAAATGTGTATTGTGCACATGTGCATATAAATGTGCAGCTTGGTGTTCCCATCCTGCTAACGTTCGCTACGGAAAACGGACCAGGACTATTACTCTGTGCACTGATTAAAGAAACATTTCAAAGTGATAATTTGTCATTTTAGAAATGTTGTTAATCGTGACGAGGACATTCATGCTAATCTCAATCCTGCTTTAGCTTAGTTTAGCAGCCAAAGGATTAAAGCAGAATTTAAGAATCCCTCCTGGTTTAATCCTTGTAAAGATTTAAAAGTGTAAGAAGTTACTCTTTGTGTAAATTTCTGTTCAACCAACATGAATATTATCCATAACTTACTCTAGGATTATATCTTCTTAGCTTATATATTTATTATATCCATACAAAAAACAACTCTTAGAGAGACATTTAAGCTATATAGTTGGCTGTGTTGTTAGCTTTGCATTTAGCACCACATTAATTCAAGTCTTTAATACTGTCAAGAGGACACCCTGCTACACTTATCATAAAGCTAATCCAGGTGTGAAAACCACTTCAAAATCCTACTGACATCTCATTTTGTCACAAGCCCTCAATAGCATCTCATTTGACAGGACAAAAACTTCCTGTTTTTGTTCTTCTTTGTTCTTACAGCCACTTTGTCTGGGCTCTCATTTATGCTTGCGGTCTAGCACAAAGCAAAAGGCTCGCATCCCCAAGGCTAGCATTTCAGAGCAGCCACAGCCTCGCACTCCTAAAATGCTTCAAGGTGAGAACTCCTGCTACGCAATCCTTCTTTGAAACCGTCCTGTTGTTGCAATTTCTAGTGCAGCATAAAAATAAAAAAAAAACAAGCATGTTTGATGCGCATTTTGGGTATTTTTGTATTCTCAGTGTGGTTGGTCTTTGGAAGTTTGCTTGTTCTCTTAAGGGTACAAGAAAGAAGAAATAAAGGCACAAGAAACTGGGTCAGGCGCCGAGGTGGATTTCAACTGTGGATTCTTAGAGAAATTATGTGCAAAGATTTTAAAAAAAAGAAGAAGGAATGCAGGACGGGTGGCAATGGGGTAAAATGAGGGGACAAAAGGAAGGTACGAGTGTAGAGAGAGAAGAAACATTCATACGAAGGATGAGGGGTGAATGTGATGGAAAGCCTGATAAGGACGGGAGATTCAAGAGCGCAAGATCCCCGGGAAAAAGAGATCTTTGGCGGAGCGCTGGACAAACATCCTTTGGCTTGGCCAGGTGGCGTTTGTTGTGTTGAGTCTGATGAACAGACATGGAAAATAAACTGTAAAGAACAGCAAATAAACCAATCTGCCAAAAAAAACCCAAAACCCATCACTCCTCCCGCCTTCATCACCCCGCGAATCACAAAAGACGACTCGTGTCAATGTGAGGAAAGATGTCATATTCCTTTCCAGCAAGCATCAAACGCACCCCGGAGTCGCACCCGTGTAAATATGAAGCGCACATGACGTGAACGTTGACTGTGATACTCTTTTTTTCTCTCTCATCTCCTACGGCAGTGATATGTGGACCCCATTACAACATGTAAATGACCCCCCCCCCCCCCCGCTGTGCAGTCTAGGAGAATGATATAGCACACACACTTCAACACGCAACTATGTTAAATATATGTCTTCAACATGCGTGCATTATGCATACACATGACGGATGTGTCGGACTCAAGCTGTCAGGATTAGACGGATGTTACTTCGCTTTTCCACGTGGGAAGTCACACGAAAGAGAGGGAATTCCACTCGAGATTCAAGTGTTGAATTTTTAATAAGGTTCGCTTTCAGGTGCTTATTAATGGTTAATTAATGCTTTATAGAACAACAATAAGAAATATATCTGGCCTCCAGCTGACAGTTTGCTCCACATGGAGCTTAGTTGTGACTTTACATTTTTTATAGCTGTAATATTTTTGTATAATTGTTCAAAAGTTTTCATTTACTCACAGAATCTGAAACTTAACTGTATCCTAGTTATTTTTAGCAACTTTCAGCTTATTGTTTTGGTTTTAAGGTCCATGACTTAAATTTTTTTTCATCAATCAACTCTACACTCATAAAAATATACGTAGGAACCTTTTCCAAGTGTTTTTATGATTCTTCATTTGTTTGTGTACAAAATACTGTAAAGATTTCTAACAAATTTCATTTAATTTTATGAGGGACCACATGTCAAGGCAGAGTTAACTAGATTTTAAACTGGCTTCAAATTTTGGAACGTTTTCATTAATTTAACAAAAAATAAAAAAGTTAAGGATTATTTACTCCAGGAGACCAAAACAAAAAACTGTGATGTATTTTTTTACTGTTTTAATTCATAATTTAAAAAATGTATCCATCCAAAAATATATCTATGTAAATAGTCCCATTGTATGTGAATGAACAGTGTAGCTTTAATACATTACTGGAAGGTCTCTGAACATTAATTATATTTTGATTTCCCAAATGTCCCAAAGTTTTATTGACAACGGTTTTATCTCGCCTTTTGCAATCGTTCCTCTGTTTCCATTTCACAATTTCCACTGAGTTTTCATTCCTTGTCATGTCTTTTCATTTGACGAGCTCATAATTAGCTCCCAGTTTGATTCGCAGCTAAATGTGCTGGTTATTCTGCGAACCTCCTTTTGTTTTGACAACACCATTTCCAGGAGAGCCGTACCCAAATGTAGAAATAAAGCCTCTTAATTGTTCTTTTCTTTCATTACTGCATCGCTCCAGCAGCCTTTCTGCCCTTCCATCATGCACTCAGAGGAAAACGGACCACCTTGTCTGGATGTTTTGTTTTAAATCTCTTAATTCCCTTCAATCACCACCAACCCAGCTGATACTGTAGGCATCTATGCATTTATTTTGAATAGTTTCTCTCCAAACCGTGTACAAAATAAAGCCAAAGTTATTTATTACGATATAAAAACACCTAGCTGCTGGAGAATGAAACGGTGGAGGATGGATGATATTGAATTTTTCAACACTGTGCTCAATCCAATCCATTGTCTGCCTCTCCCCAAGGTGCCGGCCAGTTACATGTTACATTTAAACACATGGGTCAATAGAGGTAATTGATGAGCTCTCATACGGATATATAGTGATGAATGCAGGATATTTCTGTTGCAATGAATCAAACTACCTCTGGAGCCGTTAATGGATTGTTGTATTCCTCGCCTAATGGGAATAAGCATAAACTCATTCCCCACAGTCGATGCCATAGAGTCTCTCAGACAGGTACCAATAAGGTGGCGTTATTGGTCCATCACTTATACTTTATGAGCACCTCAGAGCTGAGGACCAAACGGTGAACCACCGCTTGTGGCTTAGTGATAGATTATCATCAAGTCCATTGATCTGGTTCGAGAAGACAACAGGAAAACATAGCATCAATCTTCAATTTAGATCTTTAGTTCACGCTTGTGGACGTAAATACGACGAGGAATTAAAAATGCTGCCATTTGGTGCTTAAAGAAGACGCGATAAAATGCAAATTCAACAACAGAGAAATACAATTTAATGTAAATACAGGACAACACAACACAAGAACAATGTATTTATTTTACAACGAATACAACTACACAATCATAACATTTTAAATTCAACCCTGTATACGATCAGAATACTCCAGAAATCCACACTCATGGAAAGAAAAAAATACTTTGGTATCAGGAACCTATCCTGTATGTGGTATTTTTATATTATGTCTCTGAAATTGTTAAATGGAAATATATGAAAGTAAACTTTTGAAAAATGTAAACCAACCATATACTGTATATATAACATCGATATTTTACTTCAAATCAGATAAAATAACACAGAATGAGATGAGCATTTACTCTGATAAATGTTTCACTATCACTTTACTGCTGTCTAAAACTCCAGAAACAATTATTATTCGATTCGTGTTTGTTTCTTTTTCTCCCATCTTATTGATAATGACGTGCTTTGTGGTGGTAAAAAGTGGTCCAGTGCATACACCTACAATAACAGGCTTCATTTAAAAAGCCTTTGTCCAGTTGTGACATTCTTCATTTTCATTCACAAGGTTTTTTGCTAATTCTACAATATGGAAATAAAAATGCTCTTCTTCAAATGTTTATGTACCCATTACACCATAATGAAGGTCAACCTTGAGTCGAGAAGAATAGTATTGCATTGAAATGGCTAAAATAAAATAAAAGGTTTGTATTGAACTACAATGTTGTCACAGTTTGTAGACACACAAAAAACATTCATAGTTATAAATGTGTTGTTCAGTATTTTGCTACAGGGGAAACTGACCTTCGAAAATTATAGTCAGTTCCTGTATTCACTTCACGCTCTTCTCCAGAGCAACTTACAAGAGGTAAGCAGTTATTTGTTTGACACAATCACTACCGTCTTATTGACATTCAAGCAGCCGTTTGCCAAATTGGCTCCATTCATTAGTTGTCCACAAAGTGGTCTATGCGTCTTTGCATAACTCCAGTTCACTATGTCCAGATTTAAGGGTTAGTGTAGTCATAACAGCAGCAATCAGCACTGATCATGGTTTCCTAACCAAGCCTGTAATCGTTGGGCTAAGTCTACATCTCGTTTTCATCACCGCTCATGTTGGGCGGTCTTGTTGAGGTGTGTCAGGCTTTGTGAGAGTCTCATGGTGAAGAGCCGGTGGGTTTTACCGCAATAAGTGTGTGTCGCCTTCAACAGTTCCTCCTCCAGAGGATCCAGTAAGTGTTTTATCGGGTCTGAACCGAACGAGTACTGGTAAAAGAAGACAGATTGGTGGTTAGAGTGGGTCTGGTGTATCTCTCTTTCACAGTGAGACATTTGCTAAATGTGACGGAATGTAAAGGACATGAATTGAATGTAAAGTTAGACTCCTTTGATGCCTCGCATCTTTTCATCTCTCCCCGTTTCTTCAGAGAGCTGAAAGACGGAGGTGGTGGTTGCAGGAAAAGTCAGAGGAGTGGGCTCGGAAATCCCAAACTAGTGTAAAAAAAAAAAAACTCCCCCGAGGAGCTCTCTCAACCTCCCACTCTTCCAGGGAAATTGATCAGATTCCCACACTGAGTAGGCAAAGTGGTGCTCTGGGCTGCATTCGCAGCTTGGAAGACATCTTTCCCTCGATGAATTAAAATACAAATCCTTAAGGCGTGCCAACTCAGGTGGGACTCCAAATCTAATCTGTCCGGTCAGTCAGGCAAAACATGAAGGAGTTGACATTGTTGGAGTCACTTTTATGCTATAGGCTTACTATCTAGTGATAAGAAGGGATTACAGGAGAAAATTTCATGTCTTCCCAATAATAAAGGAGTCTTTACAACGCTCAGAGGAAATCAAAGGGGAATTACCATTTTTTATGCCAGCTCATTTGCTTGCGGTCGGGTCCCTGATATTGGGTCACAAAGAGAATGGCGTTTTTACGAGGGCAGACACACACACACCAGTCATAAAGCTGCATTTACAGTTGGTGTATTGATTTTGGTGCGGCTGATGGGGCACCGTTGGGGTGCAGAGTCGGACTCTAAACGTACCGTCGGCTGTAAAATTTAACTGCTGCTAGCTGGGATCAGCTTCTTGCATCGGAGGGAGGGAGAAGCTTTAATGATGGCTGGACCGCTGGGGTCGGTCTGAGACCCAGGATACTGACTGTATCCACAATTCTTCATGTTCCTCAACATGGATAATGATTCAAGTCCATATGTTTCTAATATATCAAAGGTAGAATCAATGGCTTGTGACATCACCAATAGAAGGATATATAGTGGGCCTTTTGTGAATCTGGTGATGAGTTCAAGGACCTTGGTGAAGGCCAGAAGATGAAACGGGTGCATCTGTTAAAGAAGTTGTTCCTGATAATTCAAGAGTTGGAGTTTTTACCTCTCTAGATCTTTTTCCTCTTCTCCATGCACTTAAGTTTTGGCACCGTTGGGCTCTACCTGTTTCCCGCCTCAAATTTCTTACCTGACAACCATCTGATTACACACCTGGTCCACACTAGTAATCAGTCCCAGCATTCAATAGGTGTTCTCCAACCAGTAATCATTCATTCACTAGGGTGTCTTTGTTGCCTCAGCTTTCCAGAAGCGTCTCCCCTTTATCCTGCCTCCTTGTCGGAGCTCTTTATGCTTCCTTATCTGTTTTGCCTTTTTAGTTTTCCCCTCTTATCTGACTGCCTCCTGTGAAAGTTTGCGTTGTCCTCACGCAAACCTGCATATTAGATGAAGCGCCGAAACCTTTGAAGTGGATGTTTTGTTACAGACACGGCGTATAGGATGGGTTGGGAAATGGGATTATGCATGCATTACACTCTAAAATGGAGTATAAGTGTGTTTGAGTCTTCTTTCCTCTGCTAGTTTCTAAACTCTTACACTCTCCTGTTAGTGATTCACTCTGTAACTCCACATGGAGAGCCTGGGGTTTGGCTGTAGACGAAAAAGCAAGAAACGGATGAAACCGTCTGTCTGGTGGGAGTCAACACACACGGGATCAATCCATACGCCTCCATCCTCCCGGCAAAACAGACTTAATCACAAACCTATGAACGTATCAATAAATACACACTATTGGTAAAACTGTTTGGGCCCATATGAAGGGGTTTATGTCAGATTAAAGCTGCAAACACAACCCCGGTACATGTGTGTCTGCTATTGATCCTGTCTTATACAGCTAGCGGTTTAACAGCAGGTCACGGCTAAGGTATGGATCAGCCATTCGTCTGATCTATTGTTCAATGCTCTGTTAATAGGAAAGCAATGAAACTCCTAATGTTGATGGCTTCATTAAGTAAATGCCACTGGTGTCGTCAATATCGTTACAGTGCTGGTAAACAACCATAAACATCCTCATGGGGGAAATTAGCTTTCACTCCGGCCCTCCAAGACTGGTGGAGATTTGCATTTTCCAATATGGATAATCTGGTTTTGCCAACACTTACAGCTGTTAGGTTTCTGCACCAATCAGATGTGGGAGAGCAGGTGTGTCACCGCTCTGATAAAAGGCCTCCATTGTCAGACTTTGAGAGGGCTCACATGGCTCTTTTCTTGAACTTAAATGTACCCAAGAGACTTTTAACATGGTGCAATTTTCATCCAAGGGTTCAAGTGGATGTTATTCTTTAAAAAATGCCCTCTGAGAATATGCCTGACTTTCTGTATTCAGTGTGCAAGGGTGAAAATAAAAACTGTAATGCGATAAAAACCTGTGATCATAAGGAGAAAAGTGTTTCCAGTCAAAGCAGCAGTTTGTCTTCACACATCTTCCTCTACTTTTATCTGTCTGCACGATCACTAATATTTACATTTACTTAGATTTAGATTTAATATTTAGATCACGAAATGCACCAAAAGTTGCAAGGGCATCTTCTAAGACCTTTTTTTATACACAAGTCTGTCATGAAAATGACTAAAATGTACAATAAAACAAAACTATTAAAAGATTAATGGAACTGCAGTTAATTTGACGCACTGGGGGGAACATTTTATAACCCTGACGTCGATAAATCTTCAAAGTTCCAGCATCATCTGGTTGAGTTCAATATTAATACAACCGGTTTTATTGCATTCTTTGCTCCTTTATGTGAAGGGTTTTGTATTTCACTGACTGTAACAAATCCAACTTAACATAAGAACAGACCTGCTTTGCATTTTCTACATGAATTCAGAGCCTAAATATTGATCAGTGATCTCACATCTGTTACAAACACTACCACAAATGTGTGTGCTCACCTTTTGTATGGCCTCATAAACAGCTCTAAAGGCCGGCTGCTTGCGGTCGTGGTAAACCCCTCTGTTTCCGTGTAGGATGTAGATGCCATCTTCTTCAGCTGACGCACAATTGCTGCCATAGATACAATGATCTGGACGATAATTCCACTGGCATGGAAACTCCAGCAAACACTCTGAGAGTGGAGTGGCGCAAAACACAACAAAGATAAAAATGAAACAAATAATTTTATTTAGAAAAAGAAGAAATATTTGTCTATGATTTCATTGTTTATTGCTCTATGATGTCATCATGAATGCCAAATGTTTGTGTATGTTTATACGCAGTCTTACCAGGGTTGTAGTGGAAAATAATATTGAGAAGGTCCTGATCTCCCCATGTAATGTTGAGTTTGTATTTCTGAAGCAGAGGCATCAGCAGCTCCTCCCAACGCAGCCCCACAGGCGTCATGTCATTCTGTCAATAGAGATGAGAGCGTATATTAAACATTCAAAAAGATGCCTTCACAACCCTGACTGTAAAACAACAGCAGAGGAAGGAGGACATCTAGTGGTCAATAAATGTATCACACCACTCCTGGGAAAGGATCAATCTTTACCATAAAGAACACGCTCCTCATCCTGGTCATGTTCATGAGCATGACCCCCGAGTTGATGCCCGTCCTGCCGTAGAAGGGGTGGCGAGCGAAGCGGTTGTACCAGGCGATCCGGGGCTCCTCGTGCTCCGGGGCCATCGCAGCCAGCTGTGAGGAATTGAACTGGGAGAAGAACGTCCAGAGGTGGTCCACCGGCTGCAGGAAGAGGATGTCTGAGTCGACATACACCACAGAGTCCACGTCCTTTAGGATTAGCTGCATAAACAAAAAAAGGCAGGTTGAAGTTTGACGATGAATATGATTTATTTCAAGTATGTATATCTCCAGTGGAAGTGGATGTCAAATGTAAAACTATACCTCAATGTGACCTGTTATATATAGCAAATAAAACTGGTTGCAATCCTGTTTTACTGGAACATTCAAACATATCTTTCTTCTCACAGCTCCCAGTTTTGTAAGCTTTTCATTTCTGAACTTTTTTATAATTTGTATTGAACTCCAAGGTATTTTCTTCTTTCCAATATGTAAGATACTCACAGGTAAGAAAAGCCTCTGAGAAGCACAGGGCTTGAAGAGTTTCTTCCATTCTGCTGCGTTGTCATTGGGGAAGCTGATGGAATAGACCGTGTAGTTGAACTTTGAGCGAATAAACCCAGGCCAGGAGTCCAACTGGATCACAGGAAAAAAATACAAACTCAGGTTAATTCAATAAATAAATTTACAACGTCAAACTTTCATTCAAAGAATAAATTCAGCGTACAACTTCTACGAAGCTAGCATGTAGTTGATCTTCAGCGAATATGTGCAAGTAGAGGCGTTTGATACAGAAAAGCACAGCAGATTTGATCATGGTGAGGGTCTCTTCCTGCCTGTCTCCACAGGCCACCACCGCCAGGTGCATGACCGGTTCAGGCCGACCCCCTCCTGGGTCCAGCTGACCCCGCTGACGCATGATGTACCTGCAGGAGAGGAAATGCATCAGCAAACGTTGAACCAGGTTACCTGCACATCTATAACTAGAACCAAGACAGTCGCAGACCGCAACATCCCGCGACACCCCTGAGTTCAAAATTTTACCCTGACCTACTTCCATAGATAAAAGCATTACCTTTGATCAGCACCTGATGGGGCAGTAATTAATAATGTGGGAAGTGTTAAACCTTAAATCTCGCAACTGATGAAATCTCGCGATACTTCCGGCAGGACGACGCGCTAGCTAATCCAGGTGTAAACATTACTATACATTAGACGACAGCGTGACGTAAGCAGAAATGCGAGACAGCGGAACTAAATATCCGCACATATAATGACATTTGAAGAATTCTCCCGGTAATTAAAGCAGAAATTACCCCCAAGAATCCATTATCCAGTCCTACCTGTGGTACCGCTGCGGGATTTCAGACTGAGATTTATCTCGCCTACCCCCGGAGACTTTCGGTGGGATGAAGCCTCCTCTCTTCGGTCCGTACCCCGTCAACATTACGTCCGAGTAAAGCAGTTTAATATAAACGTACAGCCCCGATAACACGGCAAACACCGTGCACAGCATCAGTGCACGAATGTAACGCTGCATTGCGCAGTTTGTAAACACAACTTGAGGCTAAAGTCATGACACAAACTCCCGTTCGCCTTCCATCAGCGCAAAGCTAGAAGCGATGCTAACCAACTTCCGGTCAGCGTTTACAAAATAAAAGTCTGGTGAAGACAATTCCGACATCTAGTGGCCAATTTAAAGACCTGCAGCCCTCCTCACATAAAGAAATCTGTTTCATTTTATTGTACTGATTGATCTGGAACAGCAATACTTTGTGTTTATTGAGGCAAGCAACCACATAAATTATGGTAATAGCATGTTTCTACCCTTGAATAAATTTAAGTACAGATTACTAAATTTTAATTGTCTTATTTAGTACGTTCGACCCCTTATTTAAATGTTCTACACGTAAAATTATTAAGTTTTGGAAGAAAATATTGTGTCACTTCAGAATCCACGGTATTTATGTAACAGATACACGATTTGAAACTGTTTCCATGTGATTTATGCCTTTCACACCGTTCCTGTGCGAGAAAAAAAGAAGTAAACCTTACGCTCTTACTTTGAAAAAGACGTCCGTTTTCCGGGTCTTCTCTCGGCTTCACTTAATGCGGATCAAGCGACACAAGCAGGGGGTCGAGACCCCGAATGGGGGGAAGGGTGGGAGCGATAAGCGAAGCTGCTGCCTCCCTCCCCCCTCGGCCAACCTTCACCTCTGAAAAGCCCCATTCATGTCTTTACGTGACGGGTCGTCTTTGAGAACACAGACCTGAATGTCAACTGCCTTTTTATTTAGTGTGGGAAAATGTGTTCAGGTGCTCCCTCCATCAAACACTCACTTTATACACATAACTATGCTTTAAAGTTCAGCCATTGTTAAGCTGGAAAAGCCAATGGAGTCAGATCATTTAATTCCCTTATGTTCCCTTTCATTCAATGCATTATGTATACTGGAGCTTTGATAATTATGCAATAACAAGAATTAAAACATCGCAGAAAAAACATGAAGGCCAAGTAGAGACACAGACATTTGTGTGAAGATTGACTCCCCAGACCGTTAAATGTTGGAGATTAACTCTCTCCTGGACCATCAATGATTAAATAATTTCCCCTGCAGGGGATCAATAAAGTCGATGTCTTCTTCTTCTTCTTCTTCTAGATGAGATCCTGAGACGATTTGAGAATCCTCTGCAGATGCAAACATTCCATTCTGTCTGTTCAAGAAACCTCGTGATTCTCTGAACTCTGGAATCATTACTTCAGGGTTTTATTGCCAAAATATTCTATTTTTCAACTATTTGCAATAATAAAATCAAAGAAAAATGTTACATTTACTGACAGATTCCATCAGATACCAAGAAATCTGATAAGAAATTTGTGAGGATGATGAAGCTTTGACTTTGCAGACCTCAAAGTCCACCCAGGTTTTGATATCAGAAGTCCCTAACCAGAGAAAATCTCTGGTGGGATTATGAAGATGTTAAACTGGGAATATTCCAGAACTGGAAGCCTTTACCCATGAGGAACGGACTAAGATTCCTCAGGGAATCTGCCAGTAGCAGAATCTCCACAAAAAGAAGTTGAATTTTTTTGCAATCTAATTTTATCCCAGTGGATTAAATGAAATAAGTATATTTTGGCAATAAACCTAATATAAATCTGAGATTGAATAATTTTGCATATGTAATAATGTCATATAGGGATGCATCTGAGTGACATTGTGTTCACAAGAACGGACTTATGGTTCTTTGAATTTTCTGATTTTCTTATTCAGACATGTAATAAACAAGTTCACACATTTTAAAACAATTGAGCATGGCAAAGCAAAACCAAAACCAAAAAAAAAAAAGGATCGACGATTGACACCGACATATTTTCAAGTGTCTTTCCATTCTCGACACGAACGTCCGTCCGACAAGCTCCAGTGAGAGCGCACGACTAGTCCCAGCTAGTGATGAGCCCGCGGGGGGAAAAATGCCTCCGACACATTAAACACTCCTAACAAAGAGATATAGCCTGTCCCACAATACACCGAGACCATATATTATCATGCCATGACAGTTTTTAAGGATCTGTGCTAAAATGTTAATGTGAAAAAAAATCTCGACAATAACACTGGTATGATGGATAATACAACCACATCAAAACATAGTAGTACAATATCTTAGAAATATCCATTTCATCTGTGTAGTACTCTACAGCTATTATAAGTTATTGTGTAGTTAGGATGATCTATAGTTGTTCTGCTGGGATTTTAGTAGCTTCTAAAAGCCTCCACATTTTGCTACATCAAAAACGGAGGGATTTCAACAGCTTGTAAAGTCCGTCGCCGTCGTGAACGCACGCCTGGAAGTCGCAGCTCTTCCCTCTGTTGCGTCCAGAGCGAGTTTTTTTTTTTCCCGCCGTGGAATCGGTTCATCATCTGGAGCGTGTGCAGGATTGCTTGTGCAGTAAAGATTCAAAAAAGGAGAACACCGGCGCTGTAGCCCCTTTATTTATTTATTTATCTATCATCGTCTTCTTCTTCTCTGAATAAAATCTCCGTCGCCGTGCAATCAGATTTTCACTTGTGAGTCTTTGAGACAAACTTTAGGGTCCTAAAGCCGGTCTGTCTTGGTGAATGAAATAAAAAGCAGACACATGATGAAATCCTCTGAAAAATTCAAAATGTACTTGTGTTATTGTGTGGGAGGCATAAAATCCATGCTGGGGCGATTTCACACCAACATAAGGATCCCTCTGGAAGAGGTTTCCTGCCTTCCCATCAATGCTAGCTGCTTAGCTACTAGCTAATCTGCTCTGTGACTTCATGCTGGTCGGGTGGCGTTAGCATGAGCTGCTTAGCTGCACTTAGCCGGAAGGTTTCTAATTCTATTGTTAAGTTATTAAAATTCCTTTCCTTGTGTGTTCATGTGAAAAATATCTCAAGCTCGTGATTGTTGTGCAAAAACATTTCATGGTCTCTCAAGTTTGTGTCATTAGATGCAAATAAAATGGGCATAAATGGACAAAACACATTGGTATCATCCTTTAAATTCATATACCACACCTTCCAGGGTTTTCTTTTTTTTATCAAGATCTGCCCACTGCTTTTGCACAAACATAACAAGCATTACCTGAACTTAACCTCCTCCTCCGAACGTCACGCAAAAATAGTCGCTGCTGCTGTTCTGCTGCTGAGCTGTGCCAAAAAAAGTCACCGTAAAGCAGAGGCAGTCCAGAAGTAGAAGCTTCACTGTGAGGTTACGCTGAGGAGGGGAGAGGGTGGGGGTGGTGGGGGAGGTAAGGGTTAATAACAGGTAGGTGAAGACTCCGCCAGGAGGAAGAGGAGGTCATAATGGCTGGGCTGAAGCCTTGAGGTGCATCTGAAGGAAACCAGACGGGACCGTAAAGCTTGTCCAGACATTTCTAAGACACATCTCAGGTCGAGTCCTGAAGCAGTTCGTCTTAATAAAACCGCCTTGGTAAATATTCTAGTAACAAGTGCGCTCCAGTGGGATCCTTTCCGTTATACACTAAATATCCAAGTGGAAATGCAGATCGTCGAGAAAAAACATTTAAAAAAAAGATGGAGCAAAATGCATATTGCTTTGTAAACGCCGGATTCCAGTGCTGAGGAGAATCTTCAAACCGATGAAACTCAGGAAATCAGGTTTGACGCGATGAAAGGGATTCCGTAAGGATGGTGAGGAACAAAAATGAAAAAGAAGAAGGATCGCTCCACTGGTGACCCGTTTGACATGAAGATGGGATGTGGGTGGAGGCTGGGAGGGAAGGGGATGCCGACTCAGTGGGACTCCCCGTTGACTGAGCTCCCCTCCCCTCGAGGCGAGGACGAGCGCGAGAGCCCCTTCTCTGTGTTTTCTGAGCTGGAGCCGTTCTGACTGTGGTGGTCGGCCACCGAGGCGGCGCTGGACGACGTCGCCGAGGTGGACGGGGGCTTGGCCTTCTCCTTAAAGTCCGTTATGATGACCGTCAGGTCTCCAACCGTCACCTCCAGGTGCTGCGCGCTGCTCCGGTCGATGTTTTTTAATCTCGGCCTGCGCAAAAAATGAAAGAAATTAGAACATATCTGAAGTTTTGTGTTTGCATAACATCATTTCCAATTTCAATTTTAAAACTCCAAACCTCATCTTCTTGTGACTGTTCTTCTTGAGCGTCGGCTCTCTGTCGCTCTTCTCCCTCTCTGCTCTCTCCTTCTTCTCCTTCTTGGGCTGCGAGGGCAAAACGAACTGCTGCGTTACCTGCTGCTGCGACACGAGCTGGGAGACGGGACGAGGCTTCCTGATCCGGGGAGGAAAAAAAGACATAAATGAGGAAAAATAAATAAAGAGAAAGAAAGGGGGCCGATTAATGAGAGGGAAAATCACAGTGAACACAAAGCTTCATGCTAGAGCACTGCCATAATCAAGAGTCAATAATGGCTGCCAGCGCTGCTTAGGACTGAGCAGCTCGAGTGTTCTCAACTCCGAGTCCCCCCCCCGGGAGTCAAACTCAGATCCAGAGGGACATGGCAAACCTGCACAGACTCGATTTAGTCGCTCACACCCGGTTTTAACACAAAAAGTTGTGATGTGAATTATAAGCGTGAAAAAAAACAGACTCTTTCCCAAATGTGGAATATACAGCCATCATCATCTGAGAACTGCAGGGAAGGGAGGGTGTGAACAGGTCGTGAGTTGCATCATGTGCTGCTCAGCAGGGAACCCCCCCCCCCCTATGTAAGATTGGAGATTGTAATTATGAATCACATTTTTTGTTTTTGCTCCATCCAAGCTTTTGTTTCAGGAATACTGATTTGCAGGTCACCAGTTTACCACCGGTTTATCACTGGTTTATCACCGTTGCCCCCCCCCCCCCCCCCCCGCAGGGATGACACCGTTTCCTTCCTCTGACATTTAAGAAAACATGCACACAAAAAAAAATCCTGTGTGAGTGTCATGTGTCTCAAATGATACGTTATGAAATCTGGCAGTAATTTACATGCATGGAGGCTAAGATCGTAGTTCCGTGTGTGTGTGTGTGTGTGTGTGTGTGTGTGTGTGTGTGTGTGTGTGTGTGAGTGTGTGTGTGTGTGTATCCGTGTTTTTTGGGGTTGGCGAGAGCCGAGAGGCGAGTGTGTTGAAAAGGCCATCTGTTGAGGGAGGCTGCACAGCTAATGCCTGATTTTCCATGCACAAACCCAAACACGTTGGAGCATACAGTGATACAGTATGTATGAATGCACCACAGCGCATCGCTGCACACACACACACACACACACACACACACACACACACACACACACACACACACACACACACACTGCACCAGATGCCAAAGGGGGGTGTGTGTGTTTGCAAATCCAAACTGGGCGAGCATGAAAACCTATGCATGCTTTATAAAATGTGCATTTACACACGTGCACTGCATAAGTATGTGTGTGCAGACACACACACACACACACACACACACAGGTAGAAGTTCTTATACTAGACGTATTCTTGTACCTTAAAAGCGACTCTTAACCTTCAAACTGTCCTATGAAATCAAGGGGAGCGGTAACAATGTCCTCATGAGGGATGATAATAACACACACACACACACACACACACAGATACAGACACACACCCGCTGCAGTGAGCAGATGAAGCGTGAAGGCCTGGTGAGAACAGCAGAAGAGCGCAGTCTGTTTCCTGAGCCCTGTTGAGCAGCGTGTTTGTAATTGGAGAGAGAAATTCAGCGACTCCACACCTTCGTCGACTTTGGGTGATCTTAAAACGACGGATCCGAACCGCCCAATCGCGTTAAAACGTTCGCTTTAAGCCAATTAAAAAGGGACGCCAAGTGTGCAAACAGAAGCGGGATGATTCATTGGTTAAATACACAACAGTGGCTTTGTGCTATTTAATCTGTTCTAGTTCAGTCTGGTTATTGCAATCAGCTGATAAATGAAACCTAATAGGAAATGGAAGCTGCGGCCACATCATAGGCCATCGTCGTCGTGACCCCTTTGTTCAAAAAGTGAACAAATGTCAAAATAATAGAATTAAATCCAGTAACTAGATAAGCATTGCCGTGCAACATGCGACCCATTTAGCTTTAATTTCAGTTGCTGGGGCTTCTGTCTTGTTCTCGGGGTAAAGCTGTTGTTTAAAAAGTGCTAGAATGACCTAAATTGGGGCTCAAGCTTTAAATAATCTTCCTTTTTTTTTCTTCTAGTCAACATTGGCTTCACAGAATATGCAGTAAAAAGTGAAATGCAAATGGATCTCTTGGCCTACATAAACTGGGATGGGGAGGAGATGTGGAGATCCTCTAATATGTCTGACTTGTCAGCAACGCGCTGCAGAAATGCTGACGCCCCTTTAAATAAAAACCTCTGGTCGTCCTCGGGTTTTGCAGCTCCAGTAATTAGCTCCCATCGCCTCTACATCCTTTTTTACCCCGACACCGCGAAGAGACGTTGACTTCGCTGGAGTTTTCTCGCGCGATAAAACGTCGAGCGTCACAACAGAGATGGCCGGAATGCCCCGAGGCTAAATGCTCACGTGCTTCCTTTCTATGAATCGCCGCTTCATTAGTATGTTTAGCTTGAGGTGTGATCAACACAAATGTCACCTGAAGCTAATTATAGCTTAGAAATCGAGGCTGTGGCTCTGAACTGCGTTTTTATTTTCTTGTCCAGTAGATTCTCGCTAATCGAGCCGATTCAACAACCAGGAAAGACGAGACGGACGGTCGACTATTCCGCGGCGAGGCTAAACAGAGCTGCCTGGGCTAACCCAATCAGACGCTTATTGTCTTAGCACTTAGGGCCTCTGCCCCGAAAAAGTGTGTGTGTTTGCATCTCTCTATTGATTCCGAGAGGAATTTCTGAGCCTAATGTAACGGCCTATTCTTTCTGACATTAATACAGCGCGTTGGGGGCTGTTGTTCCAAACTGCATTTGCTCCACTCAAGTCGTCTATTATCCAGCGGCTAATGGAGTCCCGCACTGGGAAATCAGGAGCAGCTTCTTCCACAGCAAATTCTATTTTACTCCAATAGGGGGGGGGGGGTGTTTATGAAAACAATGGAGCCTTTATTTTTGCGGCTATTAATTGGTCGTCTGTCGTCAGGTGGACAAGTTGAGGATTTCTTTCCAACTTCTTTTTTTACCCATGAGCCCATCCGGCGCTGTGGACCAGAGGGGTTGGAAGCATAAATGCCGCCGTCACTGATCCCTCACACATTTCCCTGACAGGGGAACTCTGGTTGACCCTTTCACAAGTATGTCACACCCCCGCACATACACACACACACACACACACACACAAACACACCCTATCTCTCCTCCCTACCCGTTTTGCCATTTCACACTCCCCCTGTCCTCCTCCGGATGCACCCATTGACCTTGCACTCCGCCTCCTCGCCGGCCTTAAACACGAGATCCAAACGCCAGCAGAAAAAAAAAACATCTCCGTCCTCCGATCCCGACTTGAAAGGGAAATGTTTGTCTATCACCAATTCAGGCGGCAGTCAAATTACGACTCGGGGATCAATTTGGCGCGGTTTCCGAACGAGTCGTCGACATCAGACGCTCGGCGATGACACAGATGGTGTGGCGGCGGCCTGGAAGAGCCAGAATGTGTTTACAAGACAAACCAGAACACGTTTTTAACAAGAGTCAGCTGGAGCTGACATAACCCCCACCCCCCAAAAAAAAGCTGCAAGGCAAAGGAGTCAGAATGTCACATCCCTCATTCCTTCTGGATGAATAACTTCCTGCCATCGCTCCTATGTTGAGGGTAATCACATCCACAAAAACGTCCAGAGACGAAGGTGGTCCAGTCCCAAGACGTCGACCAATGAACAACAGACGACGACATCCACCGACTTCTTGTCAGAAACACTTAAAAAGCGCTTTAAACAGTCTAGAAGAGTGTGGGGAAAGGTAATACAGATAGAAGTTGATTTAATATCAGTATGGGGAGAGTACATAAAAGTTTAAATTACCGTAAATAATAAGACAAATAGTTCATAGCTATATCGCGGAATTTCGTTTTTGCGGTGGTCCTGAAAAGCATTAACCGCGAGTAAAGAGGGATTACTGTATTCTGATGGAGAACTTCTTTCACCAGCGTTCGTGCAAAGAAAGATTGAGACGTGAGCTTTTTAAACACAAGCGTTCTACTTCTTTTTGAAATATTCTCAAGGCTTCCAGCAGACGTCCGAAACTGCGTCGGCGGAGATTTCTGCAGATGTTCGGGCGCCCCAGCCAACATTTCTCGAGTACGCCGTGCGACGAGCGAACAGCCGACAGGACGGCTGATTGAGCGCGCCGCCACAAACAGATCTCATCACTCCGTTCTGTGATGATGGCCAGATCATTGTGAAATAGCTTATTTTATGCCCTGTTGAACACTCTCTCAATCTAGGTGCATGCATGTCGGGTTTTCTATCAGCGGGTTGTAAGCTGCTCCTGGGAGCTCCTCCAAAGCGATGATTAATGTCTCTCCTTGCCTGTACATGCTACCACCTTGTGTGTGTGTATGTGTGTGTGTGTGTGTGAGTGAGAGACAGATGGCGTTCCACATCCTGTGGTTTATGACACCTTCTACGACCCGCTAGCCACGCCACGCCACGCCTAGGCCTCCTGGCCAGTCGGGGCCACGCCTGCACACACACACGGAGTGGGACGTCATGCATCAGTGTCACCTCAGTAATTACAGGCTTATCACGTCGCCGTAATCTTCAGCCACAGTGACGCGATAACAGCCAGCTTCATTGTCCTCAGCGTGCACTCGCTGCTCGCGAGCAGGGCGGCTGCTAACGACAGCAAACCAAACCAAACGCCAATTATATATTTATACGTTTCAGTTTGCTGGATTCGCTTTTTTGTCTTCGTCTGTCCCCTAAATCCTGGTTTGCCTGTTCATCAGAACTCGTTATCATCCGTTCTAACACTGATGTGAACGACGACAGATAGAGATACGGATGCAGACTGATCTGAAGCTGAAAACATGTCAATCAGGCCAACTTCTCTGGTAAATTAGTCACAGAAAATGCTAGCCGTGATAGCCTCGCTTTTTTCCCCAAAATCGATTAGGGTGGGGGGGGGGTGTGAAGTGTGACACAGTGGACTAATATCGCCTCGGGCTTGCTTCGCGTCGCCCAGCCCGCCATGTGACCGGTGTGGCGCATCGTGATGCGGACGTCGAAGCGAATCAAATGTCAACCAAAACAAGATGGAGACAAAAACGACTATTGTGCCACATTCCGTTTTGCAGATTTATCTCGTCTTGCGTTGGACCGATGAGTTGGAAGGGGTGAAGCAAATGCCAGCTTGCTATTGGTTTAAATTTAGTTTTATGCCACATGACATGACACCCTCGTAAGGAACAAAATTAGCTTCTTATTTTGAAGGACTTGTTTGATTCTTGATCTTTTAAGGACGGTAAACCTCAACAGGAAGCTAATAATGCGAGGATGGGCCAAAAAATGGAAGCACATCTAATTTCCTGTGAGTTTCTTTTCTTCAGGCACATATTGCATTACATCTAATGTTAACACACATTTTTCCCAACGAAGCTCTTTCCTGCAAACGAACGGATGTTGGAGAATTCCTTCTCTTTTTTCCGTGAGAACCTCAGTGTTTGGTTTTGATCGCTAATTTCTGAATAAACCGACAAACCTAAATCCATGCGGCCCCCCACCGCCCCCCTGCCGTGGCGCTCAGCTTGTGCTTCACACAATCACATGACCCCAACAGGCTGATCCGTATCTCATATCTATAATGGTTATCTGCTGCAGCCGATCGCCGACTGGATTCCTGCGGAATCAAATCAAAGTCAAACATTCGGTTGTGTCGGAATGTTTCAGCCTACGCCCTTTGATTTCATGTGTCGTGTTTGCGTGTGATTAAATCACTTCTTTGGGTGCAATATCCTTGAACTGTGAAGGCGATCTCGTGCGGAGGATGATAAAACAACATCGGAAAAAAAGCCCAACGCTGACAGGTTTTCAACCAGCACAGAACATCTCACGCTCGGTTAGACGGAGCCGACAAAAATCTGCACATCAGTCAATCTGTCACCGAAATACGCCCTCGGTGAAGTTCTTTCTCCTGGAGAGGGGGCAAGGAGAGAGGGGAGAGGGATGGGAGAGCAAACAGCAAATAGCTGTGAAAACACCAGAGGTAACGTGAGGAGAAAAAAAAGGGGAACGCGAATCTGATCCAAAAAGGCGGAGGAGAGAACCGATAGGAACACGATCGAGCTCGCTGTCCCAACCTGCAGAAGCAGAATGCTGCTAAACAAGCTCTGGCACAGAGCGTGGAGTGTTTCCCTCATGGAGGGGGTGACTTGATGGTGCTCGGTGAACGGATGCAGGTGGTGATGTGGGCGAAGGTCGAGCACGCTTCTTATTTTCATCTTTTTGTAATACTCCCTACGCGAGACGAGTGCCGACAATCTATCGCCGTTGACTTTCAGGACGTGGTGATGGTCGCCCTGGGAGGTCTTTTATCGTCTCGCTCAAGGATGTTCGTCCCCCCCCTCCTGGGCACGCAGGCTGGTGCAGGAATAAAACCTGTGACCTTGCACCTATCAAACAGACTATACGTAACACAACCGTGCGACGACTTTCATCCGTCATGCCGGGATTGAAACGTCGGGATTGAGCTCGAAAGATAAAAAAAAAAAATTGCCTCTCCCACTTTTCCACAGCTAAGTCTTAAGGTAATGAGGCTGTGTGATATATTGTGATCCCAAAGCTCCTCTAAGACAGCTTTAATTAAATATCGTAAGCCAGCAGCATCTAGTAGATACGAGTGCGTCGGGTTCGCAGCCAGCGACTGTTTTCTCCACGGGCGTTCGGGCGGGCCTCGCCGCCGGTATTTCGGATTTGACTTCCTCGTTACACGAGTTTCCAATTTGCTGACAGAATTTTAAGAACATCAGCCAAATCCCTGTTTGCCGACTCCATTTGCTTTTAGCGAGTCTAATCCTGCACAGAATCAACGCCTTCAATCAAACTCGCTTTCCATTAGGCACCAGTTTTGCCCCCCTATAGTTCATCACCTCTTCCCCCATCAGGAACTTCAACACTTGTAGATATTTCCCTCCTCACGGATGCGCCCTTCAATGTTGGCTACATTTCCATCTCACACTTGCAGCCTGGTAAGGAAAAAAGTGACATTTCACGCAGGTGGTTTAGCTATTTTTCTTTGGTGATTTGCACCAACACCCTTGGAACACGCTCCAGCTTTTAAACCCGTGACCTTCAAGCTTTCGAGACTCTTTCCTGACCGCTGGGTTTCACGCCTTTAATTCACAGTAATATCTCAGTCGTGTTTGTTTAGTAGCCAGCCAGGGAGTTGGCCGTGCACTCCATTCATATTCTGCATGCTGTTTGCCCTTTACTAGCGTGGGCTTGTTCGCCAAGAAACCCGCTTGTCCGTTGTGTTTGGTGGTTAACAGCTGCAACCACTTGTGTGGCCATTTTGCTGCAGCGTTAGCGTCCATGCAGATCGGCTATCTGCTCCCGAACCAATAAAACCAGAACATTTCCGCAGTTGCCAAGGCCGGTGGATTATTAGCAGGAAGTAAGACACGCTTACAGATGTTCTCCAAATTTTTTCTTCCAGGTGTCAGGGGTGGACCCCAGCATCATTGTATCCTTACCCTTCCAAGAATGCATTCATGGGAAAAGAGTTTGTTTTCTACAAAGTTCATGTCTTTTTGAGGTGAGAAAAGAGAATCCTGAGGCCACCAGAAGGAGAAATTGTTTCGTCTTCCTGTTGGATCAATCCTCTTCTCGCTTTCAGGATCATTTTTATCAGCTTTGTGATGGCAGAAGAATTAATCTCCTGCTCTGGATCGTCCTTGGCCTCCTTCTGCATGGCGCCTCGGGTGAAAGGTCAGACGAAATAGAGGATCGTCTGCGTAAGGCTTTGCAAACATTCTGACAGCATGTGGCGCTGAAGTAAGACGGCGCCGTGGAAAAACAACAAGACATCACCGCTGCATGGGATTAAAGCTGCTCGGGATAATCTGATGGACGAGTCACAATTTTTTTTAACTATAATGCGGTTAATGAGTACACGATGTTCACTGTTATTACTTTCATGGGGGGAAAAAAAAGATAGCGTTTAGACTTCATGTGCAAAAAGCGGAATGTTTGGCTAAATTAGCATTTTGATGTGAGGGCATAGAGGGTGATGCATCCCTTACAGCCAGTTTAGAACCCCCCCTGAGTGTCAGAGCTTTTTGTGGGTATTCATAGCAAAGCTGCTTGTTTTATGAAAGCAAAAACAGGATCCCTGGAGTGTCCTCAACAATCAACACTCAGCTGTAATAAGCCGGACCGAACACCAGCACATCCACCGTTTAATGTCTGTTTGGTGTGTGTGCACTTCAGTGTGTGTGAAGGATGTGTGTGTGTGTGTGTGCACCGATGTGTATGCAGCCATGTGTAAAATCTGCATGTTGAGTGCATCTGTACGTGAGTGTGTGTGTGTGTGCCTCATGACAGCAGGCTGATTAAGCTGTTGCATAGTAATGAGCTATGGCTGTCTGTCTGGCAGCTGCTCTGACAACCTCTTTTCACAACAAGGCCTCCCACACACACACACACACACACACACACACACACACACACACACACACACACACACACACATTCAAGTGCATGCATCAACATGAGAAAATACCACAAATCTGAAATCATCGAAGCTGACAACCGCACTGATGGGCTGTTGTTGTTGTTGTTGTTGTTTTAAATCAAGAAAGTCTTGGTAATGCAGGCCAGAATATTTGGCGATGCATGAAAGAGGGAGACCAACACACATGGTCTGCACTTCCTCTCCTTCACACGCGTGTGTTTTCATTCTGATAATGACTACCACTTAGGAAAAACAGTCGTTTCCTGCTTGGAGTCACTGATGTCAGGACAAATATCACAAAGGGCAGAGTGTGTACCTGCATGCACGAGTGACTGTGTGTGTGTGTGTGTGTGTGTGTGTGTGTGTGTGTGTGTGTGTGTGTGTGTGTGTGTGTGTGTGTGTGTCTGTGTGTGTTTAAGAGGTATGTACCCCCCCTTGTAACCTCTGTTACAAATATCTCTGGGACAACAAGATGGATGGATGTGCTTAAGGTGCAAGCGATCCCTCTCCCTCATTTTCCAGAGGTCAGAGTCGACATCCGAGCAGGAAGACGAAAACTCGTGTGCATTTGGAAACACTTAAAAGTCGTAGCCTAGAATAATACAATTGTTGCATGAGAACTATTACAAGAAACCAGCATGCAGCTTGTTTGTTTACAACCTGGATTGCATCAAAACAAAGTATCTTAATCCATTCTCTTTTGGAATAGAAACTGCTTCAAAAGGGGAGCGATGATGGTCAAATCAAACTGCTCATCATTCTGCAGAGGAGGATGGGGGGGGGGCTCAACCCCCACCCCTCCCTCCCTAAGGACCCCCCCCCCCACCCTCATGCATAAGGAAACCAAAGGTAATGTATTTCAATCGCCTTACCTCGTTGATGTCCCCTTCCTGACATCACACATCATGCACTTGAAAGCTTCTGCCGTGTTCTTGTAGGTGCACACGCTGCAGTCCCAAAACCCCTCGTCGGAGGAGGGCTTCGGTTGACGCTTCGGCCTTTAAAAAAAAACAAAACAAACAATAAATGTGGAAAACAAAAACAGAATATTACACCCCCAATTTAAAAAAAAAGAAGAAGAAGACAGAAAGAGAAGAAGAAATGGTGGGAGAGAGGAGGAAAAGGGGGAGGGCGAGAGGAGACAAGCCGTGAGTTCCGCTCGCATCTGCGGAGGCTATCGATGGCTAACATCTGGGTGAGCCTATAGGATTTAGGGAATCATCTGCAATCGCGCTGTGATCCGACACTGTAATTGGCGATGAGGTTTTAACACCCGCGCGCGCAGACCCTCACGCGCACAAACACACATGCAGTGAGCGCGAGGGAGGGAGAGAGAGCGAGCGCGCGAGGAAAGAGAGAGAGAGAGAGAGAGAGAGAGAGAGAGAGAGGAGATAGAGAGAGAAAACCCTTTTTTCCCGTGCGCTTGTCGCTCTGCTAGCTTAAATTCGTCCCGCTCCGGGCCGCTCGTTACCTTGTGGGACTCCTCTTGTCGCCCATGCCAGACCAGGGTATCTCTGGAGGTGCTGATACGAGCAGGAGTCGTGTTATTTCCGATAATTTTAGCAAAGAAGCGATGCGCCTGTGCCGCTCGGCTTCCAGCTGTCGTGGAAACTCCGCTTGGGAAAAGGTCACGTGACTCGCGCTGGCCAATTGGAGGCTGGTTTACTTCCGAGGCTGACATTCCTTTTGATGAATCTACGCTGCGTTCAATGCCCAGGATAACCTCGTATATATGAATACTGAGTCTTTCGTTTAGTTCACGACACAAACACGACCTGTTAACGCTTCTGTATCTTTGCTAATTTAATAAACATCCGTATACGATCAAGTTTCATTCAGTGCAAATGCTACATTTCATTTGTCATTTGGAAAAACAATAATAAATATGCAGCCTATCGGAATAGATTTGGTTTAGATGACGCTGGAACATTCGTGTTTTAATTCTGATACAAAAAGGAGGCAATGAACGCATGAAATATTCTACTAAATATGAAAAGAAAGGAAAATAATGATTGAACTCGGTTCTCATGGAGGAGAATCCATCTTTATCCGACAGCACATGAATGCAGCAAAATCCCTTGGAAGGTAATCTTTCGTCTAATGATGTGTTAATACGGCTACCGCTCACATCAGCTCACTGTACTGGGAATCCATTTATATCCTTTCATCTCTACGTCTGAGTCGTGGACTGCAGAAATGCCGCAGCAGATCGTAACAGGTGCAGAATACATCAGGGAACCCCTCGCTTTATGTGCGTGCTGACGCAACCAGCACCAAAGCCCACATTGCAAAGCAGTCCACATCGTGACCGGCTGGGGTTATTCCAAAGCCTTCTATCAAGGACAACCAACTGGAATCCCCATCCCCGCTCTACGAGAAGATTTTACTGCACAGGGAAACCACAAATGCTGCATAATTACTATTTACATCCTCTATCCGGGTCCCTGAAGTGACCCAGCGTCGTTTATTCAAATAGTCATAATAAAATCATTCTTTGCGAATGGTTTTAATGATAAAGCACAAATAAATTGCAGCATATTTTGCATACAAAATAATATACAGACATAATCCAACTACTGCACTTTCAGAATATGTATCATACTATCTGATTCAGTTAATAATTGAAGAAGCAAGTTTCTCATGTACAAAAAATATTTTATTGAGCGGCATAAACAACATCTTACATACCTAATGAAATTAACTTAACAAGGGCATTTTTAGAAATCTGAAAATGTCATATTTCTATGTACAATAAGGAAACTGAAAGGTAAATCAAAAAAATGCTTAAAATATTGCCACAACAGTATGATACAACCAATAGAAAATAAAACATTTCTTGACCAAAGACTTTTTTGCATTGTTTAAATTGCGCATTAATCACTGAGTTCTTCCTCATCACTAAAGTATGCACTCTTTTTGATTCTGGGCTTCTTGGAGTCTGAGGATGTTGAGGCACGCATGGCGTCCTCTTGAGACCTCTTGTGTTCCTCTGCCTCCATGTGGGCCTGCTGCAGGGACAAACAAAAGCAGTGTGATGGTAGCAGAAGGTAATAAGATTAATACTTCCAAAATAACCTGAGTCTCAGCATATATAGCGGTTTGCATTGTAATGAAAAAATACAACTTTGTGTGTTTTCATCTCACCTAAACTGCTCAGAACTGGTTTTCAAGGTTTGAGCCTATGAGTTTTCTTCTGTGCTTTTACCGCCATAATATCTGACAGCAAAATATTATCTATTACATGAATCGTACTCTGTTCACTTGTTACACGACGTGCTCCTTGTTTGTACTTTAGTGAGACTTGTAACCCAACTACAAGTTGATTTTTACTTCTTACTCCAATCATTATTCTCTGCTGCAGCGAAGTGAAATAAAAAATTCAAAGACAGTTCCTTGTGATGTTCATTATAGAAATTTGCCTGACACAACTTAGTGTCAGAAGTGAGATCCCAGACTGACCGTCGGACCGGTAACTGATCATCCAGAACCATCAAAGGTGGTCTACCTCTTACCCAGTTCCTTGGACATGAGGACCGACTACTCTGTGTACCGATCGTCATCTCAGGATTCTCTTATTGGACAGAAGACCCCGATCGACTTCAGACATTTGGGGTCTTTCAAGTAACTGACTCAAGTGCTGTTTTTGTGAGTGTCCAGAGGAAAAATAATAAAATGTGTCTAGGTGTCACCCCCCCCCCCCCCCCCGAGAGCTTTATGACGGTTCAGAGAACCTTAAGAAATCATGATACAGGTCCTATAAGCCTGTGAGACGTCTAGAATCTGGGATTCAAACTAAAGGGATATCATGGGAACACACACAGTAGACAGATCACAATCATTTTGGTAATCATTTAATTTAATAAAAAAATTTAATTAAATGATTATTCATTTTTCTATATTATCAAACTTACCTGAAAAAAATTTAATTAAATGATTATTCATTTTTCTATATTATCAAACTTACCTGAAAAGCAATAGCTTGGCTCAGACTATCTAAAGTTGGGTCTTCTCCTTCTTCTTCACTTTCCTCTTCTTCTTCACTATACAAGATGTATGAGTTATAAATTTTTAAAAAGTATGCAACTACATATCTCACAATATCAAATATGAAATACTTACACGTGTTCAGGCTGTTGAGCCTTTTTCTTCTTTTTCTTTTCTTTCTTCTTTGGAGGATCCCTTTCTCCAAGAATGTTTTTGGGGCACGCATAGCTCAGATGGCCCGTATCCTGTTACAAGAAGGCATTAAAAGCACAGAAAAAGATGTAAATCAAACTTTATAATTTAATATTAAATTTGACAACTTCAACAAAATCTAAAAATATGCACTGACCCCGCATTCATAACATTTAGATTTGTCTGTGTAGTTCCGTCTCCTTATGAACTCGGTTGCTCGTCCATTGTCTATGGCGATGCTCGCCTTCACCGTTCTCCCAAACAACTGCAAGACAAAAAAGTGAAACTCTGCATTCATAATCCATTCAGTTCCCTTTAAACGTGACAATCGCAAACATCTTGTCTATAGCTAGTTATCTGACTTGCAGGTCGTGATCCTGCTGAAGCATATCCCAGCTGGCTATGGGCAAAAGGCAGGGTAAACCCTGGATGAGACGCCAGCTCGTCGCAGGGCTCCAGTCATTATCCATTACAGACAAACATATCCTCAATGACATGTAGTATGAGAAGCACTGGTGTTCATGTGAAACAGACTCACCTGTTTGTTGTTCACGGCTCTGACACAGTTATGAGCCGATTCTCTGTCCAGAAAGAGAACAAACGCCACGCCTTTACTCTGGCGGGTATCTTTGTCCTTCACAATTGTAACCCTGAAACATTTGAATCATTAATCACAAGTTAGAGAAGATGCTTTTACATTCACACGATATTCAGATCCTTGGAATCGTTTTTGTGGGGTCTGTTTTACTAGATTTCTTAGGTTGTTTTAGTACATTACTCTATAAACATAACAAATTATGAAAGACCCGTTACTTACTTGACAACTTTTCCATACTTGGTGAACAGCTGGAAATGACACAAAGAGGAGTTTCACTGTAGTTGCTGTTGTTAAGGAGCGATGGAGGAAGTTTTGACGAACAATATCCTTTTCAAATTACCAATAAAACTTTGATAAACAATTACTGGGACTAACTTACCTTATGTAGGTCATTGTTGGTGAGAGAGAAGGGCAGGTTGGACACATACACGGTGCTTTTGCTCGGTGCTAACCCTCCGCTCATATTGAAAAAGACTTAGACTTTCGACTTAAAACGCACAGCTACATCCCTAGCTTGACGAATCCTTCAGAATGGACGATTTAATGCAACTGTAAACGTTTTTTAAAAATTTCTAACATTACTTTAACTAAATAACCTAAACACACAGTCTGCGCAGATAATAATGTGTATAAAAAAATGCATAGAATCGAGTGCTTTTTCGAGCGGCTAACCTTCAGCAAACAAAAACAAATGGGACGGCGGAGCGGCGCATGGTGATGATGTCATCAGATCCCTCGTCCAATAAAAAAGCCGTGGTACATGGCTAAATTGGGTTAGCTAAGCGGTGAAGGCAGTTTCGATTGTTTTATAATTTCCTCTGAGTATATTAGATCTACTTTGGGATATCAACGCTTGTATGTTTATGCGAAATCAACATTTGCTGTACATTTCGGCTGTATCAGTTCAGGTTGGTAAGCTAGCACCTAAAACAAATAGCACATTTGTAGCTCGTAGATTAGCTAGCTAGCAATGCAATTGTCCTGTAGTCATGGAGTCCAGTAATTTAACGTACCTTGATTACCACCAATCGACTATTATTCACTAAAACTTGATTGATTGATTGTATTGAACACGGCTGATCAGTGTTTCTGTAGAGAGAGCCGGCTACACTGATGGATCAGAGCTCCTGGTCATAGTACTTGCTTTGTTACATCACAGACAAACAAGCTTTATTTTGTGGCGCGTTACTTAAATAATTTTAGATTTTTCTTTATGTGCTTTATTATAAAAACATCGAAACAGCAGTTTTGAAACGTGTTCAAAGTGTCTTAAATCTGCTTTTACTGTTTTTCCAGGTTGTGCTGCAGAGCTCATTGTCATCCCATCACCGAAATTCATTGAGGTCCTTTAATCCGAGAGTAAGTTAGTGATCAATTATTTATCACTGCTTTATTTACCCCACAACTATTACTTCTGCTCCTCCCTGAAGATGTATCTCAGATGGAACTTAAGCATTGGGAAAATATTAACAGCATTTAATATTAATATTGAAATACTGTGTATTCTTGGTGCCGCATTCTACACCAGTCTGAGGTTAAAGCAGAACAGTTTGACAAGATGGAACAGGAAAACATTTCCAACAGTCAACCAAGGCTCTAATAATTTTGTGTTATGCAATATTATGTGTTTAAAAAGCGTTCCTTGAATATTGCTGGTCTGTGATGTCAACTGAACTCTACTTTGAGTGACAATGCTTCCATTTCCACGCAAGATTACATATCCTGTGCATGTAGTAACGCTGACTCTTTGCCCTTTGCAGTGACTTACAGGAGAGACAGGAGCGTACGAGAGATATATGAGGAACGCTTCTTAACAGAGAGGACGGTGAGTGTGTTTAAATTAATTTTTCAGTTAATTTCCTTCTGTTTAGCATTTTGGGCTTCTTGCATCCCGTTCAAAATTCTGCATATTAATATAAAGTTGGGGGATATTTTTCTTATAAGTCAATGAAATAGCATCATATGGTGAGTAAAATATTTGATCTGCAAGTGGATAGGTTGTATATAGTTGTAATGAAAATGTAATAAAGAATTATGCCCATCCTGTTAGGGGCCGTACCCACGGGGAGGAGGCGCGGTGGAGAGAAGGGGCCCCTTTGGCAGGCCGGAGGACGACTATAACCGCGGTGGTTATGAAGGGGGTCCGCGCTTTTTCCCCAACGGAGGAGGTCCGCGAAATTACCATGACGATCAGAGGGGTTACCATGGTGACAACCTTCACTTCCCTGCTGACCGCAGAGCTCCTCCACCATCAAGACGGGTGAATTCCATTTGTTCAGGCAGTTTTACAGTAACGGTATATGTGCATCTGCAACTTCAGAGATGCTACATTCCAGAGTGTATGTCTGTGTTGTGTGTGTGTGTGTTTGTCACAATGTTAGTCATACACACTCATATGCAGCTTTCTTTTTCTGATACTTTTTCTTTGCTTTGTAGGAGGACTATCCTTATAGAGTACCCAGAGATGACCAGCACACGGGACGTCCTATCGAGTTTGGGTAAAATGCTTGACTTTGTCATAAAGTTGTGTTTCGGTAAAAAAAAAATCTTGTGTTCTGAACCAGTTGAGCGGCATTGAGGAAGATTAGATACTGGTTACTGGTGATGAAAAGAGCTGCATAGAAGTGGTTTTAAAATATCCAACCATAGATAAAGAAATGTTGTACATCATCCACAGATGTTCATTTTATCTTTGCGAGATTTGTGTACGAGTAAAATAAACTAAACAGTGAATGGTTCATTTCCTGCATATCAAGTGCTGTGCTGTTTTTTTTTTTTGTTTATCTGTGGTTAACCACAGATTTGTGTGCTTTTCACTCCCTCAGTGCCCGGGCGCCGCCTCCTCATAGCGTGCGAAGCCAGGGCATCTACCCAGCACCCAGATCCCTGCCAGAGAGCGGGGAAGACACACTAGTCCAAGCCATCCTCAATCTGGACCGAGGGTACGAGTGAATGACTGTTTCCACAAGGCAATCAAACCAGATATTTTGATTGCTTTGTTCCTGTGTTTGTCCAGGGAGGACAGAGATCACTACAGGAGAAAGGCCGCCCCATTCCCCCCTCACAGAGAACGCTCGCCCGTTCGCCGCGATGTGGCCCGTTCCCCACACAGTCGCTCAGGCTCCAGCGTCAGCAGTAGAGGCTACTCGCCGGACAGAACTAAGAATCTGCCCTTCACCTCACAGCAAGGCAAGAGTACGTAGAAGCTAGTTACTTTTCCCTCCGATGCAGCGACAAATTCTTTAAATAAAAAAATATCTTTCTATCTCGGCAGAAGAGAGACCTAATACTAGGAAAAGATAATTAATAGTCAGATTGGAAGGCTTCCCAAAAGTGTTTTATTACAACTGGAAGCAGAATATTTACAGCATCTGTCTGTTTTATTAGACATGACTTATTTATTTTAGAATGAGGTTGAAGTTCTGGATGGTCGCCTCTAAAATTTTTAATTCATTTTATTTTCCTCTGTTACTTGACTGCCTTATGACTGATAATGTGGCTGACTGGATTTCCAGGTGTAGACGGTCCAGAGGGTCATGCAGGTGTTGCTGAACACCTCTGGGGGGCGCTCTTTCCTCAACAGAGTGGACATGACACTTTGGGTCTGTACATTGAGTCCCGTGGTAGAAGGAGCTCGGACTTGGGTGGCAGCGAGCCGACTTGTGGTCGATCTTCACGCATTTTTAAATTCGGGATCTGCTGAAGAATTCAAGCAAATGTCAAGAAACACACAAAGTGAAACCTACAGAGTCCGATTGGAAATGAAATTAAAACCCAAGTCAAACTGTGACCCAGGTCCGACGTGAGAAGATTCCCGGCTTTCATCTCTTAGTTGGTGCCTAGTTGTGACTTAGTAATGAGTTGTTTTTGATGCAAACCATTTCTCCTCCTGTGGTGGAGGTACGTTAGCACTTCACTGTTCTATTCAAGATTTTCATTCAGTTTTTTCCATTTACTCTGGATTAATTTGATGCATCAACTTTGAACAAACACAACTTTTTGGACATGTGGCTAAATCTTAAAGCTAACAACTTTAACGCTTGTCACTGGAGACTCTACCAGTTTACAAAACTCACGTCTTTGTAAAGAATCTTGAATCAAACCTACTGTAGAAAAAGAAAAGTGCTGATGTATCTCCTTGTTTACTGCATGTCCTTAGATCCCAACTTCCTCGGCGTCTCAACATCTTGTTTAGGTCTACTAAAATCTTCAGTGTTCCCCATCTCTCCATTTTTATCAGCGCTTTAGTCGACTCAGCCTTGTGGACCTCCGGAAAGGCATAAATCGTGCTGATACAGCTAGACGTTTGCTCATTTATTTTGGCAAAACATGTTAAATGCATGATGGTAAACTGCTCAAAAGCAGAGAATAACATCCTTGATCATGTTTCAGAGAAGCATCAGGGGAGTCGGTGTGCTTTTTGCTAGATGACTGTGAGATAAGAAGGCCTGTTTATCTTGTGAACGGTCAGTGACGCTGCGGTTTGGTCTTCCTGCAGGGTACGAAGACACTTATTCTCAGATCAAGATGACAGGTAAGTGAAGTCCAGTGGAGTTGTTGTGGACGAGGTTTCTGAGGAATATTAGATTATTCAAACGTTGTTCTTTCGGTGTAGGCTCTGTACCGTTTCACTCAGCGTTTTTATTTCCATCGCAAATTAACAAAAGCGAGGCGAGACGAAACACGGAGGATTTGTTTCGGAAACGCGCAAAGGTTACAATCGTTAAACGTAACCTATTCCCAGCCCGGGGTAACCCAAGAGAGAGACGGAAAGCGTTTCCAATGCGTCCAGCAGCCGGCCTTCCTCCCCGCTCTGTCTGCCACTTTGTCAGGCCTCATAAAGATGCCACCAGGTCGTGTGTGTGTGGAAGGACAAGGTGGGGGGGGGGGTTAGGATGTCTGATGGATATTCCTGAAGCCAAAGCTTCCACATCGGAGTGTTTTTGTTTCATGGAGAAGTCCTCGAGGTTCATGCTTGTCCAGTCAGACGCCTGCGAAGCGAAGTATCTCAGGGAAGATGAGTAGCAGAGCAAATGGAAAATAAAGGGTGGAGGTTTTGGAGAGAGGAACATGTTCGTTTTTGGTTTATCCAGAAGTTCTAGCATGGGTAACTCGCCAGAAACCAAATGTCCCCACCCTGACAGAGCCCTAACATAAGCATACCCTCACTCACTTTCCAAACATACTAATTTTCCAACCTTTTTTTAATTTTTTGTTTCGCTTCCTGCCGTTCTTTTCCTTTGTCTAGTTATGTTGTCTTTGTCCAACTCGTGTTGTTTTTTGCACCTCGCTCGTGTCTCTCCGCGTCAAACTGACGTTTGCCTGTTCTTCTTTATTTCTTCAGACAAAATTCCCGGCCTGTCAAGAGAAGGCTCCCCGCACAGCGCCACTTCAAACAAGGTGAGCGCAACGAGAAAAAAAAATGGCTTCAAGCACAAGCCTTTTGCTTCTTCACAATATCTTTCTTGTCTTTGGACCCTTCTATTTATCAGGTATTGTGGACTTTGTCACCATACAGCAGGATGCATCTGGAACTTTTTAAATTCCATCCTTCTAATAAGTGTTTAGACCCATTGAAGTATGTTAATGGGTTTTAAAGTGGCTCTCACACAGAGCATAAAGCCATCAGGCCTGCGCTTTGTTTACTTGTGTTGTAAGCAGACTTCAGTCACAAGAACTCGTAATGGTGTAGGGGGAAGAAGGCTCAAGTGTCGCCGAAAGAACAAGTCATCCTCCCTTGGAGACAAAAAAAAGGAAAATACTTAAACTGTTTTGAGTAAGAATCCAGATCTTCCCTCCATGTTTTGCAAATAATATGTTGTTTTGATGATATCATTTATTCCCAGCTATGCAGAGGAGTGTAAATACAATCACACGTGATTAGGCGCAATGAGTCTGGCTGTGGCCACCCAGAAGTGAAGAGGCTAATTCAGTAGCCCGATTTGGTAGCTTTTATCACAGGATCTGAGCCGCAAAAGCCCAGAGAAGTCCCGGCGGAGCTCGGCAGGGTGTGTTTAGACTGTTCACAGCGAACAATCGTTTCCTTTTTTCTGCTCAAGTGCGTGAGTGACTGTTGCTAGCAGAGAGCGTGGAGCAGATGTTGCCGGGTCGCTCGTGTTGGGACTGTGAGAAACTGATGGTGCAAAGTAGGGGTCAGTCCGGTGCATCTTATGCTGCATAGAATGGATTTCCTATGCTGATGACATGTGAGTGTTCAGATGTTAATGAAAATCAGTCCTTATAATCGGGAGATTTTAGCTCAGTCCCGTCATAATGGAGACAAAACCTGGTCAGCTGCCGCTAACACCAAGTAGCTTAGCAAATTAGCAGTAAATTCTGCAGCAACTCTTAATTCTAGAGGAATTTGTTTTCTTGAATTATTCACTTTTGATTTTAAGTGAGATTAAAATCTATCTAATTGAGAAAATCAGTGTAAATAAAATGAAAATAATCATCTGAAAATGAAACTAGTTCTATGTCGATGATGTGGGGTTTCTTTTAACTAAACAATTTCCATGAGCATAAGTTTGTTTTTGTTAAAAATCCCATGACCTTTAATGTCTTTGTGACCACCAACACGACCTTGTTTGCCCCAAAATTGCCATTTGAAAAACATTCTTACAGTTTTGCAAGAACCACCCACCGTCGCCGCCATCCATCCATCCATCCAATCAGGCGCGCTGATAAAAGTCCCCCTTCTGTGTTTGATCTGGCCTGCAGTGCATTGTTGTTTTGTGTTCTGGGGGCACAAACCTGTAACCTTCACCGAGATGAAAGGCCCGTGCTGTGCCCCAGTAAACCTTGCACTTATGGCCCCAGTGGCCGCCTGCTGTGGGGAGTCAACAAACACACACACACACACACACACACACACACACACACACACACACACACACACACACACACACACACACACACACACAGCCTTTCTGGAGCCATCCCAGACCGAAGAGACCAAAAAAGAGAAGCTAAAAAGTGTGGCTCCAGGTATGGTGGCCTGGTGGGTGGGAGAGCACCCCCCCCCCTGTGTTTGTGTGTGTGTGTGTGTGGAAAAAAAATACCAGGATGGTTTATCCTCACACAAATACGAAATTCCTGTCAAATTCAGCTCAACATTTTACCAACCGCATAAGAAGCTGGTGGTCTAAACAAGGTAAAGAAACAAGCGGGTGGGTAATCACTTGTTTTAACCAGCTGAGACCTTTTTCTTTTCCCAAACACAAGTATGCTAACACGCTAAATCATGTGTGTGTTTTTATTTCATCGAACCACTTTGTCCTGATTTATTTGCCAATTTATCAGCGGCAGCGAGAGAAATCCACCACCGGATCAACTGTTAAAGTGATTATGGAGCGACGGCGGTTCTAACTTCTGCCACAGTTCACCAGGATAAGCAGGTTTTTTTCTTCCTCAGCAGAAAAAAAAAAAAAAGCTGAGTGGAAAAATACTTAAGCTCCAATAACCTTCCATTCATTTTTAGCATTATAATGAAAAGGGATTACCTGTACCTCCCAGCAGATGAAATTTAATTTCGGTCCAATCTGCACACAGTGTCTCTGCCAAGCTTTTGGTATTGACATTGGTGACATCGTCTGCGAGTTGGTTTGAGCCCAGTGAGCTGAATTGAAAGATTCAGACAAAAAAAACAACAAAAAAAAGTTCTCTTGGACGACAGATGTGGTCTTTTGTACACACAAAACTGTACGCGCTTCACCCAAGAGTGGCTTCGAGGGGGGATTGGAAGCAGGAATAATTGGACGATGCTTTATGGGTTGTGCTGTTTTTTTTCTTTTTATTTCAGACCACACTCAGCGTCGCGATGCTATCTCCCGTAATTGCTTTTCCTCCGTCATGTAGAGATTTGGCATGACTTGGTCCCCCGGTCTGTCTCCCTTAATGTACGCCTGGATTTTAGTCATGGCTGGGCAGGTTCTGCTCCCCTCGCCTTCAAACTCTAATAGCAGCAGGAAATGAGCGAAAGAAATTGAGTCGTGGTCCAACTTGGACTCATTTCTCCCTTTTTTTTTTTTTTTTGGCTTTCGGTGTTGGACATATGGGTATCGGAGTTTCCAGTGTAACCATTAGATGCTCTTCATGGCTAGCGTGGCCCGATTTCCCTGTTAGATATAAAACTGCTGAAATTTAAATTTCCATAAGTCACATTGAGAGCATTGTTAGGATTAAATATGAATTGATTGGTTCATTTCACAGCACTAGTGCTACCCTTTTACAGATATTTGCACCTTTTTAGTGTTGCTACCTCAGCTTGATTTTTAAATGTTATCCCGCCCATTGTTGTATTTTTTTCAAGTTCTCCTCAGAGTAAATCCTCACCCCTGTTTCCTTTCTACATTTTAGGAGGAGAGCCATCCTGCCGAGGGGGACAAAGAGGACCCGGCGGTGGCTCCGGTCGTGGAGGAGAGCCAGAAATCAACTGCAGACAACTTTCAGGAAAGGCGAGCCTACGCCATCGCCACCAAGGCTCAGGAGATAGAGAAGGTACCCGTGCAACCCGTTCCAGCTCTGACATAATTATTTTCACATTTTGCTGACCTTTTTTTTAAATTAAGGGAGTTAAAAAACCAGTCAGCAAAATGAGAGTTCTCATTCTAACCCTTGAGCTCACTGTGATTTATAATCTCTGCTTCAGGCGACAAGTTTCATCTACAGAACTATCATTTCTCACATGCAGCGTACTGTATGTTTGAACCCCAGCCAACATAATGTATTTTTAGATTGATGACATCACATGCTTTTATACTAAACACTTGATCTATAATTATTTAGTGGCATTCGTGCAGCAATTAAAAATAGATCATAAATTCGTCTTTTTTTCGTCACAATCCTCGTTACACGTCAGAATTGGTGCAACTTTTCTATAAATGTCAGCTTACATGTGTTGTAACCCTTCTATACATCACATATAACGACATTCTAGTCCAATTCACACTTGGGATATTTCTCTGGACATACGTCATGAAAAAAAAAAAAACTTTCTATGTTCCCAACAAGACAGGAAATTAACTTTCCTGTCCAGCGGGCCTAGTGGTGGTGGTGACTTATCAAAATTCACCAAATGCCCAGTCGGATATCAGTTACAGGGCGATGTTTAAGTGATGGGTGATTATCTGCTGAAGGATCCGTCTGCCAGGTTTATCAGCTTCTCCTTTGGGGCTCTTGTTAGTCTCCGACTGTGACAGGCAGAACGGCAGCAACTGCTCATTAAACCCAACGCCGGTTTAATACTCCACAACGCTCAAACGTCACAACTCCTCAGTGAGTCATCTTCTGAATGCACACACACACATATTAGACCTGCATAATGGAAATACTGGTATAATGGACACAGAAATGCACTAACGAAAGCAGAAACACAACTAAAGCTAAGACATGGTATTAGTTTGCCCCAAAAACAATAAATTGGGAGGTCTGACCGACTTAACAGAGCTGAAATCTCCCCCAGGGCTCAAGGCTCAGCTCCACTCGGTTATCTAATGAAGGCCATTCCTGCACCAGTAAGCACCACCACTGCTTTACTGGGACCATTAAACCCCAGCCAGCTCTGCCCTGGAGCACACACACACACACACACACACACACACTGCATTCGCATATAGCTGCGCCACAGAGCCTATAGGCCGTTATAACACTGCTGCTGACGCTGCAGCTTCTGACCTGTTTTATAGTCGTCGTCCCCCTTCCTCATCTGTGTCTCCTCATGTTGTGTGAGCTTCAGTCCTTTTGTTTGTTTAATTTCATGCATTCTTTTGGAAAATAGTTACCCACGTGAAGAATAGCCATTGGCCATCTCTCTCACACAGCTTGGCCCGGAAATAGAAGCAGGAAATCAAAACCGATCTTTTTTAACTCGTTCTTTTTGTGAGTGAAAAGAAAAGATCTCAAGTTTGTCTTTCCGCTTGTTGGCTAAAACGCTTTAACCCTCTAAAACCGTTGTAAACACTCACGAAAACAAGAGAGAATTGCTTTCACATGACGGCTGGGTCACCTGCCAAAAAAATTGCAAGTGGAAAAATGTATAAGTGCTCCCTCCCCGGTATTCATTTCTCCCCCATCATCCCCAGAACTCCCAGTAAAAACGCTCTCAAGTAAGAATCCTCGGTTTGAAACAACAGCATCGTTGTCTCGCGCGGCGGCGGCGCTTTCGTTTGTCGCTTGACGAGTGTCGGCCAGATGTTTTGGATCGCCGCTCCCTCTCTCCGAATCTGGTCTAGCCATCTCTTTCTAAACGCACCCACGTCCAGAAGCGACCTTCAAAAGCTCGCCGACTGTCACACCTCTCCATCACCGGCCAGACGCGGCGCTGGGCAGCGTTTTACCAGCGCCTCGGCCCGTGTTTGTGTTGCTAAGTGAAATTGGTCGGCTTGAAATTCAACCCGAACCCCTTTCTCTTCGTCGGAGTTGACTTTGGCTGCAAGACAGACCAACTGGTTAGTCTGAGTGACAAGGCATGAGAGGCAATAAATGCTAGAAGTTTTCCTCGTAACAGTCTAGTTTGTGATACAAAGGGATATTTATTTCATTTGTTGGGGGAAATCGAGATAAATTAGGCCACAAGACTGACAGCCAAACTCTTCCAGTTGAAAAATGGCCGATCTAGACTCAACATCCAGTCGGGCTCACACACACGTGCTCCTCATCCTGTTTCAACCGGCTATAGAAAATAAAAGTTTAAGGAATTTTTCAGAAGCTGGAGATCATTTCTGGATGGACCCCACCTCGTACTCGAGAACGGGTCCTTTCCTTCCTGATTGGATAACAAGGGGAGGGATCTCAGGAAGTGCCTTTTTGAATACAGGAAGTACATTTTCAGCACATTGTAAACGAAGAAAAACTTTCTCCGGTATCCAGTGAAGTTATTATCAGCTTGTCTGATTGGATACTTCCTGAGAGAAATTGGTGAATAAATTCAATGCCGTCAGTTATCAGCTGTGAGACTTAAAAAATAGATTAAAAGGACAATGTGTTGCTAAATTCAGCACAGTACAACGAGTTGTCTGTGCAGTGTTCAGATTTGGTATGTAACATCTTCCACTTGATGGTTTATTGTTCAGGATGAATGTGGGGAAGCGCCCAGCAGAAGAGGCGTGTTCTTTAAACTCTTAAGGATTCGTCTTATTTTTACTTTGGTAGATTTAAATGAATTCAGCCTTCAAAATTCGAGAAACATTTTTTCTATTTTAAAATAAATTCCCTTCTGCAATAAAAATGTCTAATCGGACTTGCGATGATTGGTTTGCTCGTTTCATCTCCGCCACGTTTTGAGCTTTTTTTGAGTAAATGAAACCCGATATAAGTTTTAAAGGATTACTCTCAGCTCAGGTAACTGATATCTTTCTTTTATGTGGAGGTCTCATGTGCTGGAAAACGGATCTGTACGTTGACATTTTTCAAATCGGAGTGTGTGTGTGGCAGCATCGGGCTCCCTTTACATTGTTTTATGAGACATTCGAGGCTCGGCGTGAAATGGCAACTCCCAAACAAGATACCGATCCCTCTTCCTCATTGTCCCTCTAACACCTGTTTTAAGCCCCTTAGCCACCTCTAAAATGCGGTTTTATTGCCTCTTTGGCTGCTCTCTCCTACATAAAGGGCCCTTATTAAACTTGAGAGGAGAAGTGTTTATTTTTTGTGTGTTAACACCAGAATGATCAGCTCTGGGTCAATGATGCCGGGATATTTACACGTATGTGATAGGTAGAGCAGGAAGGAAGCAACCTCATGTCGTTTAAAGAGCTTCACCCTCAATGGGTTTGACACGCGGCTGTGGAGGCTTCACTTCAGTCTTCATCTATATAATGAATCTGAATTGTGTTGAAGGAAACATTGAGTCCTCTTCCTGTCCACTCTCAGGTCTACCGTCAGGACTGTGAGACGTTCGGGATGGTGGTCAAGATGCTGGTAGCCAAAGACCCCAACCTGGAGAAGCAGCTGCAGGTTCCTCTCAGGGAGAACCTCGGGGAGATCCGGGAACGCTGCCTGGAGGACCTGAAACATTTCATCAGCGAGCTGGACGAGGCGGTCCGGCAGCCGGAGCAGTCGGTCTGTGACTCCACCACCCCGTCCATGAGCCTGACGAGTCATAAACTGTCCAAAACGGGAGCCAATCACAGCTCATCTTACTGACACGCCGACCCGATCAGCTCTCCGTGAGACTGACGATGACGGGATGGATCGCTGAACACAATCAATATGTTGGATTCAACGCGAATTGCTGGATTGAAACCAGTTCAACAGCACAGGAAGTGGAAACGCAACACAGGAAGAAGTGTTGCGTTGTGCGTGTGTGTATGTGTGTGTGTGTGTGTGTGGAGATGAACATTGTTAGTTTGGAATAGACTGTTGAGTTCACTGTTTAAAAAGTTCGTTCTGAAATATTAATGTTGGTTTTCTATTAAACGTTGGGGAAAAAAAGCATGGTTTTATTTAAAAAAAAGAATACTCCTGGTCACAGAATTGTGGAAACAGTTAGCGTGATCACACGTTTTTTGTGAAAGAAAACTGAGATAAATAACATTTTGTTTTGTACTTGTTTTTGTAGCAGACAAAAAATTGTTGGACCTGGTGCTGCTAAATCTGCAGTTCTGAATTAAATTTGTACGGTCTAGAAATGGAAACTTGATTCCTTTTTTTTAATTTTACTTTTTTGTCTTGTTTCGGTTTAATTTTCAAACCTTACATCCAAAGCACCTCCTTGGTGGAATGTGCAAGGTCTCCAACACACAATTTAGTAATTGAAGATGACCTCTATAATTTGAAGAATCTGTTTACAAGCGTAGCAACACTTAAATGTCGAGTATCATTGCGAGTTTTACTCGGATTTCAGTGAGGTATAGATGACTAGCAGGTAGAATGGCAAAAAGATTCCAACCTTCCATCAGGATTTGTAAAAGAAAACGCACACAATCTCACGCTTATGTTATATGAGGTGAAGTATTGAATGATGAGAGTACAATTTACACTCGAATTTCAACATAATTTCCATTATAAGTACATGTGAGACAGGAATGATTGCTCAAGTTTTGAGAGGAAAAGAATATTTATTACAAGTGTCTTTACATCACAAAGCATTTAGTTGGTTACATCAGAGCGAGGGTAGTGAACACTTCAGCTGAATACGGAGAACGCAGGTGTTATATTTTCTACACCAATAGTGAGCATTGTGGAGTATATGTTATAATACACATTGGTTACAGAGTAACATGGCACTTTACTGTGAAGAACACAGTTCAGGACGTGGCACCTTTTGTTGCTGTTTCTCATACAATATTAACAAAATTACAGTTACTGTATTTTTTTTATATATAATACACTTAAACAAAACAATCTGGTAAACCACAGATATAAAAATACAAGTATTAAAATCTTAACTTAGTATATACATCATCATTTTGTACTATTATGCATTAAATAATTATTTGGTTTGTTCCTAAATGTACTTTCTCAAACTGTGTATGCTTCCATTTTAATGCACACAAATAAAATGCTGCAAAACCTTTTAATGAACACAATTTAAAAAAAAACAATTTAATGGCAATTGCTGAAATTAAAGAAAAAGTTATCAACGATCAGCCATCGTCTGCACTGTAAAAGAAAAGCTTCCAAATTTAACCAGTCAGCGCATTTTAATTAGCGCTAAGAGAACCAGTATCGAGGCCACATCTATGCAAACCCATTATGTCCTTTGCTCTCTTAACAATTTTGGTTAAATCTGGTTAAATTTGGTTAAATCGTTTTATCCTCTACTAGACTATGACCTAAAATATGATATGCATCTTAAAATTTGACCACAATGTGTATGGTTTATTTCAAAATTGCTTTTTAAAACCAGATTTGGTTTGCAAAAACACCAATATCGGAAAATCTGACCTTCTTGCTTAGCGTAGTTATACTTTATAATGGAAATACACGCTTCTGTTAAGAGATGATGCAGTTTTTCGATCTATGGCTCTTTCTGCGACCAGTCTGTGCACCGTGGTTCTGTGGAGAGAAGGCTGTGACCCTTGTTGCGTAATCCTCAGCGTAGTAGCGCCCGGCTCCTCGAGGCTGAGGGATTGGCTGACCAAGGAAGAACCCCTCCTCTTCAGAGTCTGATGATGAAGAAGAGCAAGTAGAGCAATAGTCATCCTCGTCCCTGTAGAGACCAAGGAAGTGCTCAAACCGTGGGTCGACTTGAGCTGAGCCCTTTGGCGCATAGTCAGATCGGTTTTGGGGGTAGGCCAAGGGTAGCCTGTGTGCAGGATGCTGTAAGAGCATGCCCCCACAGGGAGGGTTTACTGGACCCTGCAGCTGGGGCTCATATGGCCTCTGTGCTTTCTCCAAAGGAACCATGTGAAGGTTGTTGTCCGAGCGGGTTTTGCGGCTCCTGTGGTGCCGACCTTGTCGATGGTGGTGTTGCCGGCTGCGCCCGTGGTGGCTCGTTGGGCGGCTTCTATCTTGACCCATCTGATCGGAGTATAACATCCTCCGCTGAGGTTTCTCGCTCATTGGATGCTTTCTGAGGTTGAAGTCAAACCCATCATTATATCCATTATCCACAGTGTCTTCAGAGAACTTGACCATCTGAGGAGGTCTGGACTGGGACCTGCTCCTCCTGAGAGCTGGTGCGTGGACAAATGAGGGAGGAAGGATATCCGAAAGAGGAGACAATGATTGGTGAACTCCCGCTGGGCCTCCCCTCATTGCTGCTTGCTCCTCGTCGCCCTTCTCCATGTTAAGGTTGAGAGAGTTATCACTGTGGTGATGAGAAGAATTAAAGGTTCCCATGTTGCTCATCTTCTCACAGTCATCTGCCACTGCTGGATCCTGCATTGCAAGAGCATAAGCTATATTTCTATCTCTGTCATCGCCATCCACCGATGCACCTGACAAAGGAGAAAGGAGACCAGTTATGAACAGTTGAAAGGAAATGATCTTTCCAGTGAACACATGTAACCAGCAGTCTCCTTACCAGTGATGTTTGAGAGTGCCAAAGAGTCCATTGAGTCCCCAGCACCCTGCTCAACTTTCCTCAGTGCATCAGCGATACACTCAAGGGAGTCTCCGTACCACTGCCTGGTGTCCTGCCAGAAGTCTGGTCTTTTTGTCACAGATTGGTCCTGATCCTGGTCCAACTCAAGCTCTTGTATCTTTCTAGCACTAGCAGGACCGGGATGGCTTCCATAGGCTGAGTCTCCCATACCATCCTGAGATTGGGCCCAATACGCTTCAGGTAGGTGCTTCTTGCTCATTAGTCCAGGGCTAAGGCTGCCGGGCCGAGACTGATGGGAAGTCTGACTCTGGGTGGGACTTGCAGGTGTTGGAGAAGAGGCCTTAATCCCCACAGTTGTGGCATCAGGCCTTAGCCATGGGTCAGAGACAGTCATTAGTCTGTTTTTGTCACTACTAGGGGTGGGAGATTTTAGGGGTTCCTGCTGAAGTTGGTGGAACATCCCGCGGTCACCAAATTTGAGCAGGAGCTGAGTCATGTAGTCCTCATGCTGTGCCCACTCCTCTGGATCCACCTCACCGCCATCCTGCTCCTCTCGCTCCCTCCACGACCTCTCTCTCTCCAGATCTAGATGGGCCAGTTTGCGTCCTACATTACCAATGTCAGATTGAGCGTCTCCATTACCCTCTACATTCCCAAACTTATTGTCAAATGAGGGGTCAGCAGCAGGGGTATTTAATATTTGTGACTGTCTCAACTGTTCAGCCAGCTTGCTGCTCTTCCCCATGCGAACACTACGCCGGGATTCACGTGAACGGGCCGACTGGAAGGCAGAGTCAGAGGAGTCAGAGGCATGGATGTCCTCCCCCTGGCTGCAAGGTTTTGAGCAATAGATGTGACCCTGCTTTGGCAGGAAGGGACGGCCCAACAAGGATACCTTGCATTGGGCACAACAGAAGCATTCCTTGCTGGCATGCCAATGTTTACCTCCATAGGCCATCTGGGCATGGTCAACCCCTACAGGAAGATAAAGAGAAGAAGTACATCTTAGTAGTGGTTTGAAAATTCGAGTTCATTAGTGTAAAAAAAAAATCTATAGGTCATTATTGTAAAACCAAAAGGAAAAAGGTTGACCCTGTTCTTGCACCTCAGAAGTACTACATCGGTAAGTACTTACCAATGTTTTCTCCACAAGCTTCACAATACTCTGCGTAGAGCGACTCAAAGCAGCCACAACAGTAGGGCCGACCATCTTTCATGATGTAGCGCTGACCCCCTAGTGCTGCCTCACACTCGAAACAGGCAAAGTGCTTCATGTGCCAGTGGCGACCCTCTGCTTGAGTGCATTCATCTGAAAATATGAGCTAAAGCAAAATATGCAAACCTGAGTTACATCTCTGGGACTATTTGGACTTACTAGTACTACTACTTCTCAAATTGCATTGGTTCATTGGAGAAAAACCAAACGGTAGTGGGTAGCCCAACTGTCTCCGCATCTTACCTCGTCACAGGAAGAGCATCGCGGTTTGATAGTCTCAGCTTGGTGTCTTCCACAGAGGATCTTTCCATTTTGATAGAAATAGATCAGGTCCACCAGAAGCTCTTGACATGTAGCACACACAAAGCATGCTGGGTGCCAGCAAGGGCTCGGCCCTGCTCTGGAGGCAAAAATTGCCATCTCTCCTCCATTGATGCCACCACCACACTGATAGTCAAACACAAACAAGGAATTATCCATGAGATTCATCCTTGAGACATCGGAGGGTTCGAGTAGAGGAAACACGTTAAACATGGAGCCTATGGCCTAGCTTATGTATCGATAATAACTCTAATAATATGTAGATGAGCAGAACTTTTTGTATAAGCATGGGAAACAAAACATTTGACTAGCACTCCTACTAAGGTTGTAGGATGAATTTGGAACCTTGTTTTTCTCTCTTTCAACAGTTGGCTTTTCCACTTTGGTTTAAAAAGCATTAATTATTCATTAGGTGTTGTTGAAATATTGGACAGTTTCCTCCTGTGGGCCAAAACAGAATGGACTGACATTCATCCTAAAGATTAAATGACTCCTCTGGGATCATCAGACCATGTCTGAACATGCAATCAAGTCTTTATATAACCTAGCAAAGGCATGGGATGCCTATAGGCACCTGTGAGATAGTACACCCAGCTGTTAACCATTATTGCCAGGATGGACAAAGGGGCTTTGGATATGGGGGTGCAGTGTGTCCCTGGGACTGCAGCACCAGGAAACTGGAGCCTGACAAAGTGTGTGTGAATGATATAGCCTTGACCATTTGCGCTATATTTACGAATGGTTGCACAAGTGTCTAAATGTGCACACGCTTGTGCTGCAGGTGTGCTCAGATGGATTAACAGTTATTGGGTAAGACTGTTTGCAAAGCACATACACATGTATAGCCGGTTAGCATTCCCTTGGGTAATTTCACCGTATGTGGGTGTGACCTTGCATCGGTGTGGCCACATCTGTGTTAGAGTGGTGACAGACTTCATCTACCTGCAGGGATTAACATGGCTGTCCTGCTCTACCAAGTTATTTACAGTAACTAAATATTGCTAGAAGCATTGTAGAACCTTAATGTTTGCTGCAATGACGGGTAAACTTGAAGACCTACGATCTTGTGCAGCCCTGGATGCTGTTTTTATTGCAATAACAAATCAAAAGTAAGAAAGTCCTTGAGGTACATCTTCATAACCTTGCCTGGAAGTAGTCTGAAAACCAGCTGGATGTACCAGGCTAAGCTGCTTGTAATTATACCAAGGGAGGTGGAATTACCACACACTGTGTCTAGTTTGGAAAAAGTAAGGTTTTAAAAGTTAGTGCATGAATTACATGTTAACCTGTACATTTTTTTTTGTAGTCTGTCGTGCTGAGATATGGATGGGGGGGGCAGGCAACATGCCAAACCCCTTCCTGAGGACCTGGCTCCTCTGCTTGGCTTGAGCGCGAGCTTCCCAATTTCCTCGCTTCCCCTCTCTCTCTAACGAGAAAGTTTATGTCGGTGATTAAAAGTAGCGCATTAGCCAATGAGGATTGTGCCTTGGGCTTTGCTGGGATGGGATAGTGGGGGGTTCGCTGCTTGTGATAAAAATACCCACAAGTCGGTTTCCTTATAATAATAGTTTACCTTACGGCCATATGAGCACTAAATGACGCAAGTGGTCCACATGTGTGTGTGTGTGTGTGTGTTTAGGATAATGGATTTCCATGTGTAGCGCCTACATGTTCACAGCGGGTATGCTGCAGAGCTCGAGGCAGGATCTTGGGTGTTCCTCTTCCCAGTGCGTCCCTCTTCCTCTCGGCACTGAAAATTTTGAGCTCCCTCTTTTCATCCTCCGACAGGGATTGACAGTAAGCCGCCTGGTGAAGACAGAAGCAAGGGATGAGTGGACCTGAGGAAGGTTTACAAGATTTATGGATAGTGTATCTGCACATTTGCACAAGTTCCCGGCACTGGCGCTTTTTTGATTTCATGAGCAAATCCAGTTCTTTGCAAGTGATTGTCACAAGCTTGAATATTTTAGAATGTCCAAGTCAGCAGTTTATTTCTTCTTCTATAAGAAGAGGTTAACCCATTAAAGCGGAGTTCCTGTTCCCAAGTAGGATGTTGCCCAAGAGATGAAATACAGGAAAATTGAAACCTCAAAACTTCAGTAACTCTGTTTCAGACAAAAATTTACACATAACTCCAAACATTTTGTGACATTTTAGACCTTGACTGTGAAAACTTAATTTAGGATGTTTTAAGACTCTACAGATGTGTGGTTACTCTTTGAGACTGTGGGATGTGTGGGAAGCTGGAAGGAGAAAACCAAGTGGCACATCCTTCCACAACTGCTGTGGTTTGTTCTTCGTGTTTTGAACTTCAGAGATCCATATATGGCTAGAAAATGGTCTAATTAAGTTAATTCCTCTGAAGGCTGCATTGAAAGGTTGGAGTGGGCAGCGCACAAACCCTTCCTCTGTGTTTAGAGATGGTGATGAAGGTTCTGATAAAGTGCCAGAACCACCACAACAACCAGCTCATCTCTTCCCGAGACAAAAGTAAATTTTTATATTTAGAGTCGATGCGATGAAAGCTAACACGCACACATGCACACACTCACTGTTTCTGTCATTCAACACATACCGAGGGCTTATACCACTAAAACCACAATTACGCAAGGAATCCTCCATCAGTTTGTGTCCTCAACCAGCAGGTCTGCCGGCAAACATCATAAAAGTTCTCAGTCAAACACTGATCAGTGTGAGTGTTCCTATTGTATACCTTATACCTCTGTGGAACAGTAGCCCCCCCCAATCGCTCTTGCCCATCCCCTCTGGTGATAACCCCTCCACCATATCTCCTAATGTAAACTCTATTAAAGCAGATGTGAAAGGACTGCTGGTTTACACACCATAAAAGTATTATACGAAAGAGGCTGCGTGTGTTTTACCAACACAAGAGGGTTTTTTTGTCGAGCGGTTGAGAGAATGCGCCCATTGTTTTAACTTTACTAGAAGAGGATAGCAAGATTGTTCGGGCTTTACTCAGCTGCTGGCTTTACTTTAGTCAGGACTGGATGCAGTTGGAAGTTTTTGTAAAAGTACGAATATGCTACAAAATTGAATCAAAACTTCATTTCTAATTTAAATTCACTTTGATTTGAAGATGGTTTTTTACTTGAAACAAATGCATCTTAAAGGTAGTTGCGAATCTTCCCTGGAAACAATCGTCTCTCAACATCAGGGATTCCAACTCATTCAAAAGTTGAAGTTAAAGCACTAAAGTAGTTGAAATGTACAGTTTGGTACTCCCTCCAATGCATACACATTGATTGCATTGATATAGTACACTGGGTTGGAATAAAGGTGAATCAATAAAGGTTTTATAGATGATGTTCGCGTCTCTTTCTCCAACTTTACCTCGTGGTCTTGTGGTGGCAGCTGGTAAAGGAGCTGTTGAACCCGGAGCTTCTCTCCAGGACTGTTGACGTATGGCACCTTTCCATCGGGAAGACAGGAAAAATACATCTGGACCTGTCAAAGCGAGATGAATGAACTTTAGAAGACGGTTGGTTGGTAGCATAGTTCTGTCAGGACGTAAGACAATTTATTGCCAGACTCTCAAAATGGAATATTTTAAAAGGCGTCTTTGTCATTCTTTTTTCTCTAATAGTCGATTAGACCTCACAGAGAGACACGTTAGAGCCCATTAGCTAGCGGTGTTTTCCTTTCTGTCAGGCACAGGATGGGGCAGCAAGGCCGGTGCCTTACCAGTCTGCATTTTTACACCACTGAGGAGCAAACATGTCAATCTCAATCCAGTCACAGGCGCCTAAATGTGAATTCCCTTCTCTTACAAGAAACAGACCTGGACTGGAAATGTTGATGTTTGTCTAGAATAATTCCTGAGGAATAGGAAACATTGACAACATCCTGTCATCGCTTCATTTCCATGAGAAAAACTTGAGCAAAATACGAGAGATCGTTTTCTGAGCATGTGTACCTTACAAAAACTCTACATTCGCATCCAGATGTTAGCCGTTAGCATGCAACGCTACTAATGCGGAATGTCTGCAAACACAACCCTGTTTGAACTAAAACCACACTTAAAAACACACATGTTGGTTAACACTGTCGTCATTAGAAGAAAAATTCCTCCTCGGGATAATCTGAGACTAAGGGGTGAATGTTCCGCTCAATCCAGAAGGTCTTTTAAGATGGAATTTACGAAATTTGTGAAAGACTAACAAGTTTAAACGTCCAAAGTTGTACCTGCTCTGGCCTAACACCCGGCGGCACCCATGCGTACTCCTCCAACGCACACCCGGAGTCATCATCTGAGGTGGAGCTCCTCTGGAAACCCAGGGACATCTTCCCCATCTTTCCCCCAGGACGAGGCTCCATCTCTGGCCCACGAGGTGAGGGCCGCTCCCCTCTTTCACTGCGCTCCAGGTTCATCACACACCAGTGCTACAGGTAAAAAACAGAAGATTTAGGACTCACATTTACCCAACCTACTTCTAATTGCTTTTGCAATCCCATCTCTGTTTCCACAATCACTTTTTATCAATTATAACCAGTACATATTTGCCTAGCTGATCTAGGATTTTAACGCACTTCAGGTAAACTCCTTTGCATTTCATGTCTTCCAGCAATCCCATCAATTATTTTTAATCTCTTATTTCTTCGTGTCTCAACTAGAGAGCAGTTTCTACAAGTTTTAACAGTTCAACGTAAAAGCTGTGAGTTTATTATACGTATATCAGACAATTACCGCTCTATCACAATCCGGCCTCTTGAGTCACACTTGAGAATAACTGTGTTATTTTCCATCCCATTAGTGGAGTATGTCATGCTTCCTATGTTTATATAATGCCGAATTATGTATGATGAAGTCACCAAAATACCGCTTGACCACCTTCAAAGGGAAATTCAGTCAAACTTCAGATGATTTATGGTGGAAAATAACCCGTTTGTTTCTAGTATGATGTTCTCATTCACCAACCACACCTGGCGCGAGCCACACATGGAGATAAAACAGCAGAATGATTCCGTCCGTGAGATTTAGAGGTCTGTTTGTTCCATTTTTAGGCTTATCTTCTATTTCTGCGGCTTCACTTCCTGTGTCTTCCAAAGTAAGAGCCTTGTTCGGAAATTGTTTACAGACATATTTCAAACTGGGATTGTAACGGAATTTTCCTGCTGTTTACCACTGAACATCTGTTGCTATCGTACGCCGTGCCAAAAAAAGTGCAGCAGATTGTGAAACTTTTTTTGTAAGCAGCCCAGTTTTGTGAGCCGAGTTGTGCAGATCAAGAAAACCAGCAACTCAAGAAGCTAAAAGGAAGACGGCTAATTATCAAAACGGCAGACTTCTGCTTTATTCCACTTCCAACAACAGTTTTTCTTGCTTCATGGGAGCTGACAGCTGTCAGAAGAGCAGGGATTTATCAGACTTAACGTTGTGCCTTCAGCACCAGCCTTTCTTATCTCAGCAGCCATGTTCTTCAGAGCCCTCTCAGCCTGATAGCTGCACTTTGGTCAAAGGTGTTGAAAGAGTCACTTGCGATTTGCCCTCTTTGACATGCAAATCTGGAATAGAACCTGTTTGGGTGAAAACAGTCGGAAACTTCACAGAAACCCTCAAAACATTTTGTTGATTCAGCCTCGAATACAGAGGCGGAGCTAGGAGGCATATCAAGACTTGATGGCTCTAATCTACCACATTTTGTGTCTGTTAACTCCAAACTAAGAGCAATTAATTAATTAACTACCACTTAGACCAGGCTGGTTATTGGTTGTCCCAGGTCATAGTTACTAAAGGACTTTTCAAGACACTATTTTTTTTTCAAAGAAACAAGAGTCTAATGGATGCTTTTTGAATTTCTCTGAGAGAATCTGACTTTCTGATCAATACACTTCACATCCCAAACATCCCAAATACGATTTAATATGTTATTAATATGTAAGAAAGTTTTTAAATTGCAGATATGTACCTTTTCGGAGAAAGTGAAATTGTAAATCTGCAAACATAGTGTTAATTACACTTTCGAAAATCATGTTAGACCATTGACTTTTGTTTTTAGCATGACCTCAAATGACAGGAATTACATGTTGTGCATTTAAAATTGTTATTACAATGACTCATTATGATGGTTAACATAAATTACGTCATGTTTATAGGTTATTTTAGTTTCTTTATTAAATGAAGAGCTTCAGGATAAGCAACTATCACAACTGTTAGCCAGTGAGCGATAGCCTTTTGGGTTTCCTTGCATGTTCAGCTTCATGAAATCCCAAATGATTTACTTTTTTCCAACTCTGTCCTCAAACAACTCCTGGCAGTTCATGTTGAAGGAGTCAAACTCCGGCAAGAAAATATTAGCACTCCCAAAAATTAACATACAGGGCAATGAAGCCCAAGGCCTCAAAACTCTAAATTTACATCTTTGAACTGCTGATAAAAGTCAAACCAACATTGTTATCACAGAACAAAGAGGTATGCTTTGTTCCTCAGTGACAAACCTATCAGGTTTTATGGTAGCATAGATAACGCTATCACCAAGAAGCTCCTTACTGGTTCTGCTTTATCTCGGTTTAACCCAGTCAAAACCAGCGCTGCATTTTTTTCTCCATTTACGATTATTTGAGCTGCTGTCTAAATACACATTATAACACATTATAGCACAAAATTCGGACTTTATCTTAAATGCATTTCAGGTCTTATGTATACTTTTTGGTGATTTTCCTATCCTGCCTTTCATCCCTTCCACTGTGATGGAAATATGACTTCAGATTCCAGAGCCGACCTGAACAGCCACTCACGTTACAGCTCGACACCTATTGGCCGCAACACAATGGTCGTCTTTGTCCAAAAACAAAAACAAAATGTCCAACCGCTCCTCCTTCAAAACATGTCAAGAAGGAAGTTAAGACATTTTTGTTGTTTTTTTTTGAAAGGGGCGTTTAAAGTGTCACAACATCGGGTCTGAGTAAATACGGGCCAGATGTAGCCGGCTAACGGTTAATCACATGCTTAACTGACACTTTTCAAGGCTCTCCTCCTCAGCTAGTCAAACACAAATCATTTTCAGATGAACGTAACCTTGGGCAAGCTTAAGGAATTACATCCCCATTTCCAATCCAATCCTCTCAATCACTAAAAATATCAAACTGGTAAAACTGTTACAGCTTCAATTACATGCAGTTAATTCAAAAGACAGATATGAAGTCGGACACTTGCAGAAATTGAAACGACAACAATATTTTTCCTCCACGTTATGGGATTTGCTTTAGGAAAACCATTAAATTGTGGGGTTCAAAGGCCGAGGTCATCGCTCTTTGAATGGTGAGGAGTGTTATTTTAAGGCCAAATGGGTGTCAGGGGGTCCATAAGAGACAGCACAGCTGGAGTGGGACCACCTACACACTGGGACGAACTATCGCAAATAAAACACAACAGCTCTTTAATGCAGAGCCAAGCTCGGATATCCAACCTCCTCTGCTCTTATTCCAATGAAATCTCCCACTGCTGGTTGCTCCTCCTCAGCTGATCTAACGGTGGAACTTGCAAGTTTTCCACTGCAAAAGTTCTCTCAACAAAATTCTTCTCTCTTTTCCCCCCCTCCTTACCTCCAGGAAAGCATCCCTGTTTCCAGATTCACATAAAGCTTTAATTCACTTCCTCAGGCCCCCGGTAGCACAGCTCTGGCGCTCTGGCAGCATGTCTGCAGAGTCCGGCTCAACGGATCCACGCTCTAATAAGATCCAGATCCCACTTAGCCGGCAACGTCTCAGGCTTTGGAAAGCCGGCGTCAGCCAAGAGGGAAGTCTGTTTTCAAATCAAAATGTTGAAGTCCAGAGAAAGTCTCTATCTGAAGTGTCTGAAGCCCCACGAGTGTATGAGGGGCTTGTGTGTGTGTGTGCTCTTGTCAGCCCCTCCCTTCATCCTCCCCCCCAGAGTAAATCGCCTGCCAGTCTGCTTCAATCACACACACACACACACACACAAACACACACACACTGCAGAGTCAACACCCCACCTATCTCTACGCCCCTTCCTCCACAAGTCACACCAGAGACCTCCAACCCCACCAACCCCCCAATTTTGGTTGCAGGATTCCTCAGAGCCAGATGACATTTCCACTCCACTCTCTTTTAGTCCATCTTATTCTTTTTTATTTCTTTGTTCTGCAAGCCAGACGGCTGCACCCCCCCCCCTTTTTTAAGAATAGTTGAGCTCAGTTTTATTGATTCCAGAAATGTGATGGTTTCCTTCGTTTTTTTCAAGGACGCCCATTAAAGTGTAAACGAGGAAAACGTCTCTAAGTGATGTATTTAATAATCTGAAACAATACAGATTCTAGTTAGAATGGAAGCATCTGCGCCCCCCCTTCCCTCCCTGCCATTAACCAGTTCCTGATGTCGTCCATTCTGATCCACCTCACGTCATGTACTGTAATAACGTCGCATGACTTCCTCCTCAGCTGCTAATGGCTGATGAAAGCCAAATCTGTGCCAATCTGAGATAATCGGTTTCATGATAAATGCAATCCGATGAAAATCAAACCCTGTTGTAAAAAATATCTAAGAGCGCAAAGTCGAGGAAAATAACGATAAAACAGATTTTTATAGACAGATTTTTGGCCACTAGGGGACAGTAGAACAAATGTTTCATAATTCTTTTAATTAGCATAACTGGCTTAATGAATCCAGTAGAGATAAAGGTCTAATGATTTGAGCTTTTTCTATCAAATGAATACAAATCCAACCTACATTCTGCTTTTAGCTTTTCTTTAAGACTCCATGTTCATCAGCTAGTTGCTAACTGCGATTGTCTGCCATTTTTCATTTTGATTGCTGCAAAAAGGTGAACGAAAATCAGGCAAATGAAAGCTGTGATGGTGAACCCAAAGTAATGTGAACCAAAAAAACAAAAATATTATCAATAATATTAATTCAGAGTTCCCATACTGGCTGTCTTGTGATTCAGTGTTAATAATCAAGTATAGTCATAGCTACTTGCAAAAATGTTAGCCTTCACTCCTCAGGTAGAGAATGATTTAAATTCTACTTGTTAACATGTTCCTTGAAGTTTCACTGATTAAATATTGACTTTGCTTCCTTCCAAGTTTATTCCATCCATCTCAGGAAATTCTCATGCAGGGGATTTGTCTACTCACTGAACTCCCCTCCCCTGTCCAATCTCTGACTTCACCTTATTATCAACAAGCATTTTACTTCATTCGTTCAGGAAACTCATGACAAGCTGGCAGAGGTAGAACTGATAAAGTTGCAAGGGGAAACAACTGTCTGCAAAACAGTGGGGAAAAATACCGAATTAATCATCTCATGACTGGAGAAAGTTTGATTTCACTTATTTGGACAAGATCTGTACCATCCGTCATTTTGAAAGGATGAAAAGCAGCAACAGCTTCATTTAAAGAGTCTGAAATGACAAATGAGTTTACTGAATTGTCCGGCAGACAAAGACATCCTCTCCCATGACAACCCCACACGGTGATTTGCAGAGAAGGCGACAGAGCTGTTTGTCACATGCCAAAATACCTGTTACAAATGAGAAACGACTCCGATCACTAACTAGTTTAGAAGAGCGAGATAAAGCAAAAGACCTCCTTTGTGCACAGAGATAGGCTGGTCTATGTGCTTTCCCAACATGGCCTTCTTTCCTGGCATGCAGATTGCTTATTAGAAATTGAGTGAGAGAAGAAAGAAGAGCTTGGCTGTCCAATCAGTGTCAGGCGTTCAGAAAAGCTCTCAAGTTTTCCAAAGCTCTTGGCGACACTCTGCAAAACCCTTTTTGTGTTAACCCTCTGAAAGATGCGCATTGAGTTTCCTCGATGATTATCTGGATATGCATTTTGGAAGCGATGGGAATCACACGTCAGTCTGAGGAGTAGAGAGGAAAAAACTCTGGGAGAGATGAGGAACTTATTCAAATGACGAAAATAGACAATAAGAGGGAGAGGAGTGCTCCATGAATAGAGGACAGTCTAGAGGACGAGTGGCTTCTTCAAGACAATAGGCAGATATCAGTCCTTCAGACTTGTGGCAAAAGACTAATAGCCCTTTAGAAGACACAAGAGCGACGATTGACCTTGTTGTCTCCTCTGCTTCCTCTCTGAAGAGAGAAGATTCAATAGCGCAAGAAGTATCAGGCAATCTTGATATTGAAAGTGTCAGTGTGGATTTCTCTGGCGGAATAGAAACATCAAGGATGGAGGTCTTGGACTTCCTTTATCCTCTACTTTATCAGTCATGGGGTATTAATCTTCTTTTTTATTTGGGCTTTTAAATTTGTACGATCTCAACTTTAGTGCAGTCCAACTTCTCCCTTTGCAACATAAATTGGCTTTTTTACTGGGGCTGGCCCATTATTGGGCCAAGACTTCATGCGTCACCGTTGAGCACAGCCATTTGACACTTGCTGAATGGACGACACCCCGTTCTTATTCACATGTCCGAGGCAGACGAGCAAAAACTAATTAATGGGGAGTTTATGCAGAGGCCTTTGACCCAAACACTGGCAAACTCATATACAAATACTTGGATTTAAAAGCAGATTCTATGACTTCACTTGCAGCTATATTTTTCACAAGCAGTTATTTGATAGTGATAACTCCACCACAACTGTTCTGGGGTAAAGGAAAAATCGACCTTTAAAAGAGTCTGATTTCATTGAGGAACCTTTGGCCAATATCCAGTATAATTTAAAGGAAGAAATTATTGGCCCAAAATATTCAACTAAATTTAAGCCAAGTCAGACAAAAATTGGATCTTTTTCGATCAAATCTTTCAAGAGGAATTTCTGAGTGGTTCTTTTTGCTTGGCAAACGCTATGCACCGGGTTTTAGACAAGATCTGGTGGCCTTTTCTGTACTTAAAATCCAAGACTGAGTCCGGACTACACACCGACTGCACACTTGCACAATCTAACACATACCAAGCATGCTTACTCACCCGTTCTGGCTGGACGTTTCTTTATCTATTGGACAAGAACTCAACCAGTAATTCGGCCTTTTCTTAACCTTTATTGTGCTGGAAAGTCACGCTCTTTCCTGCACTGCTGTGAATCATTTTATTTTCTAGCCTTCATTCACACCTGCAATCAACTTCTAGTACTGTGTTTCATCCCCACTGGGCAACATGATCAGGGGAGATGCCCCACTGGTTGTCTAGAAGAGATATCAACGACGATAGTCACGTGTCCAAACTTGTTGCAGGGCAAACACGTCAAAGTCAAACAGAGCATATAATACATTCCGGATCTTTAAGTGGCATGAAATCTTTGGTGAAATATACATGTCGACAAATTGATATCCTACAAACACAGTCTTGTTCCTCGCTGTCTTAGGTAGGGTAGACAAGGGTAGAAATAAACTACAGCATAGACATTTATAAAATTTAGGCTGAAATCCTTTCAATAGTCCTGTAGAAAAGCCGAATGCTAATCAAGACTATCCCTGTGCCATGTGAACTAATTATTTATTCACTGCCACACCCTCGACAGGCAACCTTATGAATACACACGTATCTCGACTATCTCTGTCTGATTATGGTCGACAATGCCTCACTTGCCAACAACTTACAGGCCAGCTCACACATATCCGGTCAACACAACTACCCCAGATCCACACCTCAATTCACATCCATTATGTCTCTCCATTCAACCCCGCTCACGCCGACAGACGACAATCCACAGCCTTTCACACCCCAGGAAATGGATCTCAGTTCCTCGCTAACAAGGCCCACTGGTTCAACCCGCTGCTGCAAATCAGGTCTGTGGAAGTGCTGCTCAGCGGTTTCACCAGCTACGTGTTAATATTCCCTGACACTCCCAAGCTGAGTGTGATTTAAGTTTCTGGTCATAAAATCCTCAACTGAGATTTAAAAACCACCACAGGGTGTTACCTACACACCTCAGGGACAATAGAGGCGGCAATAAAAGCAGTGTAAAATTCAGGAAATCGTCAAGTAACTGTGATGGGAGCTTACGTAGGGATCGGCTTGTGAAGTCTCAGTTTGGATTCTTCTTTTTCACAACGTGACAGAAGCCATTCACAAGTAGAATCCAAAGGGGGAAGTTGGGTTTTGGCGATGACCTACTTTTCAGGGCAGCGTCAGTCCGCCACTTTGGCCCACACTAAAATATCTCAGTGACCATTGGATTGATTGCTGTGAAATTCTGTACAGGCCTTTACGGTGCCCAGAGGATGGACCTTAATGACTTGCAGCGTCTATCTTTAAATGACCCTTCTTTTACAAGCGGACTCTGTGACTAAACAGGAAGCCTTTGGAGGAGGGCATTGCATCTGAAGCCAGTCTTCACAAGCTCTTTACTTCTGACAGATGCTACTCATTCTCCAACGAAATCTGTTTTGATAAATCATCACAAAATGAAAGTAATCACTGCTACTGTCCTACATGTGTATCTGTCCATCTTTGCTGTACTTTCCAATCTGCCTATATCCCAGCATATGTAGCCAATTATTCTGAAGTTCAATAGGATTTTCTGCAAATCCTTTTTTCTACTCATGGACCGATCACGATGAGGACTCAGGATATTTCAGGGTGAAATAGGGTCATCACAAACTGAGTCTTCTCCTGTAGATGTCTATTGGAAACTTCTTCCTCATTATCATTGTTTTTCCTGATTTTGCAGCGTCTACTTCATTTAAGTTGTTTAATCCAAGTCATTACCTGAATTGGACTGAATGCGACTCTTGATGGCCCCCGTAGGCTAAAAAAAATGCAAAGTCTCCTGTTGGATACGCAAACTGAGACGAATTTCCAGCATGGAAAAGCAACTGATAATGGAGACTGATGCAGTAGTTACTCAAAGATCAGTCTGGAGGAAAACTTATCTTGGAATGGATGGAGAATGAGCTGTATGCATCTTTTCTAGCACTTCTTTTTAGATATAATTGCAAATATTTCACCTGCCAAATCTAACAATTTCTTCATTTTTGTTTCGTCACATTTGGGATACAAGCGAGTATATCTTCCTGTTACAGCTGATGATCAAATAGAATCATTCTCACCTGACATCAGTGTGATGAAAACCATCAGTAAGCATTCAATGAGAGCGTCATTACGCTTGACGCTTCAGCGGGGAACTGGAATGTAAGTGTGAAACGCTATAAGAATCCTGTGATGCTGATTAGAAAGGAGTATAAACTAGCCGGTATCATTGTGCAATGTGTGTGTGTGTGTGTGTGTGTGTGTTTGCATCCCATCCAACACTAATTTGAATTCGCTAAGCAATGCATTCCTCCTTTAACAAAAGCCAGAAGTCACTGTAGGCACCGCTAGCATGCTAATAACATCCCAGGCCGCTGTGACCACATTTTCTTCACATGCGAAGGGATTATCCTCTACAGGGAAGAAAGACCCAGTAGATATTTATGACTGGAACAGAGGTGAGATGATGGAAATGAGAAATGTCACAAACTTGATCTTCTTGTTCTTGTTGACATGATAACTACAAGTCAGGGCGGCTTTGCTTCATTGGAATGGTAATGAAAACACAGCGTTCATGTTTCGGCCACTGCTGTACAATCCATACACTGTAATACATGAAATAAAAGATAAATACTGAAATATCCCAGCTGCACTTTATAGAAAAGACATGAAACAAACTGTCAGACAGCCAATGATAAAAGATAAAAAAAAGTGTTTTTCTTCTTTTTGCGAACAGGAAAATGGACTTGAAACTGGCACGCATGAGAAAAATCTGTTTTATTTGCGTTGGCCTCAGTGCTGGTTTATTTTTTGTCGTTATGTGCAGCATCGACATGAACGATTTGCAGTTTCAGCCAACACAAATAGATAAGAATGGATTTTCGTGGGTCGTTTGAGTCAAAAATGGATGGAAGCATCGCCGTCAAATAACAAATATATCTATAAAAACTAGAAACGAGACGAGCGCAAGTGATGCATTGCATTTTTCTGGTATGGGAAAACAGTGTGTGGTTATGTCGAGTGTGTACACATGACTCCATAATGAATTCAGAATAAGAGATAAATGTAGGCCAGGGATTGGGGTTGTGTACACAGAAGCTTAATAACACAACCCTCTGGGGGTGGAGGGATGGGGGTTGTAGAGCACACAAAACACACTTCAACTGGCAATCGGCAATTTCACTTTCTCATAAGTCGCAACTAAAAAAAACGCAACCGAATCTGCGATTGGTGTGTTTGAGCGATTGCGCGGCCTCAGGCAATTTGTCGCTCGCCGGCTATCAGTTTGGCTTACATGGGCTGGGACGGTCCTCAATGCAGGCTGGTGTGAAGGTAGGGCGTGTGTGTGAAACCATATAGCCTGTAGTCCCGGTAGCCAATTCCCAGGGTGCCTTTTTCTTCAGCTTTATATGGGTTACTAAGCCGGCGAGATTTGAAAAGAGACGGATAACAAAAACAGCTGAGCGGTATCAGCTTAGCTCAGCGCAGTAGCGTTTTTTTCGGGCAGCCGAGGGGGGTGGGGGGCTGGATGCCACAGGGGCGACAGATATGGAGGCTGTGTGTTATATGAAAGTGGCTTTGAGCCGCTGGGCTTAAATAAACTCACTATCACAGTCGAAGTGGCAGGACCGGCTATTTCGTAGGGTGTTTGCCTCCCCTCTCCCCTCCTATCCTCTCCCAGGGACTGCGGTTGGGTTCGGCTTGTCGGCATTCCACACCCACCCTCGAGTAGCGGGCCTGAGGTTCATGGGTAAACAGATGAACCGTTGGGTTTGCTGGTCGCGCCGTTTAAAAGCCAACCTCACTCGCTGTCCTCTGACCTCCCCTTCAGGCGTATCCTCAATCGGCCCCTCTGTTCAATCGGACCTACCTCACAGTTCTGACTAAAACCTTCTGGGTTTACTATCTGTCCTGTTCGGCGACAGGCTTAGCTCTCTAAACACACCTAATCTGCAACAGATGGGGAGATGAACCGGGGGAGGAAGTAGCAGGAAAAGGGATACACAACATATTTGGACTCCTGTGAAGCGAAAGGTAGGATTCCAGCGAAGTTCTGAGCAGAGCTGAGCTGCACATCGGGCAGGAGCTTAACCAGACGTTTCACTTGGAGATATAAGCTGTCCATCCTCAAGCAGATGTCTGAAAAGCCCTGGGGGGGCTGGGTGGGGGGGGGGGTGGACCAAGGGGGTGGTGGGACTCACTCAAATTGAAGTAGTGAATAAATAAAAACACATGGAAGCTAAAAAAAAACCCCCACACGTGTACACATATAAACAAGCCTGCACATGTTAGATTTCACGGTTGGCTGGTCCGGGATAATGAAAGCCTTGCCCCCCCCCACCTCCAACTCCCTCCTCTCTCAGTTAACTGTCTGGTTTTAGAGGTCATTAGTGTAAACACAAAAGACATTTATTTACTACCTCATTAATGCAAGTGGCAATTTATGCTCCTTTTCTCAGGCGCAAAAAAACAACAAAAAACGGGGGGTGGGGGGTGTAGGGGGAGGACGGACGGATCCAGAATCCAGACGACGTTCAAATCACTGTTTGTATTGGTTTCACGACGAGCACATGGAAATCCCCGAGCTTTCCTCGGCTAACTACCTCAGATAAAAATCTGTTACGTCCCGTACCCCCCCCCCCCCCCCGTCTTGGAGATAAAATTATCCTGTAGCTGTAGGATAAACTGCTGCCTGGTTACCTGCCACAGAGCGGAGGTTACGTAACCAGATCCCACGTGTGATTGGAATTGCTTTGGCACGGACATGTTTCATTTAACCTTGTGATAACTGATTTAAAAACGGATTATTTAATCCACCTTTGAGATTATATATTGTACATTGAGTCGATATGCATTAGCGTTAGCATCTATTTAGCTTCCTTTAGAGCATCTCTTTTTGGATTTCCGCCGATTCCAATGGGAGATCTTCCACTCGCTCGCCCCCAAAATGTTCCGCTTTGCTCCCCCAGCTAGCCGCTAACTATATTTGCTGTAGTGACTTTTTAAAGCTTCTCAGTTGCGTGCTGGAGTTGAAATGGATTATGGGAGCTGCGGATTTTACCAAAATAATAAAGCTGAAGGCCCAGAAAATTCGAAATAATGAGCTGAAAGTTGCTAAAACACTCAACGGAGCGGAGAAGAATAACAATTCCTCCGCTGAGTTGTGGTTAAAAAAACGACCGCAATCATCTGATCAATCATCACGAAAATATTATTTATACAGGCTTTTATATTTGGACTGAAGGGAGAACTTTTGCGAGTGCTGAAGTGAAAACATGTGCAGTTTTTGGTGAATTTGGTGAAAATCCTGTAATTTTCCCCACCGTCCTCTTCATGGTATTTATCACAACAGGCCATTTCCTGACTCCGACTGGCATCAGATTGGAAGGAGCCATTTCCCTCTTGGTGGATTAGCACGCTGGTGTTCCTCAGGGAGGGGGGAAGGCAAATAAAGTGACAGATAGAGCTCGTCTCCGGAGACTTCTGCTGTGACAAGGTACCAAAAAAAAAAAAAAAAAGGTTAAAAACCCTCCTCCACCTCATCTGCTTCTGTTTACCGAAGCAAACTGACACTGATTGGTCGGTGGAAACAAGTCGGATTCATGATTGCGTTCTTCTGGGAGCTTGGTGAATATTTTTGAGGAGAGATGAAGTGTGGGACAGAAACGCAGGTAGGAAAAAGGAAATCGCCGCCCGTGTCTGATTACGTCGAGACGTTTGGGCGGCTCAGGAGCTCGTCTTCGCCTCAGGAACTAACTGTGCAACACGAGACCACATGAGACTAATTTAAAGAGGGAAAGCAGGAGCCAAGTCACATTTTTCCTGATGCACAAGTCCCAAACATTGATCCCAGACTGCCATATAAAGCGTTTCCATGCATATATATCCTGGATTATTTATTAACAACAGTAGTGATCTTGTTTTGGACCAGTTCTGGATGTCCTGTGTCAATCTGGATATTCCAAAATGCATTCTTTGCATCATAAAATCATCTTTTGGATGAGGTTTCGACTTTGCAATGGTGTTAAAATCTCAAAAATATCAGCTTTTCCTCGACAAAAGTAAAAGTCGGACTCCATCCAGCGATATCCAAAAAATGACCCTTCATCTGAATTTGGGCCGGCGTTGCATCAAAGTGTGCCGAGCCAGCACTTTTCACACCACAAAAGCAGCATTGTACGAGCGATGCAGCCGCCCGGCAGACCAGAATATATTCTGGAGACCTTTCAAGTTATTCCCTATCAAAAAGCAAAAAAAACCCAAAACAAAACCTGAAAGCTATCATTTGCGCTCTGCCTCAGGGTGGTCATTTTGACTGGGAATAATTATGTGGTTGTTGCACCACGGTTCTGTCTTCCTATATGAAACCTTACTTCTATCTATAGTGTTTATCTTTACTGGAGCTTTAAAAGCCTTCTAATTATTATCATCTAATAATCATCACCTTTAATGTCTCCATAACTACCGTGCATGCCGACCGGCAGCGTCTGGGCGTATGTACCTCTGTGTGAGGGGGGCTTTAATCATCATCAAATAGAGCTGTGTGTATAGGTAATTAAGGTGGTGCCAAATTGACTCAAACTCAAAGGCACAAGTCAGGAAATGACAACAACACGTCAGTTTTTGCCTTGTTTTGGCGAGCGCTTGCGGCCAACTTTGCATCAGCGTGTTTTAACACAGAACGGACAGGACTCCGTCTCAGGATCCATTACTCTCTGACTGATATTCCTCTAAGCCTTGGATTACTTTTGCTCCCCACAAGCTGACCATAATACCAGGCTTGTGGAGAGGATGCGGCCTGCAGGGTTTGGTCTGTAACCACTCAATGAGCGCCGGGATCCCGATTAGTGTTTGTAGATCTGCCATTCCTCTGGAGCCTCCCCACACACACACACAAAACGCACACACACACACACACATCTACACAGGGGGAACACACTCTTAACTTCCACCAGCACGGCTGTGGTTTATGGCGGCTGTAAGGCAATGCCCATTATTAGCTTATCTTTCAGTGTGTGTGTGTGTGTGTGTGTGTGTGTGTGTGTACGTGTGTGTGTGTGTGTGTGTGTGTTCCCTCTCAAATGTGTGTGACCTGCAGCTCATGAGATCGTCTTGATTAAAGTTGATGTTGCGAAAAAAAAAGTTATTTAATACCCGAGCGCCATCCCTGCCCTCATTGCTCCTCCCCTTTAAGGAAGCTGCTGTGTGAGCGTAGGTGAGTAACCATGGCGACCAATGAGGTTGGGTAAACATCACCTACTTCACAGCTCCTCTTCTGCTAATAAATGCAATTTTAAGTTATTATTTTAAGACCAGTTCTGTCGCTTTTTCTTCCTCGAAAAGTCTGTTTCTAATTTCTTTGATTGGCCTGATCGCGTCTGTGTATCTTTGCTAATGTGTGAGGGTGTGTGTTCTGAGGTTTGGGATGAGTCACACAACCACACACTCCATCGATGCCGGTGTGACGGCACAAACTTGCCTGTGTGTGTGTGTGTGTGTGTGTGTGTGTGTGTGTGTGTGTGCTCACACACTGCTCTAAGGTACTAAACAGACAGAGCAGTGTTGACTTCCTAATGGATGGACGGCTTCTTTTTTTAGAAGACCGCAAACATACACAAACAGACACACACACACACACACACACTTCACATTCATGTTGATGTTTCTCATTGGCTCCATTTATTTCATCTGATGCCAATCTGCACCGCGACTCAACGCTGCAACAGAGGGAAGCTGTGAATGCTGAACGACCCCACTGATCCAGAGCGGCCAGCAGTAATCCATCCAAATTGTGCACACCAGTAATTTGTGTTTATAACACCAATACTGCCAATGAGAGGAACATGCATTCACCAGCAAAAGGAGACCAAAAAAATCATTGTAATAAACTTAAAAACTCCTTTTTTTAATCATCTATCCATTCAGACGTCGCAGGATTTGTCTCCAGGTTCTTTTAAATGGCGATAATGTTCTCGAGTGCCACATCTTGAGCTCTTTTTTAGTGCGCTGATTAGATGAGGTGTTTAAAATCGAGAAGCCAACGGCTCTAAATCCAGAACACCCTTAAGTCTCTGTGCAAAAAAAAAAAAAAAAGGTTTTCCAGGACAGTGTCCAACAATATCAAAACAATCTCCAGGCTGGATTTCCTCTCTGGCAGTCAAACCCCTACCGGAGAATGAGAATCTGGGTTGCACATGAGCGAGGGCTGCAGGATGATGAATGGAGGGACGCTGCTCTGAAAAATGTGTCTATTTAGAATTCGCCCATAAACACACAAAAAAAGTCAGCGTTGGCATCAAAAAAGCAATCCCAAAAAAAAAAGAATAAAAAAAAAAAACCCACTCAAGGATACTCTGTCCACTTCTTCTGCCAAGACTTTGCTCATAACAGCGTGATGATGGATGTCCAGTCATCCTCTGCCTCCTGCCGAAACCTCAAAAGGTCATCTAGTTGCTCCTCCTCCATCCTCCTTTTCTGATTCACATCCTCCTCAAGACTCCTCTGTTTGATATGTTTATACAAAATCAACCTTGTTATTATTTCAAACTAGGATCTGAGAAAAAAAAAAAGAATCTTTTCCTTGAAGACACATTTCTACCACGTTGAATTTGTGGAAATGATGTAACTTGATTTTTTTTTTCCAGTTTGATTTTGGATTTACAAAATTATGTACACAAGATGCGAGGCAACGCCCGACAGCTAGTTTACAGCTAGCGAAGGTGTGAAAAGCTTCCTGACTGACGCGTTACAGCTTGTTTATTTAATTTGAACAAAAATCTCAAGGACAAAAAACAATAAATTAAGTGTTTGTCACTTGCAGTAACTTATTGGAATCAAGAAATTAAGCTGAACAGGCCATACTTTATTTCTCGTCATGCATTATCAGCCTTATAAATCTCAGCGGAGTCATCAGCCGCCACCACCACTGTCTGTTCTCCATCTTTCTGCTGCTTAGAGCAGATCCTCTTCAAACAGACGACGTTGATCGGAATCTATAAACACGGGATCGATGTTTTGCCCCAGTTGAGCCGACAGTCTCAGGTACTACCTGACTCGACTCAAATGGCTGACCAATTAACAGCAGCTTAACTCCCCGCTTCCAAACGCCTGCCCCCTCCCTGACAAAACACAAAGTTAACAGACACACACACACACATCTCCGGGAGCACTGCTGCCCGGTACCACACACAGACAAGGACACAAACACACACATACTCATTAACAAAGGCTTAGATTTGCAGAGCGTATACCCCCAGCAAAGTGCACCACAGTCTGGCCTCCCACGGAGGGGGAATACGCCCCGAGTCACCTGATCCTCCTCTGCCCTCATCCTGGGTCAACAAAACGACACAACAGCTCAATCTAGCCCGGAGGGCCCTGGAGCTGCACGGGACTACCAGTGAAAGTCAAACTGGAAATGAAATAACCTCATGTTTAAAGGAACAGATCCAATTCAAAGACTTTGAAAAAGGATCCAAAACCCTCCTGCAGCATCTTCACAAATCTCTCCCACCACTAGGTGCCACCACTGGCTTCTGTTCGGCACCCAGCAGTGAGATGTGCATCTAAAGGCTTCACTGGAGGACTCATCCAGGGTTAAAAATCCTTTTTATACTTATTTTAAAAAAAGACTTTTACGCAATTTGAGATGAAAGTGTTTTGGAGAAGGAGAGAGAGAGGAGAAAACTCACAAATCGTTAAAACAAGTTGATTGGACTTTGAGGTGCTTGTGAGGATCTGGGCTGTTTTCTGTCAACACTGATGTGAGTCTGAAGAGATGTGGATCTGCACTAAAAGGTTCCTCAACAGGCTCCACCTCAAAGACAAGCAACAGCTGATTTCACACATCTGGAAAACCGAAATGCAACCCCTTCATTAGGTGCGTCTTTACGCACGGTCCCTCTCCAAAATCCCTTCAGTCGCATTTTCACTTTTTTTTTCTGTTTTCTTTCAGGCAAAATGGCTCAAAGCCTCAATTAACTATTTTATTATCGCTCTCGCTTGTATCCCCACTAAAAAAAAAAAGCTGAGAAAACGCAATCTCTTAAACTTGTTGGTGCGTAATGACGCAAAGGAAATCTATTTAAATACCCATGTCTGCGTTTGCTTCACTAAAAAACTTTAATTATTAAGAGGTTAGTAGAATAATTATGGTTCTTAAGAGCCAAACCCGGGATGCTCACCTCTCGGAAGCAACAACTTGGTCCGTCAGGGGTATTCCGTTTATCAGAATGGAGTCATCCGAGCTGAGCGCATCCAAAAACAAACGCGACTCGCTGTCGTTTCAGACGCCCGGGATCAGCTCGACGGATGCCGCCTTTCAGCGCATGATCGCGGGCAGAGGACGCGGAGGGGAGGACGCGTTCCGGGGCTGAGCGCTGCGCAGCTCTGGCGGAAAGTTAAAGCGTCGAGAAACGATATTAGAGCTGCTCAACTGCGATTGGTTGAAACATGAAGCCTCCACACACCCCCCCCCCTTCCACACACACACACACACACACACACACACACACACACACACACACACACACACACACACACACACACACACACACACACACACACACACACACACACGGACGCACGTAGACGCACTCTAAACACGCCACAATTTACGGTATATACATGACTTTACGGATCAAAATGTGGAAACATGGGAAATCTCACTTTTTAGACAAAAAAAGAAAAGACAAATGTGACATTTTAAAATAATAATTAGCTGAATTTCAGACACTTAACCTGTCAGTATGAACAGAGCTGGAATTAGGAGCGTATTTTGCAATAAAATTGATTTTTTGTGTGTGTATGTTTTAACTAAGATTTCTTGATTTTAATCCACAAACTCTTTAACTTGACACTTCGAACAACCCATTCTTTGCAGGGTCATTGATGATGAGGGTGGGGTCAGCCTTTTCCAGATGATGCTGGGCAGGACTGGAGGACCAGAGGGAAGTGGGGTTGCATCACTGTGCACAAACATCAGCATCACAATAGCGAGATATGCACAAAACAGACACATATTGCCTTGTTTTGTGATTGATTTCCACAAATTTTCCATTTTGTGGTGCAAATGGAAAAAGATTTTAGATTTAAGTGGACAAATCATAAAGAAAATTCCCCCTGAAAATCAGTTTTAAGTATGAAATAACTGACCTGGAACTCAATGCAGAGCATCGGAACACTGGAGCTACAACCCCGAGATGTAAATGTGTTTAATGTGGTATGAAAAGATGTTTTAACCCCTCCCCCCCAAAAATCAGCTAGAGTTAGAAGAACACACTCCAAGGCCAGTGCTTTTATTTAATGAAACACAAATGCATAGAAGTGCTTTTTTTACGTCGGGTTGTCAAGACGGAATCACATCTGGACACACATTTTGACAAACATCAAGGGAGGAAAAACTCTCAAAAGGCTGATTTGTGGAACATTTGGATTGAGTTTTCTGTCTCAGCTGTGGTGTGGGGGGTGGTGGGGGTGTGGGGTATGAAGAGAGTCGTTTGAATGTCCATAAACCTGGCAGCGGGACAGCCGGACCAGGTCAAACAGTATGGCTTATTGTCCCTGCCAGCCAGCCGGTCAGCCCACACAGCGAGGGACCGGCGGATGCCCTCGTTCACCCCGCTGGCTGCTGCTGCTCCAGCATCCAACAGGCTCGATTTACAACTTCAATTTCAGGGGGCCGAATTTGCTCCCAAATCCAGATCACCAAAATGGCGACCGCAAAGCATCAAGACGATGCACGTAAACGAATATTTAATTTATGCCTGCAGCTGTAATCCAAAACCAGCTGCAAAATCTACATCAAGCCTCTTTGAGGCAGCTCAATTCTTCTCATCAAACACACATATTCATCTCTACACACTTAAAACACACACTTAAGAAATCCGATCGTCTTCTGTGTCTCGATTTGCTCGTTTTTTTTTTCTTCTCTCCACCTGTTCTCCTCGCCTCCTGGTGGAATAGAGCCGTCCTCTGTGCCTCCCTTCCACTCTTTGTGCTCCTCACACAGGCATCTGTAACATTAAGCCTATTTGCTGCCGACGCAGAGGGAGGGAAAGGTAAGCCTATAGGCGTACGCATGCAGCCGGAGAGGAAGTTGGGGGGTGGGGGGCGGGGGGGGAGCACAGAAGGAGGCCTGTAGGTCAGTAAATCCTGCCCCCGTCACCTTCAGGTGCGTGGAAACACGAAAGCATCGGAGCCAGACACGCCGCGTCATACACCACCGTCGCCACCCCCCCCTTCCTGTATCTCCATCGTTCCTCCACTCTCCCTTTATGGAACACTGCTTTGAAAACAATCCATATTGATGTGGGACCGCGTGACGGCAGCTTGGATAGCGAGACATTTAAGTGCATTTAGCTCGAGCTTAAACGTAGCTAGCTGGGAAAGTAGTTCGGGATCATTAACATATATACACACCCGAAAAAGACCCGCCCAACCTTTTCTGGTTCGAACCCGGTAGGCCCCTTCTTTCTGTGACCCTGTATAACCTAAACTACAACAACTCCAACCCCCTTTTGTGAGAATGAGGTAAGTAGTTCCAGATTTTGGCCTAAAGGAAAACTATCAGTCACATGGTGGGAATCTGGGCCGAACTTTGCAAACGGTCCCCAAAAAACATCATCTGGAGGAGACAGTAAGCCTCTTCTTCCTTGAGATGAAAACAAAATTAAATCGACAATCCCTGGATCGGATTTTCTTTTTTTTTACCACAGATACGTTGCGGTGCAGGAGATGGATGTTTGGTTTTATCTACCTGTAATCTGTGTTGCCCCTCTTCTCCTGTCATTACCCTTATCTGCCCGTGTCATCTTTGTTTGAGGGGGGGGGATGCTGCTATTGCTGGGTCATCGTCAGAGCCGTCAAAGTCAGGACGGGGTTCAGCTACAACCCTGCTGTCGACCGCGATGTTTTGCTTCTGGAACTTTTTGACATTAAATCTCTTTTTTTAATGCATGAAAAAATTGTAGGTTATGCATATTTTGATGTAAACTAATTTAATCCCATTATCGTCGCTAGTTCGCTACGGCTAACCTTGAAATTAGCACACGGAGTGTAAGTCCCCACCTGCGTGAACATCCCGACTCATTTTCGAGGTGTGTGTGTGTGTGTGTGTGTGTGTGTGAATAACTCATCGTGACAAGTGGAGCTTGAAGGGTGAAATGCGAAATGACACAAAGAGAGGCTTAAGCCAACTAATTCAACTAATTCTGGACTTTTTACGAGAGGAAGGGTTTCGAGTCGAACGCAGTCTTTCCTCATTTCTGGAATTCCTGCCACCTCTGAGTGGAAGTAAATCAACAGTCAGGGCTCCCCACGCAGACACACACACACACACACACACACACACACACACACACACACACACACACACACACACACACACACACACACACACACACACACACACACACACACACACACACACACACACACACACACATACAGATGTACACAATTTCCTGACTCATTGGTGTGAGGTTTTTTCCCAACAAGGTAGATGGCAGTGAGCTGGTTAAACGTTAATCCCATTATGTGGATGTGCTGCTCGGTTCACATCCACCGTCTCCATGGCGATCCCTCCCTGAGTGCTCTAATTGGGCATGAGGACATCCGGCACGCTGCCTCCAACCTGTGCAGGACCCCCAGCGGTTCAGCCCCCCCATAGCTGACATACCTGCACACTTTGTCAGGCACTCAACTCCCCCCCCGAGAGCCCGGATGTTTAACTCTTCGGTCGTTGACCATATTAGGTCATGTGGTTGTTAAGCTGAGCTGAAAGGGAGGGGAGTGGCCACATCAGTACCTGCAGCTTCCTGTTGCACCCCCCAAACACGATTAACAGAACCGTCAGTGAAATAGCCAGATTCACCACCTCCATCATTTCAGTTCATGTCAGTATCAGCAGCAGCATCAGCCACCGCCACCACCAGAATGGAGGATTTGTCTTGCAGAGCATTTATTGATGGAAATATGGGTGTATTTCAAAGTTGGAAACACCTTCAGGTGATTGATTGAGGCTATAACTGTTTTGATGAAGAAAGTTTTTTTTTTTTAAATGTGCTGCATGAAGAAGCAGATGTGAAGATGAATTTGCTGCAAAAAGAAGTCTGATTTTGGATTTGTCTCGCTTGGGAATAATCAGTTGATGCTGAAACTGATCGATTAGCCAATTGGTTCTTCTAATTCAGTTCAGCGGATCTCTTCTTTTTCCCACCAGTTGAAGTTTTTGGGGGAAGTTATTACTCTTCCAAATAGGGTATAATAGTCCTAAAATGTAATGTACTGTACCGATTTTAAACGCCCTTTCTGGCAAATTTGTGAGTTCACTGGTTAGGTCAAACGTTTCCATCAGGCGTGTCAGTTAAACCTCTTTTATCCACATTTCTGCTTCCTCTACTAATCATCTGAACTCGGCTACGGACCCTTAAATCAAACATCGATGTAAAAGCAAAGAGGGCAGACACTCCAACTCATGTTTGACCTCCAGAGTCGCCCCATCTGCATCTGCAGTGTAACACCTGACCGTGTCTCTGGAGGCGGGGCTTCCGCCTCATGGTCGGACTGTAAAACGGTCAAATCCCAAAGCAAAAACATGAAGGGTTCAGATCCCACATTCGACCCCACCGCTGTAACGAGACTCCAGGACAGGAGAGAGGATGACATCAGCACGAATGCCGAAGCCAGGCAGCGTGTCATCGGTATGCTGGAGGCGGGGCTTCCCACCGGATGGTGAACGCTAACCATTCCATAATTGTCTATCTGCTCTGATGTTTTGGAGACAGTAAAGCATGTACAGATCCCATTGGGTGGAATCTGAGGGGTTGAACCAGTCCATGAGGAGGAGGATTACTGATATAATCAATGTTAACACTGATTGTGTTCACCTGCATGACCATATATGGAAACCATCGACTCATCTACGACTAGAGATCTCAAAGCGATGACCTCACTCTTTGAGTTAATGCTAAATCTGAGTTTAAAGCATTAACACGCACACACAAACACACACACACATGTGTGTGCACCACCTAGGAGATAGAATGACATAAAGGGGTGGGGGGTGGGGGCACTGGAATGTTTCAGTCTAATAAAGGAAGTAACTTGTCAACTGTGTGATATCACAACACATCTTCAACATTCCTGAACCGCTGACAGTCACTGGAGACCCATGTCGAATTTTATGTGTCCTATGGAAAGGAAAGGAAAGGAAAGGAAAGGAAAGGAAAGGAAAGGAAAGGACGGGAAAGGAAAAGAGACGAGACCTCAAATTGCACTCTCGCCTTGGGAGGTTAAGCAGAACAAATGTCTCTGACAGTCCTGAAATGAATTTTCCACGGCGGACCCTCCCCACAGTCCCAGGACCGCAGCGTAAAAGACAGATGAAATATCAGGAAAAACCCTGATTTGAAAACTGTTTGAACGTCTCCTGACTTGAGGCGTCCTCGCCGACTTCGAAGAGTTGTATAAAGCAGCTGGCAGCGAGATTGCCAATACTGTTAGCCTAGCTTAGCACAATAAACAAACAAAAAAAAACACACAACAAATTGGTTTATGGAAGGCCACCAATCAGGATAGGGATAGTTTCTGGCTTGCTCCTGCCAATGCTAATCAATCTAATTAATAACACGAGACTATTATCAATTCGCTCTTGACGCCCCGTCGGCGTATTTCCCAAGATGTTGACCTGTTCCGAGACGGCTGTCACCCATTCAGTCATACAGCCACTCAGAAGCATTATGTACCCCCGCCAACCTTTGCATCTGTAACCTTAGGAAAATTAATTTTTCAAACCTGTCTCATGTGACCCAGAGGCTTTAAAAGGTGAGGACCTGGCTCAGATAGGCAAATGAAACCCAACGAGAACCACATGTTACACCCTGATTCGCAGAGCGTCATAGCCGTGTTTCTGATGATGTATGCAACACAGGGCGTAATCATCATGATTCAACGCCGTGTTTTATGCCTTCCGATTCTAACAACGCCCCCGGATACGTGTGCTGCGTGGCCTTAAGTAACGCTCGCAGCTTCATCTTGGAGAAAACCAGACTCCAAGAGACTCCAGAGAGGAGGCAAGTGGAGATTTTGGCCAGATGTGAAGTCATTATTTTTCTTTGAGAAGAAACAAAACACTTCTTTGGCAACAAATAAAAAATGTGTCTGGCAATTTCACGGAGCCCTGTGCTAAATCAAAATGAATTTAATAAGTCTGAAGTTCAGTGACTCGCTTTGACGCATCCTTTCTGTTTTCGTTGCTCACCAGTTTGTCATCTGTTCAAAATCTTTTTCAAATATTTGCAAAGTCGATTTTGGTCGCTTGATGACAGCGAGTATTTTTAAAAAAACCCTCCCAAAGCTTTCCAGTGACTGTTTGCTGTTTTAGCTCAACGGTCTGAACCTCTATTGCTCAGAGTTGGGCTGAAGCCACTGTCAGCAAGGGCGCTGTTGTAAGACTTAATCCATACAAAGCGGAAAACACTCTCAAAGACTACAATTTCTGTCATCCGCACAATCATTTTTAACACAAAGGGACACGCGTTCTCTAGGTTCTGTTTACCAAAAAAATCAAAAGGAGGTAGAAAAGAGGGCAAAAAAGGATTGGAAAAGCAGAATCTACCTTCGTTAAAGCTGCTTAAAACTTGAAATTCAAAACGGCAATGTTTGGAATCACTTCTCCGAGGAAAGGAAAGTCATCACATGATGTGAATTTAAATGCATATACAGTATATAGCGAAGAATGACCGTAGAAAACGATTTGTTGAAATAAAACCTCTGCTCCTCTTTTTGAGCCTGTAAGAAGAAGTTTTACAAAACACTCTGCAAAATGACAGACTTTGCATTTAATCAAACTCAGTGTGAGGTCAAAGGTCAGACTCAGGGAGGGTTATTTTTCCCACCTGTGGGAAGCTAATCAACAAAACAAAGTGCAGTACAAGTCCAAGTTTAATTTTGCTCTTGTACCTCCAGGCATTATGCTAAGCTGACATGTTTTATAGTAAAATATGCAGGAGTGATATTGATCTATTTTCCAAATGTTAGACTCCTTCTTTGTTTTCTTTTAACGGGACTTCATCTCGGCGTCACTGACACACACACACACCTACTTACTGCCATGCGTGGTAAATGGAAGATGGGATCTCATTACAAGGCGGTAAAGAATCTTACACATGTCGTCTGGCTGCACACTTTCATACGCGCTCCATCACCGTCTCCTCAGCCCAGGTGGGAAGGGTGAGATTGAATGAATCCATTCAACATGTGTCGTGTGTGTGTCAGTGTGTGTGTGTGTGTCGGTGTGTTCGTCTGGAGGCCCTGGAGGTTCATTTGTGCAAAACATGCCAGGGAAGCTCTGTCATCACCTCCATGAAGAGTGGAGGAGAGAGGGAGAAGAGCTGTGAGGAGGAAGAGAAGACGGGATACAGACGGGGGGGATATCCGGGGAGAGAAAGCTATAAAAAGAGAGGGAAAGAGGGGGAATATGAAGTTGGATTTGGGGTGGGGGTACACATAATGGAAGGGAGGGGCTAGAACCCCTCAGGGGAGGATGTGAGAAAGCTCTCCCTTTTGGGTTTGGCTCTGCCAACAGAAATCTTGGCTTGTGTCCACTGAACATGCCTCCTCTGTGCCTGGTCCATCTATCATTCTGTCTCGAACTCCATCCCCCCATCTCTTCGTCCATCATCCATCTCTCAGAAATATTGAAAATACCGCTGAGCCAAGTCCAACCAGTCTCCTAATCAGACTCTGGATCAGTTTATTCAGCAAGTGCAATAAATGAACACAGGAACTCTTGGCAAATCGAGAGCAAGTAAAAATGTAGTTTGGGCAGCGTGTCACTGCAGCCAGAGATCGTCATGGCAATACATAAGTAAGTAAATAAAGTGTCTAAGATGTTATCAGGTATTTATAACAAGTATTTTATCACAGAAAGATATGCAAATGTATACAAACAGTCTAAGATGTCAAAAATAGTTGAAATGATCCCATAAACAGTACATTTAACATCTGTCAGTCTCTGGCTCCGTCCTTCCCTCACTCATGAACAAGACCAACACATTTAACTCCTCTGCAAAGACTCCCCACTGAACTGGAGAGGGCAGACCACCTTTTTCGGCCTCAGATTTAGAGGTTCTGATGCCCATCCCACTCGCTTCACACTCAGCTGCAAACCATACCAATAAATGCTGAAGGTCCAGGTGAGTTTGATGAGGCTAATAGGACAACATCAGCTGCAAAAAGGAGAGACGAAATCCCCTGCTCCCCAAACTGGACTCCTTCCGGCCCCTGGCTGTGCCTAGATATTCTGTCCATAAAGATTATGAACAAAATCAGTGATAAAGAGCAGCCCTGAAGAAGTCCAACATGCACCTTTGCCGGTAGTAGTTCTGACCTACTACCGGCAAAGCAAACCAAGCTTTGGTTTTCCTCATACAGGGATCGGACACTCCCCACAAGATACCATGAAGGATGCCTTTTCCGTCCGAATCCCAAGGTTTGACTATTGGTCTCATCCTCCTCTTCAGGATCGTTTTACTCCAACTCGAATGTAGAATAAAGAATGTATGACGCTGTACAAGAACGTTGTAGCGTACGAAGGACATCAATGCCATCCTTACAGGTCATACTTAACAAGTCGATAGCGTTCACGGCTCACCTGCCACCAGAGGTTCACCTTCCCCAATAGTAATTAGTGATTAGCAAGGTAGCAAGGAGCTTTGTCTAATGTTAAAGTGTGTCAGTGATGTAACGCTACACCCGCCGGTGCTCTCCCGGGGCCGCCTTCAGGTGTAGAGTAACAGACTCACAGGTGAGCTCAGGTGTAAGAACTTGGGAGGGCGATGATGTTGACTGCTGTTTTTCATTCCCCCGCGGTCGCACAGTGCGTCTCCTGATCTCTGAAGTAGAGATGCTACCTCCGGGAGCTCGTCTGCTGTTTACAGCACGCAGCAGAAGGAACAGAACGTCATAAAGACGCTCGTTGAATTATGCTGTATCGTTCTATTTACATAGAGATGCTCAGCAAACACTTTCATTGCAGTGTTTTACAGCGGAGGAGTAAACAGCTCAAGCCGAGTGAATACACGGCTTTCAATGGTCACCAATGGCTTCTATGCGAGAGACTTTCCTTGAACCGTTCCCCATCCCATCTGCTTGTTAAATTTATCTATTGTAACTTATCATTTGCTATTTGGGGTCAGTCTGGTTTATATTTATGAATGTCGAGCAGGGTTTATCTTTGCCTGAACCCAAACGGGTCCACTCCTTCTACGTGATCTATGTCCCTGCACACTAAGCTACATTAGAGTCCAATGAGGCGTAAAGCCAAGAGAGCAGCGCCACGCTGGGCTGTACTAACTAGCCGTGCTCAGCTGATATTTGCAGTTTAGAGACTGTCGCCATCTAATCTGGTCTCTAAATCATTAATAGGAGCTTTAAATGGAGCAGCTGGACATGAATGCTGATCATCCAGACTGATATCGATTTAGACTTCCCAGCTATGCGACGGAAGCGATCACCAGGAGGCTGTTTGTTTGATTGTCGTCTTGAGTTCTCTGCAAAATTTTGTGCTGGAAATTCTTCAAAATGGAGTAGATACACAAACCTTACATAACTTATTCAAAGATGCTGCACCTGTAGTGTGTGTGTCAGTGTGCATGTGGTGTAATCACTTGGTGCCATGGCTCCTCGCTGTGTTCTTGCTAGCTATGACTCACCATCACTGCCACACCAGGCTGCCGCCTTGGAATCGCTAACACTCAGCCGCCATGGCAGCCAACTCCTGCAGTCTCTCCCTCTCTCTGGCTTAGAAAAAGGGAATTTACACTGAGAGAAAGGACACAAAAATAAGTCCTCTCCTCTAAAGGTGCCTTTTAAGTAACCTTTAACGACGTTTGAGGGAGCGTAGCCATCTGTGCGCCGCGGCAGGGAAGACAGGAATTGAGATAAAACCTGGTCCGGAGATCAATGAGTCCCGAGGGACTGGAAGTATTAGAAGATACCCCTGTGGATCCGTGCTTAATTTTATCCTAAATGCATCTCCTTTGGTTCAGGTCTAATTTTGGTTCACTGCCTGAGAGGCGTTCAAATGTTGTTTGACTCCCAGCGAATGAAACAATATGCTAAAATTAGCTTGCATCTTGATCAGAGAAGTATTTTGTTGGAACGTTAGTTGCAGGGAAAATGGAGAAAAATATACTGGATTTAGTATTATGTAAAAGAACAGCTTGAGGCACAGCTTGACAAAAGAGGAGGCCAGAGATGGTTGAGTGCAGCAGCAGGACTTAATGATTAATTTACCAACAGATGACAAGCCTACAGGATATGCAAGGATTACATAAGGTTAGAGTTCCCGGTCTGCAGACAGAGGCTCAGGGTGTTAATGGTGGAATCGTCTTTCCTGGATGTTAACTGGTTGCTTAGCAGTAGTGACGATTGTCGAGTTTTATCATGCATGGGCTGATTCGCTGTCGTTTCTTCCAACCTGACCCCAACCGAACCTCACGATCACACGTGTGGACAGACGGCGTTGCTCATGTCATCAACACTTCAGTTTGACTGGAAATTTACATTTTGCAGAAAGAGGCGAGACGATTTTTGTCTCATGAGGAAGATTCCCTGTGAAAATATGAGAATATTACCCCAAACACTGATTTCATTGGATAACCTTGTTGTTTCCAGTTGTTATTGTTGTTGTAATGGTGTTTTAATGACTCTATAGAATCAATTAAAAAAGTTAAGGGCCTGAACTTGGATTTTAAGCCTTTTTTGGTAGTAATTTTTTCACTTCTCTTTATTTAGTTCCTTTCCATGTGTACCGATGGTTTGGACACGGATAGCGCTCCGTATTCTCTTGTTTGCAAATCACTTTAATTTTGCAGATGTGCAAAACATTTTTAAAAGTCTAATAATTTGTTGAATAATTTCCCTTTGGTGTTATTTAGGTACCGGTATTCTTCATTCATTTAAATCTTGACTGCTGGTTGGTTCTTCTGGTACAGTCTTGCTGGTTTAGCTTCATCTCAACTTTGCATTGCCCCCCTGAAGAGGTCCTGGGTTTGAATCCAGAACCCATATCTAGAATTAAGACGTTTGCTGAAAATGGAAGCTCTTCCTTTGCATCTAACAATTATCAAATCTGTTGCTTTTGAATCAATCTTGTAAATAAATGTGTTTCTTAAACCTTAGAGACTTTTTCACCAGTTTGCACATTCTACTCCATGTCTACTTGGGTTCCCTTTGGGTTCTCTGGTTTCCTCCCACAGGTGTAAATTTGATCACAAGTGCTTGTTTGCCTCTATGCATGCATCATTGGAGCTGCCAACTTTGGCCAAAGGCTCTGACCCCCTGCGACCCTTTGGGGTAGATTGGAGATTCTAGAAACTGGATGGATGGACGAACGTGTCTGACATCTCCGGTCTCGCTGTCTGGAAGAGACACAAAGGTTTCACATTGACAATGAGGTCAGGTAACCTCCATGGAGTTGGAGGTTTAGGGTTTGAAGGTGCCAAAGGGATAAATGAGGAACCAAGGAAAAGAAATTTCCGCGTAGGATAACACTTGTCTGGTTGAAACCGGCTGCAATCACCCTGGTGAGAAACGGAGCCAAACACAACCAAATAAACCTGAAAATGCATGCACACACCCACGCTGCCACAACACAGACACACACACATTCACCTTGTACAAGCAATCCTCACAGATCCCTAATGAAAGCTTTCATTATGTGCATGTGGCCACTTCTTACAGCGTCTCTCAGACTAATGATACCTGTTTTCACCTCTAAACTCTGACACCAAAGACTTCGACAGTAAATCACTCACTGCTCATTACACTAATTAATAAAGTCGTGCCAGACTTTGTGACTCTGTGGATAATAATATTCACACACACACACACAAAAGTCCTTAAAAGTCAAATTCGATTATCAAACTGAGGAGTTTATTTTTGCTCACTCGGCTTTTAATTGGGGAGACTGATGGGTAAGTTGAATGTGTTTATGCACCAGAGTCTGAGTGTGAATACATTTGTTTGTGTGAATGTGGCCTTGAGGTTCCAGGCCTTCAGCCCTGATAGTAGGAATGCACCCCTGTAACTACTGAGGTCAAAGCGCGGCGACCCCTAGGCTACCGATCGGGTCAAAAGTCGTCCATTCTCAAGGGAATCAGTGGCGACACCCCAGACCCACAGGCTTCACTTAACAGACTGAAAACTACAACCAAACAATGTCAAAGGTTGGAAAATACTAATCTAATTTATTCTTGAAGAAATATCAATTTCCTAAATGGACATTTTTTTTGATGCTTTTGCTGAATAAACAGCTTCCGAGACCTTTCGGACAGACTCTCGCCCAACCTGCCAGATTCATTTGACGGATGATCAGCTTGATGACACAACACAGAGACAACTACACGCAGACTTCACAAGGTCACGCAGTTCAGATCAAATTCACAAGAAACACAGACATTCCCATTAGTATCAGCTGCACAATGCATATGGCTAGTTAGAAAATGCTAACAGGCTTGCTGGTGTTAGCATTTAGTAGAAAGCAACTCCGTGAGAAGCACAGCTGACAAAACTGCTACCTAGACTCTTATCTATCCATTAGCTTTTATTTTGAATTACCTTTAAGTCAAATGTAGAAATACATAAAAAGGCTACAGGAGAGGCTTTGTGTTCAAATTCAGTTTTGAAACGTCCTTTGACGAAAGTCAATTGAATTAAGCGACATTTCAAGTGTTTAGACCGAGACTAAACAGATTGGCTGTTGGTTTGATGGATGTGCATTTCCTGCCTGCCACTACCCAGGGCTAACGCGAAACCATACATCATGTCTGATTACGTCCCACTTTGTGCGCCCTATTATGACTGCGACACCTCCCCTAAAAGAATTGCTACCGAGGAGCATCACAATCATAAGTCTGCAGCTTTTAAAAACCACATTTATGCGACGACCAAAAGTCTGGTAATCACATCACGGCCTCCTAATGTCGTTACTCAGCTCCTCCCAAATCAGATCCAGTTTGCAAGGCGGCGTGAAACATGTTTCCTGTTTTATGCATAGTTAATCATGTCACGCTGAATAGAAAGACAAGATTCTGGTCCGCAACTCCCTCCTAAAGTCTGCACTTGAGCTGAGACCACCTACATATTTTCAGGATCCGTGTTGCAGCTATCCATGCGAAATAAAGACACCATTCATTGACTTACTGGCAAGATTGCTGTTGACTTAAGCAAAACGGGAAGAAAACATGAAAACATGTGCTGATTTAGGCTGCAGAAGAACCTCCAGCGCTGCCTGGGTAAATTTAAATACACGTTCCGAGAAAGCTGTCCGATCTCTAAATAACATTTGTGAACACTATCCGTTTCACGTGGATTGGGAAAACTTACCTACACATCACCTACACAAAGGGATGGTTTCAAGTTGACCCAAGATAATCCTGACTTGTTTAAACCCTCTACTGTACAGTCTGATCTCCAAGAGTGTCTGAACCTCACCAGTCCCGCACAGATTGCCCCTCACACCCTCCATCCCATTGTTTACTGGTGAAAGCCCATGCATGTTATTCACACCCAATTGACTCACAATGACACACAACTTGGGTCAAACACAAGGCCCATATATTATTCTGTTTGTCCCCAGAGGGGGTTAGTTTTGAAAAGGAGGGAGGAAAATGGCCACTGTGGATAAATGATGTAAATAAATACGTCCTTTTTTAAACGATGCACGTTCAACGCCCGTGTGCATATTTTAAGTTGGCTTTCATGCATCCGTAAAATAGCAATGAAGAGACAAACGATTGGATTTTAATGTAAATATAAATGCAATAAAAGGTAAAATAAATAAATAAAGTAGAAGCAGTGATGTATGAAAATAATGGGGGGGGGGTTTAAATTTCTTTTCTTGCGTGAACACTGCAAGAATCTGATGTTTTCTTTTCTTGTTAAATTCTAGCGTTCATGACCACAACAGAAATAATATAGCATTACCATTACAACATTATTTCATTGGGGGGGGGGGTGACCCATTCATATCTAGGACATCTATTGTGTAGTGCTATGAAAGCTGTCCTGAATGCAACGTCAGCGTGCAAGCTAACGCCAATTACCCTGACCCAGCAACCTCAGCCATTGCGAGACAATCTAACGCATCACATAACACATCCTCACTCTTAATGCATAGTTTCTTTGAAATAAAACAATACAAAGTAAGGATCATGCATTTCTTCCCTATCATACTTACTATTTATACATCCCAGCACTGAATTGCAGTTTATTTTTGCATCTTCAGCCTTTTTCATCATCAACATGCCACTAATTTGACCCCTTTCAGGTTTCTCAATTTCAAAACAAGTTTCAAATACAAAAGCCACAAATCTAAACTGCATTTTTTCGGTCGTCACAGTACAAAAAAAATCCTCTGCTTGAAAACAAATAAAGTGATAAAGAAACCTCAACAATGAATGGGACGGCACCAAGACAAATCAAGCCTGTTTGGTTAACCTGGTTCGCTTGAGTGACCACAAGTGTGTGCATGCACATGGACACGCACATGGACACGCTAAATGTATATAAAGGCCACCCAAACCTCTCCAGAAGTCAGCTGATGTTAACCACACATCCATCACATCAAGAGATGTCAAATTTATTTAGTGTTTTTAAATTTACAGGTTAATTACAAGGTAGTACGCAGAAGCAATAGGCGACATCAATCCGCACCCCCGGGGGTCTACGCTAGCTGACACCAACCACGTTAGCAGAGTCGCTGTAAGTGATGTGGTTAAAGTTTGGCATCATTTATGAGAAAGCAGTGAGAGTGTTGTGCAGTAGAATCTTTAAGACAAAGAGCTGCTGTACATTAGCAGAAGATTTTCCGATTTCTGAAGAGTTGTGGGATTAGCCCTTTTTGTTTGGTAATCTGTGCATTCGGGATTAAGAGCGCCATATGTTCATTACGTGGATTTGCATCAGAGGTTGATGTCTGTTAAAGACCAGAAGTAGTGCGTTATTGTGGTGCAAAACCTCCCACGACCTTCATCAATCAACCTTCTTTATCTTCTGAAGATGTTCAGCAGAAAACAATGACAAACACTGCCTTCCTGCCAATAGAGGATATGCCAGAGTGTCATATTCCCACCCCAACGGGCTGCAGCATGGTTACATTTAGGATGGGAAACTGCAAAAAATGGGAGTAAACTAAACCATTATCTTCTTAAATTAAAGGCAGTTGTGCTCCACAGTAATCCCTACGACATACCAGAGAACCGGCAATCCATGATCACTAACATGTTGTTTGGCCCCACTTCAAATAGAGCCTAAAGGATGCAGGTATGACAAAATATTAATTAGGACCAGGAGAAGCTGGTCGCTTGCAGCAGCGCCAATGATTGAAGTCCAAAGGGAAGATAAACAGTCACGCAACACGTATGTCCTCCACCGCTAGTGCCGCTTTATCAAGCCGAGAACACTTCTTTAACCTACGATGAACTTCCTGACAAATGTGATCAATTCATCGAGGACGAATGGTTGATCACAGATGCTCGACATTCCAGCGCATGGATTCCAGTTGCTTCTGTGATCAATTTGTTTCTTTTCTCTGCGGATTGTTGAATCCATTTGTTGCCCGCAGACAGTTTCGCAACCCCCCCCCCCAAGTTTCAGGAGTGTTTTCGTGGCATTTAAGGCACTCAGTGGGCGCAACCACAATGAAGTTTGTGTACTGTGACTTCACATGCAAAGCCTCTATAAACGCACCAGCCCAAAAAAACTAATAATGGAAAGAACTTTCTACTGTTTCCAGTAGGGTTCAGCTAGCATGCTAAGCCGTTTCTTGTCAGATTCAATCATCGACTGTGTAGAACACGGCATTGACGAGTTCCATGTGGGCTGTGCACCATCAGATGGATCCATCCAATCACCAATCGATCACACAACTACCCCCCAACCAATTATTAGTCATCTGTTATCTGCATATTTGTGCTCAAAGCGTCTTCATCGCTAAAACCAGTTCCTCCAATGCACCCAGTACATATAGTCTTGCTGTTCCCAGTTGCTTCTGTTATATTTCATCTTAAGTTAGTATGAATATCGCGCCAAGATGTTTAAAACCCCGGATTACCATCTTCAACTCTTTCTGGGGCATGTTGACGTTCATTCACTTCCTGTAGCAGATGTCTAGACAGGAGTAGGGGGAGCTGAACGGGTGTCCTGAAATAATGCGTGTCAGCCTTTATCTGAGGTTCATCGCTCAATATTTGCTCTCTGTTTTGGAAACACCTCACCTTCCTGGCATTCCCAACAAATCAAAGCTGCAGACCAAAGCCGAACGCGAGTGGAAAAGAGCTTTTGATGGTTTTGTAAGTCATCAGATGATTAGTCGATCGAGACAGACTGACTCTGCTTTATGTTCCACAGAGTTTTCCTCTAAGCCTCAACTTTGATCAACTTAATGGCAGTTAAATGCTGAAAATTGCCCCCCCCCCCTCTACTGATTTCAAATAGGTCGCACTGGGTTGGCGGTGCCTGATATCCAGGATCTCGCATTAAACCAGATGACACCTTGATCGTCTGCTGAAAGACGGACAGACGGACGAGCAGCTGCGTCTGAACTCTGGTTGACTTTTCATTTCTCCTCGAGCGGCAAACCCATCAGTCTCAGCTTGTAACTGTCAAACTGCAGCTTCCCTCCACCCGTCAGACACAGGAACACACTCACCTGGGGCTACGCTAGTTTATTTTAACATACTTTAAACCGTGGCACAGTTTAACCCCGCTAAACTTCAGGCCATTTCACAGCTTACAGCAGAATTATAATAAAGATTAACAGATGCGACGTTCACAGACACACCTGCCGTTCCACAAAGAGGACGATTTGAGCGGTTTATTGTGCACGCTGCTACAAATGAAGCCACTGTTCTTGCAAAATGCGTAAATAACTGAGCCCCAGGATTGACAGAAATGTATTCATAGTGGCATAAAAAATTTTGAGTATGGTCTGTTTTCTGCAAATAGACATCCTGCATGAGGATAATACAATGACTTGCCTGACCACAGTGGCCTTCACGCATCTCTTATGGGATTAGCTCGCCAGCTGCAGTAAATGTCATTACCAGGTCAAAATTGACTGGATTTTATTCATTAGAATGAACAAATGGTACCCAATCCGTGTAAAGAGTAAAACTCTTAATCAGGTTTATCAGTTGTAGTAACTCTAAAAAAAAGTTTTAGGGAATAACCATAAAAATTATGAGATTTTTAAATAAAGATGTGCATCTAATCACGGTGTCAACTTAAAGACTCATTTATGCATGGCAGGCGTGTTTTGACATGCTATTGACACTGCAGCAGCGTGACGCTGGAGGAACAGACTCACTCAGGGGATGAAAAAGATGTGAAAGCAATTATAGGTTTATGGAAACCACATTTAAACAAACCCAGTCCAACCAGAGAACCTAAAGATCCCACGACTCAGAGACACAAAGTAAAACACAAGACTAAAAAGATAAGTAGTGCGTCATAATTCAAGGGTTGTTAGAAAAGGTCATGCAGAACAAAAACAAGCAACAATAAAATATTTTTAGAATGTTTTTATGGGCGGCATCTCCTAATATTTTGTGGATTTAATGAATTTAAATCATTTCCATTCTAAAAAAAATAACCAATGTCCCAAAGTTTCATTCACATCAGTGCACATTCAGCCATTTGTTGATGCAAAACCAAATTGTTTTGCTAAATTATCAGTTCTTCTCTGTTGGTTGACACATTATTTCCTGCTGGCTGCAAGTAATAAAATAAAATTCTTTTAGCTCACCCCCTTGAAGCCATTATACAAGAAAAAGATGTTAAAGAGAATTACATGTCATTACAGGGTTCAAAGACCTAAAACCGTCTCATTATTTGTGACAACTGGATCTATTTGAACGGGATAAACGAACACAGTGGAACATTTCCTGAACGGAATACGTGCTTCCTTTTTTACGATATTCCCTGAAGGCTCGATGTCCGACAGCTGCAGACCCACTGGGTCAAAGCCCCTCTGCAGACCAGGGTCTGCTGGGACGCGTTAAATAGAGATCCACCATCTCTGGGTGTAGGGTTGTCCTGCTAATATCCTCAAATAGAACCAACATCCTCTGGTTCCATCAGGTCTTTCTGTTTTGAAGATAAATGACTAATAATCCTGCTTTGTGTACTTTATTCTACATCTTTATTACACGTGATGCCCAAAACCCCAACTGCACTAGTCCCATTCTCCTGCCCCCAAGCTGGAATTCTGGATCCGACTGTAAAGTATTCTTTAAAACACATTCTGGAGACACTTATTCTCTCTTAAATGCCCAAATCCCTCTAAGAGACTCATTTTCAGGATATATATTAAGCCAGTCTATCTAATAGCTTTGCACTCCCTGCTCATCCCTCCATTATTATCTCTGTTCGTCCCAATAATATACAGACTGAGCCGTAGCCTCGATTTGACCTCTTGTCTGGCCCGACCCCCATCCCCGGTCTGGTTTGTTGATGCAGGACAGCTTGAGAAACAAAGGTTCCCGACAACTCTGTCTCTGTGTTTATACGCTCATAATGATGATCTGACAGAGATAAAAGTGGAAAAGCAAACTAACGAAGCATGCTGTCAGCGTTTCGACGAGTTTCACGCTGACACTGTAAGTCTCAAGTCAAGTCTTCGCTTGAGTTGAAAACGTCATGAAGCAAGACTTCAAGTCCTGAGACTATGACAACCTTGTCGTAGGTGTGTACGTGTTCAGATAATGAGGACACTCTTCTTCATCCTCATCTGTTTGTTGCTGTCGTTTCTGGACTGGAAAATGTACATTTATGGGTTTGCATTGCGTGGCAGTCTAAAGATTGTCCTGCCTCAACTTGCATTAAGTTAAAATGGCAATTGGCACAGTAAAAGTTTGAGATTTCAAAGTTGAATAGTTTGTTTGACTCTCTGCAGACTCTGTAAGGACAGCTGGAGATAAAGGAGGTACGAGTCTGAGTCGGAGAGAGTCTAACGACAGGGCTCTCCATCTCTTTGTCTCTCCACTCGACCTCCTGGAGTCTCAAAAAAATCCAAGGGAGTCAGCATGATCTGTGCTTGAAGCTATTCTGTGGACATGACACACACTCCTTTCCTCCGTTACAACCACACTCCACATGAGACGAGTGTATAAAACATTTAATTGCCAGCCTTTCCACGCAGGGGATAGTCCTCAGGCATATATCTGCCCGGCAAGGGCATATTTTGTGGACAGCTAGAGGTTGAATCACAGAGAAAGAAAGAGAAATAATTATAGCAGAGAATAAGAAGAAAGAGATCCAGCAGCGCAGAGATGCTGAGCGTTATAGATCGCAGAGAGCTGTATGGTTTCTTCATGCCGGGTATTACTTGGCAACGGAGCGCATGAAGATATGCATGTTTCATTCGGTTCCACGTGAGGCTACTTTGCTCGAGAAATCAAAGACATGTGTGCATCGTTTGTGTTGTCATGTGTGGAGTTAGGAGAACACCAGTGGAGAATCTCTCATTCATAATTTAACCAGAGCAGAAAAAAAAAATCCAGGAAACACAAGAAACCTCGAAAAGTCTACCCAACATGAAGCGTGGGCAGAAAACAGAACTAGAGCAGAAGCCGGCTTAAAAAGCCTCAGGATGATCAGCCTGATGAGGCACAGGTGAGGGTGAAGCACAGGTGTGGAGACGAGGCTCCGCCCATGAGTTTGGCCCCGCCTCCTGCCACACTCCAGCACAGCAGAGCATTACAGATATGGGATTTATGGTTTTTAGAGATCACAAGACAACCAGTGTTATACGAGGGAATGATATGAACTCCAAATCGTCTTTCTATACTGGGTTAAGTAAATAAATAGTTTCCTGGAACTATCTAGCTAGTTTTTCCTCATGTTGACCTTTGCTTTGAGTTCAATACCTGCACATATGGCTCATAATATCATTGCTTTAGTTCTGATTGAAATAGCTCATGGTGGAATTCATGGAATTCATTTTCTCCAGAGGTTGAACCCCAAATTCATGCATGCCTAACTTCATCTGGACAAAATAACAAAACAGTTCATCCTCAGCGTTAGCTATCGTTGCTATGCCAACATTTTCAGTCATCTAAACAGTTTACCTGCTAAACCAAACTGATTTGTATAACACGTGCAGTTGAACACGCTCACAAGTGAATGCATTTCAGTTTCGCCTTTGCTCCAGCGGTTCTATAATGTGCAAACCAACGGGGTTTTCCGGAGCACGAACGAGAGAGAGGCTGTTCTCAGGACCCCGTCCCTCCCCATTCCTCTACAAGTCCACATGTGTTTTATTAGCAGGCAGGCCCATCGGACTGTAAATTCCAACAGCGGGCTGGCCTGGGGAGACGAACGGCCTGGGGTTGAGAAGGATCACAGAAAAAAAGTAGTGATAAGAGTCACCTATCTCTACCCTCCCCTCGGTTTTCTTGTGTGTTTGTTCCCCATCTTCTCTGACTTTCCCTTCTTTTATCCTCTTTATTTGTTTTCCTTTTTCCTCTTTCTGTATCTGTTTCTCATTGTGTATTTCTCCTTCATTTCGCGCTCCAGTTTGCACGGAAAATCTCTTTGTGTCTCATTTTTGCAGACCCCTTTCTCACTCCCTTCTTCCCTCCATCTCTTCTTTCTCTCGTCCTCCTCCTCCTCCTCCTCCTCCTCCTCCTCCTCCTCCTCCTCCTCCTCCTCCTCCTCCTCCTCCTCCTCGCTTTGTTTCTGTTAACGTAACACAAAGTTCTTGTTCTTTGACTCCAAAACCACAGCAGTTCCAAACCAGCAAACACTTATGAGACAAGAGTTGTGGCTTAAACAATAGTTTCCGTTTGCCCCGGGACAGAATAACTCACCCCTCCCTCCCTCTTGTTCACACAAACTCTCCCACTCTATCATCCTCTCACACACACACACACACACACGTACACACACACACAGAGAACACAGTACCTATCATTAAAATTTATGTTATCTCGCTAATTTTCCAGTCTCTTTCCTCTCCATCAACATGACAATCACAATTAGAGCGTGACACGCCGGGTCATGACCCGCACCTCTCTGATACCCCTTGAACTCTGACACCCCCCCCCCCCTCGGGGTGTATTCTCACTTCAACTGTACCAGAGCGAGTGGGAAGAAAAGTAAAAGTGATAAGTTTTAAGCACAAGCTACCTTTATTTCACACTGGCGGCGACGCCTCGTCGGAGACGTCCGATTTATCAACAGGACACATTTATAGAGCCGAGAATTTCAATGTCAATACAGATATGACACCTCAGATCGATCGGACCGCTCCCAATGAACACACATTAACTTCCGCTGAAGATATGTGTATTTACAATAAAACTTTTATTGTCATTTTCCGCGCCTGGACTGTAAGTCACCAAACTCAAGTAACTTTGGATATAAAAAGCTGCATTAAATATAACTCAGTATATTACAGTGATTTCTGGCGCAGCAGGAATCTTCATGTATTTTATGAGTAATTTTACACAGTAGGCCTTGAAAAGAAGGATTACAGCACAAAGCTTTACTAGAAATCCAATAATTGATGCATTTGAGCCTTTTACCATTTGCTAGTTTAAAAGTTAAAGTTCTATTTTGCTTGTGTGTCATTCAAGGAATGCTTGTTAAAAAAAATACGACAATGAAAAACAAACAGAATTTCATACAACACATGCAATCGATGCTATCGAGCTGAATCCTCTCACCCAACTTTAATTAATCCCTCTTTGCAGATGACATTCAGGTGTCCGATTGTGAATAGACGGGTAGAGTCGGGAGGTAAAAGCCTCTCATGGAGATTTCACGAGCGGTGACGCCATTGTGCTGCGTGGTTTAATTACCTCTCTAACGGCGGGTCTGGTTCTCATTATGTCAGCTAACGGCCAGCTCTCCTCACCATTGCTCTCCCCCCCTCCCCTACCGCGGCCTTGTCCTCAGTTGGCATCTCTTTCACCACAACAAATGCTCATCTCGAAAAGTATTTCACTCCGACATTCAAACTTACACTTTTTTTTTTTCAACAGGTGAAATATTTGCAAGTGTAATCACACCGCCGTGTTGCTTTCAGTCAAACGAGTTGGCAGGAAAGGTCTTTTCTGCCGCTACATGTGGTCTGCTTCGGGGGAAATGTAAGTCACGATGGGATACCTGCACCATTAATCAAGACGCCGATGTTTGCTCATCATGCTTGTTTTTCCATATGACAAACTTGGCACAGGAAATGCCGTTGCATATTGGAGGCTTTAAGTTTTTACAGTTCGCTGGCGTTCAACCAGAGCGTCAATACGGAGAGTTTGCAGCTGTAGCGTGTGAGCGGATGAACTGCAAGAGCAAAATGTGGACGATGTTACGCCGCTAAAGTGAAGAATAAACCGCAATCAGGAGCGAAATCAAACGGTGGATTAAAGAGAGGTTTACAGAAGATGCTGTTCCAACAAACTAGTTTTGCTCGAGTCATGATTCTGAGAGGTCAGTCTGCACGGACCCATGTTGCTTCCAAACAAGTTAGCTTGTGTTAGCTTTGTCCACTCTTCATTTGATAATCACTGTATTGATTTCAAATGAAACTTGTCCAAACACGGGGCCCAAGACGATGAATCCTGTCGACTTTGCTTCCAGAGGTGCCATGAAGTTGACATTTAGTAGAATGTCTTGACAACCGTCGGACAGATGGCTGTGAAAGTAAGCACACAGTGTAATCACGGTCCTCAAACTTGATGGATCTCTTGACTCTTTATTTAACATTACTCAGCAGGTCAAAGTTTCATTTTATCCCAGTAAAATGCATAAGCTTTCATGTTCTCCAGACTTGATGACTAATGGCTTCCCCTTCAGTGCGAACATGAGGTTAACATTCGTGGTTTTGGATGGAAGTTCTCAACAACTACTAGATGGATTGCAATAAAATTTACTGCAGACATTCTTGTTCCCCTCAAGATGACTCGTTGCCACTTTGGTGATCCCTGAACTTTACATGCGAGGTCATCACCATCAAGATGTTTAGATAGATAGATAGATAGATAGATAGATAGATAGATAGATAGATAGATAGATAGATAGATAGATAGATAGATAGATAGATAGATAGATAGATAGATAGATAGATAGATAGATAGATAGATAGATAGATAGATAGATAGATACTACTCAGCGGCACATAGCATTTTTACAACATGCATATATGTATGATGACATTAGCGTTTAGCTCAGATCAGACTATAATAGCTTTTAACTTTGTTTCTTATTAATAAAGTTTCCATTCAACAATTGTAAAAGTTTAAAAACAATAAAATAACACATTTTGTCATCAAAACATGGTTAAAGTAGCATAGCTTAAGTAGCATTGCATCATGAAGTTGCTGTGTAGTTTAAAATCTTTTCTTAACTAAACAAAAAATATTGCAAAATCGATCTGTTGCTAACTAATTATTATCATTTTACTTTCACATTTCCATAGCAACAATTTGGCATGGGATAAAAGCATATCTTGTAAAGGACTCCTTTTTGAAGCCATTTTTTTGAGCTTTTTATCATCATGAAATTCCCAAACTGAAAGACCTCATGTCTTTCTTGTGACGTATCACCTGATCCTTTTCTTTTTTTTTAAATGTCTTTGATAGCCCATATCATTAAATGCCTGCTGAATACTTGGGACCCTGAATGATTCAATAATCCTGATCTTCCCATCCTATCAATTCATGGAAAAAAAATCATGAGTTTTGCCTTGCATCCTCCCATTACCGACACTGAAGTCGTAAACTTCTCGTGACGCTAACCAGATGCTCTCCGTGTTTTGTTCTAATCATGTGCTTGCAAGCGCGTTACAGTTCGGAATGCAGATTAGCGTCATCATGCGGGATATTCCGGCATTTGTCAGGTTGCATGATCAAAAACTATGATTGTAATGGCATCCATTACGACTGTTATTTCGGTAGCGGAACGCGTTTCGAGCAGAAGGACGAGAATGAAACCAGCATTCAGTTTGATGACGGTAGAAATGATTACACATGGCTCTGTTTCTCATCACATCCTCTCAGCGGGGGGGATTCTCATGAAGCAAACAGTAAAATTGTGTAATTACAAAACTCTTTCACAGGTTAATACACAGGTTAATTAACTGGAAGATAAACACAAGTTATTTAAGCAGGAACACACCCCCCCTTGACTCGTTACTTTAGGGTGATGAGGATGTGGTCTGCTTAACCACTGTGTTTGCCCTCCCAAAAAAATGGTGCAACCTCCAGCTGTGACTGCATACGCAAGTTCCATGAGCAAACGCACAAATGCGTTATTAGTCCAAGATGCTCTGTTGGGCCGCGCATGCCCAACGCTACGCTGACATCACAGTTCCATGTGGAGACAGAAAAAACAGATATTGACCCAAGATTAGAGGTAGACATGCCACCCTATCCCGAAATGCAGATTACTTGGGCAGCAAAGGGGATAAAAATGAGATGATGACCTTGACCCTGAGAAAACTAGGTCAGGGTACGACCACAGATCAAAGCTAGTGCTTTGATCTACCTATGCACTAGCTTTGATCTATGGTCTTCATCTCACCGGCCTTCGCCATATGCACTAGTCTATGCACTACTACTGCTTTCAGGGTACCCTGACCTACCCTGAAAGTACGTCAGGGTAGGTCGTGGGACGTTGCAGTCTCTGACTGCCTTGCTTCTCAACTACAACTGTGTGTTTACACGTGTGAGTGGGCGTTTAGCCAATAGCCGTCGTACCTTAGTGATATGGCGTGGTCACACCGGGGTCAGCCAACGCTGTGTGGGCAGCCGTAAGGATATAACTCACATGCCCACATGCGGGGTTTGCTGCCTGCAGCCGGAGAGGCTGGATTTACAATGAGAATCGGGATGTCACAGAGCATTTCCTGGATCCTTCTGAGACGAGCCGACAGCAGGAGGAAAGACACAAGGCAACATGAAGGAGGTAAAAAAAAAATTAAAAAGAGCAGGGCAGGAGAAAAGAGAAGCAGAAACGGATGTGAAAAATGGGATGGAGAAATGAGGAGTGCAGTGTGGGAACGAATAAAAGGTTGGGGGGGGGGTGCAGATATGATTAGTGCTTAGCCTTCGTTCTCTTTGTAGATCGTCCAGGCCTTATCTAGGTCGTTGCTGCATACCAGACAAATGCAGAGCTATGTCTCCTCGCTCCGTCTCTCCGATGTTGCTAATGTAGCCATTATCTCTAAGATTTGATGATAGGGGATGTCCGGCAACACTTTTTCAAGTTAATTATGGGCTAGCTGGCTTGAGCCAGGTCGGCGTGACAGTGCTGTCTAGTCTGAAAGGAGAAAGTTAGCCACAAATGTGAAAAAGTTCATTGCTTGAAAAGTCGCGAACTACCCCGAAATGCTTAAACATTGAATGAATGTTGGAAAAGCAACCTTAGTACTCAAAGTTTTAGTGAAATCTTCCCAAAAAAATCATCAAATGCACCTCATTTAAAATTTTGAAGCAACAGTTGTCTAAATCGTTTCGCTTCCTTTGCAGGAGGTGAGATGCATCCGTGGGCGGAAGGATCGGCGTGACCCCCGCAGCCATCCGAGTAAATGCCAAGAGAGAGAAACGCGTTCATTGATATTTACGATGGAAAAAACAGAAACGGAGCGAGGTGAGACGAGTCAAACCAATTATCTATCGCATAAAACAAACCTGATTCATGTCAGGAGAAACTGGGAGAAAGAGGAGACGGAGAGATAATGGACTAATGGACTGGAATGGGCCATAAGTCTGCAGGTAGGTTTGATAGCATCTCTCTGGCAGGCGTTTTCCTCACCACAATAGATAGTTAATCACTCGAGCAACTAAAACATGCCTGAGGAAATGGTCTTTCACTTAATCTTCTAACTTTTCTCTGTGCAAACTGTAGGAAATGCTTTTAGAAACCAGGCCTCAAAAGAACTGGACGTACTTCACCTGAAAAATACAAGAAATGAATCAAACGGTTGGTTTTTTTCCGCATGGATGCATTTAAAATGGTTCCATATCAGTAAAAATATTTGTCTCGAGTAGAAGAAGAGAAATAAATCTGTGCAGTATCGGTAAAATCGCAGCAAAAAGCTTTTGTAACTCAAAACTGGCTCAAGAAGTTCATCTTTTTTTTCTCAATCGCATTTGTTAAAACTCCCCCCGTTGGTGAGCAGGAAGTGACTTTCTGATGGTGTTGCTTGCAGTGTGAACTTGGAGATCATTCTTGCGCACGCCAGGCGCTACATTATTTTAGATTGCGGCGCTAAATGTGCTTCCAAGACGTGTAAGAAAAGGAAAGAAAGACAGACATAGCTGGACCGCTTTCATGTTTGTGTTTTTTTCGGGAGTCACGACTTGCAGGAAATAGTTGTGAAAGTGTTTTTCACATAGGCCTGGACCGCATGCTGGTTCTCAGAGTACGTGTGGAAAGGCTTATTTCGGAACACTCTGTTGTTTCTTCCTTTCCGCTGGCTGACGAATTAAACTTATACCCAGAAATGTTGAAGCTCTGCATGCAAAATTAGCAAAACCAAGAGTAACTGGACGAAAACGATGATTTAAAAGGAGAGAGGCATTAAAAAAAATGATGATGTTGAACATACTGTATATAAAAGAAGACCGTGAACTTTTTTATTGCATTGATTTATGAGATGGCGGTTTGTCCGATGGGAGGATGTGGTTTTTAATAAGACAGGGCAGTAAAAAGCGAGATGGATACCTGAGAGGGCTTTAAATCAATAAAGATGTTTTGTTGTAGAGCGTGGAGATTAAGGACGACTCCGCTGACTTTGCGGACAAACAGAGACTGTTTTCCACACGATGGCTCACTTGGTTTGGGTTTACCTTGTGTCTATACCTCATCAAATACATCAACAAACCCTATGCAATGGCAAACCCGTGGAGAAATGAGCCGTTAAATTCAAACATAAACATTATAGAATGATACTGGCACAACAGAAAAACAGCATTGGATTCACGGCTCGCGGCGGACGGCTGGGTAAGACATACAATGTCAGCTGCCGCCTTTCCCGATGTGTTGCTTTACAGCCTCGCCATTCATCTTCGCGTTCACACAACTATGCGCGACCATTCGTCTCTGTTATGTTGGAGGATGTTGTAAATCTGACCACTGAAGAGTGTGTGTGTGTTTCCTCTCGTGTGTGTGTGTGTGTGTGTTCGTATGTCCGGTTTAAGCTCGAAAAAACAGGCACGGTATGACAAAAAATGTCATTCCAGTTGCATTATCTTTGCCTGTAAGTTGCCTAGCAACAACGTCACTAATAAAATTAAAAAAAACAGCATTATGCTCATTTGTCCTTTCAAGCACAGTTTTGTTTTAATGGAGCTGAAGCCCATAATTGTTTCAAGATGCTCTTGCACTTTCTGGCCATCTTGAGAGGCTTAATAATGAATATCCTGCGAGCCTTAAGGAGCACAGGGGGGATTTGGGGGGGGGGGCATGAGAGCAGGAATTTTTGTTGAAAATTAGAAAGCGAGCTAATTAAGTGCTACGGAAAGGATTGATTGTCGGCGCACAGCGGAGGAGATTCGCGGGGCGTCGCTACCAAAAGTCTCGCAAAACAGCAGCAGCTAACGCTAGCCTACATCCGCAGTTGGCTGAGTTTCATTGGATGGAGTTGCATTTATAGCAGCTATACATAACGTTTCTATGGCAACGATTACCGGCACAGAGTTTTCACCTGACAGTGATTCAAGTACAGTATTTTCTGCACTATAAGGCGCACTGGACTATAAGACGCACATTCAATCAAAGTTGAATTTAATTTTTTTCATATATAATGTCAGTTTTTGACAAAATTAAAGGCTTTTAGGTGCGCCTTATAGTGCAGAAAATAATGTACAGGCAAACCTCGGTTTCCGACCACAATTTGATTATAGCGATTTGTTCGAATTCCAAACACATTTTTCCCATTAAAAATAATGTAAGTGGGTCTTAATCCGTTCCAAGACGCTAGAAAACTCCATTTATTCAACATAATATGTTGTTTCATAATGTCATTTATGTGTCAAATTGTACAGTAATGAAACATATAAATATTTTCTCGCGCTTGGCGGCGAGACAAAGGCGTTTGTTTCGCATTCGACTTCCAAATTTTGTTTGACTTCAAATACAAAAAAATTCCAAATTTTTTGGTCGAATTCCGATTTGTTCGATGTCTAAAGCGTTCGAAAACCAAGGTTTGCTTGTAATTCCACTGATTTGTGCCCAAAACGCCAAATAACCCGCGGACAAAGTTAGCGGTTAGCTGTTGAACCCAATGGGGGTGTGTTTGCTGATGTTGTACATGTGATTAGGGTGTTTAGGGGTGTCACTGGTGCATATTTAACAACAGGCAACCCTGAATACCAACAGGAAGTAATGAAGTGGTCAAGTTTTGTGTGTTAAACCAGTTAACTTTCACATTTTGGGATCCAAAATCGAGCATCATGGAAGCAAAATGCTAATTGTTCAGTTTCCATGCACCAAGTTTGGGTCAGTCTGTATCTTATCAATGCTCAGATCTCTCATTTTCCCCTCTTGCCTTCCCCACTGTTGCCTGCACCCACCACCACCCCCACCGCGCCGTCTCTCTCGCCTGACTCTGCGTGATCGTCTGGTATGGCAGGAATGTCACACATCACACACGCGGAGGCAGCAGCCGTGGCAGCGACCACACACTTGAGTTTGAGGTCAGTTGACAAATGGATTATGGGACCTTGAGGTGCGGGGGACGCCGGGCGGCGGATACCGGCTCGCGCTTCCTCTCGCACGCTACTCTCAAATGTCTGCCAGCGTAAAAATAAACGGTCGTCACCACCTAGAAACAAAAAGGAAAGGCGACCGATCCGTCCTGGAGACGCTTCCGATGCTGCGTATCTCAATCGAAGTGCGCTTGGTGGGCTCGCCGTTACACCCAGGTCAGGAGACGGGGGTCAAAGGTCGGCTGGCAGAGAGATCATGTGATATAGAAGAAATAGATTCGACTCAAGGTGTCACTAAACTAAATTTGAACTGAAGTAAAGGTGGAGCAGCTTTAACCAAACAGGAACAGACAGAAGAGCCTCGTCTGCTTTACAGAACCAAAGAGAGAGGCGAGAAAGACAGAATGAACGAGGGAAGGACGGAAAACAAAGAACAAAGGAGGTGGGAAAAGACTTATGTGGCACGAAACGAATTCAGAAGGACAGAAGAATGAAAAACTGAGGCGGAAACCACAGCGACATTCAGATGAGACCATCGAAAATGGTTTCCTCATGCATCGCTGCCTTTACGGCTTTGCGTTGCATATTTCCCTCATTGGCCCGCTCTTGTCCTTCTTCTTCTTCTTCTTCTTCTTCTTCTTCTGCTGCAGATATAATGACGATGTTTTTTAAATCAGTCATCATTTCAAAGTTTTCTCAGCCATTTATGTAACTTACACTGGGCTGTAAATACGCGTCACGCAACTGCCAGTATTAATATTGAGATTACCCTCAGTGAGATGCGGGGGGGGGGGGTGCGCTCGTGGGAAACAGTGAGCTCAAATGATGATGTCATGTGACCCTATTGACATCGGCTAACACAGAATAGCATCCACTGATATCTATATCGATTAATATAGTATTTTATAAGGTCTAATCTGATGAAACACAGTCCATAGATAACTTTTCAGAAGCTGGTAATCCTAATCCAAACAAATGGACATAAAATGCATCAATAGGATTGTGAGTCGTCTTTGTGTTGTATTTCTTTTTAAACTTTATTAATCACAAATAAATAAATTTAATATCCTTGTGAAGGCCTTTCCATCCATCCATCTTCTTAAAGACAATCGGAATCATCTAATTTTTTAGCCGCTTGTCCGCATTGCGTGTCTTAGGTTACGCTGGAGCCTATCCCAGCTAACTACTGAGGAGAAGCAGGGTACACCCCAGATGTGTCGCCATGGTGCGAATTTGTGAACTCCTTGAAATTCACTACATGTGTGAATAAAAGTTCTTGAAACGCAACGCAGAGACTCACAATCCTGCTGATGCGAGATTATTCCCTGATTTATTGCCAGGAATGTTTTAATATCGTAAAACTGAGATATTAAAAAAATTCTAATTCATCACAAAAACCATAAATAACATTGGCGATAATATCAGTCATCTATTAAAAGGCCGTCCTGCTGATGTGAAGTTAATGTGGCCGCCGCTGGAATAACATCAGCGCTTCATTGTGGATTTATGACAGCAGGAAGAAACTTCCCCGGTTCACCCTAAGTGGTCGTTTCACACAAATATGAACACACCTTTATTTTCTCAGTGTGTCACAGTGGAATGAGATTAGATGGATGAAGGAGGAGCAGACAGAAGGTTTGTCATTGAATCGCAACAGGATTCAAAAAGAGACGAGGAGTGAGAAGGGGAGACTGAAATAGCCTCGGGACACTCCTCAAACATTTATCAAGGCAGAAATATATGATTCACAGCATCACCGAGAGTGTCCTCTACTTTAAACAACACCCCCCCCCCCCAACTTCCCCGCTAGCAGCTGCCCGGGTCAGACGCTGACAGACGAGGCGAGCCAAAAGCAATCGCACGCCGGCGTAATGAGTGGAAGGTTTCGTCACGTGGGCTCGCAGACGTAAAAAAGATGAGTGACAGCGGTTAACAACTGTACCGACAAGCCGCCTCGCAGAGAGAGGGAGAGGTCAGACAAATATTAATGTTTACGGCAAAACGGTGACTGACGAGACGGCGGTAAGATATATGAACAGGGGGCAAGGGTCGATGAATTACGCTCTTTATAATCATTGTGATGTCAAACACGCAAAATGCTGCTTTATTAGACTTTCCCTGAAGGCAGCGATGCAAAGGAAGGATGTTTTTTAAAGGACGAGGGTGGTTTTTCAAACTTATTTTCAGGAAGTTGTTGCAGTCCTTGGTTTATTTTATTGGATCACGCGGGATTTTCTTTCTTCGTTTATGGTTAAGAGATTTTTTTTATTTATTTTTAAATATGATGTTGCAGTTTCTAGAAAAAATCATCCTGAAACTTTTTTGATGCTACCTGTAGGGGGCGGCAAAGAGGGATACCTCTATGAGAAGTTTCTGTACAACAATTTCTTCAAATTAATGATCCTATGCAAAAAACAATAATAAATAAACACTTGAAAATATTTTGTCTTCGACTTAATACACGGCCATGTCGCTGTCTGCTCTGACTTTGTACGGAATCTAGCTGCTATTTAAATTCCCTTTGCTGTCTCTCTGTACAAAGAAAGAGTCTTATGAACTCTTGCCAGCTTTTTCATTAGGCCCGACATCTCACACAATTCACAGCAACATTGTTCTTAGTATAAACATCTACATCTTCGGCATTTCGGTCTCTCTGACGCTCCTTGTCCAAAGTGACACGCAGCGAGAACAACGCTGGAATGGGCTTTATTACGCAGATAACTTATGTTGCAGTGAAATAATAATCACTGGAATGGCAGTGGAATTAAGGGAAATTGTAAATCAACAGTACAGTATTATTTTAAATTGATGATCGATAAGGAACAAATCGAACATGAGTTACATTTTGGCGTTTAAAATCAAAAAAAAGTTATTCAACATGCTGTAGTGTGAATGCCACACCAGTAGAGGGCGATGTGAGTTTTCTAAATCAGTACACACCTGCATATCAAGGCTTTCTTGAATGACATGGTAAGTAAGCAAAGAAATGGTGGCCAATATTAATAATTAGGTCCACAAAATACAACAAAACAAAAAAAAACTTTATGTAAACAAATGTTTCGAGAGTGAAAGTAGAGCAGAAGACGAAGAAGAAGAAGAAAAGAGGTCAAAGCCCCAGTCAACACAATGACGCAGAAATGATCAGATAGACCCAAGCAGACATCTTATCAATCAGGACAGGAGACCACAGTGTGTGTGTGTGTGTGTGTGTATGTGTGTGTGTGTGTGTGTGTGTGTGTGTGTGTGTGTGTGTGTGTGTGTGTGTGTGTGTGTGTGTGTATGTGTGTGTGTGTGTGTGTGTGTGTTTTATTGCGGGAGAAAGCATGTAATGTGATATATCCTGAGATGTTTGTCTTAAGGCCGGGTACAAAGAAATGCTAACAAATGCTGTTGCAGAGGTAAAATCAGCGTGCACACAAAAACACACACACACACACACACACACACACACACACACACACACACACACACGCACACACGCACACAGATACATAGACACACACTAAAAACACACACATTCACACATGTCTGACAATTTGATCAAGATCTTGCAGATTTGGAGCACATTGCCTTGGCAGCTGAACAGACACTGTGATTGCATCTGTGTGTGCACATGTGTGTGCATGTGTGTGTGTGTGTGTATGTGTGTGTGTGTGTGTGTGTGTGTGTGCGTCTCAGTGAGGACGTTCTTCAGAAACAGGAAGAGATGACGAAGAAGAAGAAAGATAGACACTAACACCGATCGAACAGCTGGAAACATGCAGGAAGCCAAGGACAGACCTCCTCTAAAAAATAACTCAGCTCTTTTTTTTTTTAACATGGCCTCCTTCTACATCTTGGAAAGTTTAACTTCCCCCTCAATGTGTCATCTGCCCTCGCATCTCTTGCACACATTACTTGGAGGTGAACACAGATATGCTCATCCTGCCAAATGCTCTCCTACCACTTCGGGAATCAATCACTCAGACACGGCAAAAACAGAGATATTCAATCACGGGATTCGGGCCTTAACTCAAAGTTCATGGTTTCAGTTTGTGGAGCTTTTCTCTCCAACAAGAGCCTCCATCCTTCATTTAAGAATGAATGTCTAAAGTACAATGAAAGAAAAGATTGGAGACATTCCGACATTTGCTTTCATGCTGCCAGATTAAAGTTGATATCCTTTAATCCAATTATTTGTATTATTTGTAATTTCTCTAATCAGAATTACAGGTCTTATAGAAAGGATTTCAAATCTGGATGATGGTGTCGGTGCCTAACATCCAGGCTAACTCTAGCTGGCATACAACAGCTGGCAGAAACTGAACCAGACTTTATTCCCAGCCAAGGAGTAATGGTCCTGGATAACCGTGTCACCCGGACGCCGACTCCTTCAGCCTTCTGCTTTTGGTTTCTCTCACTGAAAGACGTTATTACATCAAGCTGTTGCACAACGTCTATCTCCGTTCGGCTTACATCTGCTTCCCCATGAGGTCATGCGAGAGAATGCAATATGTCAGTCCCGCTGACACCATGATCTTAATCATATCCTGCGAAATTACTGTCAAATCTAGTAACGTCAGATTCGGAGAGTTTTCTGAATTCAGCTAAGATTAGAGTCAGGCTTACGTTAACTTTTCCACCTCGCCTTGTCCTCGTTTTCTAACTTTTAATTTGCATAATCTCAGATTTCAAGCATTGCAACGTCGTCAAAAACGACTCTAATTTTCCGTTAAGTTCGGTCACCTGGGTTTGATTCGTTCCACATTAAGCAAATTCATTTTTTTCCTCAGGATTTTCTGTCTGCATGTCCGACCACGTCTTACCAGCTGTTGCCGCTGCTGCTCGGATTGATTTTTTTTTTTTTTTTGCGACACGGCCTGTCACCATGGCATCCATACTAAGTGGACCGAATGTATTCAATGTGGTTCATTATGGAGACAAGAACTTATTCACGGGAGGGGACGGTACAGAAAGAGCAAGTTGCCTGCAGTTAATTTCAAGAACAGCTGGGGAGTTTTATTTTTATTTTACAAGGATGAATAATTACGCAATGCCAAGTTGAAAATGTGTGCAGAATATTGGAAGCCTCCAGTCGGGATGCCACGGCGTATTGAAGCCCGAACCGTTGACACGATACAGGACCGCCATTCGTCCATCTGCACATCAGACATTTTTTATTTTCCTCCGCTCACGTGGATCTTTGCGATTCTCCACACAGCTAAATGCACCCTCATGCCCCCCCCCCAAAAAAAACAGAACCCCCACCACCACCACCACCACCAACACCACGTTGTCCAGCTCTCCTCCCCCTGTGTTGCTCGTTCCCCCCCCTATACTTTAGAAATTGCAGCCACATGTCTGAAAAGACCCCAAGTTCAAAAAATGCACCTTCAGAAACGACGCCACTTTTTAGAATTGACTTTAAACTTCAAGTGCATGAGGAGACGGGGCGATCCTTCAAGGGGGGGGGGGGTGAAGGATGTAAGGAGAGGTACGGAAAAAACATAGAGACAGACAAGGTTAAGAGGGGTGATCTCTCAATGTATTTGTGTGCCCCCCTCCCTCCCTGCAGTCGTCTAAATCCCAGGAAAGATTGATTGCCTTCCAAGGATAATCTGTCCCAGATACTTAAAAGTATCCCCTCCTCCTCTCCGTCTCCCCTTTCTCACCCTTGTCTACCTCCCCCTGCCCTTTGCTCTCCCAGTTGCCATAACCTCACCATCCTGTCTGAACACACCCCCGAAAAACCTCCTTTGGCACCTCTCCCATCTCCCTCGTGGTTTGTTTTCTTCTGTCCGACACTCACCTGTAGATGGAGAACAGGAAGTGCTCCAGATTTGCCGTTTCACCTAAATCTTTGAGATTTATACGAGGGTTTGCATGTCTGAAGGAAATGTATCACACTCTCTGTCTTTTCCTTAAAGTGTCTCTGAATCCTACGTTGTCTCAGGAGAAAAATATCACTCTTTCCATGCCTTTAAGAACTCTTGATTTCCTTCTGTCCATGCCCAACCCCAACCAGCGTCTCCAGAATTTATACGACATGCTGCGGAACAAACCTCCTCCATCTGGCTTTAAGATACAAAATGAATAAAACATCTGACAGACAGGATGGCACCTTTACCCCTCCCTTTGTTTTTGGCCTTTTCACCGTCCCGCCAATAAAGGGGTATAAACACGAAAGCCCCTCTGGGAGTCGACGGAGCAAATGATTTTCTGGGGTTAAATCAGAGACTTAGAAGTTACCTGAAATTTCCCTTTTCGGAAAAAAATGGTTGTTTTCATCAAATTTGTGGTAACAGACAAAAACCACAAAGGTCATTCTCATGATTGCACCCAATTAAAGGTAGAGGATCGCCATAGTGTGCAGGATTCTGGGAACCATGACCAATACGCCAAATTCTGGACCAAATCATCCAGCAGATGTTGACATATTTCTCTGGGTAAGTGAAATCTCTTACCACCCAGAGGGGGTGGGAAGGCATGTCAGACGCTTTACTGAATTTCACAAGGGTTCATCCTCTGGGGACCATGGCCGCCCATTCAGATGTTCTGGACCACATTGCCAATCTTCGTCTTTCAGTCCAGGACAGAGGGAAAAGACAGGCGCTAGTCAACAAGAAGTTCAGTTGTCCCAAAAAGCCCAATAGTGGAAACGATGCGCCTTGAACTTCTTCTGAACCTGCTCCTGGTATTCCAATGATGCCCCAGTGTTGGAGTCTGACTCTCGTGTTGAAATATCCTCCCTGGAAAATTGCAGGTTAGACGTTAGCGCACCTAGCTATCAGCGGCTGAGGTGTCTGCGGCGAGAGATAACACATTGTTGTCATTAGCTTGGGACGCTGCCTTTAACAAATGGCCGATGTGTTGTGACACGCTCTTCCTCGTCCCGTCCCCCACCCCCCCACCCCCCAGGTGGGTATGAGACAGGTTGCTTTTGGCTCGGCTCAGCCGGCAGCAAATTGTTCCTGATGAGATTTGTTGAGGAGGAATTTAAACTTGCTTCATTATCTGTAAGGTCTTGTTGGTTTTTCTTTCCCCCCTAAAAGGTCTGTGCCTCTTCGTTTTTTGGGGGGTGTTTTTTTTTTTTTTTTTAGCCCCAGCTGAATTTTTGGGCTCACATATTTTTTATATTGCGATAAACAATGGAACAGGTTAAACAGAGGTCACAAAACTACATTAGGCGTGTCATAATATTTGATTTAAAGCGCTGAATGCATAGTGAGGTTACAAAATGCGCTTGAAGACATATCAAGTTTCACTTTGCTCCTCTCATCCGTCTTCATTCATCACGAAATTCGGATTGTTTGCAGGACGAAACACACGGAATGCATCTACTGCTGACTGTGCTCCAAAAAAAAAGAAAAAAACCCCAAACATAAATGGAAATAAGTGATAACTGCTTGTACAAGATGAATCAGCCTGAAGCGTAACGTGAAAACACACTGAGGTCACTTCAGTTGACAAAGTCCCAGGAGTTTTTATGGGATGACGCTGAACGTCTTAACAAAAATTTCCATGTTTTAATAAATGTGTGTTTCTAAAAGGACAATAAGTTGGAATTAGAAGAAAAAACTGACGGATGGTTTCATCCTTATCTTATTTGTCAAGTCTTCTCCGGCTACACCGGAGCTAATTCTGTTACGACAAGTGCTTAAATGCCGCAAAGCATTTTAAAAATGGAAGGTGTCAGATGGAAGATATCTCATATTGGCATGAACCTGCGTTTTGTCTAAAGCAGACAGGCTCCGAGGCTTTGAGACGAGGGTCGGATCACCAGATAAAGTTTTGTTTTGGTCTGTAGCCGGGATACACTGTAAAAATGGTGCTTTTCAGAAGATGTAGTTGTTGAACCGAGCTACAAGAAGTGTGACTACCATATTCACTCGTGTTAGGAGTGAATGTTTGTGCTCCACTCGCAGTTTGGCTACAGCAAATATAGTGACAGGTGGAGGTTGTTATAGTTTAGCTAGCAGAGCGGCAAAAAGCAGGGGTAACGGCGTTCTCGGAAGTGGTTTTTGAGGCATTTGGCACATTGAGATTTGTGGATCGATTTTTTTTTGTCTTCTCTGTTGTATCTGTACACATTTGTCATTCCTTGCTTGAATTGTAGCTACGCCGCCCCCGACTGGTGTCCACTGGTATTGCTTCATTTCCTCATTCACGTCCGTATCGTTAAGCAGGGCTGGCCCTTATCAAAGAGCAACATCATGCTAAAAACATTCTCCAAATGGATGTGTTTTTTTTGCGGTGTAAAGCAGATGTACATCAATAAGTTTTTACCCTTCTTAATCCTCTAACACATGACAGTGAATTCTTCTATTACTCAACAACATCCTTTGGTGTCAGAACTGCTAACTGGATCCAGTTCGTATATTGGCTGGCTGCACCTTTCACATGGCTGGGAAGAGAGAAAAATGGCAAAGGAAGAAAAGAGGTATTAAAGCGCTATCACATGCTAATTTAGACGCATTTCACTAAATCCTGTCGTACAGAGTTTAGTCTGGGACATTACTCAGGGTCTTTTAAGGAGACTTAATCCAGGCTGAAGGTGATGGCCAGTGACACTAATAACCAGCCACCCAAGGACAAGGATCACCCCTTTAAAGAAAGGTTCTCGCTATCCAAGTCTAATATGTTTGCCATATTAGATCATTTAATGTGTTTTACAGGGTAATTCTGAGTTTGAAATCATCATTCTCCTCCTTTGAGGAATTAAAGTCACCTCAACAGTATCGCTAACATACAGTCTCCTCGCTCCTTTACACCATTCCTAACAAAAACAAGGTGTTTGTACTATTTAACTATGGTTCACTCATTTTTTTCTCCCAGGGCTCTTTCTATTGTTACAAGAAGATCTGTTCCCAATCAGCACTGCGCTCTGATGGATGTTTCTACAGTACTTTTCATGAAGAAACTTTGCTCAATGGTAAAACATGCCCGAAACAATAAACATCACAAACACATGTTTGTTTACTCACCATCCAGCGACGAACGCGTAGATGTGGCGTCGTAAACCGGCGATGTTGAAACGGAGGGAGAAAGATGCTTGTGGGAAATGGATTGGTTCCAGATTTGCTCTCTTTTCTCCACCTCAAAGACTTCGCTCTCAGGGTGACCGAAGACATTATAGTGTTCCCTGAAAGGCATGCGTGAAGCCGTTGTTTCCGACTGTAAAACGGCTGTTGTCTATCCGTTCACGTGACGCCTCCAAACTCGGACTCGGGTTTCTCACCCTCTTGTCGACCTGTGGAACAGGAATCCTGCCTCAAGGACCTGTAAAAGCACAAGGAGAGGTTACGACCAAAGGTCATTGTGGGCGCATGGACGTCACAGGCACTTCACTAAAGTCAAGGAATGCACAGCGGTGTTATGAGGCGTTTTTGCCATCGAAGAAACTCCATCGTCCGGGTTAAAAGTCAAGGACTGTTCACACTTTTTGAATGTCCAACTTTCCCACCACAAGTTGGGATCTGTCTGCTCCAGACTTTACACTAAGCTAAGCTAAACAGATCATGGAAATTGCTCTTTAAGTATGTGTATACTTTTCTATTTTAGACCTATGTTGCTTCAGGCAGGCAAACCTTTTATTCCTTATGTCTTATTGGTTTACATCCTGTCATCCCCTTTTTATTCTTTTCATTCCTTCATTTCCCCCTGCCCAGAAACCTTTTAGCCGTTTACTCTCAGGTATCTGATCATCTCGATCTGCTCAACAGCCTGAGATTGTCTCCGTTCTTATCTCGGAGTACCTGCAGGTATGTGCTCTTGAGTTTCTTGAGTGTTCGACATGCTGTTTTTGTTTGCGCGTCCACAGGAACATCTGGTTGTGGATCATCTACGTAAGTGCATCCCTATCTACCTCTAGCAGAGGCAATGAAGCACGTGTGAAGACAGATTCTGCCGTCTTGCCAACCCAACCAGTGCTCCCATCCCGACTGGGAATGTGGGAATGTGTCATCCGATATCAAACTTCCAGCAGGACTTGTGAGGACAGGGAAGACAGTCCAAACTCAAAGCAGGAGAAGGGTGTGTTTTGGTCTCAACAAGGCAATGCAGATGGAAGCCAAAGCACTGATATTTTTTTATGTGTTCCAGAATGATGAAGTTCCCGACTTGAAAGTGGAGGAAGGTCTTGTTTTAGCAAGCAAAAAGTAAAGATGCGGCAGATGTGGGAGCTCGGACTATCAATTTAAATTCTTGAGAAAGGGGTAACAGCTGCTCAGGTGCTGCAACCTGCCTATTCCGCTGCAATGGAAACACCCTCAACCCAAATGAACACCGCTGGGATAAGTGAAATCAGTGTCACACACTTTGGACTGAATTTAGGCCAAAGTATAAGAAGGCGGGTTTGGCAGTTTGGCCAGGCACTCTCCTAAGACATATATGTAGGTGTTTACTTTAATTTAGGGATTTCCTTTAGTCCAGATTAGCAGGTCACACCATGATAAATGTTTCCAATATGTAAGTGTTGCATGATTTTGTATTATGTCTGTCACTGTTAGCGACTGGCACCCATATCCTGTGTAATGAAGGGGTTTTTTTTCTTTTATTTTCATAAAAATATTCCTTCTCTTTGAGTCCTTTCACATGAGAGACACGTTGGCACATAGGCTCCTATACATCGTGCTGTTGATTTCATTAGAATTCCTTTGAACTTGAATGTATGGACACCAGGAGAAAACTCAATTTTTTCCTCTGTTTTGGTCTCCACCCTTTCCATTTGCACTGGGAAGTTGGAATTTGTGAATTCCCACTTGAACATTGCAACCAAATTATTCCTTAAGTGGGATTACTGCAATGAAATATGGGAAAGTACCTCATCAACCTCGTCCTCAAGATCCAGAATGCCTCATCTGTGCATCGGCAGGAAGTTCAAGCTGTTGAATAGCTTCTTGTCTGGCATGGAAAATTAGTTACTTCTGCACAAAATAACAAAGAAGTTGATGTCCAACTAACCAGTTCTCGTGATTATGAAGTCATTTTTCTGTATTCCTGTAAAAAATTAAGCAAACATGCTATCAACTGACTACCTAACTGACAGACAAATCAATGCTAGCGAATAAAACTTAATTGGTGATGAAACCAAGAATGAATTATAGTGGATCCACATTTCAGGAAGCTGATTTCATCCATTAAAATAAAAATGTATTGTTGTTATCATATTATTAAGAAAAGTGTAAGCAAACATGATGGAAAAACTGTGAGAAAAATATGAACTCATTTCCACATGAAGTTGCCCCTTTGGGTATTGTAAATGAAATCATACATTTTATCTCGGATGTCATGGAGGTAAGAATAATTTCCACTTTGTGATTTCATAAAGCAGATGTGCGGAAGGACCTCCAGCCTTGCCTGCCTGACCGTTACGCGCTCCGGTCCATCGATCATTCGAAGTCGATTAAGTCCCTCGCTTAGCTGAGGACAGGATGAGGACCGGAGGGGAAGAAAAGAATCATGAGGTGAAACTACAGCCACAAAACTGTGAGATATATCTATGTTATAGCATCGGTGATGCTAAAGAAGTCACAGTCAGAAGGACTTGGGTGGGAACGATCTCTATCCACCTTTTTTCTTGACCCTTCCATCCCCGTGAGGCGGCCGATGCCGCTAATCCCAGTTGAGCTTTTCACATGAGAGCTGATTTAAAGAGCCGTGTTGCGTATTTCCTCGTGAGTGCTGTATTTGCTTTTGCTACCCCTTATCAGCCACATCGTTTAGATAATGTTTCTTTAACCATCAAGTCCAAATATTCCCAAGTAGGGTAATTTCCCCTCCTTTACTCCTCTGCCATTCCTCCCGGTGTAGCTACAAGAAAATAAAATAAAAGGTTGATGCAAGAACCCAGATGTGACAAGAGTGAGGAAACCTGGAATTATACGGCGTGTTCACCAGCAGATGTTCGGATGTTAGAATCTGCTTTGAATGTTTCTCAAACGTTGGGTATTCCCACACAAGAATGTTTCTAAGATCTGCTCTGACAGATTTTGTGCTTTATGGGGAAATAATTCCAGAGGCATAGGAGGCAACTTCAACTATTAAAGGTCAGCAACTATTTACCCCTTATCTTGATAAATCACGTAGACTTCACAACAACTCCGACTGAGGGTGTTGATCTGATAGTGAGGCAGACATGCCCGTTCAGTTAACAACACCTAGGCAGTCAGATTTTAAAAGTTCTGGCTCGCACATAACGACATTCCAGCGCTTATAATCCAACTTTACACTCCGCATTGGACGAGATTGTTTCCAAAATGGTAATCTCCATTTTTAGCCTACAAAATGATTTTCTTGGCGCGCGGGCGAATCATTACTTCATCAGTCTGGTGCAGTATATTAACAAATCACTTAGTCACCGTCATGGACTATATCTGCCCACTCTCTGCCAACTGTCCCTGCCAGGCACCCTCATCCCCTCCCTTCTTGCTAATCAGTCGCTGGATCTTCATCATCCGTCAGTTTAAAGATTCTAAAGTGACTATTGGGGAATTTTTTTGCATTACGTTTTTTTTTGTGGCTCTACTGGTTGCCTTTCTAGCTACACCAAAAAACACTTTCAGAACTCCGTCGAGCGGCTCATCCAGATCGTGAGTCATTCTCTTACTTTGTTATTTATATTTTACAAGTGGTTTGAGACTCATTTTCTGAGGTCTGCTATTAGAAATATTTCTCCGGCTGGAAAAACGAGAAATTACTAAAAGCACTTTGATGTGCACAAACCCAACTCGGTCCAATTCGGCGTCTTGACTTCCAGCAAGGCCTTGTTTGACACATTCACATCTCAGATTGATCACTCCAGATAAACCATTCTAATGTCACTACCTGAACGTGTTGAGGAGATTGGACTATGTGTTTCCCTAGAGAACCATGTCAGCAAATAAATTAGAGGGCATTGCGGCCCATCGAGTCGGTGTATTTACTCGAGTCATAGCGAGGAACTGATAAGACTTTTCAGCAATAGAGGGAGAATGACTGATTTGCTTTGGGTCGGCCACGGTACGATTGTGTATCATTCATCTACAGAGCGGTTATGTTTTGTCGTTTCATGCATCTACGAAAAGCAATATTTGTGATTCTCGCTGTGTGGCCTAAATGGTTTAATCACCGATCCGACCATCGTGCCATCTGCTGTGCTCACTTGTCTCTGTTTAACACAACGCCACCATTTCATTTGTGATGGATGATTCTTCTCTTGCTCCGTTTTTCTTCTCCTAAGTGAACCAAATCCATTTCCTCTGCAGAACCTTCTATTTTAAAGAACCACATGCACAGATGCATGTCAGGTTTTTTCCAGATGCCCCCCAAAACAATGGCTCCATTCTTGGTAAATCCCCCCCCCCATGCTAAATTAAATTAGACATTGAATTGTTGTATATGCCGTACTTTGTGTTCTTGGTTCCCAGCCCCTTTGTTTCTAATCTTCTCTCCTTCTGTCTCAACCCTGTTCCGGCAGTTAGTGCAATTTGGGTTTGCAGACCAGTGGAGTGATACTGGAGAGTGAGCGCACATGTACCCATAAGACAAAGGCTATTTGTGAGTTTCCTCTGCATGTGGAGACAGCCTGTAGAGGAGAGCAAAGAGGTTTGAATTGCCTCTTTGGAGCATCTCGCTGGGAAAAAATACTATTAGTCACATCAGTTTTATAAATCTGGACAGGAATTCAGTCTATTTTGCTAAATCTTAGATTGAAAATGTGATGTTATGCTTCTGAGTCATGCGTATGATTGTTCCAACCTCAAATGAAATAAAATAAGAAAACATGGCTCGCCCAAACGGCCTAAAGGCACTTTGCTAAATGATGTAATTTCTCTCTGATGGACAGAAATCATTGTAAATTACTCCCAGATCATTATTTGTTGGGGTCGCTATGGTGAACGCTTGGATCCATAGGTCTTTCTGCATTGGTGTTATGTGATGCTTCTTTCTCCAGTTGCAGGTCTTTCTGGTATGGCTCATCCTCACCTCTGGTTTGGTTGTCCTTGTGCTGTCATACCCTTGCAGCCTAGGCCCTGGATGAGTCTTTGGAGACCTGGATATTTATTGTTTTGGCCTCTACTTCTCCGTGAAACTCCTGAAGACAGAGCTGTGAGTCTGTCTCTAGAGTCCAACGTATGGACATTAAGGGGTAAGATGTCTTTCCTGACACTCTTCTACACCCCTGGGAAGCACCTAATACCCCACAGGGCTGTCTTGATCTTGGCCTTCAACCCAAGTATCCCAAAGATTTCTGTTGTAGTTGCACGCATGAGTAGGACAGTCTACCTGGGGTAGTTCTCAGATGACTCTTCCATGGCGTCACAGATAAGGGGCAGGAATACAGATAATTGATAGAAAATTTCGTGGAATGTTGCGACAGGAACTATATCCAGCTCAACAACGGGAGAACCAATTAGTTGGTGGAAGACTCTCCCAATTTAGGGGAACTAGTAAATAAAGACCCACTCTGGAGAAGAGAATGAGAGGAAAGCCTGTTGCTAGGTAAAACAATGTTATTGTCCTGATTGCACCAAAAGAGACAACGACTGTTACATACACTTTGAAATCTGAGAGAGGAAGTATAAAAAAAAAGTGGTGGAAAGAAAAACGACAAACACATGCAAGATATACACACTATCGGCTCAACGCTTGACTGTTTGTGTACATGAAGAGAGAATAACAGCTGCAAGTATGTGCCAAAGCCAATTTTAGCAGGCTATAATGTGTCTGTGCCTCACATCGCTGATAAATTATGCTTTTACTTTCCTCAACATATTATCTAATGGTTCAAGCATGGCTGGATGTGAGATACCACATAGATAAATCGGCCTATGGAGATATCAGCAGGCCATATGTAAACAATATCTGCCGTCCCGTTGTAAAACAAGACGGCGGGTGAGGGGGAAAGGGGTGAGGGGGGAAGGGGCGAAGACTTAGAAAGCAAAAAAAAAAAAGATGAAGAGGGGGGCAGGGCAGATGGGAGAAAGATATTTAAGAGCATCAGGAAATAACTATGGTCCCTTGGAGCTCCTCAATAACCTCGACCAGGACAGGAAGCTGCTCCATCAATCAGCACGAGGCCAGATCCCTCTCTCTCCTCCTCGGGCACTGAACCCATGCTGAAGCGCTGGTGCAGCTGGTCTGAAGTGGCCCGCCTCCCATTTTCATTCCTATCTGTCCATGAACACACACTTACATATTTTGCAAATGCATGCACACACACACACACACACACACACACACAGCCGGGATGTAGTCAACAGGGTAATTACAGGACTGCAGTCGGCGGTGGAGCTGGTTTGGAGCCCGAGACACTGATTGATGTAAAAGAGAAAGGTTGATGGCAATGAAAGGATACAGGACGCTCGATTTCAGCATGGACCTGTGTGTGTGTGTGTGTGTGTGTGTGTGTGTGTGTGTGTGTGTGTGTGTGTGTGTGTGTGTGTGTGTGTGTGTGTGTGTGTGTGTGTGTGTGTGTGTGTGTGTGTGTGTGTGTGTGTGTGTGTGTTATTATAGGAATAGTTCAGAATTTACGATACACCCCTATTTCTTTCTGGTTTCTCCCACTTTAATCACCGTTTGCCTGTCTTGACGATGAAAATTTGAAAGAGGATATCGCTCGAGTTGCTCTGGCCGAATTTATTGGAAAACAAAGATGTTATCATCTAGAACTTCAGAATATTTAAAAGGTCAGGGTCAATTGAAAGATGCAAATTGGCATGATTAGGGGCGTGTTTCTCCAGGGGCAGCGCAAACCGAGGCGAAGAAACAAAAGTTGGGAAAAAAAACTTGAATTGACTTGAATAAAACATTTTGTCTTTTCCCAGGAAAAATGAGACTGGTGGAAAACGAGAGACGTAGAGATCGGGGTTGAAGCCGAGATGTTTCACAAACACACAAGCACACAACAAACACGCACACTAGCTAGCTAACAGCAAACATCTGTTTGGGACACACACACACACACACACACATTGCATAAATGCTCCAACCAACGACATGCAACGAAAATTCGCTTTGCATTCTTGTGCTGATTCTTACCATTCTGGGCCGTCTGCATCCTCGTCGTCACCGCGAGGCTACCTGGCAAACGGCGCAAACTCCAGGAACTGAGCGCTCCAAGGAGTAATCGTTGCTCGTAAAACCACAACTCTTTCTTTTTCTGTTTTAAATAATCACACGAACAGGAATGTAAAATAAGCGCACATTAAATTTAAGGGATGCAAATAGGAGCATTGTTTTAAACTTAAGTCAGAGTCGGGCTAGCTGCTTCCCATTTGCAGTCTTTAAACGGAGCTAAGTTAATTGCTTCCTGGCTGCTAAATAAAGTTTTCCCATCTCGGTGTGGTAAATCCATAAGAATAAAAGGGAATTCTCTTTTCTGGGAAAAATTAGATGGCAATAGAAGATATTTTGTCTAGTTTTTTGGGGTCAGTTTTCTTGCTGAGACAGTGTTATAGTTCATTTCTCTTTCTGGCTACTTCGCTGCCTCAACCTGTGGAGAGGGACCGTTAAAGATAATGAGCTTTATTCCTTCACCTTCCTGTGCCGTGCAGCCAGCGGATTCTTCCACTCTGGCACAGTGCGCTCTCTGTATGCCGAGTTTAACGTTTTTTTTTTTCCCCCCTTTTAACTTTTACAGTGTGAGAAAAAGTCCCGGTTGGAGAAAGTAACCCATTTAAGGCTCGGAGAGGGCAGTTTACCGGGAATCTGTCGTCCCCGAGTGGGTTATCGGTCGGATTCTTCTTTGGGTCACAAACAGGGTAGGAAATTACATTTTCCCAGTGTCTGGTTCACAATCACACCGGTTGGCTTTCAACTGAAAATCCCGCTTCTGGATATCGTTTTGATGCGTGGGAACGTCTCAACCGATGGACCCAACTGCTCTACATGTGCGGAATTCGATGACGTTTCCACACCGCCCAAACGGCGTGATGCTGACCGGTAATCAATCCATTTTGATGTGCATTTTATTTTTTTTTCTTTCCACTTGTCGATAGTGCCGCGGTTATTGGGTCAGCGCTGTTTCCACATGCGGGCCTCTCACATGTGGGACAGCGACTGGACATCAGCCTCAGGGCAAAGCAGAGGGGTCGGGTGGGTTCTGCTGCTGATTGCCAGTGTCCCAAGATGACAAGGTCAAAGGTCAACTCATGGCTTCTTGTTTTTATGTTATTGCATTACAATTAACTTGAAAACCAGTTAAGACCAACAAAAAAATGTTTTCTCCAGAGAGAATCCATGTCTAAATGAATTTTAAAGTTTGCTTTGAAATCTTGCGTTCATGTCACTGAAGAACAACTGTTAGATAAATCACTGACAAAACTCGTATTTGCCTTAGTATAAAGAAAACGTCGCAAATAAAGATTGAAGATGTTCACATTTCCACCTTTCCTTAATCTGTTCTTTACTTTATTTTTCCTATCATCATCATCCTTCTTCCTGTCTCCGTCTCAGGTGTCACCAAAGATCATGAAAAGCTAAATCTGGCTAAAGACGAAGAGTTGGAAAGTGTCATACGCCCCGCCCCTTTCCACTTCCACACAGTTCCCTTGTGATTCAATGCTAATAAGTTATTTCCCTGTGCCTTGGAGTCCTGAGCCAGCTTTCAATTCAGCCGTCACCACCTACGCTCGGACCCACCCGCCCTCGAGTTCCCTCCACCCTCCTCTTCCTCGATGCTACTGCAAATGATGAGAAACTCATTCTGGAGTCTAATATCTGCGTCTGCATCCGGGTTTTAAACTAGAAGGCCACCGTAGCCCCACCAGCAAAAGTAACCAAAAAGGAGAGGCAAGACACCGATGGTGGTGGTGGTGGTGGCGGATGAATCTGCAGAAGCAAGAATGAACTAATATACTGATAAAGGTTCAAGATTTAAATTAGGATAGTGATTAACGTGTAGTTTGTGTCGTGGGCAAGGGTACAAACTAATCTGGCCCAGAACCGAAGGAGAATCCGTCTTAAAAAGCCTCGGGTTCATCAGCCAAATGAGGCACAGGTGTGGAGATGAGGCACTGGTGTGGAGATGAGGCACAGGTGTGGAGACAAGGCTCTGCCCAAAAGTTGGGCCCCGCCTCTTGCCACGCCCCAGCACCACATAGCAACACGACACAAACACCGAACCGTGACACTAGTAGCAGCTAGCTACCCTTTATGCGCCCTTATATGGCTAGAAGCTCAAATCAAATCTTACGTTTTTTTCTTAACCATCCAAATATCCACGATTGATTAAACTGCCATTAAAGTTAAAAGATTGCAGATGCTAAAATTTGCTAATTGCTATCAGCGAATCTGTGGGTGTGGTTTGATCACCATTAACAATGTGTCAAAACAAACAAGTCACCAGCGTAACTATTAATAGAGCCTAGCAGTATGTCACACCAGCGTTTTCCAACCGAGCCCTATACCCACATCAAACCAATGAGGAAAAAAAACACCATCAGGATCCAGAAATCCCTCAACTGCAAGAACCCAAACTGTTCTATCCTTGGCAGAAAACTGTTTTCATGAAGGGCCCATTTCTCCCAGTAAGACGATGATTGAGAAAATGTGTTTTCAGGGCTTTTAAAGTGCTGAAAACCGAAGGGCGCTAGGCCAGAAAAAAAAGCCGCAACGCTCCACACTCCATTGCACGTCTTTCACGAGCCTCGAGCGTTCCTCTTCCTCCATCTTTGTCCACGAGGAGAAATATTTCACTTTGCATCGCTATGGAAATCTCTTCCATAACCATCAGGTCCCGGAACCTCAACCCTGCTTTCAAACCGGGTCTGAAAGGCATCATACAACATTTATCTGCAGCCGCCTAGAGCAGGATTTAATCTGAGGATCTGGTTCTGTCTGCCAGCTGAGCAAAGATCCGGTCCTGTTCACGCCATAAAACATGTTTTTATTGTGCTTGTGTAGATAATTACAGAGTTGTTAACTGTATATTTAGCAATGGATCATATTAATCGAAAGGGAGGGGTGTCTTAGTGGAATTCAAAAACCGAGAAACCAGAACTGGCTCCATTCATATTCTTATGTCCATTTTTTCACTCAGAAAATGAAAATATGAGATTTTTTTACTCGTTTCATGAAGCACATGATCGAATAATGTTTAAATTACAGATGTGGAATTACAAAAAAACATGCCAGTGGTATGTTAAACAAACATTCACATGCAAAAATACATTTTAAAAGATTTTGTAAATTGTTCGACCAACCAAAGAATAATAGCAGCTGGTTCTGTACCATAAAGAATGGAAACCATCATGAAACAGCTGAATTAACTCTCTGCAAGAAGGAAGTTTAAAAAAAAAAATACTGAAAACTAGTTTTGATATATTTTGGAATTGGTTTGCGTCATTCCAGACATTTCCAGGCACGTTTTGCGTGAAATTGTGACAAGAATTGTCCATCAGTATGTAAGTCTAATTTCTAATATGTCATTAAAAAAAACAACAACAACAACTCTTGAAGCGGTGAAGAAACTAATTACTGTTAATGTGTCTCTTTGGCAGACAGCTTTGCTGGCAGGCAGACACTTTATCATCCGACGCGGTGGATCCGTGACGGGCTGCGTGTTGGAGCGCATCTCCGCGTCCGGACGGTCGATCCCTCCTCACGCTGCCGACGGATATGTAACGGATATGAGAAGCAGCCCAGAGGTCGATCTGGCGTCGGTTATTGATGAGGGAGATTTTTATGCTGCTGTCTGGAAAAACTCTCATCAAATTAGTCACAACTGGCTGATTGAACGCTGCACATAAGCAGCATTATTTTGGGTTTTTTATGCCTCATTATGTTTTATATTGGTTCTGAAATGCCTCTGCTGCTCGTGTGCAGCAGCATAAAAGGGGATCATATTAATGTGGATTTAGTCCCAGATTAGGACTAAGTATAAATCCGACATAGTGAAGGTCATCTCGTCGAAATTAAATCTTTAAAATGAGTTCTATTATTGTTATCTGTCTCCATCTAGTGGTGATTTGTGGTCAGTACAAAAATATTCATCTGAGTTTAAGAATACCAATTAAATATTACAAAATATCTTATACTCCTAAAAAGAAAAAGAAATCGACTCGGACTAGAGGTTAAATATTTCCTTTTTAAATGCAGAACATTGTTGGAAGGAGTTTCTCTTTTTTTATTCATGGCACCAAACATTAATACTGTTTACACGGTTTTACGAGTTGATTTGTTGTCTTGTTCTTTCAGTTGCTTCTCGTGTTCTTGCTATATTCTAACATTTAATAGTTACAAACTAAAAAAAAGCTACTGATAATGATGGGATACAAAAAAAGCTTTTCTCCCACCACATATAATGGAAAAGTATGTAGAAATACAACAAGAATAATGTCCTCTGACCACTAGAGATCGCACTTCATGATCTCTCTGAGGCAGATGGTGGCATAGCATGAGGAGTCCAAGTCAAAGTTTAAGACAAGCACAAGTGAGCCCTGCTTTCCTTCCCCCGTTTGGCCGTTCAGCTGCCTGTCGCTCCTGCTGCTACCCCCCATCACCTCCCCTCTCCCGTCCTCTGCTGCCTGCAGACGGTAGCGGAAGTTGCACGGACAGGCCAGCAGGGGGCGGTAGCACCCGGGCAGATTCAGCTTCAAGCTGCTGACCCTGAAGCGACACTTGTCCAGTCCGTCTCTGGCCAGTCTCTCCTGGAACCAAGTCCCCATGGAGTTTTCTGGATATTTCACCGTGTTTCCTGGCATCGGTAGCAGCACCTAAAAAATATATACAATAAAACCCAAATAGTAAGGAAAGTAGAAACGGTGGCGTTTAAAGTAGAAGTATCTGAAACGACTTACTTGTCCCAGTTTATACGCTCCCTGTTGCTCCTCTTCTTCTGTCACAACGTGGATCTGGAAGAACACAAAAGGAAGAGGTCAACACCTCTGATGTTCAAAAATAACATGTAACGTGTCTTAATACCGAATGTTTCCTGCAATCAAGAGGTAAAAACGTTCAAGGTGGAACATTTGCCCAAGCAATTTTTAGTTCATAAGCTTCCTCTGGTATGTAGTAAGAAGAGAAGTACATGAAATAAAAGTTCAAGTTTGCTTACCTGAGGTAAACTGGTCTCTCCAGCATCCTCCAGTTTGTTCTGCCCTTCTTGCCTCCACACCAGGTCTCCTCGTCTGGCTCTGTGGCCCAAAGTTGTCAACCTGTGCGCCGCTGCCTCGTTCCACACTCTGACAAAAACACAGTTGTTGTTTATTTTTTTAACAAAAGCATTGTCAACTGCTTATACAGTATATACATCGTTATATCCTAGCGTCTGACCTGCTACAGTAGGCATGTGGGTAGAAGACTCTCATACTGTGGGGAAGACTTAACCAAGCTTGAGCACAACCGTCCGGGCCGGTCCCGTAGCGGTTGAGGGCGCGGAGCATCAGCCGCTCCTTGGCCTTCGACAGCGGCATCATCGCCAGAGACTCCTTGGCGTTATCTGATGCAAAGAAGGAGAAAACGACGAGCGGTACAGAGGCGACGCGCTGCAAAAAACAGTCAGTTCAAGATTCTTGCCTTTGCTCTCACCTGTTTGGAGGAAGTGTCTCTTGGCGTGGCTGTGAGGATCATCCCCTTCCTCCGGAGTGAAGAAGAGACGCACGGCGCCCACCTGACCCAGACAACACGCGACCTGTTACAGCCTCACATCACATTAAAGACAACCTCTGGTTAATCATCTGAGACTCTCACCATGTCTTCTTTGAGCAGGGCCAGGCCCACGTGGTCAGACTGAACGCTCTGGCTGCTCCCGAACCTCTGGGGTCCATAGTAGTTGACGAAACCTCTGGCCTGGAAAGATCAGAACATGAACCAGTGAGACGGGTCCGTTTCATTGGAGGAAGACAGAGGTTACTTCCTTTTTTCTCTTGTTAATTGCATAAAAAAGAAAATAAATACTTAAAAACCAAATTCATGTACATTTCTACATCAAAAAACCTCAAATCCCACTGAGAATGAGCATAACATCAACTTGTCGCCGTAGAAACGGAAACAATACACACAATTAAAGCCGTAAAATCAGTCGGGGACTAAATTTAAAAAAAACAACACCTCCACATTCTCCACTGCTTCCTTCACCAGCTCTTCCAAGCAAGTGTGTGCGTTCGCAGCGGAGAAGTGTGTATCGCTGGTTCCGTGTCGTCTCAGGTCTCGGACCACGATGTCGAAGTGGTTCCCCTGCAGACGACCGAGCCTGAGGGGCTCGCCGACGGAGCGGATCTGAGACAGGTGCATCCCTCTCTTCTGGAACTCTGCCGCTTTCTCTTCCAGTCTGGTGAGAAATAAGAGAAATAAAAGAAATAAATCAGCCGAAAGGAAAAGTTTCACCATAATTCTGTTGAATCCTGAGGCATTAAGAATTTAAACAATAGCAAATCAAGTTCCTGCAACGTTTTAAGTTGCTGACAAACCCAATCCATGACAGATACACAAAGCTACCGTTGGGCTGAGACCTTCTTGACCACCATGGACTGGTAGGTGACGGCTCTCTTGTCCTTGATCCCGGCGTAGGTGAAATCTGACGGCAGGACGCCGAGGGCGGCTGCCATGTAGCTGATGGCCTCCAGCGTCTCCAGGTTCTCCTTCCGCAGAGTAAAACCTGAAAGGAAGGTGAAACAAAAACGACACGGGTGTTATTTTATCCGGATGGCCTTTTTGGAATCCTGATTTAATGGAGACGCACCGGTGTAAACCTCCTCCTCTTTACGCTCTTCTCCGCTCCTCTTCTTCGGCCTCCCTTGCTCTCTCAGCCTGACGGTGATGGCCGTGGTCCCCTGATCGCTGAAGCTTTTTGTCTCCACCAGTTTGCCAAACCTCCGGCTCATGAAGTGATGGACCGCCGTCCGGTGCTCCTTGCTGTCGTCAGGTCCGAACGTGTAGGACGAGCCTCGCACTTTGGCGTCTATGAACCTGAAGAAGTCCTCGGCTTCGTCCTCCGTCACCAGCTGGGAGAGCTCCCTGTAGTCCGGGTCCTCCCTCACCCGGATCTCGGGCTGGATGGTGATGGTCATGAGGAAGGGGAAGCGGTGTCGGACCACCCGGTGGACGTTGGCTCGGTGGTGTTTGTCGGGGAAGCATCCCAGCGACAGCTCCTGCTTGGCTGTGGTCTCATCCTTGAGTGTCAACACGAACTGCTCGAGCTCCTCGCTCACCGATTGGCCCAGAATCACACTTAAATCAAAGCTGGGCGGGGTCGCGTCGACGTCACAATCCGTCGACGCGTCACTCTCCTGCTTAAACTGGGCGCTGCTTTGACTGTTTGCGTCAGAGGATGCGCAGGGTGACGTGTGATTGGCTGATGCTGCGGTGACGCGCCGGCCACCGACGTCGATCTCTGTCACCACAAAGTCTCTGATCAAGTTTTTGATGCTTCCGCGGAAACCTTCGTGGTTCGATATGAAGCAGGGGGGGACGTTCACAGCAGCATCACCGTCCTGCTTCATGGTCGCTTCATCCGGACACTTCAATTAGACCTGGAAATGACAGAAACACAACAAAAAAGACTTTATATGAGCCTCCAAACGCGACTGGAGGAGGTTTAGACGGACGACGGGTGCTTTACGTGTTCTTTTTTGCGCCACATACAAACTAACGCGCCTTTAAAATCGATATTTTTCACATTTGTCTTACCTTTATTTTACCGCTTTACCCGGTGGATTAAAGCGCGTTTTTACCTTTAAATAAAATCACCGTTTCATTATCAATAACCCATAAATAGCTGACTCTTCCCTTTCCCTCGTTTACTCCGTGAACGCAGCGTGCGGACGGTATGTAAACACAACAACGCTGAAACAAACCCGTTTACTTCCGCGTCATGTGACCTCCGTGTGATTTTCTTAAAGGGACCGACCAGATTTATTTGCGCACGAAGCAGACACGCCCACTGGTGCTATACTTAGCAGCAAAATGAGTTTATGAAGTTAACTGGTTTATTATTATTATTTAATTCATGATAATTATGTCATTCATTTTTCAATTAAAGACATACAGAAGTCCCACATAAAAACCTCTGGAGGGATTTGAAGGAGGAGGCAACATGGAAAACTATACAACTGGATTGTTTTTGTATAAGAAATAGGCTCAGATTCCTCAAGAACTCGTTCAGCGGCTGGTATCCAGATATTCGCTTTTTCTGCAGGTGGTAGCACGGAAAGAACACACAAAAAATTACAAGAGGTGTTCAAAATACAACTCTGTATCTTTGTTTTTGTACAATTGTTTCAAGCAGCTCTGATATGTCATGAGAAATAACATGGAGAGACGATATAATTGCGACAGTGAAGGTCGTCACCCTGTGTGGGTGTCTTTCTGGCAGCGGGCTGTACATTGACTATTTTTTTTTTCCACTTTCCTCCCTCCGGTTAAATTCCCATGCTTTGTGTGAAGACACCACTCACAATGAAACATTGTTTTGGTCTCACAGCATTTGTCCTTTGAGCATTTCTCAGAAAATATTCTACTCTTTGCTGCTGGGAAAGAAAAGATATGGCCGCAGAGCAATTGTTCGACTTAACTGCAGAAACATTAAACTGTCCATAAAATAGAATCGCCACCATTTCTTGATCCGTGCTCAAGAAATTGTTCTCTGTATTGGCACATAAATTGATAAGTGCTTGATTAAATCATGCTTTTGCTATACGGATCATCTGCAAGGAGTTGCAACTGGAGTTGCTCACATTCTCTTTTTTCATTCCAGAGAGACTGTCCCTTCCTCGGGTGCTGCTGCTTCTGCTCAAAAATCTCGGCTTCATTTCAAGATCCAGATCCGGCATAAATATTGTTTTGACTGCAAGAAAAAAAAAAATCCCACCGTGATTTAGAGTAATAACACAGCTGGAGCATCAGGAGAGTGCTCAGTCTCCCTACAGGAAGTATTCTAAAGAAGTCGTAGAAGGTAGTTGTAGTGTAACGTGTCTGTCCCTGGTTCAATCCACTGTTGTTAAGATTGAAATGCACATTGTATTTGGACATTAATACAAAAAAGAAAACATGTGATACTTACATTCTGCCCATTTAATAATAATTCATTCATTGATGTTTTAATTTAAAGACATGCAAAAAACACAAGCTGGAAAATGCATGAAAGTTTCAGGAAAATTCCAAATAATAATAATAAAAAAAATTAGCAGAGCATGGTTTCGATGCATCGACCTCTGGGTTATGGACCCAGCACGCTTCCGCAGCGCCACTCTGCTCAAAGGCTCCTGTGCCCAATGTGGGGCTCGAACCCACAACCCTGGGATTAAGCGTCTCGTGCTCCACAGACGCTAGCTGGAATGCTTTTTGTGAAAAATCCTAGTTGTTTCCGCCAAATAATTTCCTCCAGATGGTTTCATGATGAACAGATGTTTGATCAAAGAACTAGATAGATAGATAGATAGATAGATAGATAGATAGATAGATAGATAGATAGATAGATAGATAGATAGATAGATAGATAGATAGATAGATAGATAGATAGATAGATAGATAGATAGATAGATAGAATAAAGTGCTGTTCCATGGGAGTGTATTTCCACATGGGGGGGTGCTTCTCATCAGAGACTCCCCATCTGGGGCTTCCTCCCCCACTCATTCCAGTTGAGCTGTGACGTCAGCACCAAGAGGAGAGGTGTGGTCTCTGGTCTTCAGGATTTCTCTTCTTCCACTGAATGTTTTTATAAAGTTTCACTTCTGGGACAGTTTTGGTTCCAGTTCAGGCGACAGAAGAATGGGGAAAGTCAACGTTTGTTTGAAGAGGAGTTTTTATGTCGTGGCAAGTTTGATCGGGGTGAGTGGGTTGTTGTTTTTTTTCCCCCTAACAGCTGCCATCAACAACAACAAGAGACTGTAGGGCAGCGGTTATAACGCGTCTCCTGTCGGTCATAATTACATATATGTCTTTGTTTTAGGTGTTGTGTCATCTTAAACCTGCGTCAAGTCGAGAAACTTCTTGTTTTAACTTGTTTTGTTTTTTTTCCTACCAAAGGAATTTTAACCCCTGAAATATCACGTCTTTGTTTTACATCCTAAAGTTTGTCGATGAGCAAAAGAACATTCCCTGGATTTAAACGGGAACAAACGGGATTATTAAAGCGGGAGCAGACGCATTGAAATTACGCGTCATTAATCCCAAAACATGTAACAATGAAGGGATGCATTTCGGAATTATTTCCCCAAGTAATTATGATTACTATGGTAATAAATTAATAATCGCTTCCCTTTCATTTCGTATCACATTAGATCTGATCATTACTGAACTGTGTGTGTGTGTGTGTGTGTGTGTGTGTGTGTGTGTGTGTGTGTGTGTGTGTGTGTGTGTGTGTGTGTGTGTGTGTGTGTGTGTGTGTGTGTGTGTGTGTGTGTGTGTGTGTGTGTGTGCAGCAGTGGGATTCTTCCACATTAACAGCTCTTGAATTGGACTTTTAGATGAGCTGATGGAATAAAACCACAACATTCAATGCATTAGATTGACCGAATAAAAAAAGTGATTGATTAAAGGTCACTAATAATCAATTGTGTTGCTGCTGTTGCAGATCGTAACCATCCTGATGCTGGCATTCACTCTTTTCAGCCATGGATACCTCCTCCAAGAGGAAGAGGTAAGACACAGACGTGGTGAGGAAAGGTGAATACGGCTTTACTGATTGATTAGAATAGATAAACTTTATTGAGAATACCACTTTTTTCTTCTTTACATCACATTTAACCCACAGAAACTTAATTTGTAAAACATCTTATCATCTAATGAAGTAATTTATTCCATTCGATGTCTTTATTAGCAGCGGAACTTTCAAAAGGACGACCGTGAATTTAAATAAATCCTGAAACTGCTTTTAAAATTCACTAAACTCGGAATCTGAGCAGCCTGCATTTGGAAAGAGTGGCAGAACACTAACTCTTTGTTTTGAGTTGAAACAATTAAACTTCCTGAAACTCAAGTAGCAAGTAACCAATAATTACCGCTGTGTATTCTGGGAAAACGTTGAAGCTTTATGTTGTTTGATTACGTTTTCTGGTGAAAAGCTTGAAAAAAAACCAAAAAACAAACTCCTCACACAAACTCAAACCACAGTTTAAAAGAAGAGGGTTAAAGTCCACAATAAGAAAAACATTGATGAAATCAAGTCTGTTGAAATTTTGTCTGTTGACACAAAACCTGCCTCCCTTTATTTTCTTTTGCAGATGGACGAGCTGCACCCGTACTTTCTCGTCATGTATACTTTCTCCGTCCTAACTTTGGTCCTGGTCATCATTGGCTTGTATGGCGCCTGCAAAGAGAAGAAATGGGCGCTAATATTGGTGGGTAAATGACGATGTCATTGTTTTGAATCATGTGACACATGACATGGATGAATGTTGTGTCTGTGTGGCTAATATTCTATTATTATTATAATTATTTTAACTATTGTTTAGAGTTCCCCCGCAATCGCTGCCCTTATTTATCATCTGCCATCGTTGGCTTTTGCCTGCCGCTACGTCACTGCTGCAAACTCACAATATTTTGTGTCACAGTTCGGAGTTGGGATGATCTTCAGCAGTGTGTACATGATCGTCAGTGAAATTCAAGGACGGACTCTGGAGCCAAAGGTGACTTTTCCTCTTCCTTTATAATTCTTCTAAAACCTTTAGTTGGTTTCAACCTCTTAAAATCACTTGTTATCGAATTACAAAACAATTTTATTTTGTTGCAAAGGTTGGTGGAGAGTTAAAGAAGCACTACCTAAACATGCTGCCGCTGGCTAACGCGAGCGAGAGTTTCCTGAGTGAACTCGACAAACATCAGGCCATCGTAGGTGACTGGATTGGAGTGTTTGTGCAGTCGTCTTCACCCTTTTCACCCTCGTCTTCCTCCCTTCTCTGCTCAGTGGGACTGCTGTGGGGTGGATCAGGGGTACCAGGACTGGGGCTACAACATCCCGGAATCCTGTGTGTGCTCTGGGTTAAATGACTCCAGTAATCCCTGTGTGAGTTTGGGGGTGAAGCTACTCCACTTGTTTGCCTAAAAATCTCCACTCGTTTGCCTAAAAATCTCTCTTGTCTTGCTTATTTTCCACTGCAGGTGCCATAACAGCGGAGATCAATCATTAATCACTCATCAACTGATTGATTTCTGTGCTTTCTAGGTGGTGGCTCCCAGAAACAGCAGCCTGTATGAACACATAACCGGCAGCGGTGTCGTCTTGGTTTATAGTGAGGTAATAAAAACATCAAGTCAAATTCTGCTTTTTTCATGAACTTAAAATGAAGAACCTGTTAAAAATTATGATTAAAATGATAATTGTTTTCATATCTAGTGTGGGTTTTTTTAACCAAATCATCCAATCAACGTTGTCCTTCTCTCTGCCTGAACTCTTCTTACTGGTTCTTATGATTTCTGTGAAGACATATGGAATTCAATATTAACTGACTCACTTTTCTGTTCCAGCCCTGCCTTCCTTTCTTGGTCTCCACTGAGATAATGGCAATAAATATCGCATTGGGCATATATCTGGGAATTTTGTTACTCTGGGTAAGAACCTTTAATCTCTGTGTGTCACACCTACCATCTGCTGTTTAACTGTATAATCATTTATTTATTCTCAGTCTTTCTCTATTTCTCATTCAAGCAGCCGTTATGGACTTTTTGATGCCAAACTTCTCAGGCCTTTAAAGCCTAAAAGTAGAACTTCCAACTTGATTTTCTACATCTAAAACAGCAAAATACAGAGCAAACCAAAGTGGGAATGCACCATTTGGTTCAATACTCGTCAGAAGCTTGTTGGCCTGTGTTTGCAAATAAGATTTAAATAAAGGTAGTTGTTCCAAACATTGGTATTCCTGCTGAATTTCAGACATTCCTAAATTTGAGGCACAGGAAATTAAAAAAAGAATCTGGAATGTTTGATGCTGTGTCTTTACTGCCCCCTGGTGTCTGTTTGTAAAACTGCATCTCAGTCCTAGTTGAAATAATTGTTAGGATGAACCAAAAGGCCCGACAGGAGTGTAAGAAGCATCTCTGTCTCCCTGTCTTTCAGATTTCGTCAGCCGCTTTGTGTATCGCCATGTTGTGTCAGCTGAATCGAAAGGTGGACACGCCCACCGTCGTCTACAGCCAAGAGGCCAAAGCAGGAAACTATACCGTTCTCTCGGACGCAGCAGAAAACACCTGATTCTTACTCGTTTTCCTGCTCTTCCTAATGAGGGATGCCATCATGATGGCTTGTTTTGCGAAAAACAATCAAAAAACAACCCACTCGGATTGGTTAAGTTGATAGCTTATCTTTTTGCAAAGTGCCAAATAAAAGGGCTCCTACTGTGAACTGCGGTCACAAAACAAATTTCATAAGCAATAAGCCAGATTGTGATCAATCATCAGTCATAACTGATTTCCTTCCACTTTTTCTTCAAGACATGTTATCAGTTTATCAAACACATCTTCGCTTTATTGCATCGTTTTTTTAAAAAGTTGAGCACTTTTGATCCAAGATGTGAAACAATCCGTTTAAACGAGATGATTATGGAAATGTAGTTTTTACACAAGCACTGAGGACGTGACTTAATATTTACATGTTTGCATCACGGAATTATTTGCGATTTGATCCAAATGTTTGTACAGTATTTAGTGTGAATGTGAATTTTTTTTTTGTTCAGCGCCCCCTAGAGGACGATCCTTGCCCGTGATGCAGAAAAGGATAAGAAGCCATAAAAAAAACTGTTTTCTGCCAAATGAGTTTGTATAAAAGATCACTGACATTACATTCAATGCAACCACCGATTTATATGTGCAGTTTTTACACTCATTGCATGTTTAGCCTATATTTGTGTGGTTTTTTACAACATAGTTATTGCATGGAAAGATGGTTTCAGAGATAACGAGAAAGAAATATTGTTCTTCCTTTAAAATGGACAAGAAAGAAGAATAAAAATGCAATGTTGAAACAATGAAGTTAATATATGTTTTTTAAGGTTTTAAGACCAGAAATTTTTTTTTCGTTCATAGATTAATTAGACAAACAAAACACAGCAAATCTCAAAAAAAAGAAAAATCCAACAGACATGAAGAGTAGGAAACAATGTGGCAGTGAACAAAAGGAGAAGCAGGTGTGGAGATGAGGCACAGGTGTGGAGATGAGGCACAGGTGTGGAGATGAGGCACAGGTGTGGAGATGAGTTTGACTCCGCCTCCTGCCACACTCCATTACTGTAAATCAACATTACACAAATACAGAACCGTGACACAAAGAACCTCAAGAAGAACAAGAATGACATTTTTTATTCTTGCTATTTACAAAATATCCAAGAAACTCATTCCAAAAAAAAAACAAAAAAAATGACAAATAAAATGTAAAAAAACAACATACATTGCATGAACGTGTTTGTTAGGCATTAATGGTTAAAGTGCACAGGTAGACATTGAATCTGCTGCGTCATCAGTTCTACAGTAGTGATGTGGAGCTCGAAAGGCTTCTGCGGTGAGAGCGGCGCCAGGATAGTTCCAGAATACTGATGACTGAAACTTCGTTTCATTTTGAAATCCAGTTTCAGAGGCGACATTCTTGTGGATTTACCGCGTGTCTACTGAATGTGCAACCGGGTGGATACAGACGACTTAGGATGAAATCAACAAACGTGGTTAAAGGAGAAACTGAACGATGCTCTGTGTGCTTCATAACAAGACATCAACACATTACAGCGTCTCAGAACGAGAGCTGCGCTCCTTCCTGAGAAACGACCATCGCTTGACATTAAATAAATGATTACAGTTCAACAAAATCACTTTGTAAACACTGTTTAGGAAAAGTGCTACATAAGGGGTTATAAATATTAGTATTTGTTCGGTTACTGGTTTCTCTAATGATGACATTTCTAGGAGTAAATAAGTCATGTATTGGTATTAAATATGCAAGTTTAAAAGGTTGAAATTGTTGAATTAAAGCTCTCAGTTCCAGTGATCATATAATAAAATTTATAATAGATCCTCAGAATAAAGGTTCAGCCCCAAACGAAGAGAAACAAACTAAATGTCTTATATAAAATCTAGATGAGATTACACTTAGAAATGTACACCAGGATGAGTTATAGCTACTAAATAAAAGAGGAAATGAGAGGATAGATTATCAAATATGGTAATTGCACCGTTTTTACAGCAGTAAGGCAAAAAATAAATCATTTAAAATTGATATACGCATGTAGATTACTTCCAATACCGCTGACATGCAATAATAGGAAACGATAATGTCGGCATTCGTTGCTATAGCGCAAAGCCAGGTATATGGTTTACAGCATAATTGTGTTTAAATGTGCAAATTCCAACCAGGGACTCTTCGTAACGACTCGTTTGTGTGTGGGGGGGGTCATCCAAACGTCTGTGGTGACTAGAAGGCACCGGGAACGTATCTGTTGGACTGGAGAAGAGCCATGAACTCCTGTTTCCTCTTTATCTGACCCATCAACTTGATGCTCATGACCAGTAAAATCACCTGGGGAGGAGAAACAGAAGGTGACACTGTGTCGTCTTCCCGACAGGAAGCGTTTGTGTCTTTCTGATATAATGAAAATTGATTATCTAGAACAGATAATGACAAGAAGAGTTACCCAAAACACTCCGCTGCCAAACTGGATCCCCATCGCCAGTGAGAACGCGAGCTTCAGCTCAGAAACGTAAATCGGGAGGCAAGGCTGAAGCAAAAAAGGACGTGGGTTTAAGATCAACAGGAAGTACAGCAGTCAGACAGAACAGAAGAGTTCTGAAAAAAGTCTGTCACCTCTTTATAAATATACTGGTTCTTTGGCGCTCCGAGCGTGGCGCTGCCCCGGAGTCGGATCTGAGGAGGGATGCAGAGGCATTAGGCTTTGTAATCTGGACCACCAAACTTGTTTAGATTATATACTTTATTGTCACCTTTACCAACTTACATGAATTTAAACTTTATAAAAATGTTTTTTACTTTCCATTTACTGCTTCTATTCCGACATTAAAGATACTCACACATCTTCCAGGGTAGTGACAGTTACAGGAGGCGGGAATGGAGGAACCCCAATCCTTGTATCCTTCGATTAGACCGCAGCACTCAAACTGACAAAGACAGAAACACACGAAAACTTTTTTTAACGTCGCCTCTTCTAATTTAGCAACCCAAGTTAATCTTATCTCGATTCTGAGGCCCTGGGGTTACTTCTTGCTGGATGCTGTACAGCAGCGTCCTGTTGGCTTTGCTGGTTCCGGTTAGCGGCATCATGGACAGCAGCTTGGACTCCTCTCGGACCACACGCTTCTGAAGAGGAAAGAAACCATAAATAAATAAAAAAGATTATGTTCGAATTAAATACTGCAATAAAAATGGTGCGTTCGGGTGCCGTACCTCGTATATATCTTGGTAACTCAACGCCGTTCTGATAATAATTGTTTGACTGGCTGCCGCCATTCCTGTTGCGTACTGCACACATATAAAAAACAAAACACAACAGAAAGCCGTGAATAAACATGATTTTTTTTTTGCTGTTTTTGACCCCTTAAGAGTTTTAATTTACCAGAATCAGACACCATCTCTTTCCTTTACAGGCTCCGAACACCCCGAGCACCGACAGCAGCAGGCAGCCGATCTCCATGATGTACATGATCACCACAGACGTACTGGACACCAGCTGAGGAGGAGAATAACAGCTGCAGCTGAGAGAGGGTCAAAGGTCAGGGTCGACTGTGGCGCCTGAAGATAATTCACCGTCTTGCCCCAAGGACGTTTCAATGAACAGATGTTAGCAAACGCAACGGCTTGAGATCACGTCGTCCAGACACGAAAATTAATACAAAACAAGGAAATAGAGACAATAACATTTCCGAGCATAATTAAATAAATTAATTTAATGTAGTGAATAACATCTGGACTGAAGATTATTTCCATTCTTCAGAAGAACCTCTGGATTAACTTACTTTGCCGGTTTCCATGAGGTCTCTGTGCCAGGCGACTGTCATGGTCAGCATGAAGAAGCACAGCGCCTGTGGAGGAAAATAAAAACGTCAAAATTAAGTTCGCAAACTGCAGCAAGAAGAAATAAATGTCAGATTATGGGATGTAAGTATTTAAAAATGTGTCTAAATGAGTGCAAAACCTGTGAACATGTTCACAATTAATCCTCTGACGTTTTAAAGCCGTGCTGCCTTCAGGTGCCACCCCTCCCGGGAGGAGAATAGAGCATCACAGGAGCCTAATAATAATGATGAAATAATAGCCTTCACGGGACAATGATATCCCGGACGAATCGAGGCCTAGGTGCATATGACCCCCCCCCACACACACACACACACACACCGTCTGGAAACACTGGCAGTGCATGTGAAGGCATCACAGATGTATCAGATGGGTGGGGGTGGGGGGGGGGAGTCGGTGTGAGGAGGGATGGAAATGACACATCTTCTCTCTACATGCGTGTTATTATCAATACTGTGACGTCACGGTGGTGTCGGTGAGCCTTTCTGATCACTTTGTTGACGCACACCCTCCAGATACTTTGCTATAAGATGCACCGCAGGCGTCGTGATGATGGAGGCGGCGCGCTGCAGCACGCAGACCCGAATGACCCCCCCACCACCACCACCACCACCAAATAACGGCAAAACAGATATTTAACCAATTACATCATCTCTAGTATTAAATTATTTTCAAAAGCTTTTGGGGGTGTTTACCTACCATATGCACAGCATTGGCGAATATAAACGGCCTTTTCAGGCTGGTTTTCTCCGCCACCACGACCACCGCGCTCCGGTGCATCCTGCCGCGTCTCTCCCGGGGGGGGGGGGGCCTCCAGTCGGTCTTTTACATAAAACAGTCTATTAACGCTGTAGATGCGGCTTCAACTGTAAGTAAGGGCTTCTGTTTATCCGCACAGGACGTCACCGTGACGTCACGGCCGGAGATATGGATGGATGTTTGGTGTCGCGTTCAGGTGCAGTCCGGAATGTTTGGTTTCAATCGGATGAGCGCGCCTTTCGGTTGTTTTTTTTTTGTTTTTGTTTTTGTCGCGATTAAAAGCGTTTATTTTTGTTGTTTAATGAATGTCTTGATGTGATAATTAAGATAAATAAATAAACACGACACTCAAGAATGTTCCACAGCTGCAGTAATTATATAAAGTAATTATAACGTGACAAGAGCAGTAATCCTCCTCTGCATGAACTGGCATGACCTCTGATGATCCCGATGCACCTGAATCCAGCACGTAAATTCAGTTTTACTTGATTAAATGATGTCGTTCAGGTCACAGAAGTTGTAATTCAATTGTTTAACGTTGAATCTTTTGATAGTTGACCATAACTTAAAATTATCCTCTATGTTTAGGACGATTCTGCCGAGTTCCTCTTCTGAATCCTTTCAAACTGACTGCATTTCCCATGATTCCTCTGCAGCGCCGGGGCTGGGCTGGCAGTAGAACAGGTAGGGCCGGTTTCTATTGTTTCTGCAGGTGCAATGACGAGAGCGGGGGAAAGGAATCGACGCAGGATGTCAAGTAAGAACAGAAAGAAAACTGATGACAGAAGCAGACGGAGATAAAGAGAGAGGGAAGGAACAACAGGGGAGGAAAGGGGGGAGGAAAAACGTCCCTACGACAGGTGAGTCGGACAGGAACCCGGATTGAGCATCTCTTCCTTTTATTCTAAGCAGAGTTCCTCTTTTCTTTCTACGCTAAACCTGAGCTGGAGGGAGGATAAATAGGATGGAACGTATTCATTACGTCTTTTGACGAAACGCCAAACCTCAGAAGGAGCTGAGAGGAGCGGCAAGGGGTGTGGGGGGGGGTGTGGAGGGGCGGGACGCGACATAGAAAGGATATACCTGCGGGGTTTAACAGCTGATACAAACACAGGTGATTCTTCCACGCTGTTGGTTTTGAACCGACAACTTCTGGGTCGTCTGAATTTGATTCTGGAGGTTGATTTTCAGGCGCTTTGAGACAGAAAACATTTCACAGCTTCAAAAATTCTCTCAAAAAGCCCTAAACTGGTTTTACAGGTTGCACGTGGACCAGTTTCATCAAATGTAACCTACCTGGTGGAAATCTACTCTGGTGGTCAGCTGGAGTTTGGGCTGGAAGGAGGAACACCCAACGCAGGAGCAACTTTCCTTCCTAACCCATCATCTCTCGCTGAGTCTTCTACAGCTTGAGGTCATCCTCAAGTATCCCATTTTGGAATCAGACTCTGCTGTGACTCCACTATGCAGGCCCCGGGTCCAGAACACGACGACTCCTTTGACTTCCTGTTTAAGATCGTTTTGATCGGGGACTCAAACGTAGGGAAGACCTGCGTGGTTCAGAACTTCAGGTCGAAAACTTTCTCGGAGAAACAGCAGAACACCATCGGGGTCGATTTCAGCGTCCGAACGTTGGACATCGAGGGGAAGAAAGTGAAGGTTAGTGCTGTGTGTGTGTGTGTGTGTGTGTGTGTGTGTGTGTGTGTGGTGGGGCCACATGGGGACATTTTGGGCTCCCCCCCAATATTCACACCTTTCTCTATGGACGGTTATAATCAGGTTATAACCGTCCATAAGAAACAAACAAACTTCTCCCTGCATTTTGTTGTTAATCCAAAACAGGTTTATAAACCTGTAAATAATGCAAATAATCCTTCCTGGAGGATTAAAACGGATTAAATTCCACTTCCTTAAATGCCCTGGAATGTATTCTGGAGTCTTAAATGACAAAATGTCCGGATTTGATCTCAGAGCTATTTTTAGGAGTGTTTATTTCCTATTTTTGGGTTTCAGTTCAGCTACGGTGGCCTGGAAGCTCCTCATCTGCTTTCTTCTCACTGTATTTTCCTAAAAGTCTAGATTAATTTGGGCTCTAAACGTCCCAATCCTTATCGCGGGTTGTCTCAGAGTCGGCCGGGCCTGGCGGCGACAAGCTGCGCAGCATTCTTACACATCTTTAGTTTTCAAAGCTTTTAATGAAGCGCTGCTCAGATGGGATGTTTTACAGATTAGGGGATAAACCACAGGTGTCGGTTAAACCGAGGCCTACAAACTGGTCAAACCAGCAGCTCACGTGAAGGACCCGTCCGTCAAGTCTCTCTGCTCCAGGATGAGTGAGACGAGCGTAAACCTGCAGGGTTCTCAAGGGGGAACAGAAAGACGTCAGAAGTCACTTCCTGCATTGATATGTCATATTTTTGAACCCTTTTTTGACGATTGTATGCAGGATTTTGATGTTTTAAAGATGCATTTTCACACATTTTTAGTGCTCAAACCAACACAATCAAACAGAGGGAGCTGGTTCCGCACTGGTTGCCATGTTAGCAGTTGCCATGTTAACTCATCTCAAGCTCAGGGAGGCTATATTCTGCAGAGGGATGGCAAGGAACATGAAACACTCTTTCCAATGCGTGTTTGTGCGTGTTTGTGTGTATTAGTGTCTTGCTATTGTGTTTTTATTGCTCGCATCCGGTCAGCCGTTGGTATTCGTTGCTGTAATTCCTTGTTTGTGTGCGACAGATGCAGGTGTGGGACACGGCGGGGCAGGAGAGGTTTCGCACCATCACCCAGAGCTACTACCGCAGCGCTCACGGCGCCGTCATCGCCTACGACATCACCAGGCAACCCACCTTCGACTCAGTGAGCCACTGGATCAAGGAGGTGGAGCTCTACGGGGCAGCTAATGTGGTGCTAATGCTAATAGGTGAGTGAGGGCGACACCAGGGGTGTCAAACTCCTTTCCACTGAGGGCCACATCCGTATAATGGCTGTAATCTAAGGGTCAGATGTAACTCGAGTTAGACACATGTGTATTACATGACACACTTCAAATAAAAACAACTTTATAGATATACTACATGCATTTATGTCACTTTTAACTCTTTCAGGGCGTTGAAGGCGACCTGCATGTGTTGTGTTGACATGTCTCAGCTCTGTTTGTCTACAAAACAGGTAACAAATGCGACCTGGAGCAGCAACGGGAGGTGTCTTTCCGGAAAGCCTGCAACCTGGCAAAAGAGAGAGGCCTTCTGGCTGCTCTGGAAACGTCAGCCAAGGTAATGAATGCATATAAAAGGCAAAGATGTAGGTTAAATTAGGATCTAAAGGTTCTTCTTTGCTGCATGTAGGAGAGTCAGAACGTGGAGGAGGCCTTCATGATGATGGCCAGAGAGCTGATGGCGCGCAACGGCCTCCACGTCCAGCAGGGCGATGCGGAAAGCGACGCCAATCCTCGGATTCTCCTGCGGGCCAACTCTCGGCCGGTTAACGACATCGCCGGCGCCTACGCGCCGCCACCAGAGAAGAAGACGTGTTGCTGATTTCACAGAGGAAGGAACACTAAGATGAGGAGCGGGATGAAGGACAAAGGAGGAACGGAAGACGATCCAATGATTCACGTGGAATACAGCTGGAAAAACCTCGAAGACCTTGAAAGTTTATGAACTTTCACCAATGTTTGAGAAAGGACTCGAATCATTTCTTAATCTTTTCTGTGATTTATCTGAAGCATGAGAGATGAACAACAAGGAAGTGAAACCAGGTATGTGAAGTCATGCTGCCTGCAATCAGTGTTGGAAAAAAAGACAAAATTAATTCACATCAAATACATTTAGTCTGATTTTTATCCCCTTACAGCTGATTTAATATCATTTACATTTGTGATTGTTACTGTTTCAAAGGTTTGCACTCCAAAAAGTGCAGGGATGCACGATATATGTTGGGCGGACAAATGATTCTACTGATTATGGGACATATACCTGATCAATATCGATCATATCTGTGAAATTACAGCCAATAACTAGAGTAACACCTATAACATGAAGCTCAGTGTGTGATGTGTCTATGATGAGCCATATGGTTCAAAAATATCCCGGAGAACCTGTTACGAGCCAGAAGACTGACAATTATTCATCTTAGTTTGACTTTATCTTTCACGTCTTGACATCCTTATTAATTTCCCGTCGGTTGATGCGATGAAACAGAACAAAGTTGGATTTCCATGAATGTGTTCTGTGGATTTTAAGACTGCCAGGATTTTAAAAAAAATACACGAAATGAAAGAAGTATTTTAGAAACTTGCTGGGCCTTCGACGGATCACTTCGCTGTGGAACCGCAGGTTGGTTGCTCATCACCTCAGGCAATAAATGGAATTTAAAACATGTGGAACTACATCAAGAAAAAATAATGACGTATTTGCACGCAACCTTGTAAACAGGAAAACACCTTTAAGGCTCAAATTGGTGAAGGTTACTTCCTGCTGAAGTGATAGTGATAGTGATAGTGAACAGTGAAGTGATACCAATGACAAGGCCGAGCTGGCAGTCACGGCTCTGGATTTGCACTGATTATGTTCTTGGTACTGTGGTACTTTTAACCTCCCTGAATATTTATTGATTTATCAATCGTGGGGAAAAAAAATTGATGTCCAAGATGAAATTTTTGCACCATCTGATTGATTTTTGATTATATCTCATCTTTTTTTATACATATATTGAGCAAAAAGATAAAAATGATTTCCAATATTAAACAATCTGATCTCTGTTTTTGTTCGTCCCAGAGAAGAAATTAGTTCATCGTGAGAAAAATGTGGCGCCATACGTCTGCTGCTGTGTGTTGGTCTTTCATACACTAGGGGGCGCTGGTAGATAGCTTGTCCCACTTTTGGCTTTTAGAAAAAAAAAAAATCAAATAATGACCCCCATATATATTTGCCCCCCACCCCCCACACCAGTCATGTTTGATGCCACTGTGGGGTAAATAAATCCATATATTTTTTCAAACATTAAATTGGCTTCTGTCAAAAATAAAACATAATAAAACAATTTTTCAGAAAAAATAGACATATTTATTTCCAGAACACAGGCTGAAAATGTCATACATTAATTAATACATACTTTCTTTTTTTTTCAAAAACTACTTTTTTTTTTAGAAGAAGAAAAATTAGATCCTGGACTCAAAATAACTAACAGAAATATGAGAGCAATTGTTTTTTTTTTAGATCTGATACAGACTGGATTGAAAATGCAAAAAGATGAAATTTAAAAAAAAACGGCATTTCCTAAATTTATAATCTACGGGTAAACGTAATGATATTGGCACTAATAATCTTTTCTTTTGTCCATTCACACAACTAAAAAGACAACTTCGTACTTTAACGTCTACCTTTGGGACTCCATGTTTCAGCGTCTCCAATCCAGCGCCGCTCTAACTCAACCTGATGATCTCAAACTTGTTGAGCTTCTTCTTTTTCAGGGGTCGAGGCAGACGCTCTGCCTCCCCTTCGCCCGTCTCCCCTGCCACCTCCTGTGCCTCATTATTTGTTCCCTCTTGTCCCCCTGGTCCCGTATCCACCCTGCCAGTCTGTCTATCCTTTGGACATTCCCCGTTGTAGGTCTTGACATAATCCTCGACCCTCCAGCCCCTGAACTCCTGCGGCTCGGAGCAGAGCAGGCCGGTGTAGAAGATGCCCGGGTGGTGCTTGAGCCAGTAGATCAGGTAGTGGATGTTGTAGTCGCAGATCCAGGGGTTGTTATCCAGGGAGAGCTTCCGTAGGAAGTAGAGATCCTCCAGCACGCCGTACTGGAAGTACTGGAGGCTGTTGTTGGACAAGTCGAGCTCACGGAGGTACAGCAGGCCTGCAAATGCAGCTGGGATGGGAGGAAAGAGTGGGAGAAAATTAGATCACCATTCCATCCTTACCTTTGGTTCACCTGAGAAATCAGAAATCACAGAGAATATTGAATAAATCTAAACCAGATGTTTGAAATAAAGGGAGAAAACGCTGAGAATAATAAGGAAATATCAGTTTCAGGTTTTTCAGAGGATTGGACCATCAAAAAAGTCAATAAAAGTTACCATTAAAAAGTTATCACTGTTTTGAAACTTGTTGTGGCTGAAATAAGTAGCCACAAATTCTTAACCTGGAGTTAAAAAGGGGGACTGTTGTAGAAACTTAAAAGCTTCCAGACATTGTTTGCAGTCTGGATAATGGGGCAGTAGAGACTGGTGTATGTTGTCTGAAAGCCTCAGGCCTAGCTTTACTCTTCACAGCACTGAGGAGGAGGAGCAGGAGGAGGAGGAATGGAGTATGTGGAGCAGAAACAAGTAGAACGATATTGTGAGAATAAAGATGGACTGAGACCAGGAATTGAAAAATCATTTGAAAGCCATTTCTTAAATAATAATATTCTGATATTTTTACGTTAAAATATGTTGACTGGCTGTGTCAATGCAAACTAACTGCAGTATTCAAGTCTAACCACCAGAGGCAGCGGCGTTCAGAATGCTTCTAATCAAAAGAAGACAAATTGTTTGATATCGATGCAGGGGTCAAGTAGGGGTCCATTTCAAAGGAGGAGGAGAGCGAAAAACTGGTCGATATCAAAAAATATAAAGTTTAAATCTGACATGACTGATGGTGTTCTGTGCAGAACTGGTTCTTTTTCTTGGCAGGAACTTCCCTGGAATTTCTGCAGATCACCTGACAACTTACACAATGCATTGATTACAACACAACATCCACGTTTTATACCATATGACAAAACAACCGACATCAGAACGCAACAGATGTGATCAATATAACTCTGAACACAACTGCCAAGTGTCTGGTCACCATAACTACAGATAACACTATTACACAAGTTCATGCTAATGTTACAGTATTCTAAAGAGGACCTGGGGATGTATCCAGCCTATACAGACATTTTTCTGACAGATGGGGTTTCCACATGGTCACAATTTCTAAAATTTCATAGCCACTGGAACTTCAGAGCCAGATTTACCTTCAAATATACTTTCCTGTAACTAAATTATCATTTGAACCACAACAGTCTGGCTCAGAACTGGCTAAACCAATAATGACTGACAGAGAATCACCCAACCATGCCAGAGCCTTTGTCTTCCCTGTTTATTCTTGTTTCCTTCTTGTTCTGGTTTTCCTCCACATGAAAAAATCAGAACCGAGCAACCTCTCGGAAATGACAGTAAACATGTTGGGGTTTTTTAAACTCCAAACTGGAACATGATTAGAGGAAAAGTCAGAATGGAGACCATATGTCACTGGAAATCACAAGCTCTCCTGTTTATACACAATTTACCCTTCGGTGTCCAAATGTTCTCCATCACGACGGAGCAAGATTCAGAGATAAGAGCGTGAGTTTTTTTGGGTAATGAATAAAACGACATGGCTATTTAAAGAACTTCCCTTCTGGACTAAACATTATTAGCCTTGAGTAATGAGTCCTCAGAAGCGGAGGCAGAACCGGCATTTGGAGCAGATGTTCCGCTTCGGTGAAACACGTGTGTCTGATGAAATACTCATTTTTAATCATTTCCTTCGTCTCTATCGATATTGGGAATCGGATGTCTGGATAATCAGAATATATTTGAGGTTTCTACCTGTGTCTATATGGTGTAGGCTGTTGCCGCTAAGGTTGAGCTGCTTGAGGTCCTTGGACAGCAGGAACTGTTTGGGCCTGAGGTGTTTGATGCTGTTCCTGGACAGATCCATCTTCACTATGTCGGACGGCAGGTCGGATGGGATGTGATTCAAATCTGCAAAAGAAGGAAAAACAAATATGCATCATTCTTTTTGGAGGCTGATGTGCACAAGCTGGAGAACTGGAAATCCAATCTGTCCTCATATGTTTTCAAGATAGTGTGTGGGTTGTACAAGAGTGTGTGTCACGTCTGAACCAGGTAGGAGTCTTTTCGATCTCTTCTAGTGTTTCCAACCTGTGGAAGAGCATCTTTGAATGTTCCATATATTCCAAGTCCAACAACAGATCATTCCCTTTTAAGTTCCACATGTTTTCCTCCAACAACTAAAAGCTAAAAAGTTGAATTTTGAACTGAAAGCCAGACGATAAACAGGATCAGACAAGGTAGACGACTTGGTTCATGAAATGAAACAAAAATACTTTCACCTGTCAGTATCTGCAAAACACAAAAACGGTCAAACACATCTGCTGCTCCGATCACATTGCACCTCCGTAAAACATGTGTGGGTGGCCCCGGCAAAGCGTATCACCAAAACGAGCACGGGTGATTGTTTCTGAAGGAATTGTCGGATGGTTGCAGAGGAGAGGAAACGAGAGTGTGTCTAGGCAGCGAACAACGACCGAAATCCAATCAGAAGAGGTTTATTCTGACATAAAGAGCCTGCTGGGGTTTGTGTGTCTTTGTGCAGTCATGCATACACGAACACCGCCAGGTTTCTGCACAATTATTTACACGGAAGGTATAATTTGCTCAGTGAGAAGTCCTTTTGCAGTACAGATGTTGAACTCGTGCCTTATTAGCAACAGTAGTCATCATGGAGGAGGTACGGTACCATTAATCTTCAGTCACAGGTGTGGCAGAGATGTGACCTACTGTTCAACGATGGCAGCTGGTGGAGACGTGTCAAAAGACTTGGGAGTCTCTTAAGTTGCACAAGCCGCCAGTCTTCTGCAGTGAAGACTTTGAGATCTAAAGGAAATCCCACCTTGCCTCAGGTGTATAAGCGTCTACAACTCTGTCCAAGAAGACGGCAGCCCTGTCAGATGTCAAGAGACGAACACCCAGGTTTTCAAATGTTCAGATCCCCCCAAAAAATATCCTCAACACAAGACGGATTGATCAGCGTTTTACAGCAAAATGACTTTCAGCATTACGTCTTGGAGCTGGATGTGTTTTCAGGAGATCAAACATTTTAGCAGGAGACCTTGGGGTCTCTTCTGAGATCTCATTTTCTTACTTTAACAGCTGCGTCTCTCTGGAGGAAACGCTTGAATGGAGAAACACACGGAGCGAAGGAGGAATTTTAGCAAACATGTCAGGAAAGTCGCTGTTTTTTCGATGACTTTGGTGCAAATCTGAACATATGTCCTTCAACTTTTCCATCCCAATAACAGAATCGCTTTGCTGCTACAGGGACTTTGTCCAATTGCTTCTTTTATAAATCAAAGTCAAACCAATGGCTGTTATTGTTTAGTATGATTCAGACTAGACGTTTAAAATACAGTACTTAGGGAGCAGGATTAAATGAGACAAGATTCCAGAGTGATGAGTCTCCATTATTGGTTCATGAAAACTATTCAGTAGTATAGCATGGCTTTACCGTATAGCAGTAACTGTGCAGCAGTCTTTGCACACTTTGGATGATTTAGTAGGTGTGTAGAACATTAATGTGGACGCTTATCGGAGGTTAGAAAAAATCTGCAGTCGGATTTTTTTTTCAGGTTATGTAACGTCTTGCAAAGGTGCTCTCATTGGGAGCTATTTGGAGCGGGTATAGCAACATGTTTCCCCTTTAGACAGCAGCAATGAAAGCAGCTCATTTTTTACAGTGTTGACGTGACTACTCGGGGCAGTAAAGGAGATTTTTACGGTCTGTAGTCTTTTCCTTCTACAATTTAGTGTGCTGAATTGGGGAAAATGTTAAATATTAGCTAAACATTTAATGTGAGGTCACCTCAGCCGCTTAACTCCACATTAAATGACACCCGACCAGAAGGAGAAGAGGATTTATAATGTATAGAAGTTGTTTGTCAAACAGGATGGTTCATGAAGTGGCCTCCATGTCTTAGGATAAATATATTCTGTTTATTACAGCTACACTATCGATCATCCTGAAGCCCCTGCTTGATCCGGGTTGCGGTCTTTCCCATCAGGTTAGACAATGTCGATTCAATTACCACCGATTCTACGTCTTACGTCATCCTATCCATGCATTCAGTCTAAAGATACAGAGGCAGATGAGAGGTCTTATTCTAAACATGCTGATGGTTGTGTTTATAGGATATCACTATTACAGCCACCCGACTAGGGCTATGGTCTCAAGGGGTCTTGAGGTTTATTACCCTGATGCTGTATCTCATGATGACAACAGACTAAAACAGTGTGGTTTTCTGTGGCTATACTTATCCTCCACATCATAGACTTCCAACAAGATGCAATTGCCTTTTTTGCCCATGTCACCACAACAGGAGTGGCTTAGGGTAAGAAAACATCCAACAAACACACATAGATAACTTTGACAGATGTAACTCTTGGCTATTCTCATGTTTTTAGTTTGTTGTCATACTGTTTCAACAAAGTTTCACCTCATCATGAAATATTTCTTTGGTAAAGTCAGAACCTCAGAAGCCATTTCGTAACAGATTCATCATCGACTATCTCAGTCTTGCTAAAGTCACGTCAGATAATCTCTATTTTTCCTGCTGACAAAAGGGCGACCAAGGCGATCCACATATCGCCATGTTTGAAGACATGAGTGTGACTGGACAGCATCCAACCAGCCATGTGCTTGAACCACCTTTCCAAAACACTTGAAGTTTATATGAAGGATTTATGTTATGTTAACTTCTTGACATCATCGTTCTTTAAGTCAGAGGCCAGACACAGTCCGAAACAATCAAGTCCACCCTATCGACGGGTCTCTGAGCAGCGCCGTGAGATATGTGTGTGACAAAAAAAAAGGAAAATAAGCAGATTTCAGTCGTGTTATCATTAACTGGGACGTCTGGAGTTTCAGGACACGGTTTCTCATTTCTACGTCGGTCCAGATCAGTTTGATTTGCTGCACAAGACAATAATAACAAACCAGCAACTCAAGGTCATTTTTCCGTCTGGGTTCAAGCCAGCGGGACATGTGTGAGGAAGCAACAACACCAGATGTATCCGAGTAAAAAATAGCCTCCATGTGATTACCACTAGCTGGGGTTCAACAATGCGTCCACTGATTAGAACGGTCAGAGTCTGACGAATTTTGAAGGCAAATCTAGATATTTCCAGAGAGAATCAATCCCAGATCTCATCTTTGAGAAATATAACCCAAAGATGTCCCATATTAACTCTGACCGCTCGTGGATCTCCAGTGGGACTGACATGGAGCCTGAAATCTGCTGTGGTTCACCTCACACAAATATTGGACTCCAGAACATGTTTCTACTCAGGTTTTATTCTCCGTCCTCCATACCTCCACCTCCACACATTCATGTTCAACTGCTTCGTTTGTTTTCACTCCACTTTCACTTAAACGCACCGCTTTTTATGTCAATTTGGAAAGTCTAACCGCAGCTAATTCAACTTAATTCAGTTCTGTTAATGCCAAGTCAGCAAAACAGGCCAACATTATAAATTAACTTCGTGGTGAAATTTCTGGTGTAATGAATATCCCTAAGATTAAAAACGACGTATTTAATTAAATGACCACAAACCTAACACAAAAAAGGTACCATGTGGAGCTTTTTGACCGCAAATCTCACTGAGAACCAATGTATGGGTTTATAAAATTAGAAATTAAAAGTGAAACGCAGTTCAAAATGTTTCTGTGTATCATTTTGTATCAGAAAAATTAAGAATTTCTAGGTTATACAACACCAAATGTGCAGCAAACACATGTTATATACTGCAGCTCAATGGTATGGACATACTTGCAAATCATCTGCATTGCGTTAAGCAACATTTGCACATCGCATATCAATTTCATTGTGGGGGCATGGTTTGAAGAGAGACAGGAAGTTGAAATTTATTACTGGCAAAAAAAGAAAAAGTGGTGAAACATCTGGTAGAGGTAGAAGAGAGAGTTAGCCTGTGAGCAAACGGAGTGCTACAGTAGGTCAAAATCCAAAAATCAAGTCCTTCAGTCAAAAAAAAAAAAAAAGTCGGAAAATATGCTAAAAAGTGTCCTCAAGCAATTGCACAACACAGATGCTGCATTGTGTGGGTTTGGCTTGTCAGTGGTGTATGAAAGATTTCTTTCTGTGGAGGGCATAAGCTCCCCATTTACAGATGCATTTAACTGCTCATTTAATTCTGGGAGCTCACTCTGTCTGAAGTGTGGACAGAGACCATCTTTCAATTTGGTGCACTGACGGCGGATGCTACTGAGGCGATGGCGGAACCTTGTTTAAGTGCTTCGAAGACAAGGGAAATAGATGGGGTTAGCGGGAAAGACAGAAGAAGAAGATGATGACGAAACTGTCAAAAATACTTGTAAATTCCTGTATTCAGTTTGTCCTTGAAAATCAACACCAAAATAAACTTTTTATGGTCCGCTGGAGGAGTTACAGTCTGATAGCAATGCTCATGGTGGCATTTTTAACTGACAGGAAACCAGATGTGGAAACTGGAAGAGGAAAGAAGCCCGGAAAAGCACTTCCTCTCTCTTCTCTAATCCATTTATTTTCATCTACACCTGCCAGGTTCTATCTTTTCTGCAGCTTTCTACCTTAACTGACTCAGTGTGAACACCACAAACACAAACAGACCACAAGCAAAGATGCCAGGACTATTATCTGCTTCCAAAACTTCTTGTACAACAAAGGTCTGCAGAAAATTTTGCAAATGCATGATTCAACATAGGATATAATAGATGGGAGATGATGCTGGAGCAATGCAGTTGCATAAAATAACCTTAAATACCATAAAAATAGGGTAAAATATTCTCAAGTAACAGTTTGGAGAACAGCAGCCTGCTCTTTGCCCTCATAAAAAGTTGAGACGCCCCATGTGGCAGACTCAATAAGACAAACACGCTCTGCTTGCTCAGCCCAGATGAAATCAAAATGTTAGACGACAAACCTGTGCCCAATTTCATTGGACAGGCGTGAATGACTCCACACCGCAGAGCGCCAAGTAATCCCAACAAAAGTACCTTTCATATAAAGTACTCCTACGCCAAGGCAGTCGTTTTGTTGTTGATATATTTGCCAGGAAAATACATTTTTGGTTGCACATGAAAACCCATCAGATAAGTAGAAAAGCGAGAGTGGCTGATTCAATTTAAGTCTGGCAAATAAAAAGTGAACACAGACAAATTTGAGTATTTAGTTTGATTCAAGTCGGCCCTTTGGTATTACTATTGAGCTGGTGGAAGAGCAGTTCTTTGAGCTAAATGCTAAGATTAGCAGAAACACACACTTGCAATATTGAATGCTTAACAAGTTCAGACTATTACTTTAGCATGTACACATGTTTTGGTGCAAATTAGCACAGAAAACAAACTGCAGCCGATGCTGACGATGATGTCAGAGTACAGGAGAGTACGTTTGCGATGTCAAGAAATGTTAAAATGAAGAACTTGACAGCCGTCTCACCTTTGCTGTTGCAGTCCAGCAGAGGTTTGGGGAACATGTAAGTGTGGCACATGGACGTGGCCTCTGGTTTTAGTTTGATTGACGGAGGTTTTGGTTGTTGACCTCCGCCACCTGGTCTGCTGTCCACCTGGTTGTCCCCAGCGCACAACAACTCCACCCTCAGCTTCTTCAGCTTCTGGCCCCTGAGCGACAGCGGCTCCGCACACTTAGCGTAGTTGCCCAGATTGCGGTTGCTCGGCACCTGCAGGGTCCTGACCAGACTGTCCAGTGGGCAGCGGCAGCTCCAGGGGTTGTCATAGACACGGAGGTAGGTAAGGCGGGGCAGGGGGAGCAGCACCTCCTCAGAAGCCGTTCTCAGCCCGTTGTGCTGGAGGAGGAGGGTGGTCAGCTGGGAGAGGCCGCTGAACGCACCGTGCTCCACCATGGAGATGTCGTTCTGCTGGAGGTCCAGGCTCTTCAGCTGGGTGAACTGGGAGAACATGTTGTCCCTCAAAACCTGAAGGAGGAGATGTCCATTATTGGTTTGTGATTGCAAGTTCCATATCTCGTTTTAGATATGCAGCAAATCTACAATTATGTAGATTTTGGAGCCAAAAATGGATATTGTGAACTAGAATCTTAAGATGAAATGTGATTTTATCCAAACCCTAGCCTGGCTGGGGCACAGGTTTGTCACAAAAGTGCTTAACTTCAGCATAATATTTCAAAATATCTGTGGTTTGCAGAAAAAGTAATGGAAATGGCCACATATACGTTTTTCCAATGCACATCTGCATTAACAAGTAAACGCAGATTGAGTCCAAACAAACTGTTAGCATTAGCATGTGTTAAAGTTTGCTGGGTGAAGCCAGAAGGAAGATGCTAACTTGTAATTAAAGTCACACGGTGTCCGAAGGGACCAATCAGGGAACTGCAGGAAGTAAATGAATAAATAGTGAAAAGCTCCAAAGCAAGTCTCAGAATCTGTGATTCCTGATCTTGGAAAGGAAAACTATGAGTCATGCCAGCTCTAAAGGATACCGCTGTGTCCTTTAAACAATGAGAACCAGATTTAATCCACATAATCCTGGGAAAAATAATCACCTCTCAAGTTCTTAAATGTTGCAGGACGTTCACCAGATGGTTGATCACTTTCTTGTGATGGACAGGTGTAAAGTGGGTTGTTAGAGCCTTGTGGAAGCAATGCTACTTAGCCAGAATGGGTTTTTTTTTAAAACTGACTTGAATCCACTCATGTATTTTCACTGGTTCAAATTCTAGTTTTATATCTTCCTAAATTTATGCTGAAATATAGATCATTCTGTTGTCGTCTCATTGTTCTTTCAACAAGCCGACACGGTAAATTTTATAGGTGAAAGAAAGGAATAATTATACTTGTAATTCAAGAGTTTAGTTTATGACCCTTCGTATTTTATTAGCAAACCTTTTTGTTGCCTTCTCAACACCTGCGACACACACGTGCCGTCTGCTCACATTCGTACACACAAACACACAGAAAATAATGTGTGTTTGATCCTGGACTCAAATAAATGGTGCACAGATGCTGTAGATAACAACACGCTAGCTGGGTTTGGGGTCGAAGTGAGACTCATGACAGTCTCAGAAAATTGATGCATTATTCCGCATCGGTTCATCCTTGATTTTCTACAACTGGACTGCAGCAGGTTGTCTCCAGCTTTCTGCTTCATATTCATGAGAGGAAATCGTCCGTCCGTACCTGAATCTTATTTCTCGCCAGCAGCAGGTGATGAATATCCGTGGGCCAGTCCTGCATCACGGTGGTCAGCTGCCTGTCCTGGCAGTCCAGGTATTTTTCTCCCGCCTCCATGTATTCCTTACACTCCTGAGAGTGACGTCTGGTCACTGAGGCCCTGTCCCGACCCCGAACGTGACCCCCGGCCCCTCTGTCCACATCCCCAGACCAGGGGCCTCTTCGGGGCTCCGCTGACCGAAGGAGCAGCAAGAAGAGGAGAGTGGCGAGGAGGCGCATGATGGCAGAAGAAGGGAGGAAGGGAGGTCTCTTTTGATTAAGTCAGCTTTGGAACAGGGGTAATTGGTGTGGCGGGACACAGGAAGCCGGTCACAGCTGTTTGAATGAAGAAGAGAACACAAGAAATCACTTTAAAGGTCAATCCAATCACACATTGGTTTGTAATTTAGCCTTTTAGCTAGCTAGGTTTATGTTCCGTGAGACATTTTTCAGGATGTGGAAATAAAAGAGATGAACTTTCCATTTGCAATCAGTTAGACTCTCTGAATGTTTATTAGAAAGACATAAGGATGCTTCAAAAGTGTGTTTCGCATAAGTTGCTGGATCCAAAGACCGCCAGGGGTTTGACTGAGTTGCATGCTGATAAGTCAAATAGTGGGACGGCACATGTTGAAAGAATTAGTGGGGAGGTAGGGTGACGGGAAAACAGAGGTAGAGGATTGGGGGTGGGGGTGGGGGGGCAGGAAACTGAGTTTGAAGGAGCAGAATGAGACATTTGTTAAGTGCTAACATGTCGCAGGTTAAAATGTGGTTGCAATAAAAAAGATCTGTCCAGGAAACCAAGCGAGGTTTTTGACTTATTGGATCAAACCTGGATGTTTTGTCTTTTTTTTGCACCTGCTAAAAACAATAATGTTCTTTCATTTGATGCTCCTACCTTCACGGTTTTCATCTCAATTTTGATTAATCTCAGTCATCCTTTGGCGTGCAGGACATCTATTCATGCGAATCTGAATTCCTTCTGTTCACACCTGAGGTGTTGGGTTTTACTTGTCTCAACATGTGTCTTGTCCAAATTCAAACCGGCCTAGCCAAGACTCCAACCTGCTAGAGTTGAGTTTGCTTAGTTAAAGCAGTAGTTTGACTTTACGTCAGTCTTATTGTCACCATGAGGGTGCCAGGAAACAAGGAGTTACAGCAATGAGCCAAGAAATATTCCTCTGCAGCCAGACTGTTTCACTTTTTCTAGTCTATGTTTGGAGTCTAACCAATCCTTCTTCTTCAGTGGTTTGGTTGTCAGCGAATAAGTTTACACAGCTTCCACATTTGCTACTGATAAAGAGCAATTATTCAAATGAATCAAATATATCTAAAATGCCTCATCTTTTCAAAGGCTAGGGATGCTGAAAGGATGCTTAGTTACCAGCACCAGCTTTTGATAGTAGCTTTGGAAATACCAATGTTTATGACGCCAAAATGTTGTTATTTACTCCAAAGCAACTTGCTTTTTGACTCCCGAGCCACTTACTGTGTTTTTGGTGGATGTGCATATCTTAAAACCCCAAAGGGGGAGTCTTAGGACCCTTGTCTGATCGGAGGGAAAGGCCCATCGGTCTGCCAGTACATCATACCCACACATACACAAACGCTGACTCAGACCAACTGTACCTCACCGCAGCCCCCTCACTGTTCCAGTGGAACAAGCCTGTCAATGCAGATGGTGTCGTTCCATTGTGAATAACAGACCGGGCATGTCAGCTCCAGACAGAAACAGCTGAGAATGTATGTGAAGACACGCTTTTCCAGCCCACTGAGTTCTCTTCAACTGTCCGACTATCAATCGTCTCAAATGAAGCAAACATGAAAGTTCATTTCCTTTCGCTGCAGCCGTTGGCGTCATTAGTACAGTTAGGGAACAGTTAGCTGAACCCAATACAAGCAGAATGGATTGTTTCTCCTCGGTAAGTGTGCATATAAGTGTGTGTCTGTCTCATTTCCCAACATTTATATATATTCACGTTCTTTCATGTGTGTTGTTGCTGCTCGAGAAAAAGCTTTTATGTCCATGCTGCACGAATCTGCAGCTGATGAGCGACATGTTTCAACAGGAGACTCCGTCCAGTCCAAACAGCACACCAGACGTAAGTGAAGTGGAAGGCCTGGAGAGACCTACTTGAGTAGACACAGACAAATCCTCCGTATTTACGTCTAATTGCTTTCAGATTAAGTCACTTGATGCATGTGGTTTCATGTTCAACACTCTACTGTAATATGTGAACTATAACAGGGGTCCTATGTGGTCTAGTGTGAAAAGCGTTGCAAGAAATATATCTTTGAGTAAGAACAGATGCAAAACGGTGTGACCATATCCTCCAAAATGCACCCAATAAAGAAAATAATGAGGAGGTATGGATGACAAAATAAAGAAAAACCTAACCCACCATGTGGCCCTTGAAGACCTCCAGAGCAGCTCTGGTACAATTGCCATAGTTTCTGGAACTCTTCAGGAACCTTAACACCATTTTTCCATCCATTATGTCTGCTAGTGAATAATTTCTCTCAAATCCCAATGTGTGTAAGTGTAGAACAAACATATCTGGTCGATGCAAGCACAAACTCTGGTTTCCAGCTATAATGGAGGTATTCCATGTCTTTAGCGCAAATCTAAAAGGCGGCTTTGTACACAAACATGTCATGTTTACATTAGTGTTTTGTATAAAACACATGTTTTATACGTGTATCACCGAAGCCTGACGAACATACCATTCCTTCCTCATAAAATGTTTGCAAAGCTGATTTTTAGATTCACTTTCTTCAGCATATTCCAGCTGCAGCCTTCTTTTGGACTTTTTGGTATATTTAGCAGAATAGCATTAAGCCAGGCGAGCAACCTGCGTCAGCATCAAGGTATACAGTATGTGCATAATACAGGCTGATAGACTGTCCCGTAGCAAAATGATTGTTTCTGCAACTTTTCCCACGCAGAATATTAGAAAGTTGTGTTTCTTATTGGAGGTAGAAGTCATACAAGGTCATGAAACTCTTATTTGACTGCGACAGAAAAAGATTCTGTCTCAACTTCCCTTTATAGTCAATGAAAAGTCTCCAAACCAGTGCGACCAGTGCTGTAACAGCTCAGATCTCTCCCTGTGGTTCACCCCATGCTTCATACCAGCCCAAATAGCTTTTCCAGTCTGGCGTTACGTCCCACCCAGCTCCCGTTGGTCGGTCCATGCTAGTCTCTGTAAACAAGGACCTCGTTATTTTAGTCAGCGACTTCCTCAGGAGTGTTGCTCTAAATACCATGTAGACTATATTTTTTACCGCCAATGTCATCTACGCTGAACCGCATTGAAGTTTGGTCTGGATGTGAAATGTGGTAACCACATGTCCCATCTGTGAGAGGACTCTGAGGCCTTTTGGAGGAAAATATGGACATTTGTTTATGCTGCATGTGCCTTGGCATTAGCAATACAGGCTACACTGCATTTCAGGTCGTTTATGAGAAGTATTCATGATGCATACATAACATGGCTTGCATAACACATTGCTCTCTTCCTCAGTGTTTTTAGTCATGCTAAAGCCATGAGAGGCTAGAGAATGATTGCATGCTAACAATTATTATATCACTGTCACTGTCAATGTGAGCATCTTAGCATGCAGACAATAGATGTTCTGCATTGTGTCCAAGTTCCCATTGGCATAGACTTTTGTTCTTTCACTGGAGTATCTTAAAAATACCTGATCATTATCTAGTTTTCCTATTTCACGAGAATAAAGAAGAAAAAAATTAGATGAGACAAACTCCCAGCACAAAAAAACAACATAAAACAGAACCAACAGGAAGAACTCATCCTTACAGCTGATCCTGAGTGCTGGCTTGAAAGACTATTTATAATCTGTACAAAAACAGATAGTCTCCTCTCATTGACTAATTACAATACAAATAGCAGCCGACACACTTTACTATGAGGATCATCACTAATGCACATGAAGGCCCATGTCAGTTTGGGAGCCAGAGAGAAGAGGAACAACAGCTGGCATCTACAGGCGCCATCAGTCTCCATATCCAGGCCCTGCCTGGAGGATGTAAAAATAACAGCAACCGCTGCAAATGAAATGTTAGGGTCACAACGGCGACAATCGGGACAAAAGCGATGAAGAAGATGATCTTATTAGTCTTTGTTTTCAACATTCGATGCTACATTTGACTTTTTATCGGCGTTCTTGGCTCTGTTTTTGATGCCTTCATAACACAGGGAGGCTGTGACTCTGCAACTCTGCCAATAAACCCCTGTGAGAGTTTGATTATGTCTTCACTTGTGATGGAGATTGAGTTACCAGCGTGGGTTGAAAGCTGAAACGTTACCACGCGATTGAGTCTCCAACTGCCAAACAATGTAAAAATCGTTATCTCGTCATTTCCATTCCAACTTTTTCAAGTGGCTTTTCAAACTAAAACAGTTTACCAAGTCAGTCATCCTGTTGGGTGAAGGACAGCCAGCGTTGAACACAAACAAACCACAAAATAAACGCTGAAATCGGTGCTAGTCCTTTGTGAGGAATTTTGTTTTGGTGAAGGCTGTGCAGGGAGTGAAGACTCAAAAATCCCAAATGATTGCAATGCCTTTAAAATACCTTCATCTGGAACAGAACCCAACTCTTTCATTCTTCTTGTTCTCAAACTCCCTACTTAGAGTAAAAGATTTATAAGGGCTATACCAGCTACTGCTTGTGCAACAGTAAATATGCCACTGCACTGAATAATAAAATGGAAGGCATAATTCATCACGGTTGGCAGGAATTCACTTTGTTAAGAGAGGAGGTAACACCTCAAGACCAAAGAGCTGAATGCCTGAGTGCAAACATCTATGAATGAATTATGAAATGAATGTTTCGCAGGGAAAAGAAACCCGAGGGTAAGAGGGTACGATGTGTGGGGGAGAGAAAGTCGTCAGGATAAGATTAATGATAGAAGCTGAACAGCCATGGGACGGAAAATATCATGATGTCAGCAAAAAGGAAATTCCCCCAAGGCGACAGGAGACAGGTGATGCTGTTGTGCTTCTGTTCACCCGGGAACACACAAGAAGAACTTAAAATTCCAACCAACCAAAGGTATAGATGAGATTATTAACAATACAATAGATTTTCTAAGATTAACATTATATCTCACAATGACAGTTTCATTCTGACGACTCTGAGGCTTAATCCTGAGAGGAGAAACGGATTCTAAATCACCGATGACATCCCCTCTGCTTCCCCCACTCAGGGTTTGCTGCAGAAGCCAAAACATATGGACAATGTATTAAATGATGTCACGGTGGAATCAGTCTCTTTGTAAATTTAGGGATTAAACCAACAACGAATCATCATCAAAGAATCAACTTCCTCTTAACTTTAAAGATGGTTTTAGCGTGTTTCAGATTACAGCTTCACTCTAGTCCCTTATAAGATCTTATTTTCAACAAATGTCAGGCAGGTATTTAAGTGAAAATATCTAATTAAATGACATTTAACCCGAAGAGCAACAGCAAAGAAGTGCTGCTGCAAACCAATAAAGACATCAGGCTCCTTTGGAAATGAGCTCCATTACAAAACTGTTTAGAAAATTGCATGAAGAAGTAAACTTTTTGGGGAAACGTGACTGCTTGGGTGGTGTTGGTGGACTTTCTAAGTGTTTAGCTGTTTCTTTTACTAGCCTGTGTTTCATGTTTGTGTTCCGTTCATCCCTGTTTTCTGTTTTCCTGCAGGTGTTTCAGTTTTCAGGTGATAAAGCAGGCAGCTGATGAGACACACCTGAATTCTATCTCATCCTCCTCCCTATATCTCACCCTTACCGCTCATTCCTCTGCTCCTCTGCCAGAGAATTCAATCACGTTCATCTATCTGGTTGTCTCTCAGAAAAACCAACAGTTGCATCATTTAAGGCTGTTTTTTTTAGCCGTGACTCATTGCTATCAGCGTTTCATCGCTGAATGCAGAACTTCCCGCGCGCAAACCCTCAATCCTGCACAGCTTCTACCTGCCTATGGAGGCACGTCTGTCTCCAATAATGCTGAACGGGCTGTTGGGGATGGAAAAGTTCAGACCTCAAGAGGAAACGGTTTAGAGACACAAGGGCCACTGTGTTACCGAGAGAGAAGCAGGGGAGGCTGTGAAAACAAACGGGCGTCTTTATTCTGTAGCTGCCAATAAAAAAATGTAGAAAATCAAGTTTGCGTTGGCGCTGCACGTCGTGGGCATGACAGGAAGTCAGGCAGGCGGGTAATTATAGATCGGAGTTAAAGTTCAGGAATGAGGGGCAAGTGTGAAGGTGAGGGTTTCTGACCACCAAGTGTGACCTTAGTTTGTTTCCTTTGGCGAGGAACTCTGAAGCAAAGATGAGGAAACTTATGGGGGATATAAAGATATGAAGAAAAAAAACAAGTTTAACCTAAAGACCTGATTCCTGATATAGAGTGAAGTGAGACAGAAAACCCTCACACATCCATGCAAGCGTAATTGGAACCAGACAAGTTCATTTCTCCAGGAGAGACTTTCAGATAGAGGTTAAAGATGATGAACCCCCCCCCATGACAAAGAGAAACAGGCAGTGGAAAGAAGATGAGGTTTTCTCCTGAGTCCGAGCATTCAAAGTTGTCTCTATCTCAGCTTAGCAACCGTTGCTAACCATTAGGCGTTATCTCCATCAGGATCTTTGGCTAATGAGGTTTCCCGCCGACACACACCCACAGCTGACATTACTCAGGCATCAGTGGGGTCTCCCCCCTACTTGTGTCTTGGCTGGATTTAATGGTGTTACGACACCACCAACCCTAAAACACCACTACGTCGTGAAACACAGGTTCACTGATGATAGTTTTTTTGTGTGCAAACGGCTTCATTAAGACGAGAGAGAGAGAGTTGGGCTTGTTATCTCTGATGCACACCAACTATGCTGAGTCTAGACACATCTGCACAAACACAACAAACACAACACTCACTCTGTGCGTAACTCTTCCCGCTTCTCACTCCCCTTCCTACAAACCAGTCGGATAAAACTCAACCGCTACGAGCTGAAACAGCAGAACAACGCATAAGAGACGGAGTAATTCAAGAAAACTTGCAAGTCAAACTTTTTAAACCCCCCCCCCCTTTTTTTTTTCTTTGTTGGTGCAGAATTCCAGAGTTAAAACAGCCGTCCGTCCGCTCTGCACCCCATGAGTTTGGAATTTAATGAAACCCACGCAAAGGCATGCACCTCAGATGGATATATAGCTGCACTCACGTTCACATAATGCTTAAAAGCATCCTTTGTAGATGACTATTCTACGCTTTTGTTTCCAACAAGAGTTGGCTCTATATTCAATGAACGTGAGTCAGCCCATTGGCATCAATTACCCACAATTCTTCACTGTACAAAGAAGGTCCAAGTTGTATTATTATCCCTTCACTCCGGCAGGAGGAGCGTTCAGCTCTATCTGTTGGACTGCACCATCATCATGCACGTTTTTCAGTTACACAACACAAGAAAGTCGGTAAGAAAAAAATCATGTAAAATTAGCGTTTGAGTGTTTTTCTTTACTGCATGCCGCTGAGACGAACTCGTGGTCAACGGCGAGCTGCAGTGACCTTTTGTAAACTTGGCGCAACTTCAAAAAAGTTACCAACTGGAGTTGGAAACAGAGGAGCTTGATTGTCACTGTAAACTTTGAGCCAAATAAACACAATTCATTTCTTGTATACATTTTAAAATAAATGTCAAAAAGTGAAATGTAATTCTGCAGCGAAATCTAATGGGTAAATTTAATGTATCATGTTATGCAATCACGCTAGCTCAGCTCTTTCCATTCATATCTTCATGTTAGTGCTTCTATGACTGTGCAGCAAGTTCTCGACATGTCAGTGTTTCATTTATGAAGAATGGAGGAGAAAGGAAGAACTGCACAAAAGAGGTTAGATTTTATTACATATACTTAAACCTAGCAACCACTTCAACTAAAAAGAATATGTTGTAACACTAAGACCTCAGGGAATCAGATTTCATCATGAAAAACTGAACTATTGGAGCAAAAGCAAACTTGTAAAATGAATATTTCATTGGGAAAGTTTGGGGTATTGCTGCTGCTTTCATCTAAGTTGGTTGTGGTAGAGAGAAACACATCTGATTGGGTCAATAAGAAGGTTTCAGTCCTACCTGTGCAGGCAGAGACTCGGACTCGGGCTCGTCCACTAGGACCTGCAGATCTCCGGTTGGTCCCGCGTCCCAGGCTCCTAATCCTGTCATGAGCGCTCCGTCCCAGCCAAGAAAATCTTCCTGGTTGTCTAAACGTAGAGCCTGGAGTGAGGGACGAACGACTGACTGCTCCTTCAATCTCTCTCTCTCTCTCTCTCTCTCTCTCTCTCTCTCTCTCTCTCTCTCTCTCTCTCTCTCTCTCTCTCTCTCTCTCTCTCTCTCTCCCTCACTGTCTGGACTTTTGCTTTTCACCCACTCAGCTGGATCGTGCTGAGAAATTGAAGAGACTGCAAAGAAAAGTTGATTCTCAAAGGAGCCACAAGGCTGTGTCTGGTTTAGTATTACAATCACACACACACATGCACACACATGCACACACACACACACACACACACACACACACACACACACACACACACACACACACACACACACACACACACACACACACACACTCGTAAGGAGGGTGCAACCCCCAAACTGGTCCCCTCTATTTAAACCAATGAACTTCCTCCAGAGTTTGCAGCTCGCTGCTCTGACTGACTGGGTGCAGGAGAGAGATGGACTCCTGAGTGGGAGAGGCGGTGTTGTGTGTGTGTGTGTGTGTGTGTGTGTGTGTGTGTGTGTGTGTGTGTGTGTGTGTGTGCGTGTGTGTGTCACGCTGCCAGTAAGAGGCAGAGGTGTAAATCTTTACATGTTCGTCCCAGAATAGTCTTGATGATCTTCCAGAATCCACATTTAGACTCTTTGACAAAGCCTGTTGGGTCTTTATTACACTTCTGAAGGAAGCTGTTTTATTTGGACGGAGCAGTGATGTAGGGTAGCTTCTGTAATCTAACACAAAATAGAAGAAACTTTGACCAAAGATGTCTTGAAATCTGGGGAGGCAATGTGAGGCCCCTTAGAGTTCATCCTGGACGCCAACGCTGCTTTGCTAGACTTTGCTAAACTTTGCTAAACGCCAAAGTGTTGAGGAAGATCTTCGTTTCGATGCTATTGTGTAATCTCTGTTTTTTAAAAAGTGATTTTGTTGAAGAATGTCTTCTTTCTTATCAGCTCTTGAACCACTGCTACCACTGTTGTAGAGACAATTTGTCGTTCCACCCATCATCTGGACTGCATCACTTTTACATCAGTCCAAAAGATCGGTCTAACGTCAGCGTTTTAGTGTGTCCTTCTACTTCTGACCCATTCTTAATGTGTGGCTTTAAAGATAGAATATCATAGAATGAAATATCTCAATACGAGATGTTTAATCCTACACGTATTCCTCTCATCAGTGCCAGTCGCTCCTATTTTTGTGCTTGAATCTACCACAAATCTTCCAGTTCGCCCTTTGAAAGCCATTATGTGCTGCAGCCATCCGTTAGTGGGGAGAGCAGTAGAGCTGATGAAGCAACGCTGCAGCACAGGACGGATTTAGATTTATGTAAATGTGCTTCACCCTAGTAGAGCTCTTCTTTGAACCCCCCTGATGTCTCTTTGGTTCAGTCTGATTGTTTAGCATTGCAGTTTGTGTGTATATACACTCAGCCCACTTATGATGTGTTAGTTAGGGTTAGGAAAACCTCTACTACTTGTTGCTTACATCAATCATTTGCTCTCTTTGACGCAAAACAGCAGTTTCTTCTTCAAGCCAATGGACTTTTTTTCCAAATGTAGGTGCCAGAGGAGAGTAATCCCTGCTAACTAAAATAGTAGTGCCTTCGCTTTTGCTTCTCTGGATCAACACTGAATGCAACAGCTCCATATTAGGATCACTATGCTGTGCTGGCTTAAATGGACTGTTTACTGCCAAACACTTAGAATGGCTTGAGGGCACTTAGACCAGAGCAACTGTTTTAAGTAAGAAGGAGGAGCTGGGATGGAGACAGAGCTTTTGTGCAACGGCTATTAAACAGTCGTGCTGTCTAGCAGGATGACAGGCCGCTATTTAGCAAGGGACGATGAGCACAGAGTGGTTCTCAAACATGCACCCACCTGTATGTGTGTGTGTGTGTGTGTGTGTGTGTGTGCGCGTGTGTCCATGCCCAGAGATTGTTTCTGTGCCAACCCAGCTGTAGTGCCACCGGGGAGATGAAGCATGAGTGCCTTGTTAAAACACTTCAAACACATTCTTTAAATAGCCGGGTCAACTTTTGACTCCAGTGCACCCCTTTAAGACATTTTATAGCCTTCGTTTGTAATATAAATGTCTAAAGTGACCTTTAAAGACATCGAACATATATAATTTTGTCAAATTAGCCACTTTCATGGCACTTCAGCCCTTTTTATATAGGCTTAAAAACTGTAAAGTGTTACAAGAGGTCCTCTCAAATGCACAGAAATGTTTACATTGATGAAAAGGCACTGATGGCTTCCTGGAGGGGGGCCTCTAAATGCCGCTATAATTATGCGTTGCTCATGTAAACACAAACTTGCCCTTCAATTAAGTTGCATTTCCTCTTTTTCTTCCAACCAAGAGGAAAAAATATTGTAAGTTGTGGTAGGAGGGCATCCCTGGTTCAAATAGACTCCAGATAACAATAACGTGTGATGAAAACTTGTGTGAAACGGTTTTACAGCATGAAGTGATGAGTCAGCACTCTACCAGCTTTTGAAATATGTGAACAATAATATAGGGAGAGGTTTAAGCAGCCTGGGAGGCAAAACCCAGGGCGCTGGGATGCCAAGATGCAAAGCTGTAGTCTCAGAGGAAGTATCCAACCCCAGAACTCCTGGCGTCCAAACTGATTTGTTCTGGGTGGAGATGACACGTTTGCCTTTATTGCATTAGCAACAGGAGAATATTTGATCCGGGACGTACCTGTTTGGTCTGTCAACTCTGTCTCTGTGTTTCCTGCCTCTCTCTGTTGAGTCTCAGCCAGCATCCCAAGTGTCTCTGGCCTCAATCCATCGCAGACTGGAAACACATTGGATCAACACACAGACGCCGCCGTATGGATGCAGCTATTCTGATACACCAGATGACCTTGTGTCTGCATGTGGCGAGGCTATAACTATAAATCCTATGTAATCAAACCAACGTATTGAAGTCTATTAGTTTTTTTCCTTGAATCGGAACTCACCTATAGGTAAACAGTTGAAAACTAAACCTTAATCACATTTAACCTGTGCTTATTTCCCTCCTTCTGTCTTGTGTCTTCCCTTTCTCGCTCTTTCCTCTCATTGTGGTTTGTTTGAATAGTTTCTGTCTATCCATCACTTCCACTTTCTTCACGAGTTCCTGCCTCCATTGCCAGAAGTACAACAATAAAGATACTGGAGGTCTGGAATATACAGTAACTGTCAAATCTGTCAACCTTAGTGTCATATCAAAACGAATAATCGGTGTGCTTTACTATTACAAGTCATCTTGACGTTGTACCCTTTGGGATAAATGTCAGGATTGCTTCTGCAGATACAGAAATGAAGGAATGAATCACCTTTGCCGCTGCGGGATCAATTATCTCGGTACCCCTGGTAGTCCTTTACTGTCCACTATCTCTGTCTCCAGGTGTCGTGTTGGATTAAGGGATTAACACGTTCCACAACAGGAAACTGCAAAGACAAATGAAAGTTGGATGGAGGGAATATAAATAGGAGACATTGAATATGTCTAAACAGATGTCGAAAAGAGAATAAGTCATCTCCCCTGAGGTCCAAACGGGCTGTAATGGCTTTAAAAATGGTTTAATTGTAACTCTGTGTTCGGAGTAACAACCGCCATTAATCCACGGTAGCAGGAGTTTGGAGACCGTTTGAATGCGTTCTCTACCATTTGTGAGAGCCACAGCTGATGAATGACTCCCATTATACTGCCCTGTAAATCATCTTTAAGGGAATTTATTTCATTCAGTTTTGTCAGGCCATCACAGGAAACGATTAAAAGCGGATAAAATAGGTCTTGTCATAACAAGATATGATGATTTAAACAACAATTACCAATAATTATTAGAGATGCACTTGAAACCACAACAGAAGTGGTGCTAAAAGTCTAGCTCTAGGAACCAGGTACCCTTTACCTAATGGAGAACCCAAAAAAAAGAGTACATTTGAGCTGGTAGGAATGGGGGTTTTGCCTGAAATCTCACGTCAACTATTTTATCATCGCCCCCAAAACGGCTGCGTCCCATTTTATGGTTAACATGATTTCTCCTCTTCAAGACGGTGAGAGGATCCCTTTATCTTTCTTGCCCGGCAGAGAGATTCCTCTCTCTCGGGACACAAACTGATAAAACTACGTCATGCAACCTTGACAAGATAATATTAATTGGTGCAGCCTCTGGGAGTCTCTGGTACAAAGAGGATTTATTCTCTCAAATTCTCCCCCAGGGAGCAACAGGCCACTAATCAGCTTCCCTGTATAGTTGAATATTTCATTTCACTCAATCCAATTTCTAAGTTGACCTCCAGACTTCGAATAACAACCTACTGTTCAAGACCCTGCATATAGATGACAAAGAGACATTCATGGAGAGTTCTCAGGCTGTCGTCGAGTCTTTATGGAGTTTAAGTTTAAAGCTTAGATCCTTTTTACAGTCTTAAGCTTCACCCCTTGGGCTAAAGGAGGCCTCACAGGAGGAGGGAGGGAAGACCAAACAGAAAAAAAGTCAAAGCAGCCAGAAGCTGCATAGCTTTCCTCCCCCCCTGGGGGAGTGCAAAGTAAGGCCGCAAAGACAATATCCAGCCCCGGAAATTTGTATTGCCAAGCAAACATTATTCTGAGGAAGCATCGTGTTTTCAGTGGTTGGAAGAAGAAGATGTATTCATGTAAAAAACATTGCAAGAAATGGTTTTGGAGCTTCTGGGACTTGATAAGATCATCCATTCTTAGAGGGTTTGCGTTTCATTTCAAATGTAAAGTGAACAGTTTCATTTTTAAGCACATCAGGAATAAAATAAGGCCAAAAACTTTACAGTATAAATTTTCATTTTTAGTTTTTCTGGCTTGGAAGTTGATTTTGTAGGACAGACATCAGATTTAAATGCATTTTCGTTTAAAAAAATGCCTCTTCTGAAAGCACATAATGTGCATTTATTGCCCCCTATATAATATAAAACTGTGGTTTTTAAGTGAAGATGAGGAGGAAATGCTCTGAATTGGCTGCGCTTGTGTGATTTAATATTCCACATGAAAGGGAGTTTTTAAGAAAACCATAAAAAAAGAAATGCTTCAGCTTTTTAAAATTAAGGCCAATTTCTTAATCACTTAAAGATGCCGAGAGATTTTTAGTGTTTAATGGAGCTACAGCGCATTAGTGCTCAAAGGGTGGCTTGAGTGGATTTAAATGGTCTTTATTGTGTTTCTCTATAATGTTTACTTTCTTTCGCTCTGCAGTTTTCTCAAAGCCTTCCAGTTAATGTTCCTCCAGTTTTATCCAATGACATTAGAGCACAGTTAAACACCTTTATTGGCTGTTTATCATCTTGCTGCTGCTTAAATACAAATCTCCATTACCAAAGTTATTTAATCTTGCTGTACTGCACATCATTCATCACCCTGTCACAGTTGGGTCTTCAAAGATTCACCAATTTCTTCACTTGTCATCTTCATCAGGTTCATAGGCCGCCACCACCAGTGTCTGGACTCTAAAAGGGGATATATATCTTGCTGCTGCTCTAACCACCAAAGACTATCCGACTAATTATAACATATCGACGATGTGATAAATATTCCTGTTTACTTCAACAACTTGTCTTTCCTGATCGAAATAAATGAAGTAAAAAGTAAAGATGAGGAAAAACTTCAATTTGAATCCAACCAAAACATATTTGTACATAATTTTCTGTTCATTCTTTGTTTCCCTGCCCCTTCACCCCCTCACATATATCTTGCTAAAACAACATCTTTCCCTGTAATTAATATCACCAACAACACAGATTAATTCATTTTGACGCAAAGTTCTTCAACCTTTTGTTCATTTCCTTTTCACAAAAATGTTTTTGTGAGCTTGTTTACTTAGAGATATCAAATTGTCACAGCGGTGCATTTCACAAGTTACTGCAAGAACAGCTAGCGTGACGCATTCATCAAATACATGAGAGGAAATAATCATCTGTTAGAGATGGAAGATGTCAGATGTAAATATATAAACAGTTGCTGCTACTTTCTAAAATTAAAAAAAAACCCACACCCACCTCATGAGAAAGTATGGAAGATGTGAACTTACCTGTGCACGTCTGCTTCTACCTGATGTGTACATCTTAGAATATCATTTCAGAAGCCCAGAAACTGTCACGTTTGTGCTGTTATTCCCATTTGTGCAATTTACAACTTTCGTTTCCAGCTTATCTTTCTTCTTTTTTTGTGTGTGGACTGATTCATCTAATAACTGATTTCATGTCTGCACATCTCTGCCCCATAGACAGTGTACATCCTATCCAATAAGTCCATATTATTTTATTACTTGTATGGAGAGTTAAACTAAATGGAAAGAGTGAAAAAAAAAAAAACTATCTTGACAGTTTCTTCCAAGTACAGTATAACTTATTCAACTTGGGAATCTTTACTCCCTCTGTTCAATCTCCGCAAACATTGACGCATTCAGTGTCTGCGTGGAAATGTCAGGGGTGGATTGGATTAAATTTGATCTGAAAAAAGACTTTCCAATACCTCAAGCTGCTCAGCCCACGAAACTAGAGAAAAACCAGAGTTAGTTTTCTCCAGAGTGCATCTAAAACTAGTTTTATTTGTGCAGACGGACGATATTTGTCACCCACTGGCTTAAGCTGGACTTGGCTATCGCTAACCATATCAGTATCCAACACATACATGCTGAATGCGTCCTCTGGCTCTCTGTTGGTTTATGTTTAAGTTCCTTTCAGTCATCTTAAGGATCTTTAACTCTCAGCTCAAGGCCCAAAATAAATACTCCAGTCTGCTAAATATCTAGTCTAAGTGCTTCCATCCTTTTTCTGATGTAATGGTGCAGACTATGATATTAATCAGACATGAAATGGATGAATCACATCAACCCCTGCAGGGATAAGTCCAATGGAGAGAGTCTGTGAGCTAGGACCAACAAAGCCTTATCTTTCCATACAAACCAGTCACTGTGCTTGTTTTGCCCCATTTTCCAACAGGAATCTCTTCACCAGACAAGTTTGGATGCACTGGTCATGATTCATGACTTCTGCAGGGCCTGAATTAAAGAACATAGAAGGCAGAACAACCAGGTGTTCCTATAATCATTGAAGAATTAGTCTGCTAATAACAGAGCAGTGATCGAGTGTGTGATGCCATGTAATTACAAGAACTTTCCATGTACAGTATTGTGTTTGCAGCGCGCACCACATGCACAAAACCACTAAGCTAATATAATGATTTGCATATGTAGCTCCAGTAGCTTCTCTATAATACTTCAGTTCTTGCTAATGCTGCAGTTTTTGGAATAAAAACTGCATTTGATATCAAGCAAATGTGGAAATATCCTTTATTGACTGTTTTTTGGGAATCCAAAATAAGTGAAAGCATTCAATATTGTCTCCTTTTTCTTATAAATGTAAGATTTTTTTTGATAAAAATTGATTAATCTATTATCTTTCACTTTACACTGCAGTTATTGTGGTATATAACGTTCATACTGGTTTGTAAATAACAAATAATATTATTTTTAATTTATTGGTCAAAAGCATTGAAGTTGTCCCAAGTTAAGGTCACTGATAGCAACAATATTCAGTTTTAAATCATTCTAAATTAATCTACACTTGCTCAAAGGATAGAGTGTGTTTACGTAGTATTATCACATGTAATAATATATTACTTATAGATTTTTAAACAATGTGCACAGTCGCAATATAAAATTTTGTGAATAGAGACACTTTAGGGCTTTGCAGAACATTTTTTGCAGGATCCTCAAATTGAATCTACGCAAACACAAGATTTTTTTGTGCTTGATTATACTTAAAAGTCTTCAATTCATACATTTAACATGAAAAAAAAGGGGGGTTTTCCAATTTAAATAGACGTCAATTTTAAACTACATCAACATGGGATGCTAACCTGAGCAGCACATTAGAATGGTAGCAGTAGCATTCTCACAGAAGTGCTGTCAGTGTCTGGTGGTTTCTCTTGCAGCATCATGTGCCAAATTTTTACATCTGTTTAAATGCGTGTTCCTTTAATTGGATCTTTTATGTATATTCTATGACCTATTAATTTCAAACGCCGCAGTCTGGGATTTTAATAGGATGACCATAAACCTCAAGCGCGTCTCAACGCTCTGATGCCATTTGTGACCATCGTCAGCTGTTTATAGCAGATGTCATCACAGACACACATGCTGATGCCGTCTGTGGCACGAGGCAAACGTCCCATTTCCATTTTAGTTGGTGACACCTCAACACAACCTTAGTTGACACGTGTTGGAATTATTATTTAAAAACTCTCTGTGATGGTTAAGAATATTTTCCATCGAATGTCAAAGTGTGCCAAATTGCCATTTGCGTTAGCTCAGCTTTATTGGATAAAAACTTTTGTGTCACAGTGAATTCCATGATTTTCTCTTCCCATTATGTTATCAATGAATGATTACTTTACTTAATTAATTTCTATCATTGTAATATATTAAACGCCATGGCGTGATTTTTCTTGTTTTGTTGGCAGAGGCGCACATTCATACCTCTCAAAACGGATTTTCAGAATCACTTTCATGCTATGTTTTTTTTCTTCAAGCTGTAGGAAAATACAAAATGATTCATTTTCTCCTGTTTTGGCGAGTCAGAGAATTAATATTTGGATTTTTGGATTTTTTTCGTACAATTTCAAGAGAAATATCAGGCTTGAAACAAGTTATCAGAGATTTGACAGTTTCCGAAAAACCAGTGACTAGCTGAATCTGCTTTGTGTTTTGTCTGTGTTTTTGTGTCTTCCTCCTTCACGCTTGTGTTTCCCATCAAACTTCATCTGGATCCAAAAACGGCTAAAAAGCCTGACGAGCCAATCACACGGCTTGAAACCAGGGGGCTGCTTTTCAGATTTACTTCCATCTGAATGTTCCCCTTGACATGTTTAGTAGAGTTTTGTGTGTTGTTAGGCAGGCGTGGACTCAAGAATAAAAAAACATCCCCTCCATAATAAATGGTTCTCTCTCTTTCACTGTTTCATTTTGGTTTAAAGTTTAATTTTCTTTTTGCTTTGATTGAATGAAACACTAAAAATGAACCTGAGACAAACAAAATCACATAATTAAAAAGTGTCTTTGGAGTTTGTGAGATTTAAATCTAATATATCTGATCATAAGACGCCCGTGATTAGAAAGTGGAAGCCGCAATAAGAATTTGTTATTCCAGACTCATACCCTCTGAAGTGTTTCAATCAAAAACCAATTATCTGTGAACTTAGAAAAATATGCAAACGTCCATGTGGGATAAATTTATCTACCATCTAAAAACAGCAGTAGAAACTACTGCATCAGGAAAGCAGTAAAGGAAGGATATTCATGGATATGAACTCCAATTTTTTTACATTTAAGAGTCAAATTATAGTCGTGAGATTTACATTCTTCTCCTAAAGAGGCCTTTTGAGTTGGCGTTGGAAATGTAAAAGTATAAACCAGCTTCAACTGGATGCTTTTGGTTTAAGCTGATGTGATCTTAAGCAAAGCAAAGCAAAAAAATAAAAGGAATGGAAGGTGTATTTCTAAAAATAAATGCAGACAAAAGTATTAGAATAGCCTAAAGACAGCAGAATTATTACTTATTATTACACTTTTAGACGTAATTGAGATACAAACGTGCCACGCTGTCCATTATGCTAAATCCAGACGCTCTATATTAACTTCCTGCACGCATGACTACATTTAACAGCCGCTACACGCACAAACAAGGGCCAAAATCCCAGATGTTTAAATCACAGTTCAAAGGTCACAGAGGGAGCCTGAGGCTGACCCTACAGATGCATGTCTTCACCATGATATCAGCCACCGTCATTCACCATCACTCACCGACTCGACACATGCGCCGACTCGTCGACCGGGTCATGAGACGGACGTGTCATCAGCAGCTTTTAGAAACCTTTAATCTAAATGTTCGAATCGGATCCGAACAGCGGCGACTCTTTGTTCGCTCTCGAACTTTTCATCGCTTCGGTTTCTCAGTGGACAGACCTCCCAGACAAGTCGCTACGGAGTGGACCCTGGAGGATTAGGGGGGGTTATGTTGAACCTTGAAGGGGGAGGGGGTTGAGCTGGAGGTCTGGGATGTGTTTGTCTGACCGGCAGACGGCGTGAATGATGACGTCTCTTTTCTGATTTGGTCTCATGGCAGAAATAATAGGCAAATAAAAAATGTGTCTCATTCTTTACGTTGATGACGACTCTTTTCCAGAAATCGGGATGCAGTTATGTTTTTTCCTTGTTTGAATTTGAGAAGTTTTGGAGGAAGTTTTCCAGGCATAGGTCACAGAACTTCCGTACTCTTCAGATTGAGCTCCCTGCTCTGTAATTTTGGTTTTGCGGTGCGAGCTACACCCGAGGACCAAACAGAAATCTCGCCGCTGTCCACGGAAACCGCATGAACGTTCTTTCTCTTGACCACAGGGGGACAAAAACACTCAAAATAAGTCATATATGTAGGAAATCACACAATAAAACTGGGTTTTGCCTTTGTTTCAATGTACAGTAGTGTATTTACATATATAAAGAGTATTCCGTTCTAGCCTCTTTTAGCTCATAGTTTTGTGTTTCGGTTCCCTCTATTTAGTTGTCTTTGGCTGGAATGGGCAGCTGTTCTCATCAGTTCGGACCACATTATAAAAAAAAAACCACCCACCCACCGCCGGCTGCTTTTCCCGGACCCAACGACAGACAGACGAAGCCGGTAGTGCGAACATAGCGGAGCATTTAGCTCCAAATGAACTTTAATGTTCACTAACAAGATCCATAAATGACCCCAACAGGTCGCAGCTCGTTGATCAGTAATCCCAGGTTCATTCAGTCGATCCTGCCCCCCTTTAAAAGTCTTATTTTCTCTATTTAATTTCATTCTACCCACAAACCTCACGATGTAACATATGATTTTATTTAATAATAGGTATTACTCTTTCAGTGTGTGGTCGCTGAATGGGCACAGATATATTTCCGTGGTACCGACGACTATTTTTCCATCGTGGGTTTGTAATATTCTCATGTAGCCAGGCTATAAATAAAAGTCTGAAGGGGGGAGAGATAGACTGGAACAACAACAAAAGATAGGGGGTTAAAACACAGATCTTATGCTAGAAAAGCAACCAGGATGAAGGAACAGACAGAGATCATTCTTCTTGTTCCACAGATTCCGAACCATCTTAACCAGAGAGGGCAGCGCTGACGAGGACGGGGCCGCCTGTGGATGAAAGGGAAGGAAGCCAGCCGGCCCTGGAGGATTTTTCCGCCGATCTGTGGGGAGCAAACACACACACACACACACACATACACACACACAAACACAAAGTGGATAAAGTATGTAAATGAGAGGTTACCCTCTAGATCTGGTGAGCAGATGACGTTAATTGCTTTCATCCTTCTAAACAGGCAACGTGCAACTCCACTTACAATAAACAGACACACGAAGCTTTTAACTTTTCTTTCACTCTCTCTTTCTGTCTTTATGTTCTTTCTCAGACATTCCATCTTTACCTTTTTAAGAGGTCAACACCCTCAAGGATGGGTCAGCTGCAGATGGTCTCATCTGATTGGCTCTCCTGTGACATGAAGCGACATGATTGCATGTGTTTTCTATTTGTCTTTTAATTTTTACATCACAGCGATGGATTTCTGTCCTGGGATGCTACACAAATATTAAGACTGTGTCAAACTAGAATGGAACTATTTGGACATCCCTCTATATTCCAGTTTAATGGTTAGCCTATGGCTTAAAAAAATCTGTTCCAGAGTAATTTCCTTTAAATAATTCACGGCGCTTTTTTATGCAGAGCTCAAAGTCGTTCGGCGTTGGCTTTCGGCCTCGCCCCTGAGGCGTGCAGATCTAACCGGATCTTCTTAATTTTCTCTTCCCTTGAAGATGTGATTCTGTCCTTTCCACTTATTTGGTGTGGAGGAGTGGACATCCAACGTCATGCATTCGTCATGCGAGCGTGACTGGTCTAAATATAGAGGCTACTGCTAACCTTAAAGACTAGTTCTAGGTCTGAAACCAGCTCAAACCTGCACCTTGGGCGTAAATCATCTCTGAATGGACGGAGGAATAAAAGATAAACATTCTTGGCACATTTGCAGAAACAGCCGCGGCCCCACCTGGATTAACGTTAATGCTAAACCAAACAGAAAGATGTTTATTTAACCTGAGTTTGTTTCTGCGAGGAGTCCAAGTGAATCATGTGACAGATTGATTTCCCTCAATGCTAGCACGGTAAGACAACCTGACCACCACCCCCACCCCCTCCAGTCTGTTTATTTCAATTCAACATTACAGCTGTCCACTGAGGTGTTGTGACTTGTGTGGATTCCGTGGTCAAGAATTTGTACGAGAGGTCACGACGGTTTGTGGAGAGCAGTAAAATGTTCTAACCTGTACTCAAGGGAAAGAGGAAAGTGTTGGTAATTTAACTCTAATCCCTCTAGACATTTGTAGGGTGTCCCTGGATGAATTCCCCCGCAAAGGGCACGAGGGGTCACGTATGCGGAATCAATTACGAAGAAGTGCGAAGCATTCACTTGAACAACACAGTTACGCCCAGTTTTTATGGATTACCAAGATAACTGGGTAATTATTTTAGTATAAAGTGTTTGGTTTTTTTAATTTAATGAGATTAAATTTCATTGATTTAGAAAGATATAGTAGAATTTAATTTTGTGGAAAAATTTTCATGGAATTTGGGGATAATTACCTTATTTGGCGAATTTCATTTCTTGACATTTAATTACCCATTAAAAAATACTTTCTTAAACATACCCTGATGTAAAAAAGATATAACAATTTAACATGCTTGTTAACGGTACTCATTTCTACTGGTTCTGCTTTGTTTTACTGGTCAAAGTTTAAAATGCATGCTGTGATTCACCAGTTTCCAGTAAAGTTAGCATCCACTTCCTCTCAGGTTTTACTTCAGCAGTAGTTGGCGAGTTGTTTCGATTTATTGGACATCGGTGTCGTGCACAGGCGAGCCACAGATGACGAGTTGCTACCACCACATGTACTCCCCTCGGAAAAGAGGATGGCCTTGTGGGAAACGGGGTCGGCCTTGAAATGAGACAAACCACATCAAGGTTTTGAAAGAACTGGGGCAAATATATGTATAAATGGAGGGGATAAATCTGTAAGCGTTTACTGCAAGGACAAATTGAATCAGCAGCACTGTTTAGCGGCTAAAACTGCATGACTAACGTCAACTTTTATCTGTTTTCTCTCATTTAGATTCCAGGAATGCCATCTAAAGCCTGGGATCTGATCTTTGTATTTAACAGTCACGTTTCCAAATCCTTACATGCTCCTCTGTGGAGACTTCCTGGATGAGGAATGGTATGAAAACATGAAGTCATCTCCGAAGCTCGCTCCGAAACATTCAAAGGCTTCAAAAACGCCAGCCAAAGAATTTGCTCCTACATGCAGATGCACAACTGAAACGGCGAAGCAACCTTGCATGTATTTAAAACCTGAACAAATGCATGGATCATGCATGATACTTTATGTGATTAATTAATTTTTTAGAGTATTTTTGAAAGTGTTTCCGTTTGATGCGATGCAAAAAATGCATCCACAAGTTGCACTGAAATGCTGTACATTCCAATAAATGACCCAATGTTCCTGTTTCCCTGAAAGTTTCATAAGTTAAATAGAGAACTTATTTCTTATATTCTGTAAAATACTAAATTAAACTTTTTGATCAGGTTATTGACGATTGAGACGATCAGGTCCATCTGCGTCGATATATATTCAGCCGACGCTGCTCACACACATGGTTTCGGTCACTGAAAATGCAGACACAGCTGTGCGGCGCATAGGATTTGTTTTCATGTGCAGAAGTGAGTCAGAGGAGTTCTAGCTGGAGGCTGTGTGTGTGTGTGTGTGTGTGTGTGTGTGTGTGTGTGTGTGTGTGTGTGTGTGTGTGTGTGTGTGTGTGTGTGTGTGTGTGTGTGTGTGTGTGTGTGTGTGTGTGTATGTGTGTGTGTGCTGCACACCATGCTGAAAAGTTTTCCTTGGTGCCTCTGGTCTGCCCGCTACCACGGGGAAGAATGTCCTGGAATCTCTTCAGAAATCCCTGCAGAGAAGAAAACATCAGGCCAAAAAGGATTTTTCAATTTCAAGTGATTGATGCTTTAGGTAGTCCATCAAACGTGGATTCGATGGAGCGAAACATCGACGCATAACTTCAGCTCAGCTGTAAAGCATTTGCCTCGACAGTGAGGTGCGAGGCCTCTGGTGAAATGACTTTACTGCAATCATCTCCTCTCTCTTGTTATGTCCTGCCCTGTCTTTTGAATGCAAGAAAATATTTCACGGGATACTACTTTAGAAGTGCGTAAACGATCCAAGTTTCAATAAAAAATCTAGTTTGGAGGTTTTAAGAGACTTTAAAACATCTGCTTATAAACTGTCTCCAGACGCTAGGTCTGAAAGAGCAAAGTCTTCTACATGAGGAATTGTGGCAGAGGATATTCTGTATGGAAAAAGAGTTTGTGTGTGTGTGTGTGTGTGTGTGTGTGTGTGTGTGTGTGTGTGTGTGTGTGTGTGTGTGTGTGTGTGTGTGTGTGTGTGTGTGTGTGTGTGTGTGTGTGTGTGTGTGTGTGTGTGTTTGCACGTGTGTTTTTTATACGGACATTAAAACGGAATCCCATCATCCAGCTGCAAATGAATGAGAGGAACCTCGAGGTGATGGCGCCGTAAAACTACCCCGGATTCCCAAGTTGCATTTGTTGTGACTACAATGCAGCAGTAAAACAGAGATCCGGACTCCCTGAGAGTAACAGTAACTTTTTCCAAAGGCCTGCTTTGTGCGTGGGCTTGTGAAAAGCATGCACACCCACCGAGACAGCCACCATCGCTCTCGACCAGTTCCTACAGGGTTCACGAAATGAGCTGCAGAGGCTAAATCTACACTAACAGTCTGGGCCGACGGTCCAGATTAGCATGTGTGATTGAACGGTAGCGTGACGTGAGTCGTCATCCCGCCCTTATACCCTGTTTCCTTTGTGTCCTTGTCTATTTTATCTTTTTTTATGTACTTCCTTTTGATCTGTCTCTTATCTGTTCTTTTTTAATGTGTCTGCACCCAATGAGAGCACCCAATTTTGCTGTTCGATTTAACAATGACAATTAAGGTGATCCTTTATTCTTCATTTACAATGGAGTAACAAGTTTCCACATTAAGAAAAAGGTACAAAGACCAACGGAAACAATTATTTAATCATAAACCAACACAGCTGACAGGTTGTTCTACCCTGTACTGTAGGAGTTATCATTGCTAATGCCATTTCTAAGAAGTACAAGAATAAAATGATATAAACAATATCATTAAAACAGCACTTCGTGCAAACCGCGTCGACCCAAACTCTCGAACCTCAAGTCAGTAATTTTGGTTTAGTTGACGGGAAGAGCGAGAAACAGAAAGTTTAATGACACATGGAGTCTGGTCATTAGTTTGACTGAGCTGTGAGGGAGAAACAAACAGGCAGCAAAAGGAGAAAGTCTACGCTAGAGACTACCATCAACCCTAAGGGGGCTTCTGTAATTTGAACATATGTTTTTGGTTCTTTAGGGTTATGATTAATGTAGATAAAAATAGTAATGAGCACATAAGGGATATGATTTAATTAAAAAATGGGCTTCCAGAATTCAAATGTCTGCAGGATGCAGACGGTTGGAAAGGACTCGAGGTTAATTTGGAGACATGGGACGAGGAAACCAAATAATCAATCCACGGCGTCGGGTGATTTCACATTTAATGAGGGCTTGTAAAATTAGAGCGTGTTGTTGTTGGACTCTTTTTTAGGGGTTTCTCATGAAAGAAGCTAGCACCCACTTTCCACTTCCTCCTTTCATATCCCTCCTGATTAAAAAAAAAAAAAAGCAGAAATGTTATCTTTCGTTCGTAATGGCTAAACAGGAAATGCAAAGCTTCGATGTTTTTCCTGTTATACGAGGAATTTGGGTCCATAAAGTTCACCGTTTAAACTGAGAGCTCATGCTGTCTTCTCAGCGTCATCATTTCCAACATTTAAAACAGAAGCCAAATGCTTTTGTCAAACAAAATTGGATTCATTGGAAAAATAAAATCATATGTCATTTAATATATTGGCTTTGGGCAGAAAAATGTATTAAATAGTGGCCAAATATAACCAAAATTCAAGGGACTGTGCAGTCGGATAGACCCAGTCATTACTGACACCAGTGGAGGGTTCTTCCAAAATACATGTGTTGTTATTTAGCTGCTTGTTCTAGAGGAGCTTTTGCATATGAATTTACTTGCCTTACTTCCTGGTGAACATGATGTACTCACCCTCAAACTGTGATTAATGCACATTCTGGTATTTTTGAGAATATTCCTGTAACACTGAATGTTTGGAGAGAGGGTTATTTGTGTGACAGCCAGCAAACCCGGAGTAAATCAGGACCACGGTGGACAGGAACATGATTATATATGAAAATTCTGGGTTCAAAGCCAGATCTATCTTTCTGTCCATACGTCTCATGTTCTTCCCATGTCGGCGAGGCTTCCCCACAAGGGGGTCTGTCCTCTTTCTGCAGTCCAAGTCATGCAGTATACAGTTGAAAGCAAAACTGTTTCAGCCCCCTTTGGTTTATTGGCAAGAAAACCTATCCCTTATAAGACCACACATTTGCAAATCAGATGTTGACAAAACATATTTCCAACTTTGACATATTTACTTTAGCAGCAAATTTTGTTTTATTAATACCTTAAATTATGCAAGGGATTTGTGCCTGTACAACAGTACTGCCCCATAAACATAACAGAAGTCACCTCCAGTGGCTCAGAACCATCCAGATAAACTACAGTTGACCATTTCAATGATCCTAGTGCAAAACTAGAAGGACAAGTCAACAAAGAATGGGTTAAGATTTGTTAGAAATGATGCCAGAAGCCTTGGACTTTGCATAATGTTTAAAGCAGGTCAGGGTGCTCTACAAAGCACTAGAGATGCTGGTCTAAAGGTTTGCATGATTTTTAGATTGCGGTAGTCAGTAAAAGTGCATTTTGTGTAATGTCTTAGAAAAGCATGAATAATATCTGACATATTGAGCTCTTTAAGTAATTTTAAATGTGATTAATGTATTGAAAATATGTATTTTTGGCCAATAAACCAAAGGAATAACGAAGGTTGAAAAATTTTCTTTGCAACTCTATGAGATTAATAACTAAATATCCCATAGGTGTCAAAATTACTTATGGGATTATGAATAGCTGTTTGTCTGTCAATGTGTTGGCCCTGTGATGAAGGGTGTGCACCTCCTCATACTGAGACAGGCTCCAACAGTGGGTGGAAAGATATCACATCCATCTCTGGAAAACCTGAAGTGATGGCTATCTCTTTCATGCATATTGTATGCAGATACCCCTTATGGCATGAGTTCAGACGCATAGCTGAGATAACACAACCCTGCAGCTGCTTTAGGGAGGGAGTGGTAGTTTCTTCAGTGAACTATAAGAAAGAAACTAGCAGAGAATAGCAGTATTACATCATCGATAAGACTCTCGCCTTTAACTTGGGTCAGCTGCATCACTGCTTTGGCCTTGCCTTTTGTTGCAGTGCACATGCAGACGTGCGCTCCAAACCTGCAATAAATGACTATTTTGCGCCACCTGCTGGTCATCCACTGCAAATGGAAGTTAAGCTTTTTATATTATGTATGAGAAGCTTTGGTTAAACGTTAAACTGTAAGTATCATCAGCTTGAAGGAGCAGGATGTAATTGCTTGCATCTACATGTTCAGACACACATCTATAGTAACAGCATCACGGCAGGGGCGGAGTCAGCGACGTGCGACGTCGTTTCCATGGTAACTACAAACAGGCCAATTATGAAGAGACGACTGTGATTTGGTTTAGCTAACGTTAGCAGTGTTTAAACTACTCAGGCCATGTATATTTAATAGTTTTATAACGTTAAAACTGATTGGAAGAAGTCTTGAAGATGACGAAAAGGCGTTCAAAAGTAAGAGTTTTGCGTTAATATTTAAATAATAGACAAGCACCGCCACAAATTTGACGTAGTTTCCTCCAAGCATAGCTAGCTCTTTAGCTTCCGTGTGTGACGTAGATACTTTATATTTATAATGTTTCCTGAAAAACTTGCTCTCAACTTTATAAATTATGGTCCTAAAGTTAAAATGACAAGCTTTCATGAAAGTAAATTATATGTAGTGACTAGACATTTATGTTAATTACAGGAGAGTAATATGACTCAGCAGCTTGACAACATCGTCTGTTTAATCACTTTTGTTGAAAATGAAAGATTTAATTGATTTAAAAATGTGTAAATCTAGAAATATATCAAATATTGAGATCAAATGATGACGATTACATAAAAAATATAGTTTTTATGGATGCATGTTTCCATTATTACAACGCTGTACGTCCTGTTTTGGACCGCTAACTTTAAGATCTGTCGCTTTTATTTTGTAGTAAGATAATAACATCCGGTCTCAAAACAAAAACATCAACAAAAGCATCAAAACAAAAACAAAAAAACAGACCATTTTTAAAAAAAAAAAAACGGTCTGTTATTCAAAGATTTTGCTTGCGCTTGTACAAATAGGAAGAAAAAAATAAAATAAGTTTACAAAATTTTTGTTGGTTGTTTTTTTCAGAATTAATGTCAGAATGAAAGTGCCATATATACAGTATATTTAGGGAGAGAGAGAGACATGGATATAAGTTATAATTTCTGCATATGTATTTCACCTTAGTGAGTCTACCTAAGAGGTGAAGCAGAGCTGGAGGAGGACATGATGGAGGAGGACGTCCCTCTAGTGGCTCTCGCTCCTGATGCTTCCCTCCCAGTAGTGCAGGTCTCTGCAAATCCTGATATCTGTGCTAGTCCTGCTTTCCAATGCCTCGATGAGGTAAGACTCCTGCATGTTAAGTCATATCTCACGAGGACAGACATTGTTTTGAATGTCATTGTGTGATTTAACACTTGCGGTAAACAGACATTCAAACCGCAGGACCACAGTTTGAATCATCTTCACAGTTAGTCAGTATGATTCAGTATGATTTTAAAATGCAGTATGCACAGACATGTAGTTAGAACTTTCTTTATTTTTCAATATAAAAAGTGCATATCTTTTGGCATGACAGTTGAATATGAATGATAGAAAAGTTCAATACTTTACACACAAAGCTCCAAATACAACCATAGTTACTATGCATGGTAACAACAATGCACAATGTTAGCTTTGCCCAAATATCAACAATCGTTAAACTTTATATAAAAGCTGTCACACCTCACAAAACAAAATAAATACTGTACACGTCCTTAAAGTGAAACATTTCTTTCCCCGTCATTCCCATTCACAGTGTATAGAAAGGATTAGAAGTTGCAATACAGTTTTCTAACATTGGGTAGCAGTATGGTACAAGTGATGAGTCAGGGAGGACATTTTTTTTGGCATCCAGACATGTGAAGTAGTTTTGTTTTTCTCTTGCAGCAGTTTCCTGCTCTGCGGCTGCTGTCAAGAAGAATTTACTCGACCATTAATAATTCACAATGTACTTGTGAGTGGTCTAAAATTTATCTCAGGCTGCATATTTATACTTGAATGTTTTATATTATAAAGAATGATGATAAATTAGAACAGAGCCCAAGCTCAATTAAATAAACTGCACAAAAGCTTTAAGTGTTGTATATCACTTGCTGTTTTTTTTTTTTAAACAGTTCGTCTCTGAACCCAGCATGAAATCTGTGACAATGAATTTCCAATGTGCTCGAAGCTCCATCATTAGCTCTCGTGTACCTCACTTGAGCGGCTTGCTGTTAATTTTCATTTAGAGTGGAGAAAACGATAGCTCATTAGGTTTTACTACTATTGTGTGCTGGGGTGTGTCTCATCTGGCTTGAGGCAGCAGGACAGAAAGTGGAGAAATGTCAGAGAAACCCGGAAAAATCTCTCATGGTAACCGTCCATATAATGTTATGGCCTCTGTTGAAGACTGGCCTTTACACTGCATGTTTTTTTTATTAGTCCATCATAGTTTATAGTCCTTTGTTCTTTATTATCAACATTTTAATCCATCATTTTGAAGGCCACACTTACTCCACTGGAAAAAAAAAAGCAATAGCACAGTTATTTTTTCACCATTATGCTTGTGATTACTGCATTCAAACTGTCTACAAGACTTCTTTTTTTGATGTACGCATGTGTAAATGTGTGCAAATACTTGACTATGCGCATGTGTGAGAGTCTGAATCTACTTGTTCTTCCATTTTTTTGACTGTCTTTGTTTTTGTCCATCGATCTGTCCATCTGACTATGCGTATGACTGCACCTGTCTTTTTTTTAAGGAGCGTAGTTCTTGGGCCGAATCATCATCTTGACCGTTTTGAAGGCCTGCCTGTAGTTGGTTGGGTAGTACTCTGTGGACATGTTATGCCATGTCCCCCAGAAGATCCCATTCCTGACTCCCTTGTACCTCTTGTGGTAGTACTTCCCGTTGAGGTTGGCTGACATGCAGGCGTCAAACCACCAGCCGGAGCTGTAGTAGGCGCCGCAGTTTCCAGAAGGGTACATGTCGTTGTCGCGATCAGGCGTTGAAAAGAACTTCTGGTCATGATTGAAGTGCTTGTTGAAACTGATGGCGTTCCCAGCTGTCCCACTACAGTGACAAATGCAGGTCGATTTAACGATGATATAGCCCTACTTTGTCAAGCAAGTCTAGTGAATCCAATACGGTACCTGTATCCACTGATGGACAGCCGGTAGCGGATAAATTCATTAGCCACGTAGAACTGGTCATACTTGGCGTACTCCCGAACGCCCTCAAAGTCTTCAAGCTCGATGCGCATTGTCATGTCTTTCGCTTTCGTCAGCAGGTGGATGTGGTCGTTGCCCAACCAGAACTCACCTCTACAGTAAAGGAGACACAGAGAGGAGGGCATAGAAAAGAGTAAATGACAACCAGTAAACATGTTTACAATCTTGTTTCTTCGATTATTCATCCCCACAGGGGAGGAGAGGAAAGGTGGTAAGGTGAGAGTGGTGTGGCATTAAAAGAAAGATGAGAAGTTATACAAAATCTGTAGGTATGTTTATTGAGAGGTAGCCTTGGTTGTTTGCCTTTTAAAACTTCCTCCTTGCATGAAAGTTGAGAAAATGACTTGAATTTTGAATCCAGTTTGAGGCTAGAAGTGGTTGTGTGTTAAAAATCGATGCCAGTGTGAAAAAGTTGTTCACAGGGAACTGTTTTCCAACTTAAACACTTTATTTTTCCAAGTTTATTACCTGTCAAAATTGGTCAAACCTACAATGTTTATGCATGCAGAGAGAATTATTAGGTTCTCAAGTAGTGGGTAGAAGGGCAGAACTATTCTGACTAATGACATTTGGTAAAAATTTATGGACTAATGGGTGTGCCTGTGTGGTCATAAATAAATTTTGATTGTCATGAGCAACAGAGGAATTTTGAATTCATTGTCTTTTATTATAACTCTTGCTGGCTAAATAGAATGTTCCAATTAGGTGAGGCTGAGAGAGCTAAAAAGCCAGTTTATTCCCCACTGCTAACTGTGATGTTTAGATGCGCTGATTCTATCATCATTACTTTATTTTTCAGTCTTAGCTTGAATTTTTCTGGGGTTTTATTATTCCTCTATGTGATATCATTAGAGTTAGAGGGTGATTTAGGATCGCACATCCATAAATTGGGTGTACTTAACTGAAGTGACAGAAAAAACACCGCTATCAAGCTCTTTCTTTCTAAGACTTGTTGATGATTTCCAAGTGTCCTTCATTCAGGGTTGTGGCTTCACAAAAAACTATAGGACTGTGGCTGAGGACGTAGAACTCTTATCCACTTATCGGAAGGTCGTTCAACCTCTGGTTCTTGCAAACTGTATGTTGAAGTGTCCTTGAGCAAGATACTGAACTACAAAAGGCTCCCAATGGCTGTTTCATTGGTACGAGAGTGGCGGCGTGAATGGTTATTGCTCCTGATGAGCAGGTGGTGCCGTGCATGGTAGGTAGCCTTTGCCAACACTGTGTTTGAGTGCTGGCTTTGAATGGTCGGTCAGACAAGAAAGACGAAATTTAAGTACACTCCATTTTCCATTTAGGGTCCATATAATCTCTTTATGGTGATGTTTAAACACCACATATACTAAGAAGATTGTGTCAATTACACTGTAGTCCATTACCTGAGGTTCCCGAAGCCTTTCTTGTACTCAGCCCAGGTACGGTTGAAGCTGACAGACCCATCGAGCCGTTGCTGAATTACAGTCCATCCCCCTCCAAAGGACTCCATGTCACAGAAGACTTCGAATGTTCCATTGCGGGGGTCGGGGGTAACGCGATACACCCCATTCTTCCTCACCTCGAACATATTGAAGTCTGAGCAATCCCGAGGCGCTATGATGACTATTGGGAGAAAGGCAGGGAGAAAGAGGGGGAAAGAAGATAAGGCAGTTTGTCAGGGGATACGTCCTGATGACGTTCAATGATCTTTTCACTTTTCTCTTCATCTGTCTCTGCCCAACCACGAGACAGTAATAGAAACGGCCCCTCAGGCTGAGGAGAGGGATAGAAACGTGATAAGTTAGCAGATAATCCATTGTGGAAGTTCCCATTCTTGCGTTAATTTCCGGGATAGGCCTATTCAAACAGCTCAACTTTGTTGGAGCAGTTTTCCAGACTATTCCCCAGATGCTTGTTCTAATCAGACTTAAGTTCAGTGATCTTCAGGCATAAACCAGAGTATCTCTCTCCAGGCTTTTGGGAACACTTTTGGGTTATCTTGTACTTCTCAGTGTGATCCCTGGAAATCACAGAAGTATTAGGACTCCAACATTAAAGCAAAAACACACAGGCCACTATCCAAAACTAAAACGTTGTGCCCTTCTTCTATGCAACACCACAGTCCATTTCATACCACTCTTCTACTTTTTAATACCCTTCGTTTTTTTTGCCAGCAGACTTATTTCTCAAGCTCTTGCTCATGTCCCCTGTGTTGCACTGCAGGCTGCTGACCCCATCTAAAACCAAGGTCCAATGGTCCTTGTCAGTTAGAATTTGGGAATTGAAAGGAACAGACTTGTCAAAACGTGGGAAAGTGTAAAAGTGGATTAGAGAAGTGTACCCCCTCCATGCACGTTAGCCACCTGGTCCCTAAATCATTCTGACATTGGGCAGGCAGCATGCAGACACCTCCTGAGTTTGTTTGTCGCACTCCATTGCCGATACACTCTTGACACGCTTTTAAATCTCTTTAGAGGTTTGGCAGATTTTAATGGATCAAGCGGAGACGGGAGCATACCGATAGATTAGTCGAACAACGAGCAGGTATTGTACTTCCATATCTTTCAGTCTTGTATTTGTTTTCCTTCTCCACGATTTAACAAGAAGGTACATGTCATGTCTATGTGTCACACAAAATGAAAGCCTTGTTCATTTCTGTCTGTGTTTTCCTTTCTCGGTACAGAGAATGATTGCGCTGTGAAATGGCTCTAGATGTCAGACCATTCAGTACGGAAGACTCTCCCAAGTCTACTCCGACGCTATAAATTTCATCCTTGTAACATTAACAGCTCTGTCTGTACTTGGTATTCCAAATGTTGTCTTGTAAATGCCTTCACCATCTCCTTAACTTTACATGTCTAGCTATATCTCTCATAACTTGTCCCCATCTGTACGACTGGGCACCTAGCATCCCCAGACAGACAACAGCCACCCCATCTAACTGCATTTGGCGCTGCACCCTGCCTGAATAACTTCTATCAGTCAGTCAGTGATGACTGCTGTCTGATTGAGTGTTGAATTGTTAGGTCTGGCTGTTGAGTTTAAATGGCTGGTTAATTGTGTGGCTGATTGCTTTGTCTTCTTTCATGCTTGCTAGCAATTCCTCAAGTTGAGGCCTTGCTCTCTTTAAAGGCTCATAACCGACACGCTTTTATGGGCAACTTCTTGATGGGTTATTTTAACACTGCTGACTCACAAATGATTGGCATTAAAGGAAGACAATACTCTTATCAGCGTGACATTCGCTGCGACGACCAGAAGTCAATGTCGATTAGCGCCTGTAATGGAAAGAAATGTGTATCCAAAGCGATAGTATAATCTTTCCCCACAAAAGCAGATTAAAAAGACAGCCGCTGTCTGTTTTGACAGAAAGAAGCTTCAACACCCTTCCTCTAGGAAGTCTTGTATCACCAAGTTACAGAAAAGGAGTTCCTGGTGGTGCAGCAGACTGGACATCTATCGCCTTTGTTTATAATTGAGTTAATGTGGCACAACGGTAACACAAATTGCTTTCCGTTCACCTCGAGGTCCTAATATATCTATGTAGGACTAAAAATGAAGATTACCGCTTGCAGCAAAGATGGGAAAATGGCAAATAGGGTGAAATAAATGCTGACAGCACCATGTTCCATGAGTGATAAAAGCCTAACGAACTATTAGTCCTGCTCGGTGCTGAAAAGACATTTCTGCATGGCCTAAAATGTCTGGGTGATGCATGTCAGTGTTTTCTTATCTCATTCATCAGCTGTTAAGAGGATGCGTGCATTCTGATGCGTTATTTAAACCCATTGAGCGTATATGCTAATCAAACTTTTGTTGGCTTGTAATCCATCGCTGCAACTTTCACATTTGGTAACTTTAGGTCTGCAATGTTTCGTTGGTTTGAATTGAAAAGAGAATTTAAATTGTATTTGTACAATCCTCAATTCCTGATTTAATTTAGCTATAGTTTGGCAGGTGGAAGGGTTTATGGAGGTGTCAGAGGAATCATTAAAACTGCTTCAGAAAAACCCCTTTTCAAACTGTGACAAACAAAACATCCCTCACTGGAAGAGGGACATTAATTAAGCATCTGGTATTGAGAGAGCTGCCAATGGGAATAACCTGGGATAGATAAGAAGCAAGGAAAAGAACAGTTACCACATTGTTTATATCATGTTGTGAAACTGCAGAAGAATCATTTAATCTGGGTCTATTTCCATGGTAACAACAGCTGTCTCTTGTCTACTACTTGGGATTCACTTCAGATGCCGTCAGGCATGATTTCCTCACTCGCGTCAAAATAATTTGCCGGTTCTTAGGTTTAAACATGACAGACTGATGTGCAAACGTACGTGTCACCGACCCTGCGTGCTACCCATGACTAATGTTTGGGAAAGCCGCCACATTTCTCCTTGTGATGCTGTCGGGAGATAATGAAAGCTAGTTGTTTTATGCAGGAATGATTACTCAAGTGCATGACCTCCAGAGGAAGCGAGAGGTAAGATGGAGAGGCAGGAGCAAGGCACCGGGAAAGGGGATTAAAGAGAGAGGGAGACGGGGAATGTCAACGTGAGGGGAGGAGTGGAGAGGGATGGTGTTATGTAGGGAAACGTAAAAATGAAGAGAAGACTAGGGATGAAGCTGGAAGAGAGTTTGAAGGAGAAAGAGGAAAGTTTAGGATGGGGAAAAAAACGGAAAGGAAGAGAAAGAAATGGGATTCCCAGTTAATCCACTTAGAAATAAGCTCACATCTGTTTTCTGCATTGAAGTTCCAATAATGTGTCACATTCACATTAACCAATGCAACACTAGTAAATTATCTGAAAGCTGAGCTGCATTTTAAACGTGACCTCATCCAAATAAGATCTCTGTAAAGACCAATGTGTGATACGGTTTGCTATGGTTCTTTTTTCTTTTATTTTGCACAGTCACCCAGCTTCCTCTTCTCTCCAGAATGAAACGGGACTCTCGAGACATTTTAAAGCTTATCTTTTAAGAGACACAAATTTTCGATACTGCCTGATATTAAAAACACAGTAATATAAATGAACAACGTTGAATTTACTGCATGTACCCAGAACTCCCCACTAATACCCTTAAAGAGCTCATCCCGAAACTGTGTTTTGACGAGTCAAAAAAACTCAACTCAAAGCAGAGACCAGAAAACTTCAAATCGAATTCTAATGCATACTTATCAAAAACCAATTAAGACTATACTGCATCATCTATTGAAATGTTTGAGCAACAGGTTTTGATGTACTGCCTGTTGGAATGGGAGCTCATTCGTCACCAGCTGGCCCTCATATTGTTCCCAGTTTCCAATTAGAGAAGCCAAAAAACAAAGCACCGCCTAGCTCACAATAAGTCACACGTTTATTGCCGGGCGTGGTGAAGCACATTCTGGATGTAGCCAGACGTCTGCGTTTCAACCAGAAGAGAACGCTACAACAACGTTTAGTTAGGATAGGAATAATATATCCATCTAGAGACGTCTCAGTTTCATGGAAATACCATCACTCCAGCTGTGAGATACTACTTTAAATGTCGATAGCGGTTCATGTGCCAAGTATGTGTGTCTTATTCTCCAGCTCCCCTTTTTTGATTCCCTCCATATGGACACTAATGGGATGTTGGAACACTTGACTTCGTTATATAAGTATTCATTTGGATTCCTCCAGTTGTGATATTATGTCCATCCTGTTCAGTATGATCTCAATCTCAAGCTATTTCTATGTGGTCAATTTTAATGACTGCAATTATTGTGATGAAGTGTAAGGTGACGGAAAACCACAGGTGTTATTATTTGAATCTCCCCAACATAAAGCTCAAACTGATACTAGTGAAGATATGTTGCAACGACTTTTCGTCGTACAATGTCAGCCTCAAAGATTTCATTCCCCATTTCCCGGAAAGGCCACACTGGGTGAAGGTGAATTGTTTGTAGTGATTAGACGTCGTCATGTTCACTTAGACAAGATTGGATACGTCCCATGCCAGAAAAAATTCGCCCCACAACAGCCCGATGGATTCCCAGTCTGCTGCAAGCTGGAGTTTCATTACCATAACATCAGCTATGATGAATTACGCCGATAGAAAAGAAGAAAAGATAATAGAGAATAGAGAAAGGGCCTCTTGATCATTCTCAGAAGGGCTGCGATAAATGAAATGCATAAAAAAGGGGGGGGGGGTTGTCTTACGAAATAGCAAAGATAGAACAGAATGAAATATAACACAACATGAAGGGGTTTGCAGTAGAAAGAGAATACATATACAGTAAATAGCTGCAAAGATGGAGGGGGCTTTCAAACAGTGGTGTGAGATAAGAGTGAAAAAATGACTGGAGCTGTGCTACTGAGCTAATCTTAGTAAAAGCAGGCTTACACTGAGGGGTGTTTTGAGCTGGACAGGCGTTGGTGCAGGTGGAGCTGAGCTTGTTGACCACCCCAGTGATGTTCTCCACATGCCTGTCCACCAAAGCCTGCACGTTGTCCATGTTGAGCAGGTTGAGCCCCTCCAGACGACCCTGCAGAGCAGAGATCTGGCTCCTGGCATTGCGCAGGCTGGCCGACATCCTATTGAGCTTCACCTGGGAAGGGCCAGAGCGGAGGAAGAGGAGGAAGAGGAGGGGGGGAGGAAATTATCTCTGTGCACAGAATACAAAGCAGGTGGATTACTGAAGTCACCGGCCTCTTTCGCTGTCGGATCAGCCACTTAGAGTTTTGGTTTGGAAGCGAGTCTGGGTTTTGGTTGGTCGTCTGCCAGATTGGATGTGAGGGTCAACAAACTTACTGGATGGAGACACCATTTACCAGCATTTGGCTGGTGTCTAAACACTGAATCCCAAGCCTGTTTACAGTACCAGGAATTTTCCCTGGCCATCCAGTGCCAGGTAGGGCTTATACAAGTCTTTAAACATCTGGTCAGTTTACATTCCAGCCGGGTGCGTTCGACTGGGCAAAATGAGACGACTTTATTCCTACAGTGTTTATGGAGCGCATTTTTAGTTAAGTTTGTTTAGGTCAGTGTAAGTGAAACGGTCACAAAGCTGATAATGATCCTGGCTCCCTGGAAATTTGAATGGTGTAGATGGAAGTGCTGAAATTGGTGCAGTGCTTTCTTCTTCGACACGCCAAATGATGCTTTGTAGATTTACACGGTTTGAACAATATTAAATTGGGCGTCCGTCCTAATTATTATTAAAAACTCATAAACAGACTTTTTTTCTTACATCTATCATGTTTTGAAGTACGGTACATGGATGGATATGTCATCAAAAATGTACCCACATAAATAATTGAGCCGCATCTCTTACCTGCATATCCTGCATCGTGCTGGGGATTGGGATATTTTTCCCAAAATTAGAACTTTGTCCTGTTCCAGCCATTTCCGCAGGAGCTCCAGGCACTATCCCATCTCCTCTCTCCTCTTGGCTAGATCCATCTTGCACCTCCTGTGCTGTCAGGTCCAGTCTCACTTCCTCCCCGCCATTCCTCTGTCCCTGGTCGGCTTGCTGGTGTCCAAAAGCTCCGTTGCCCCTGGCTCCACGGCATTCCTGGCAGCCGCTCTTAAGCTTGTTAACCACCTCTTTCAAGCTCTGCAGCTCCTTCACCGTCTTCTCCAACAGCCTGAACTGCTTGGGCATCTGGATGGTGAGGGGAGGCAGGGTGAGCTGGTAAGGGCAATCCTCCCCATCCTCTGCCCCGGAACCTGATCCTCCACACTGACCTGAAGGTCTCAGTTTTATGGGACAGAAGTTCTGGCTACCGGCTTCAGATCCAAAAGAGTAGGTTCCTTTAGAGTCCCATCTCTGATGCAAGTTGACGGGCAAGTCGGCCGCCCATCCGGTGCGTGGCACCAAGGTGGATGTCAGCAGGAGACCAGCACAAACGCAAAACACAACTGTCTTCATTTTTTTTCTCTGTGAGATCCGCGAATAAGTGTGTGAGAAGTGCGGACGTCCCAATCCACTCAAGAACCTGCCTAGATGTGAAAGTGGGTGACTGTGTGTCTGCAGAGTGTGCGAGAATGTGTGCCCAGTATATCCTATTGGTTCAGGAGTGAGGGTGTCTGTGTGTGTGAGTGTGTGTGAGTATGAACGCAGCCTGCAGGAGGGAGATCGCGCAAGAGAACTGCTGCTGCCTCGGATAGCTGTGTCATTAATATCAGGACGAGGGAGGAAGAGACAGAGGGAGAGAGAGAGAGATGGGGGTGAGTTAGAGAGCATGGGAGGGGCGGCACTATTGCGTAATGCAAAATACTGTATGAACAGCACTGGTGAAGGAAAAAAACACCAGAGATGGAGACAGAAAAAGAGAGAGAGAGAGGGTTGGAGAGAGGCAGAACCAAATGGGATGAGAGAGCAGGTATTTTGCCTGCAGTCGGTGGCAGGCTGCCGTCCTGCTCATTCAAGTCGGCTCATTTCCCTGAAGAGCCAAAATGACTCACTAGAACTATCCACTCAGCTGACGCGAAGGCCTTTTTTTTTTGGGTTCCACGCTCCCTTGTTTTTGCATTATAGCCTATTTTGTCTGCAACACGGAATTGAAAAACAGCCTCATTCCCTGACCCAATTCATACCCCAGAAACCCTAAAACACCGGTTTTGCTTTGCCACTCACTCTGCAGTTCCAAAATTACACTCAAGCAGACAAGATTAAAATGCAAAGCTTGCCGACAGCAACCCCCCCCCCAAAAAAAAAAGTGGATTTGTTTCAATTAGCAGCAGGATTTACGTGATCTGCTGTTGCAAAATGGAGCACAAGAATCATCATCAGACACCTGCTGGTTCTGAGTCTTGATTTCATAATTACATTTGTGCCACATGAAATGGCTCCGATTACATGGAAATGAGAATTGAATTGAGGTACGTACTTATCTCTTCACAGCGCTTCAAACAGGAAACATCACATTTTTATATCCCACGGTGATTTGCTGTGTTTTGTTTGTCGTACAATTGAACCACACTTTTCCTCGCAAGAACAAAATACGGCAATTAAATGTGAACCCAGATACACCTGCAACATGTCATTTTTTCCTTCTTTATGTCTTTTTTTCTTGCCTTAATTTGATTGGTTCATTAGCTGCCAGAGTGGATATAAATATTAATCTAAAACTGCTTTGATTTCATTTGTGGCTTTTTAAGAATTCCCTTTGCATTTAGGAATCTTTTAATTAAGGAAAATGAGACATTCTTCCAGCACAAATCAGAGATTTTTCATTTTGTGTGTAGGTTTGCCTTTCTGGTAAACTTCCCTCTCAAAAAAAGAAATGGAAACTTGTTTTTCCTCAGAATTGGATTTGATAATGTCCTATTCGGGAAGGATTTGAAGTCATTTTTTGAATAATAATTCACTTTTCGAACAGTAATTCTTGATCAATGTAAGTATTTATTGTCTTGACAAGCTTTGGTATAAATTTCCTGTCACATCATTAACTTAGAGCTGATAATGTGTTTGTGTGACACGGTTATTTTGGTCTGGTCGGCATTCAGAACCTCGAGTCAAATGGATTTCTCTTTCAGGGAAATCTGACGTGTCGTGCGCCTGTCATTTTTCTAGAAAAAGTTTTGGATAATTAATGTCAGCCATGCAAGTGGCTCTCAGCCCTGGTGGAGGAATGCTCCGGAAAGGAAAATATGACTGAGCAAAGCTTATCCAAACAAAGTGATCTGGCTGTGCTCCCAACTCCAAGCCAAACAGCCAATATCCGGACATGACGACACACAGTCCGAGATCTGATGGTCATTGGTGGATTCTTTTTACCACACGGCGCGCTCATGTTAACCACAAGGGGTGCTGATTGGTCGGGTAGTGGAAAGAATGGACAGGTGTTGTGCATCCCCTCAGCTGGCAGCCATCGTTTTTATCTCGCTTCTTAGATGTCCCGACACATGTGGGCCTCATGCAAGCCGTCCCATAAAAGGACGATAAGTCCTGGCAGCAGAAGAAGAGAGGCAACCCGAAAACTACTTCAGGCTGCTGTTCTCCGGTAAATGTCCAGTGTATGGCTGGAACGTCTTTAAAGTGGATGGAAACACACCTTTGGTTAAATTTGGTCTTTTAACTTCTCAAATCTTTATTTTTTTAAGTTCGTATTCCATGAGATACAGTAATGAACCTTTATTGGTTTTTCAAGTTTGAGTTCAAGAGATCGATTGGGACACACTCACCACTTCGGCGTCATTTAATAATAACCAGGTGTTTTCTCTTGTAGCGATGTGACCTTGGGCGACTGATAATGCAAATTAACTGAGAAGCATCTGAATAAATCATATTAACGAGAACGGCCTTATCTGCATCGTTCACAACATTCATATCTGTCCTCTCAGACCTTGGGACGTGGTCGGTGGCGCCGCGAGGCACATCCGACATCAGCCAGATAAACTATATATAATGGGCTAAATCTCCAGACATAATCGGCCATCCCCTAATGTTTAAAGTTGGGAGTTATCGGTCTGTTTGTGCGCGCGTAATCGTAGCGTTTGTGTGTGTTCACCGCCGTTACACAGTCAGACCGGAGATATCCCGAGTTCTGCAGCTCTTTGATATAGACGAGGCTATCCATCATTACTCTCCTCTATACCAACCTGGCTCTGAAGATAAGAGGAAAAACAACACCTGTCTCCTGTTTCTATCACTGTTACGCACATAGACCTTTCCAGAGAGAGAAATTTATCATCTCTTTGTGCAATTTTCCCTTTTCGCAACGCCTGTTGACCCCCGTACCTTTTGCTTTGCTGTTTTTTGTTTTTTACCTAGGTTTCACAGCTGCGGATCTTTCATCGACTCTTTTGTAAATCATTCACACCTAACGGTACCCACCTAATCTCAAGAACCGCGGTTATTAACCTACCATATGGGGACATTCTTGATCATTTTTCTCGTCTAATTGAGATTGCAAATGAAGTGCGATCCGCTGTGATGAAACATTCAGTCCAGCTCGGGTCAAATCCGCTTCACAGACATCAGGGAATTGGGCTTTGTTTCCATTGATCACACTTTGTGTCAGCGAGTCCAAACAGGTATAAAGAAGCCTTTTCTTACAACAGTAACTAAAGTTTAACCGTATTATTGCACCAACAAAGCAATATTTGTCAAAAACAGAGTCTCCGTTGATTTTGTTTTCTTCTTACTCTATTTCTGGAACTTAATTTCGTCGCTAAACTATGTTACAAAACTGCCTACTAGTCAGAATTGTATTTGGTTCTGAGCAATATTGCCCTATCGAATGTTTCCTTTGGGGAAAATGACAAGTTGAGATTTCCACCTAATGTGATTTCCCATCCATGTCTTAACTTTTACAGGCAGGTCTGCAAAAGATTTTGAAAGAGTGCAAGCTGAGCTGGCAAACACATGCACGCACGCACACACACACACACACACACACACGCACACACACACACACACACACACACACACACACACAAACCACACAAGATGATTTGTAGCCCACTTAAGCGAATAAAGGAGCGCCATAATGGCCAACTGCTCAGACGTAGATGATTGACACGAGGGAAATTTGTAAATCTCAGCCACTCATTTCACGCCGATCGGAATTTTTCAAGATTACACACTTGAGAGTTACTATAGCCTATAAATAATCAATCACTGCCGGCTTCATTGCTCTCATTTGACTGGTATTGTTTCTCTTTTCGAACACAGTTGCTGTCGTCAGATAGAATCAGTCACACCAAAGTGGCCAAACTGAAATCCAACTACCGGCTTCTCCTGGACACTCTGAAGAGGTGCGTTTCCTCATCGAGCCCAAATCTCATTTGGAACCCTCGTGTGCGCATCGTGATGTGTTTTGGAGATGCGTTGCACCTACAAATACGCCGGCCTGAGCAGAGAACCTAAATTCTTGTGACAGCCAGACTCCATCCAACCCGAAGTGTCCCTGCAAAAGACTTTAAGTCCTTATCGGATCTAGCAGTGCTGCTCTTATATACCTTTGAAATGATGTGAAATCTGTGACATTCTGGGTTTTACATCCCGAGTCACAATTTGAGCAAAGAACGGGCAGCGTGGATGTAGCTGAAGCATTATTAAAACTACAGCTTACTGTAAGGGGCTTAAATATCTATTCGCAAAAAAAAAATATATTTTGAGCTTCATTCAAACTTTAATTGGGTGCTGATTCTCAAAAACAGCCTCTAGGCACACATTGGAGTAGTGAAACAAACCCAGCTTCCTGTCGCAGGAACAGCCCTCTGTGTAATTTCTTGCAAAAACAAGATTTGGATGTGTGTGAAATTATCTTTAAATGAAAACCTGCAGCGACTGTATATTCAAGCAAATGTTTCAAGGGTTAGAACCATTTTTGGGTTATTTTATGTCAACTTTTAAATATTAAATATTAAATATATTTCCAGCTTCTTTAATGTGAGAACAGATTTGTTTTTTCCCAAGAATCCTTGGCAAAAATGATTTTTTTTCATCTTTTTGATGTTTTATTACTAAATCCTCGCTTAATCATAAAAATAACGAGCGGCCTCTTCAAAAATGAACGCGATAGCTTCGTTGCGAGCCTGACACGCTTATCGCATACCGCCTAATTAAATCATTGCTTTATCCAACAGTAGCCAGGATTGTGAGATCCGGCTTTTGGATGAGGCGAAGAAGAGTCGCGCTGAGCTGGAGAGGCTTCAGGCTGAGGCGGAGGGAGCTGAGGAGCAGAGCACCTCTGAGGAGCCCGAAAGTGAGGTCAATGAACTGAGGCGGCAGCTCCTGCAGGCGTACAACCAACTGAAGGCTGCTGAGGATAGAGAGTACAAGACACAACACACACTCAAATGGTGAGCTGTGGATATATGGATATATAGTTAGAGATATATACGCACACACACGTACAGTATTTTCCACACTATAAGGCGCACCTAAAAGCCTTTAATTTTCTCATAAACCAACAGTGCACCTTATCGTCTAGTGCACCTTATAGTGCAGAAAATACCATAATCATACGCTTCTACATTGAAGCGACATTCCAGACGGTGTATCTGTTACCAGCTTCAGGCGTTTGGGGTCTGACAGCTTTGTTTAAGTTGGAAACACACACATGTATGGGGATGAACTCGACACACACCACTGACAGGAACCCAGGAGACAAAGGAAGTGAAACCAGAGTAGTGAAGGGAAACGTACAGTAGAGACACACACACACACACACACACACAGAGCTGAGTATCTACAGATGAGGTGAAGGTGAAGGAGACACAAACACAAACAGTGCTGGTACCACATGTGTGTGTCTCGCCTGCAGCCTTTTTCTTCTATAGCGTTTACAACTACCCCGCTGTAACAGGAAGAAAATGTTCTATTGCTGTCAGGGCTGAATTTTAAATTCCTCTCTGCCTTAAATATTTCATTCATGCGTCACGGGACGAACGTGATGCAAACAAATTCCGTACATAAACATCACAGTTAAGTGGATCTCAGCGTGTTTACTCTCCAACCGGTCGGTTCTGACGTGTTTCTGTTCCCCTCCTCTAAATGTTTCCTCTGACTCCCATGAGTATTTCCTCACTTAGCAACCTCTCTGGTGCAGGTTTCTCTTTTCCTCCCCCCCAAACTGAGTCAACGGCACTATCAGTGTGTCCAAAAAGATGAAAACACACCCACAGAAATGGAAAATCACGTGCTCGCTCCAGTATCTCCCTCTCCCCTGTACACACACACATACACACACAGACTCTCTCTTTTTTCAAAGGCCAAAGGGAGGTTACCGGAGCATCGCCTAGCAACGTGATAACACACACCAGCAGCGCTGAAACATTTTGTCATATGAACTTTTTGTTTTTGGGAACTTTCCTCACAGTTTCCGTTTGTTCTGGTTTGACAGAAAAGCAGAATCGGAAACATTTTCATGGCCTTCGCACCTTTAGTGCACATAGAAGAATTTACAATTTAACCTCATGATTTGGAGCAAGGATACAAAAATAGAAGCTAAACCACTTCTAGATAATCAATCAATCAATCCAACCGCAGAGTCTGATATGAACGAAGGAGACGTGGGAGATAGTTTTGGGAAACCAATACAACAGCAAGCTGGGGTGGTGATAACTATAAAAACTTTTGAAGCAAGAAACACATTATTGATCCATTTGGATATTTTTTATATATAAAAATAAAAGCTGTCAAAATACAAAAGCGGATAACGCAACTTATTGTGTTGGGTGATAAACTAGCTTAAATTCTTCATTCTCGGCCTGACTGAAAATCAATACAGGGAGATCACCATATATTTTATGCGTACTAGTTTTGACAGGGTTCATGATGCTTGAATGCTGATTATTGAGCTGGAATAAAATTTTTACAAAAGAAAGAACCAATGCGATGATGACATATCCCACGTGTGATCGAGGTCTTCCAGCAAAAATATGAAACAGCGAGAAGGAAGAGAAGCTGTTGAGGTCCAAATTAGAGGGAAAACAGAAAAAAATGGAGCAAAGCATGCAAACCGGTTCCAGCGGACGTCTTCCAGCTGCGCTCCTTCGCTTCACACGTGACGTCCTGCATTCTCATCAAACTCACCTCCCAGTTTGGAGGGGAGGGTGAGTTTCTCGTCGATACCTCTGCAGCTCATCCATATCGCATACCGGCCCTTCCTCTCATTCAAATGATCCACAGATGATTCTAATTCTCATTCCGATATACTCATTTTTCCAGCCTCTCCCAGAATGCACCGGTGGGCTCTGGTTAACGGGGTCCAAGGTGTTTGCTCATCATTCCCCCCAGTATCTCTATGCAAACATCCCTGCAGGGAGCGATGAGGACCTGCTCCCTGTGATTAACATTTTATAACCAGGAGTTTGGGGTAGAAGAAATGTGGATTCAAGAACCTTCTCCTCCTTTCTTCTAAGCTCATCTCTTTTTTTTTTACCTTCCCTGCAATACATTCGCCTCTGGATTGCCTCGGCAATATTAAATGATTCACAGTACATAAACTCACCGCCGTGTTGCAGAGACACGACACGTCGAATCTGCAGAGCACACGTAGCCAGACAGCGGCAGCAGTAATTGAAATATTGGATGAAAACCATTTAGAGAACATTCTCAGAGGGTGCGGTAATAGGAGATATCAGACACAGAGTGTACACGTTGTGTGTGACAGTTTTCGTTTAGTCGGTTTCTGCCCTTTCTTTCATCCCTTCTGGCCTAATCGAATTTCTTCTTCCTTAACCCCCCCCCTCCCCCAACACCCGACCCTTCCACCCATCCACCCCTCTTCTCATCCAAATGCTTAGCATATGACAAACAGATGCTCGCGCTGCAAATATGCCTTTCAAAAAAAAAATATATAGGGGCGTCCTTTTATCTCCTTTTATCTCCAGCCAAACGGATCCACAGGAATTCACCACTTTCTCGAGTCACACATTCATGCAAACTTCTGTGTGCATGTGTGTGTGTGTGTGTGTGTGTGTGTGTGTGTGTGTGTGTGTGTGTGTGTCAGTGTGTCCAGGATGTGATAAAGAACTGAAGGCAGTTGAAAGAGAACTAAAAATCAAAGGAGAATTCATAAAACTCTTGTTTCACACGCAGGTGTTTGTGATGTTTCTGCACGTTTGTATTTATATGCATGTGAATGGTCGCCCCCCACCCCCCCGCCGCCGCCGCCCATCCCACCCTCCTTCCTCTTGAATCAGGAATTGAAACTTGTGTTTTATTCCTCTAAAATAACCCATTTATTCTGTTTTCTTTTCCAAATCCTCTCCTCTCATGACCTCGCCTCACCTCACGCTTTTCTTGCAGTCTCTGGGAAGAGAAACAGTGTCTGGAGAAAGAGATTGAAAGTCAGCCAAAACCTGCTGTAAGTTCATCACGGCACCATCTCAGGTTTATGTTATACATCACGACCTCCCGCTCAGACAAAAGAGGGACTTTTTATCATTCAGGATATTTATTTTTTTTATTCACAGCCACATAAAAAGAGCAAAACACATTATTTAAAAGCGAAAAAGAAACGTACCATAGGGGAACATGGCTTACTTCCTGTATAAATCTCTGCTTGTGTAATTGCCTCGCACCCCAATAATGTTCACACTATATTATGATGTACATAATCCCTGCATGATGTAAGGAAAGGAAATCATTATGTATTTAATTAGCATATCTTGCAGCATCAGTATGTACTACATCACGCTGCAGGGCATATTAATACCATTTTATTTTTGTCATTTAGTCTATTAGATTTAATGACTATGCAGGAGAATTCCCACTTTTTTTTAATAAGGAGCAGAAGGTACAGCATTATTGACAAAGACATGATGAAAATGAGGTTGTCTGTGTCATTGTTGAAGACTTTTTTCGTAAAACTTGTCCAATAGATGCTCCAGTTTTTCGGATCTCTGATACTTTTGGGGGTTCGGTTTAATTACTGATTGCAATCACGAAACCTTTTACCTCCGTTCCACTGTCACGCCTCTAGGCTGCTGTCGTTTTCATCACGCACGCGACGATTCAGCGCCCGTGGGTGATGTTCTAACCCATTTATCCTGGCAGTGCTTGTGCGTCCTTCTTAAAAGTGAACCTGAGAGTTGAATTTACGATAAAAGAATCCTCAGATTCCGTGATGCATTCCAGTTTTTTGCAGAACACTACAGGTCTGCAGCCTTAACCCAGTTGGACAAAAAAAAAAGTGTTTTTGCTGCCACTGTGGAGAGATAGATCACCAGGATTCATGGGTAAATCCAGAGCTGTCAGCAGCGTGAGCTCCTCGGTTCAGAATCATTCAATAAAGACTGATTCATAATCTATACTCTCAGGAGGCAGATGTTTGACTGTCTCCTGTAACGCTTTGGCCATCTGCCCGGGAACTGTAGAAAATGGATGTATTGATAAAACGTGTGTGTGGTCAGTCGATTCTCGTGCAATCAGTGCCTTTCGTCTGTTTGATGGCTAAATGATAGAGGCTGCTGCCAGGCAGTTTATTCTGTTGATGCATCATGGGTGTGTGTAAAAGGGCCTTTAATGAGTCCTCTCCCTTTTGGCCCCGCAATATGAAGTGTGTTATTAACTAAATACTCTAAGGTGCCATTCCTCTCTCTGTCGCACATAAACACACTCGTCAGGCATGATTAATAAGCCGGGTTTCATCGCAGTCCTCGGATATATTCGTAATAAATTTTGTCGTATGAGCTGTAGATTGATACGGTAGGAAGAAAAAACAACTAGCCTGAAAATACGTGACATCATCAAGTTGAATTAATTACTGATGAAGTCATCTGACACTTGATTGTTGGATTATATGTGTGTCCGTCTTTGTCGTGCAGAAAATGACGCCCGAAAGCAATTATAGTTTAACAAATGCTTTATTTAAGGCCGTCGGCGCCGACTCTGGAGAAAGGATCAAACTATAGCCTCGGTGCAAATTAGATTCTCATCATAGATTTGATATTTTTGATTCACGATCAATACCTTTACCTGCTTGTGCATCCTCCAGGAGTTGGAAAGCAACTCAAAGGACATGCAAGACAAATATGAGGATTTGAGTAAAGAGATAACCCAGAGACAACTAGAAATCAGGTATTTATTCAATGTTTTCTCTGCAGCTCGAATCAATTTAAAGTCCTCTGAACACTCTGAGTGTTGTTAATCTACATGTTATAGATGATCAGCATTAATTTTGTGTGTTTTCACACACACAGAAGCCTGATGGAGGAGGTGGAGGCCCACAAGAAGCAGCTAGTGAAGGAACAGAAAGAGTTGGAAGACAAGAAGGAGATGATAGAGTGCAAAGAGGTGTGTGTCGGGGAGGATGGAGCTCACAGACATCAAATGGCCTTCTATCTCACGTGTGTGCGTCTTCATGTGTTTTGCACAAGGCTGAGAAAGCCGAGCTCATCAGCGTCCTGGACCAGATTTTAAAGAAGATTGAAAGGAAACGCTCAAAAAGGGAGTAAGTAGATTTTTTTTTTAAAACCCTTAATATTCTTCATTTTGGAAGAGCGGGAGAGTTGATGTTTCAGACACCAGGAATACAAATGAGTTCAGAACGGGCGCTTCAGCAAGACTCCGTGGAGGAAGGCGAAGATGGTAGAAAAACATCTTATTAAAAAGTCCTTTTACAATCCTGTCGGCTGGCTGAAATCCTTGTATAATCTATCTCCATTCCTTCATCTTTGTCTCTTGTACTATATTCTGTATTCTCTCTGTAACACCTTTCAGCCTCGCTCCTTTTCAATGCGCGGTGGACTTTGTGCAGACTTTTTAATGTAATAAGAGAAAGACAACAAAAAAAACAAAAATGAAGCAAGCCTGATGCATTTAAGTGCAGACGCACTCAAAAAGCTCCTTCATTACTGGAGAACGGTTCCAGTTTGCTGCAGCCTTTTTATGTTTGTTTCAAATTAATTCCTGGCATCGCGAGCGAAGCAGCGAAGCCACGACTTGTGATTTGAAATGCATAAAGACTAGGCGTGACAGGGAAGGCGTATGTTTAAAAAAATGGATACACATGCTGTTATTTGATAACATATGCAGTGAGAGAAGAGTGATGAGCAATGAACTGATGCTTGGTGTCTTTTTGCATGATTTTAAACTGCACGCTTTCAAATCACGTTAGAGCTGCGACGAAGAAGGTAGAAGCAGTGAACTCAGAGTTTCTGGAAGTGGAGCAGCGAGTGAAGGAGGTGGAGGAGAGGAACCGCTCCATCAGGTTGAAGAGAAAGGAGTTTAATGAGGAGCTGGAGGGTCTCCGGGCCCAAGTAGAGGCCGGACAGAGGGAGTCTGGACAGCTGCTGAAAGAGCTGGAGGTCAGCAGGGAGGAGGAGGCTGAATTAATAGGGAACAGGTATCCGCTCTTCATACAGTCAAAAAGGCAAAAAGTGATTTAATCAGACTGATATTAAAACAGAAAATCTGTCTCTTCTTTTCTTTTTCTCGGTTCATCACCAGAGGAATCTTGGAAATGAAGCTGCAGAACGTCACATGTGACAGGAAGTACCTTTATGAGAATCAGTCTGTGCAGCTCAGAGAGAAGAATAGGTAAGAGATGAGTTATAAACGCACACTTCACATTCTTATAAACCATTAAAACGTCTCAAACCTCAAATACTTGGGAGGAAGAAGAAGAACACATCCGTGTCCTTCCTCCCGCCACTGAAAACCTGCATATTTGGTAGGAATCCGTTTATAATGAGCCCGATGGAAGCACAGCCTCAATAATGATGATGATGATGATGATGATGATGATGATGTTGATGCATATTTTAAAGGGACCTTATTCGTCTCCTCAGGCAGAACCAATCCCTCAAGAGGATGGAGCATGGCCTGACCTCCGCCAGCGAGCAGCTAGCGCACGCACAGTCCGTGTACCAGGAGCTAAACTCCCAGGTGATCGTAGGTGTTTTTAAGCAGCCTTAACATTCATGAACGATCTAGTTTTATTTACACTGCAATAACACATTCAGATAAAGTTCAATTTTAGGGTGTTTTGTATGTGGGACCCTGATTTAAGGATTTGAAACAAGCAGATTTCATACTTTTCAAACTTCATTTGTAGCATCACACCTAGAAAATGTTCCTCGTATCAGTTTCAAAAACACGACCACAGGTGTGGGAACATTCTGATCTTTGACGTCATGGCAACAACAATCAGTTCACAGTGTCGTTACACCAGAGGCTTCTTCTTTTTTTTTCTGTTGTCGTCGAGAGCTTCCTGAGATTTTTACTGATTGTGACAGTTTTTGAAAGATGATGTGGAGAGTTATGGGAAACGTGTCAGCACATCTCACCAGCGCACGACAACACGAGAGGAAATCACTGTCGCACATCGGGGATTTCACACACACACACACGCACGCACACACGCACGCACACACACACGACAAAAGCAGACCTGCCGATCAGCAACGACCGGCTCAACGATGAATCTGTTGAAATATGAAAGGAGTGATGGAACGCAGCGTGAGGCCTGATGGGAGAAGTGAAATATCTGCTTCATGTTTGTGGCAGATCTTGAACTTTAGTCTCATTCAGATTTCTGGGGATGAACACATTTTAAATATGGAGCAGCTTCTCTTATGTTCCACAAACACAAGCCCCTCAGAGATGAACATTCCCTGTGCCCGAAGGCGTTCATTTTTTATGAGTTTCTGTGAACATTTCCAATGCCACTGGATCCAAAAGACTCTCCAAGAGACTTCAGGGAAGCTCTGATATATAGTATTAATTATTTTACAGTCAATGTTTAATGTGGGAATACGTGCTGACAGTTTGATCTGGAGTTTAATCATTTTCTGTATAATGATGTTCTCTCCCTCTAACGGACTGCAACTGAGGATGCAAATGCTAATAGGTTGTTTTTTGTTTTGTTTTTTGGAATCCATTCACTGAAGTTCAGGGCCCCCGTGCAGCGGCCACGTTATTCTGATTCTGCGTTCTGTCTCGACTTTCCAGTTAGATGCTGTTTCTAAAAGAGAAGCCAGCTTACAGCGGAGGATGGAGCTTCAGAAGGAGGTGGACGCGCTCAAAGTCGGCTTTGAAAAGCAGGTGAGGAAAAACGGCGAGTGGGTGGACACAACATCATTAGCGACTGTTAGATTTGACGCCGTTTACCGCGTCGACCCTCTGACGCACACACACACACACACACACACAAATGTACCCTCCGCAGAGCCTACAATTTTATTTTCCTCCTTGTTAAAACCGTCACAGCAAAGTGTTGTTTGTGCCGTTTTCCTTTACTTTTGCTTTATTACAACTTTTTTTAATCTTTGGAAATCGGAAACAATAAAAAACCCGCATCTTATCGCTTTCTAGTCAGACATCCTTCTTGTATTTTAGGCTTTTGTCACCCTTCGGTTGCAGTGAAATGCTTGCTGGGAGATTTCTTTTTTTTATAACCGTATTAAATGTGTTCCCAACCAGTTATCAGTAGCTGTGGAGGAGAGCCAGAAAAAGCAGCAGTACGGGATGATTCAGGGGCTTCTGGGGGAGTCCAACAGCCTCAGAGAAGAACTCCATAACCTCAGATGTCTGACACAGATCAAAGCTGAAGAGAGAGGCCAGAAGCACCGAGAACTGCTCAGGGCAGAGGTTCAATACACACACACACACACACACACACACACACACACACGGGTAGATGTTGGTTTTCATGTCGTTATTAGATATAGACATGCATGTTTCACACCCGGACATCAAACAGGAAGTAAACTACAATCACATTTTAGGCCTCCTTGAAGTCGGCGTGACGGGACGAAAACAAGGAAAATGACAAAACCGCAATTTGAAAGAATGCAAAAATGATTCAAAACATATGTATACAGCTGGAGGTGGGGGCATGATGTTCAAAAACACTTCTGGGCTTCTTTTTTTTCCACGTTGGTTCAAATAAGCATCACCCTTGGTTCCAGTAAATAATGACAACCCAAATCTGCAGCGACTGCCTCCAAAATGAGTCGGAGGATTCAGAAAAAGCTGTTCCCCAAAACGACGAGTCTGAGATGGGCTATTTTATTTATTGTTTCCTTTTTACGTTTTCAGGGAGTCGAGGGAAAAGAAGCAGCTAAAAATAAATAAATAAAGGAAATCTACAGCCGCAAATCTGATTCAGTGTTTTGCAAATGCGTGCACACACACACGCGCACACACACTCACACACACACATGCATGAATGCACTTGCACAGAAGTGATGACGCTGTCGTTTTGGTTTTTTTTACCTGTGAAACTCCGTCCACAGCAGCTGAACCAGCACATCCAGCGGGAGTTGCTGCAAAAAGACCTGATCATCATGGACCAGAACAAGCTGAATACGATGTTACGGCGCAGGTGTCACTGCTGATTTTTCCTTTCTTATTTCCTCGTCAGCCATCTTTCATTAAAACAGAATGAAGCTGTCAGGGAGAAGCCGCCAAACCAGTAGTAGCTAACAGTTCGGGGGGTCTAGAGTTCAGTCGGAATCTGATCCTGCGTCCGGGGGTCAGGATGCAGCAACTGGTTTAGCCAACAAATGAAGGTTTATTGATGTGATTACGGATTTTGTTTTGTTTATCTGATCCATGGAACAGCAGGGAGTACAATTAATGGAGACATCTGCACATGTTGTCAGGGTAGAAATCCATAATTTACTAATTGGTCACACTTCAGCGCTCAGTTCTCGACTAATGCATCTGGCTCCCCACAGCAATGCTTTATTTTATGTCACCACCAAATATTATAAGCTGATGTGGAATCTGCTCCAAAACCTGCAGCAAAACCAGCTTGATAGTCAAATTTGATGCATCTTCTGTCTATTACTGCACTTTGAACACTATAGAGATCACTATAGGAGTCACCGTGACCCAGATCAACGCTGGTGCTCCTTCTCTTCTCCTCATTTAGATTGTCCCAGCATTCTAAGCTGTGCCACATGATCGTGGAAGAAAAGAACAAGTACGTCAAGCTGAAGCAGGTCGCCTCGCAGACGATCACGGAGCTGACGGAGCAGGTCAAGGTGCAGGAAAACGAGACAGAGATCCAGCGCGCCGTCATCACCAACAAGGACAGGTGGATGAAATATTAGTGCGGTAACAAGCGCCGACTTTCCTGAGGTTAAGTGAGGATGAATTTAAGACCTCATTATAATTACCCCTTTGTGTTTTCTGATATTCTCCGTCCTAGACTCCTCACAAAGGCTCGCATGAAGCTCTCCAATTGCTCCAAAACCAGGGACAAACTGCGTAATGACATCTCCAAGGTTCAGACGCACACACTCGCGGATTAAAGCAGTCAAAAACACACAGAACCATAAGCCTGCGTCGCTCAGCAGCTCGAACAAACAGATTAAATACATTAGGAAGAATAATGGGATTCCAGAAGCCCAGAGCTGAACAGTTGTCAGCCGCTGCTGTAGTCGATCTGAATGAGGTCAGAATTTTCAGAAGGGCCCTTGAACTGCGTTTGAGACGTCTGTAGTGGGTTTCAGTTTACATCTGTTTAAGTTTCCTGTTAACTTCTTTGCTGATTTAAAGAATTTACTGGCATCACTTTGAGTAAGTAAAAACGGACGCCAACGGATGTATAATTTGTTCCAAAGCTTATTTTGTTTCCGAAGAAGCTCAGCAAATGTAAGATTCTTCTTTTGTGTATCTGTATGTACATCAGTTGAAGGTCAGACATTTAGACCGACGTTAAAAAAACAGTGTGTCTCAATCAACACTTACCGCCTCCCATCGAGTCTAAGATTATATTGCTTTTATTTTCTAGGTTGCCTGGAAACACAGTCAGATCAGTCAGGAGTGTGAAGACAACAAATTGGAGTTGATGAAACTAACTCAAATGATCAACCTGCAGCAGGAGGCCCTTCTGGAAATGAACAAGAATCACGAAAAGGCCGTTCAGCGCCGCCATTTCCTGTATGTTCCTACTTTTGGATCTTCTTTAATGCGCCCTGATTTCAAATTAAAGCTATTATTTACCAGATAATACCCGTGTTCATCCTCCGCAGTGATACTCAGCTCCTGGAGCACGAGGACGTGTTATTAAACTACTGTGGGAAGGTGAAGGTGCAGGAGACCGCCCTCACTCAGAACAACGTGGCGCTGGAGAGCCTGGAAAAGGAGATGGGAGACCTGCAACTGGCGATTAATGAGGAGAAGAGACGGATAGATCTGAAGAAGAAGGAGGTGCCCCTGAGGAAGAGGATGGAAGGAGAGATCACCACACTGCAGATAGAGGTGGGGAAAGAGCATCCACATCCTCCTAAACAAACAAACCTCGTATTCTGTAAAAAAAATAGAGCAAAAAACAAACTTGCAAACCTGCAAACTAATTATCAAGCGCTTGTTTGCTTTAACGTTGCTGGATACCAGACGTGTCTGGTGGAAATCAATCATTAAAATCTTTTTCTGATGTGTGAACGGCATCCCTCTTCTTCTTCATTCACACCTCGAAATATTTCTTCTGAAAAAAACGAACAGAAACAGCATGAAAATAGCCTGAATGGTGGTTCAGCAGTTGCGCCAAGCTTGTTATTGATTTCCACCATAGTTTCTCTTAAGCTTCTTTGCTCACATAACCACTAATCTGCACAGATTTCACCCTCATTATACTGCTTTCTATACTTCCTGAGTGTGGAGTCACATTGTGACCCAGACTACGCCGGGATGAGGCCGGGTTTATTGATTCCCAATCCCACCGAGATGCAATTCGGCTCGTCAGGCAGGCCTTTCCTGTTTGATTGAGATTTAAACGTTAAAAAAAAGATTTTGTGGTTGTCTGCAAGAGTTCCCTTTTGAAAATCTCAAATCCGTGAGAACATACTCTGCCGCCATTCATCCACATCCTATTATTACTCATCATAAGCTTCGAATCCTCGGCCTTTTATCTGCAGACGCTTTGTTTTTATCGAAAGCGAACCGGCTCCGACCCAAAACTCCACCGAAAGGCGAGCAGAAAAGCGATGATCTAAACCGGGGTGGGACGAACCCAAACAGCCTCACACTTGGCAACACACACGGTGACAGGCCCGAGCAAAAGAAGCAGAAAAAATCTGACTGGAGCGTCACAAACGCTCAAACACACACACGCCCCGGGTTTCTCTGCCAGTAGCTGCGTCGTGGGACCGGGCGTGTTGCTGCTCCGGATCACAGTGACTCGGTTCTGACTTGTTGTTGGATTAGACTCGTCTCTGCTGAGGCTTTTTTGGATGAAGGCATTGTTGGAACAGACATCACCACCATTTTTATTTTTTTTAATTTATTTTCAAAAAAAGCCCCGTCTTCCCATTCTTCTCCATCTGTTTACTCCTTCTGCTAATTATCCTTGTCGGAGTCGTATTTCATCTGCGTTATTTTCGATGGCTTCCCTCATCATTTGCTCTGTGAATCTTTTCCTCCGCTCACGTTATGGGCCGACCATCCTTCTTCTTTTTCAGCCCTCGAGGCGTCCTGAAAGGTTTATGTTTCATTGCGAGTATCTATTTCACTACAAAGAGAACTCCATCCTCCCTCGCTCCACTCATATTTTTTCTCTTCTCCCCCTTTTCGACTACAGGATGGATCACCTCAAAATTTTAAACTAGACATTCGAAATCCCCCCGGAGGTTGATTCCAACTCTTCTACAGCGCCACCACAAAATTTGACATTTTGTGTTTCTTAGCGGGATTTTTCAACAACCAAACGATGGGTTGGTGTGAAATTGGACACAGGCGTTCATTCCCTCCTCTGGGTGACGAGGAATTACTCTGGCGGTCCCTCACGTTTTCATTAGGCACCCCCTTCTAGGTCAATCGATCGGTTTATAACCTTGAAAACAGTTTGATCGTCAATTCGAACATTAAAATGCTAACACACTAAATAAGCACGAGGTTAAACATCAAAGTTAATACGACCGTTGTTGGCATGGCAACAGCTCAGCTGCATCTAACGATGGGTAGTTATAACACTGATGAGTTTGTCCGTTTATCCGTCCATCCATCCATCTGTCGCTCAAAAATCCTCAATGTGTAAACAGCAAATCATTTTGTAAATAGCTGTTTTCCGTCGTAGAGCCGTCTGTCTCCTCTGGCTAAAACAGAATAAATGACAGGGTCTCTCTTACTGCAGGAGGCTCGCCAACTCTCTTCATTCTCCCGCGTTCGTTTTCTACGCAAATTCAATTTCCACGCAGCTGCCTCGCCACCGATTTATTATATGTATTGTACATTTGTATTCATCTGTGACCAGTTTTTCTGTTCATTGCAGAAGACCCCCCCCCCCCCACCCGCCTCCCTTTGATGGGAAATTTTGACAAAGATAGATTGGGCCATCTGTGAGACTATTGAAGTTCAATATACTCGGAGGCTTTCATTTGCTCAGAAGAATCTTAATTGCGACAAAATAAACCGAGGTTGGTGTCGAATTCTGATTTTTACAGCTTTGTTTACAAGATTCCGACACGGGAAGCACACACAGGCGTTTAGCCGGGGTGTTAGCGTCGCAGCTAACATCCAACATTACGTGATAAAGGTGTATTTATAGAACACACACTCACAAGTGTCGGTAATGGAGAAGAATTTACGGCCGGGCGGGGCACAGTCCCCGTGGTGGTGACTCATGTCGTCAGGGCGACCCGCTCTTAAATCTCTGTCCAAATTGTCTGGAGTGTGTTACCGTGGGGAAATCCACTTCTTGCGGTTTATTACTGTATTATTACTGTACAGCACTGTGGTGCATTTGACTCCGCTCTGTGACCCCACTGAAGGTCACGCTGTGACTCACCTTTGGGGTTCACAAACTAAATGTCAGCTCAGATGGAAAACACAAAAAACGAAGCACGTTCGCATCCCGAATTTCACCACGATAATCTTATATCAGCCCTGTGATGATTTGTAGTTTGATTTTACTCTTCGATAGACTCTTTGGTTTCTCTTATGCAGACTTTGGGTGATGAATCCTTAAGATATGCAGCCGCTGATTACTTTTAATGTCACATATGAGCTGCACTTCATTTAGCCTGAGGTCCTGAGCAGACAGGATCTTCACTTCATGACTATTTCTGTATCCCAGAGATGAAATTGTGGGCTTTTGGTTGTCAGGAGCTTCAAGACAGTGGAGTAATTTGCCTGAATAATTCAGGCTGAGTGCGTCGGTATCGCCTCTCAAATCATTTCTTACATTCTTATTCCTCCTTGAGTATTTTTCACGTCAGTTCCCATTTCTTTGGACTTTTTTGTTGTTGTTTTTATAATCACGGCTGCTGTTTATTTGTCTTCCATCATTTAAATCCCAAATTTGACTTTGTCTCGGCAGAGCCACATTATTTCAGTTTGACATTTCACTAACAGTGTGTGACCTGCTGTAAAACACAATCATAATTCATTCCTCATTGGGGATTTATGGAAAATTCACTTAAGCCCTTCTGCTTACATGTTCTGGTAATTAACCTTTCATAACCTTCTGATAGTTATGATTTTACTGCTATTTTTTACTTAGCTGACCTTTCCGCTTCGCCACTCCGTCTCGCCTTTCATCCCTTTTAATTCTGCAGGACTTTGTAACCTAATTTGCAAAAGTGGTAAATAAATCAGGTCGTTATTCGTCTTTATTGTTATATTGTTAAGCCGGCGTTGTGCCGTGGTAACTGCCAACTAAGCAGAAATTATGTAAATGATATGCTAATGATACTCGACGTAGATGTCACATATACAGTACGAGTTTGTGAGCCGAAAAATAGCAGTTTTTTTTATGATACAAGGAGAAATCGACAACAGAGGGAGGAAAACAAGGATGAAAAGTTAAAGGGGCAGAAAGAGAGAAGAAGTGATTGATGGAGGAGACGAGTGACAAGAGGGACGGCGACAGAGACATCCCATCTTTTATGTCGCATTGAAATCAATTAGCCTTTTAGGTTGAGCATACTGTACACTTGTCACAGATTGACGTGTGCGCCGTCTGATGATGAAGATAATCCTTTCAGACGGTCTGAAAAGTTAATCTTCATCGGAAAGCTTCGACGGTTTCATGCAGCAGTCAGCCAAAGGATTTAAATCTGATTATATTGAAGCTACGTCCACCCTAAAGATGAGATTTCAGATGCATTTTCTGGCCGACATTCACGGGATACTAATTTAGAGATGCTGTAGATTTCTGGCGCTGACTGACAGGAAAAGACAATTCAAGGAGAAATCATCATGGATGTTGACTGGAAACTTTGAATACTAACTCATATAACTCAATATTAACGCAAATAATTGGCTGAACAGAAGATCGTGACAAATTCTGATTGGATAAGAGGAATTAAACAATGTGCATAAAACATCATTACATCCTTACACCAACTAAATGGGATTTAAATGAAAAAAAATATATATATACACATACATACATACATATATATATATATGTGTGTGTGTATATATATATATATATACATATATATATATATATATATATACACACACACATATATATAATAAATTAATTAAATAAATAAAATAAAATAAATATTTTTTAAATTAAAAAATAAGTATTTCAGTTGAATTTTAAAAAATTGTTGTGTTTTTGGGATTATTTATAGTTCTTTTGCGCTTATAAAGGATTATTTTATCATTTTGGGTGGTTAATGCCTCCTTGCACCAGATTCTCTGAACACCACGATGACCCCGCTCCCTGCTGATCAGGCCCAATTCCTCTTTCTCTACATCTCTCGCCTCCTTCTAATTCCGTCTTTCTTGTCTGCTCTCACATCCTATCTCTCCCTCTCTTCTTCATCTGGGGCCTTCATGCTGTCTTCACTTTGCTCTTCCTCGCTTTATCTTCCTCGCTCTTCAGACTTTTATCAGCCTCTCTGTACATCGACTGCGCTTCTCATCTCCGTCTCCGCTTTTCAGCCGGCGATTTGCTCGCTGTCGGTTGTGTCAGCCTCTCAATTTTTCAAAACGACCCGTTTAATCACATGACAGCCGCGCTATAAAGATGAATCAGGAGTCACGTGACGTTGAAGGGAGAGAGGCGGGGTTTTAAAGAGGCTGAACGTCCAAGTGGGTTTTAATTAGACTGTCTGTTTGCATGAGAGAGCTCCTCATTAATCTCCTCAATGAAGGGATTAAAAACGGGAAACATCACTTTGTTCCTCGCTGTCTCTCCAGTCAGACACATATAAACACACACACACACACACACACAGGAGATTCCGGCACACAAACACACACTTGTTTTGTGTGGTTGAGTGGAGAGAAGCGGTGGTTTCCTAAGCCGGGTCATGCCTGGTCAGACCGCCCGTGTACAACATTTTTCCACACCTTGTTATCCTCCTCAGCTTCCACTCCTTCTTTTTACTCTCTGCTGTCTGTCCAATGGCCATTTCTGCTCATATTTGTTTTCCTCGCTTCTCTCTCCAACAAATTTCTTCATATTACTTTTTTTCATGCATCAGTTTCCAGGAGTAGCACCGGCCAAAACTGAAGCTGTTCGCAATTTGTAGCTGAATTTTTAGCCTATGTCAGTCGCAGTGTACTGTCCATCACACGGATTTGGACAGACATTGATGTCGACACCGGTTCTCATTCCATCTGTCTGTGTTACCATTTTATCTGACTTGTTTTTTACCCTCTCTTTGTTTTTCATCTGTGTCCCTGTTGTGGTCTCTGTCATGGTCCCTTGATCAGCTTGGCTTCCTGCATTTTTATTTCTGTAGAAAAGGAGCCTTTGTGCATTTGCATTCACTCCACTGCGATACAGGAGCTACTTTAATTGCCCGTTTCCATTTACATTTCCTTCACAGGTTAACAGGCCAGTTGTCTTCTGATTTGCCTTTGCTGTTAAAAAATCAAACATTTTAAGGGGAACAAGGAAAAGAAAAGGTTCACTGCTGAGGATATGTGATGCGACAGGATGGGATTAATCTGTCAGAAAGTATTTAGACCCTTCAGAAGAGCAGCGATAAATCTGTCATGGTGGTGGCGGTGGCTGATGACTCTGCTGAGCCTGATGAATTGACAAATTTGACAAAACTGTCCATGTTAGAACAAACTGTTTAATGAAAAACAGATGTAAAAAAGACTGTTTTCTTCCAATAGATTGATTCATTTTTCAGTTTCTAGAATGAAGCAAAATTTAACGGCGATACTTAGAAAGAAACGGACAAAATAACATTATTTCACATGCATCATATATATGTATATATTCTGTATATAAGGGTTCAAACGAGAGTTTGTCCTCTCAAGTTGACAGAAATATCAAAGAGAAGAAGTCAGGACATCCTGACATTTGACAAGATGGAACCACTTAGTGGGATCATTTTTATCTGACGGTTTAATTAAAAGGTGCCCTGGAGAGTTCTGTTGTAAATGCAAAGCGGTGCAGAGGGTGAGGGTCAATGCGTTTGAATTCAGTTCAGCCTCTGACTGAACTGAAATCCACTTATCTCTCCTCTTTTTCTTTTTTTTTGTGCTCATAAAGTAAAACACATTTCCCCCTCCAGCCGGTACATAAACGTCCGACGGGGGAGGTTGACGCCTCCTCGCCTCGCTGCCGCTGACAGGTCGATAAGCGTGAATGAAGCCTAATACACCTAATTCAAAATTTCTTTTAAAATAACCTCAGATCTGTCCTCCTGCTCGTAAATGTCTCTGGATCAGAGACCCCCGGGCCGAATGTGGCCCGCCACATCATTTTATGTGGCCCTCGAGAGCATACAGGTGTCTAAAAATAAATAGGAAAAAAGTTTGCTTTGACCAAAACCACATTTCCCACAATGCAGTATAATAAAGCCCGTTTTGACCCTGACAAAACCGTTTTGAACAAAGTTAATTTTCTAACTTATGTTTGATGTTATTTTTCTTTATTCACTTGGATAGTTCGATCCTTGACTGATGGAGTTCTAACTTGAAAAATTAAAAGGATTTATGTTATAACAGAGCAACAAACATATTTTTTTCTATGTAACTGTAATGTTTGTAACATGAATAAGTAAGAAATTGAGTTATTTAACATCAAAGAGTAGTTACATTGATTTTACATTACATTGAATTACATTTATTTACCTTTATTAGTTACATCTGGCCCTTTGAGGACAGCCGTTATGTTGATGTGGCCCTCAGTGGAAATGAGTTTGACACCCCCGATCTAATGGGACCTTTAGTGTTTCTCCCTCCTGAAGACGAGGCTCTACACCTGCTTTCTCCTCAGCAGCTCCTTCTCCTCTATTCGGCCTCCTTTGCGTCATTTGCGCTGACTTTTCCCTTCATCACCCCGTGCAGAACAGCCGCTTCTTGTTTTTTGCGTTGCATTGACTACATTTCTTTCCTCATGAAACACACATGCACAAAACTGTTCCAGATCCTGCATTCTGGTGGCTGCTGGCTCGCTAGTCTTCCTCCCTTCCCGCCTTTGTTGGCATTCTTTGCTGCATTTCAATTTTTTATTTTTTATTTTGGGGGGGGGGGTGCGCTCCTGCCAAAAACCCTCATCACCGATTGCAGCTCGGGTCTTGGCCAAAGGCCTGAATCTAAAATGCCGATGCTGTCGCCTCGCTTAATTTTAATGTCTTCTCTTGGCCTTTTGCCCGCCCTCACTCTCTCTCCACTCTTTAAACTTCCTGTCTTCATGCTTTCTTGTGTATCCTTCCCTTTCCCTTTCTATTTCTGTTTCAAAGGATTAGAAGATTTTCTAAAAAAAAAAAAAAAAAAAATCTGTTCCTTCGAGAGATGCTGAGGTGTCTTAAATCTTGATTTCTTTTATCACACTTTTCCAGAGACTTCTCACCTAGTGGGAAGCAGCTCCTCTACAGTCGCTGAGAAATATCATCAGTGTGTTTTTAAAACTCCCCAGTGGATTAAGCATCTGAAAAAAAAAAAGATGCTCCAAACAGACAGCAGCTGAAATCTGTTTTCCTGTGGGAAATAACTTTTTTTTTTCATTACCAAACCTCAATAACAGTAATAGGAGGATAATAATTCCCTTTTTTCTACCTACTATAGAATTTTACTGAGTTTGTGTGTGTGTAACAGTATCAGTTGCCTCCTCGCCTTGTTTTTCTCTTTAAATCTCTCTCGTTTCTCAGTTGGCAGAAGCCAGAGACAAAACCCTCGAAAGTCTGAATCGAATTGTTGATTATAAAGAGCTGAAAGGCAAAGACCCCTCCGATGTGGACCTGGTGAAGAAGATTGAGAAGCTGGAGGTGAATCTATCCGACAGAGAGATGCAGGTTCTGGAGAGAGAGCTGCTGGTGGACCAGGTGACCCGCCTCACCGAGCCTCTCAGCCAGCAGATGGAAACCTGCCAGCAGGACAGACTCTCAATGGCAAAGCAGGTAGACAACCAGACCCACACAGGAGGCTCGGGCTCAACTCGTAGGCATTCAAAACACACACACACACACACACACACACACACACACACACACATGCTGCTTGAGGAGCATGTGCAGTTCATGTGAGGAGCATTAAGGAGTTCACCGAGCATTACAATTTCCTCTTCCTCCCACAGCCTCCGTCTGCGTCTCCCTCCTGCTCTGCTGTCTGTTTTCCTCCCACACAGTTTTTACAAAAGAACCTGATTGATTGATTTCATTGGTATCGCGTACGATACCAATGAAATCAATCGAGACGCATGAAACTGATTAAAAAGTAAAATTAAACAGCCTCTTTAATGAGATTCTCAAACCTCTGTCTGATGTGTGTTTGTTTCCAGTATGTGGTTAATCTAATCTGTATGTGTGCGTTTGTGTGTGTGTGTGTGTGCGTGTGTGTGTGTGTGTGTGTGTGTGTGTGTGTGTGTGTTATCGGGCTTCCAGTTAAACGAGCTGCGAACTCGAGTCATCGACACCAACCACCGTTTAATGGCCGTTTCTGCAGAACTTTCCATGAAGCAAGCCTCCGCGTTGTCTCTGCGACAAGCGATCAAAGAGAAAGAGCAGCAGGTCAGACCCCCCAGAACCCCCCCCCCCATCCCCACAGCCTCCCACTGTCTTTCCCATTATGCCTGTCACTCTCCACTGGCCTCGATCGAAGAGAGCAAAGGTTTCTCGCTGCGTCCCATCTCTCACCCCGAACTCATTTGTTTAGCTTATTTGAACAGCGAAACAAATCAAAACCTAAAAAAAGCTCAAGGAGGGGAGAAAAATCTCATTTGTTCCTAAAAATAAAATGATGTCAGCCAAGGGAAAAAGAAACAGCGGCGTTAACACACAATCTGTGATATTGCTTGACAAAATGGTCCCACACACAGTTCTGGAGGCGTCGTTTTACAACTTTTTGTTCATGTCGGCCAAAAAGATGACATAATGTGACCCCAAACATTTAGGCTGTGGTCCAGAATCAAGAATTAATTACCAATACGTTGTTGTTAGTTAGTAGAACGTTAGAAACTTAGCATTGAGTTAAGATTCAAGCAAAAAGCCAACATTTAGGTCAAAATATCACGTTACATTAATTGTTACCTGGTTTATAATATTCTGTTTTTGTTCAAAGCTAATAGCTTTATTATTATATACTTCTGACAGTTTATAGTCTGTATCTGTGTCGTCATGCTATTATAATATCATGCTTTTTTTATGCTTTCCATGAAACACTCCCTGCATCGCTTTCCTGGAAGTCAAGCTTCCGTTTCAGTTTCATCGAGATGCGAAATCTGGAAGTTTCCCGCCTGCTTGATCTCAATAAGAACGAAACCAGTCCAAATGATCGGATTTCCCACACGCCTAGTAAATGTTTCAAGAGACGAGCTTTAATAACTCAAAGAACTCCTGCGAGTGCTTCAGACGCGAACGCGAAAAAATACAGACGAATCATTTTGCCTTAATTATAACAGTAATACGAGCGTCTGTTTCCAGGCGCAGTTCGAATTGATTCGAGCCTGGAGAGTGAAGAGCAGGCGGAGTGAGAGGAATACAAAGTGAACGCTTTCTGGCTCCGCTCCTTGTGTTTTCCAGATGGACAGATGCCAGCAGCAGCTGGAGCAGGGCCTGCCACCGTGCCCCGAGGTAGAGGAGGAGTGGAGGAGGATGCTCCGAGACAAGAAGAGGAGACACAGGGACAAAGAGGAGAGGGTGAATAAACACACAGGCGCACATAAAGAGCACCGGTCAGAAATTGATTAAAACCACTGCGAGGCAAGAGAAGAAGATAGAGCGGTGTGGTGTGGAGCGAGAATCCATTAAGATTCTGGAGGAAAAAGGGTCGCACAGTCACACCCTCAGACGGACACACTCAGGAACCAGACAGGAAGTTGAATTATTTTCAGAAAAGAAAAGACAGTCTGGGAGAAAAGAGTACATTCTGTCTGCAAAAGAAAGGCAAACACGCAGCAATCAGCTTCAGCTGAATCCAGTCTGTCTGCATTCTGATCTGTGTTTCCTCACCCACTCTCGTCCAGCTTTGTAGCCGCCGGCCCCCACAAACACAAGCCAAACACAAATATATGTAGACTCCTGCAGAACCCACAATGTTTGCACGTGTAGATAGAGTTTCTGCTTTTGGACTCAGTGTTAATCAAATGTTCTTTCCATTTTATGTGTTTGGAGTTCCTTCTATTTTTGCATTGGAATGCCATTACTGTACTTGCTTTGTGTGCAGTCCTTGGATCGCACGCCAGCGGATAAACTCTTCATATGCATGAGAAAACCGGCATCTCTTTGAAGTCTCAGGGAGATTTAGGCGCGCTTCATTTGCATGCTGTTGTGTGGCGAAAGTCGAAGAGGACTGTAGCGTCATGAGGATGTGAGCAAAGACATGGACGGTCCAAATCTGTCCAGTCAGTGTTCTGTGAGACGTATTTTATAATTAAAGGATTACTTTTGTCTTTTCCTTTAGCAATGAAAATGTGTCTTTGTGACGTTTTCCAAGGATTTACATCTTCAGTTCATATCAAACGAATGGATTTGGTATTGAGATGACAAGATAGTGTCACAGATTACAGATTATGGACTGAGAGGATTGGACAAAAGCAGTTTTCAAGTGATTCCTAGATGAACTGAATATCCTGTCGGTGCATCAGAGGGATGAGCAAACGTCTGGTGTTCTTATGTTTTAAAAAGGCGACGCCCGGTTCGACAACCCTCGTGCGTGAGTGTCACCAATCTCATGTGTCGTGTCAGTCGAAGAAGTTAGCACAAAGAAAGGTCACGCTAATGTAGTTAGCCTCGTGAGCTCACCCACTCAACTCTTCAGTGGTAGCTTTCACCAACATCACTAGTGTTATATCCTAACATCACAAGTGTTCTGCTCCAGTGTTCACCAACATCACTATAGTTTTACCATATTGTTCATTTACATCACCAGTGTTCTGCTATAGTGTTCACCAACATCACTAGTGTTTTACTATAACATCAGTAGAGTTATACTATAACAACACTGGTGTTTTACTATAACATCACCAGTGTTTTACTATAACATCACCAGTGTTTTACTATAACATCACCAGTGTTTTACTATAACATCACCAGTGTTTTACTATAACATCACTAGTGTTTTACTATAACATCACTGGTGTTTTACTATAACTGTGTTGATCTGTGTCGGTCTTGCTTTTGTCTTTTATTGGTTTTCATTCTGTGTTTATCTCTGGTTTAATGTTTCTGTTGTTTTCTGGATTTGTTTCACCTGCTCTTGTTTCCCTGATTGACTCGTTTAATGTTCAGCCTATCACTGTTTACTCCTTCCCACTGTTCACTCACACGCAACGTGCTGATGATTACGCTCACCTGTACCTAATTTACCTGCTCTGTCTACTTAAGGCCCTTCACTTCAGTTCACAACTGTCGAAGTGTAGACGAGTGTTTGTTTGAGCAGAGAATTGTGTACGCCAAACTGTTGTTACTCCTTGACAGCTTCTGTTTGACCACGATTTTTGTCTTTTGATGCTCCGTGAATGACCTTTGGCCTGTTTGCTGGGTTACTAGTGGTGTTCTACTATAACATCACTAGCGTTCTACTTCAGTAGAACATCACTAGTGTTCTATAATGTTTATCATTTCACCTTAATACCTACCAGAAACAGTCAGTAAAGTTCGTGTGTGTGTGTGTGTGTCTGCAGTTGGCTGAGGAAGAGGAGTGGAAGCAGCTTCCTAATGGGGAATACACCACAGCTGAACCCCGGCCCACAGCGTACATCCCCCAGTCGGACCCGCTGCCTCTGCCCAGACCCTACGGGGCCCTGGCCCCCTTCAAACCCGCCCTACCAGGAGCAAACATGAGACACATCCGCAAACCAACACTCAAACCCTTAGAGCTGTAGATGAAACAAGCAGAATCAAAGAAAAAACAAATGAACGTTTGAATGTTTTTTAAATATTTCCCGTCTGGCTGTCGGTGACTGAACTCGTCACTGTCACACTAATGAATCTATCTGCACCGCTCAGATCGACACTCGTCCTCTGCTGTTTGTGTTCTTATAACACTTCTGGTTTTTGTCTTGTGAGAGCTTGTGGCTGCATCTGGTTGTAATTCCGTCTCTATTTTTCTTTTTTCTTTTTACTGACTGCTTGTTCACATCATTTGCTTGCAGTAAACACTACAGTCTGTGCTGGATGGTGAAAGGCAAGAAGAAAACACTAGGGGTTTAAAATATGTTTGTGTCTGTAGTGTTACATCATGTCCACCAATAAAAAAAGTTTTGTATTTATTCCTCTACTTAGCAACACTCTGTAACCATCTCTCTGACATTAAATAAATTCTTCTCTCAAGGACACTGGAATGTTTCAGCACATTTTTCTCTCTGGTTCCCCTTTTCGTCCTTCCCACCAGTAATCTTACAGCCGATAAATAAATTGCGATGGGTTTAAGCTCAAAAGCCAGGCTAGGAGCGCCGGTGTAACGTCTGAATTGATAAATGTAAAAATAGAGTGGGAGATAAGGCAACGGGAGAGCAAAAAGAATTGAAATGAGAAGACACTTTAGAGACTTCACAGGTGATTGTCAGATCCAAAGTAGAGTCGGTTCAGACGGGTGATATCATGACTCGGCGTGTGAGGAAGACTGAGTCATTCAAAGAAGAGTTTAACAACAGGATCTGAAAGTAGTTCAGCAAAAGAGATTCCAGAGTTCCATCTGCAGGGAAAGCAGCACGGGAATACCCACAATCCCTCAGGCGGAGCCGGCTAAAACACGGATACAATTCCAGAAAAGATCAACAACACAAAAGCACAAACAAATGTAATCCTGTGTTATAAATAATCTGGTTCAGTTCAAATGTGAATTAATTGTATCCCATAATCCCTCTGGTGCTCTTAATGTGTTGATGTAACACAACAATAAACACAAACCCACCCCAACTTTATAGAAACATCAAATTTGAACTGCTTGAGTATAAAAAATTAAATCTTTATTGTATTTCATTGCATTTCCATAAAAAAAATTAACACTTGCCAATCGTTACACTTTACTGCATCCATATTTTATCACACTTCCCGACTGTTTTCCAGACTTGCTCTCATCTAAAAGCACAAAACTTGTCTGAAAGTAGTTGTGAGCTGATTGATGAGAGGCTTCTCCTTCAGATCATCTGATAGGAATGCGGAGTCGTGTCAGACTGAAGACTCCGAAAAAAAACCCCGTCGTGGCGAGTTTGGTTTGCCGCGCACGCTGGCGGCTGAGGTTGAGTTTATCTGATTTTGAAGCAGCCCTCGTCAACCTAGGGGTGTGATATGTGTGTGTGTGTGTGTGTGTGTGTGTGTGTGTGTGTGTGTGTGTGTGTGTGTGTGTGTGTGTGATCATCTGCTGCAAGCTGATGGTGAGAGCTGTCAGATAAACTTAGCCCCTCACTGATGGTGCTTGTTAGCCCAGCTCCATAACACCGGCTGCATAACAGAGTGTGGAGGAAGCAATCAAGTGGGAAATGAGGGATTTATTCTGAAGGAACAGGAACTCCAAAGAAGGGAAATTAACCTATTGGAGGCCGAGGAGGTAAAAAACCTCAAGGTTAGAAGTGATTGTGCAATTTAATGTCAATGCAGGCGTTTCGAAACACTGCCTGATGTATAATGGATGTGTTCTCGAGTAACGTGACTCACATGTGACTCGTATTGTAATCCTGAATCCGGGATCCAATCTATGTTCCTCGCAAGTTGAGATCATTTCCTAATTTACCTCAAGGCCCCTCCGTGAAACTGGCTTTAAATTTTTTAGAGTTAGCAAGAGAAAATTCTTTGGCAAGCGAAGGTCTGTTGCCCGAAAGCATTTCTCAAAAGTATCCCAGTAAGAGAAAAAAACAACACGAGAAAAACAAGAGAACAGAACAAGAGAGTTAACTTAAAATAAATCTCTTTATTTACAATTTAGACTTCCAGAACTTTTCTTGTGTAAACATAAGAAGCGATTACATCATCCCTTTTTCCAGAGAGATCTTTTGTCATTTACTCAAATCAGAACACGAAGAACAGAAACATGCCCGTACCAAAAGAACTTCGCCTCTTACAGGAAGACATCAGTCACAATGGCGGTGCAACCGGGCGCCTGATTCACGCCAGGAAAGAATGAGTCACGGCGGCCTTTCCCTTTTTCACTACCTTCAGGTATTAGTGCCTTGATTATAATCAAAGTTTAAAGTGTATGAATAAAGTAAGATCAGAAAAATCAAACGTCTAACATTAGCATGGCTCAGAGCGATCCAGAGAGACCCCTGGGTATGGAAACACGATCCATACCCAGACAGCATTCCTAAGGAATCTTAGGCCATTCCTTGAGGTCAAAGGTCTCCGCGTTTGTAATATTCCCGGGTTTATGTGAGATTTTCTACCAGATTGAAGTTGGGCGACTGTGACGGCCGCTATAGGACGATCCAGATCTTCTTCTGAGACGAAGACTTTGATGTCTGTTTGGGGATCGCCGTCCTTTTTGGAGTTCCGGGCCTCCTCAAAGATGACGAGACACTTTAACCCGGGATTTCCTGACACTTGATGGAATCCATCCAAACCTCTTCACGCTGAAGGTTTTTCGTGGATGCGATGTAAACATTTGCGTATATCCTACATTTATTTCCCAGTGCATCACTCTGTTACAAAGAAAGCTATTTCCTGTCACTTTAAAAACCAAATCTGGTCAACAATCCGCTAAAGATCCTATTTCGGAGCTGCCGATTGGACAAACGGAGCTCTTTTGTTCCGGACGCAAAGGAAGCCGATGCGTTTGATCCGCCAGTCCAGATTTCATCATCTGACATCGGCGCTCATAAATCGTCTGACAGCCGACGATCGTTTGCTGCTGCAGAAAAAACGGGTCCCGATAAACAGCTGCTAACAGCCATTGATTCCCATTCAAGTTGGAAATCCTCTCTTTCCAAATTGAATTAAATAATCCAACCGTGTCGCCTGTTGTGATGTAATTCTCTTTTAACGGTGTTTGTTAGCTTCTGCTGTCCCTCTTGCATCACTTTCTTCCTGCCTTTCTCACATCTATTCTTTTATTTTTTTTCCCACCCCCCCCCCGTTTCCATCCATCTCGCTTTCAGCCCTCGTTTGTCGTCAAGCGGTTGTTTACGAGCGCTCCGCCTCTCAATCTCGCAATTCATCTTTCATTTCTCTCCGTCCAAGCCATCAGTCCTCGCGGCCCAGTCGATGATGACTGTTCTTTCAAACCCATTCCCACCCCCCACCCCACCCCAACGCCTTTATCCATCAATCCCCCCCACCCACCCGCTCCCATCCCTCATTTCTCCTCGTAGCCCAGCAGAATCCTCGTCTGCTTCAGCGCCGACTCCTCCACGAACCTGGCGTCTACGTTCTCCTGCTCCTCGAAAGGGTTCGGGGCTGCGAGACAGGAAGTGAAATGAAACGGAAGACGTTTCCTTCCTCACTCCATTGTGTTGTTCTGAACACATATTTTGATTTAAAAACACAAAAAAAACACACACACACACACACACACTACCTCGTTCCTCTATATCAGAGAGTTTCTTTGCCAGGTAGCTGAGAGGCAGAAAGTCGGATCTGAAGCCTGGCTTCTCTCCGTCGGTGGACGTAAATCCCTGAGGGAGGAAGGAAAGGCAGAAACGTGATTGTACGATTTTTTTTATTTTTTTTTCTTCCGGAAAACACAGTCAAAACAAATCTGCAGCTAATCCCGATCCGGCACGTTTCCATTTATGGATAAAGTTGGCTGCGGAATAACTTTTTCTTAAGGAAGCTGTGTACCAGGGGCGTCAAATTCATTTTCACTGAGGGCTACATCAGCATAATGTCTGTCCTCAAAGGGCCAGATGTAACTAATGAATGTAACTAATGTGATAATGTAAAATAGATGTAACTACTGCTTAATGTTAAATAATTTATTGCTTAAATGTATTTTTTTCTATGTAACTGCAACGTTTGTAACTTGAATGTTTGTTTCTCTGTTCTAACATAAATCATTTTAATTTGTCAGGTTATTAAACCCACAGAACTCCCATCAATCAAGGATCAAACTATCCAAGAGAATAAAGAAAAATAACATCAAACACAAGTTAGGACATTAACTTTGTTCAAAACGTTTTTATCAGTGTTGAAATGGGCTGAATTAGTGCATTGTGGGAAATGAGTTTGACGCTTACTCTTACCGAGCGTCACACGAACGTCTCTGGCTCAATAACGCACGATAAAGCTTGCAAACAGGAAGTGGATCATTGCCGGCGCCGCTCAGACTCTGCTCACCTTGTTTCTGTTGCGTTTCTCCAGCAGAGTCTTGACGTAATCTCTGGAGATGGAGGCCGAACTGACAGGATGGTCCCACATGTGGTAGATCCTCCGCTCCATCGGCTGCACGAGGAGAGGAAGGAGAGTTCACACGTCAGGCGTGTCGCTGACGTCACGCGTCAAAACTCGTCCTGGAACATCTGTTCCTTCCCGCTTCGCCCACTGGAACTGGAAACCAGCTCCGAGGAGCGGAGTCCCGATGGGGGGATGAAGGAGGAATCTAGTTTATCAGTTTGACGAAAGAAACGGGGACGAATAGATTCTCACATTTTATAATCAGTAAATCTATTTCGATTCCTCCCCCCCCCCCGTTTGGTGGCTTCGTCTCAATTCTTCGGGGGAAACTAAAGGACGTCGTGATTAGGATGAGTAATTTTACGGTCCAAACGATTATGAAAAACGGTTGGGAACTGATTTTCAGCTCAAAAAAGTTTACAAAGAATTCAACCTTCTATTTGTGACCTTAAAAACTTGCAAGACTTTTATTTTGAATCTCTTTATTTATTGAATTTAAATTAAATTCAAACATTCTCCATCACCAGATCTGGAATCTAACTTGAATTCAAACCCAAACTGGGACGTAGGGTTGATCTTAGGGGATGCTTTTGTGTCATTTCATAGATTTAAAAATGTGCATTTACAAAAAAAAAAAAAAAGTGACTTCAGCATCAGGTGTGTGTCGCTCTGACCAATCAGAAACACTTTTACTTCCCATCGTTTTTAATTCATTCCCTTTATAACCGCTCTGACCAAAGTGACAGTGAAGTTTAACATGAAGGTTTTCTGGGATGTATCACAGACAGATGCGTGTTCATTGTCCGTGTTTAGGCCTCCTACTTCATTCCTCTCTGGAAGTGTGTGTGTGTGTGTGTGTGTGTGCGCGCGCGTGTGTGTGTTTGTGTTCACTGTACCTGCTAAATCTCTCCTGCCTGCCAAATTTATCCGACGAAAAGTCTGACGGGCAGGAAACGGAACAGGAACACTAAACACTCGACATTCCTCTGATCACAGTGTGGTGAAAACACACACACACACACACACACACACACACACACACACACAAACAGAGAAATATGCCCACACTGGAACACGTGGAAGTTACACGAGAGTTAGGGACGCTCACACGGACACACTAAGAGTCGGTACCTGATTGGCTGGAGGGGGCCTTGAGGGAGATGAGACCCAAAATAACTTCAAACTCTTTAATTGGAGCAGAATGGGAAGTTTGGGGAGAGAACCATTGGAGAAAAGATCAAAACACCCCCCCTGACTAATAGATGGGATTATAATAGCCTCATGCATCGTCTTACTTCCTATGCTGAGGTGTTCACCCGGGCGTGGACTCGTCTTTCGGCTCCTCGGATGCTCACCACGCCGTCGTTTGGACGGCGGATAGCGGCGAGGGTTTATTTATGGAGCGATTAAAGCGGGAATGGGTTCCTTTATGTTTCAAACTAATTTAAACGACTGCGTAAAAAAAACCTTTCTCTTTGACCGCACACACACACACACACACACACACCGAAACGTGCTACACAAGTACCTCAGGGAGTCTCTTGAGTATGCAGAACTTCAGTCTCTCGTTGGCGCCGCTATTGTCCAAATCTGGGAAAAAGAAGAGGGAAGATAACGACTCTTCTGAAGAACGGATCTCACATCGTGTCGCGTATTAACGTTAATTGCTCAGAATCCCTTCCGCAAACGACATAAATTCATTTGAACTAGCGTTCCGATTCCTTTCCATTAGCACCCCCCCCCTATTAGCATCCATTCAAATCTAAAATGCTTCATCAGTTCAAAAAAAAAAAAAAAAAAAGGGAACACAGCTGACAGCCTGTGAGATACTTTGACCCGGCAGCTCCCAGATGCTCAAATATAAAAAAAAAATAAAAAATTCTCGAAGATGTAATTCATCAAGAGTGTCCCAGGAAATCCAGCCTGTCTCCGGGTGCATTGTTAGACGGAGCATAAAAACCACCTACGCTGAATTTTTATCCAAATGTGGGTGAGCAGATGATGAGCTCTTCCCCGGATTATTAAACTCCTTTCATAAACTTTCTCTCGCTTTTTACATCCCAAAACTGTTTGGCACCATTACTGCGGTTGTTGCACCCTCGTTAGGACGACCGGAAAAAGTTCCTCAGCTCCTAGCAGAAGTTAGCGTCCGTGCTAACTAGAGGTGTGTTTCGTAAAGCATCTGGTCGGGGTTTTAATGTCGTACGCTGATGACGATCCGCTGTTTGTGACAGGCTAACAAAAACGCTAAACTTCTCTCCAACATATCCTCAGCGGGAGAGTAGCTAGAAGTCGCTATTATAGGTGACAAGACTAAGCAGTTGCATCAGCCGTCACCGCCAGAAGACGTCATCGGCCACCTCTTCCAGGCTTGGGGTCAAGCAGGTAGAGATGAGATGTGACCCCGACTAAAAACGGACTCAGAGGACGGCCGTCCAATCAGTGATCCCCCCAGGATGAGTCCATACCGTATATGTACGTTTTTTTACTCGCGTGACGTCGCCGCGAGTCTTCCCACCTGTCATGACTCTCGCCACGAAGGGTTCGGTGAGCGGCAGGACTCCGTGGTCGACGTACTGCAGGAACGTGTGATGGGGGAGACAGCGGAGAGCCAGCACCGCCGTCAGCGTGTGATAACCTGGGAAAGGAAGACAGGAGAGGAAGAGACGAACTCCATTTTTGCATCTGTGTTCTTGTGACGACTGTATTTCTGTGTTAGCACTGGAAGCGCTCTGAGCGACCCACCCTAACCCCAGCTTGTCAGGTAGTTTATGCCTAATGGACGGGCATATCCATCCTCCCCAGGATCCGATTCGACTCCTAAATTTAATGATTCCTTTCCCGCTACGTGTTTCACCGTCCCAACAAGTTTCGTGAAGATTCATCACGTCGTTTTCCTGTGATCAGTCAAACAGACGCCGGCGAAAACAACCCCAGGCATCATTTCCAACTGGAGCTCCTGTTGTTTTACAGCTTCACACACACATTAACACCCGCAGCCTCCGTGACGAAGGTGAGCAGCCGCTCTTATGTCGTCAACCCCCCCCCCCCATCCCGAAGTTTAGACCTCAACCCTTTGCCTGTCAGTCGACACGGAGGGAAACGAGGGACTACACCTTGTTATTCTGAGTTAGACGTTTGAATCATAACAACTAAAACTGTGTGTGTGTGTGTGTGTGTGTGTGTGTGTGTGTGTGTGTGTGTGTGTGTGTGTGTGTGTGTGTGTGTGGTACCAGGAGGGAGGGGCAGACAGAGACCCTTCATGGCCTCCAGGATCCGAAACATGAAGTGAAGCACGGACCACTCGGCTGGACTGGCCTGCTGCGTGCTGTAGCACACACACACACACACACACACACACACACACACACACACACACACACACACACACACACACACACACAAACAGAAATATTTGGATGGAAATGTTGCGCAACTGGTGTGCACACGTGCAGAGAGGTCATCCACAATTTGCACATGTGGACACATGCACACACACATGCATACAGACACACACACACACATATGCAAACACACACCGGGGAACATGGCGCCCGAGCACAGATGCGTAAAGAGAAACACACACATTCTGTCTGTCAGCAGTTTTGATTTTGCATTGCACGACTTTAGACTTACACACACACAGTGTGTGTGTGTGTGTGTGTGTGTGTGTGTGTGTGTGTGTGTACTCACAAGCAGAACACACACGGGTCCAGTTGATGCTTCAGCCAGACTGACTCCAGCATGTGTCTGATGAGCTCCAGCTTAAACACAAACAAGCAGAGACACGCGAGCGTTAGCGCTCTGGAGGGGGGAGACGCTCCATTAGACCCAAATGAGCGTGAGTCACAAACCCCCCTTTCACCCCCCCAACCCCATCTCTGTTAGATACACCTGAGAAATGTGAGATTTAGACATTTCTGTTTCCATGACGTTCTCTTCTTGGAAATTTTTCTTTTTTTTTTTTTTTGGTCCGATCACTTCCTTGTTTTTTCACCCCACTTCCCATTTTCATTTCCACGAGAACACGGCCCCCGCCCGGCCGCGTCGTTACACCACGCATGTGTCAGCATCCGGGATCATTCCGATTCACCTGACGCATGCAACGCTTTTCCTGCCACACGCTGGGACGCACACACACACACACACACACACATCAACACTCACTCCTCTCCTGTAGAATAACAGGAAGAAGATCGGCCGCGTTCACATCCTGAACACCAGTGGGATGCCCTCGGCAAAACACCGGCAGCGGCGTCCTCCGGTGACCCCAGGGTGGGAATCTCAATTAGCCTTTGCTTACGTAACGGACAGGAATAAAAGCAGGGATAAACGGGATAACAACTTTTTCCCTGCAGGTTCACTTTTATACTTTCATGACAGTTGTCACAAAAAAAAGTAAAAAAAAATAAAAATAAAAATCAACAAAAAATGGTTGGACTGGAAATTTGCTTATTTTTATTTTAAATTATCCGTTCATGACTCCTAAAAAACCTCATCTGGAATTTTATTTCATTTTCAACTTTTATATGCTAATTAATTTTGAGGTTGTTGTTTTTTTTCCCCCCACTTCTGGTAAAATTGTGAATTTGTCCTTTAAAGTTTTAAGTTACTGGCTTTTTTCTTCAAAATGTATAATTCTGTGTCCTTATTTAAGCATTATTTCATTTCAAATCCAAATTCAAAATTAAAAAAAAAAACTTTATTAGTCCCCAAGGGGCAATTGAACGCACATAAAAGCAGGAGAGCTGTAAAAGTGCAAACATACAGTGTAAACATAAATAATAAATAAATAATAACAAATATAAATAATATTAATGTGTTAAATAATAAATCAAAACCTAGTTAGTTCAGAACCTAGTCTATTCCTTTTTGAAACTCTAACCTGAACCTATTTGGTCATAATTTAATTTATCCCTCATATAAATATGGTTCTTATTGTATATTATTATTTTTTATAGTCACTGTGATTCAATCTCTAAATGCTTTCATTTATTTCATTTCATTCTAACCTAAATGTGACTTTAATTCCAACATCTGTCAACAGATCAAGCCTCCACAAGTCCAAATCTGTTGTTGATCAGCAAACAATTCTTCTGCTGGTCTGCTAACAGTTTAAATTAACTGCTTGATGCATTCTTCAAAACTTACCCTTCAAACTGAACAAAAAAAGAGTATATTATTCAAACTTAATTGCCTTCATATCTCAACGACACGTGTTGTGCTTGTTGCTGATGTAATCTAAGTCTCTGAGGATCTGTGAAAAATAACAAAATATAAAAAAGAGGAAAAAAACGTCGGGATGCTTTTAAGGCAGAAAAGAAATCCGTGATTTAAAAGCCAGGAACTCATACACAGTATTCCCCGTGTGACTTACTATTAGAGCAAAATCTGGAGTCAGCGATTCGTCTTAATGAGCCTCGGCATGACAAAGAGACAGAATTTACTCAGTGAGGGTCCCCTGTTGAGTCAAAGTTTTAATAACCTTGGGTATGGAATAACTTTTTCTGCATAATTAAAAATATTTCAACCTATTTCACTCCGTTGCATTAGTTTTTAAACGTATTTGTGCCTTGAATGATTCATATTCCAACTATTAGCGGGTTCCCTTCCTCGCCCTGACATTGTTAGAAGAAGGAATTTTCCTCGTTTGTCTGTAGCAACAGAGGGAGGAAATAAATAACCGTGACAATAATGTGCTGTGGAAATGCGATGTGTCATAGCAGAAGTTCTCTGGCTCTTAAGCGCCGTAATCTATTTCACCCCTAACTTCTCCCCCCTGTCTCAACGCGGCCATTAGTCTCAATAAGCTCTGACACCGGGGGCGAGATGTTCTTTATGTGAAGGGAAGTCGGCCCCGGTGGTAACAGCACCGCCCTGAGATTTTACAGCGTGACTCAGTTTGATGCGTAAGCACATCGCCCCGCCGGCGAGAGGGTCGACGGTTCCTGTAGTTTAAAAAAAGAAGAAAAAAAAGGCCCCTGAAGGGTTCTAAATAGGTCTTTTAGTGAGTTTGTTTTAATAACTCCGGCTTCAGGGGAACTTCTTTTTTTCCCCACACGTCAGGAATCACAGCAGCATTTTTTATGACTTTGATTTTTGAATCTAAAAAGTCGCAGGTTGACCAGATCTCGCCGCCGCCGCCGCCGCTCATCCGTCGAGAACCAGCAGGATTTTCTTTGCATTTGCAAAAGACATCGAGTCTGTCCTGCTTTTACCCTTGGTCTGATTTAATGCGGCTGGATGTCTCCTTTCAGCGGGGGGGCTCCTAGCTGTGAAGATATTTTACCTCCCAGGAATATTAAAGACGGACTTTACCGAACCGAGCGACTCGAGAGCGTCTGTCAAACTCAAGGATCTAGCTTCGTTTTGCGCGACACGCCGAGAGCTTAAGCAGAAAGGAAATGCAAATCTAGGAGTTGGAGATTTCGTTAACCTGACTTTTGTTATCCGTGCAGTGAAGAGCAAATTATTCATGATTAACTCCTTAGAAAGCAATTATTGTGTAGTAGAGATACATTTATGAAGTTCTTGAGCAAAATCCTGAACCCCCTGCTCATCCTAGTCACCAAGGAGTGCACAAACAAGTGCGGCCTGGATGTTGGTCCCACGCCTGGGTAAGAAGGGCGTCGGGGCCTCTGGTGTAAAACCTGAACCAGATGGGGACCCCTAATCCGGAACAGCCGATAGAAAAAGAAGAATTTATTGTCTCATATTTACAACCAGCCTCCTGGGAGCATCAAAAATGGTGGTCTGGGATGGTAGGGAGTTTGACATCCTTGATCTATTGGGTTGCAGTGGTCACACACACACACACACACACACACACACACACACACACACACACACGCACGCACACACACACACACACACACACTCATGGCACTAACCAGTTTGGCGACATAGTTGACAACCAGCAGGTCAATCTTCTTTTTCCCCAGTCGAGGCAGGTGCCTGTTGAGATGCTCGCGAAGTTTGTCAACCGTCTGCGAACGCAAGGAGAATGAAACTCAGACTGATTATATTCCCAGAATGCACGGGGAGTGTGCGAGTCAAACTTTGTGTTTGTGTGTTTTTAGCATTCTTTGCCTGCGCTTTGCTGGGGGGGGGGGGGGGGTCAAATTGAGTTCACCTCGACATTTCCCCCGACTAATGTCTCCGAAAATTGATTTAACCGCGGAGACGAGATGAGAGAAGGACAGGACAGGAGAGCCATGACTCTGAAGGCTGGAAAAGAGTTACGGACTAAAGGGGGGGGTAAATTTGACAGAATGACCTTACATGTTTTGTGGAGAAGAGGAGCGCGAAATGGAAGATGGGGCGAAACAAAAGAGACAAAAACGTACGGGATGGGAATAAAGAGAGAGAGAGAGATGGTCACAGCCGCCAAGTGACTGTTAGCGTTTAGCCCGGATGCTACCGCATGAACGGGACAAGGGGAAGCTGGGAAATATGAAATTGTCACTCAAACACAGGGCAGACAAAGAGTGCCGACTCAGCTGAAGCATAAAGGGAGAATGACGGCGGAGGGGAGCGATCAGCTGCCAGGAGTTCACGAGGGATCTATACATCAACCGGCGTTGAGTTGTACATCAACAATCTGTCTTGTTCAATACGACTAAGGGGGGGGGGGGGGTTACAACAAACGCCGCCTCTTTTTCACTTCCTTTAGTTTATAGACATCAAAGCTGGAACTTTTATCTCGAACGCCAACGATAAAGGATGTGTTTGGTTCTTTCAGCTTCGGTTCCCCGGCTCCTTGATTTGGAGCAGCAGGATGTAAAACGTTGGGTTTTTAGGGACGACAGACGGATTTTTACGCTGTTTGAATCGGGTGTTGTCATGGCAATTCATCACCTGATCGCACTGCGAGGGAACTTACAAGCTCAAAATACTATTTTAAGAGGTGATTGTGATGCTGCGTTACGCAAAATGTGCAGAAAAGACTTTGTGGTGTTGATGTGCTGAAGTCAGACCACCATCGTGTTAGCGTACGTTAGCCTAGCGTGATCAAACGTCGTCTATTTGAATGTGAGGTGTCAAAATAAGCAGCAGCAGTGCTGATGATGACTGTGATAAAAAAATATTGAACACGATCCAAGTGTTTTGATTGATCGGTCACAGCTTCCTGTTCTCTCTCTCTCTCTCTCTCACCAGACCAATGAGCGCCCTCTGTTGGTAGTCCTCCTCCTGGAAAAGCGGCACCAGCTTCTTATCTAGAGGAGACAAAATAGTGAGAACCCAAACATAAAAAAGGAGACCCCTGATGCTGCGTCTAGCCCAGAACGAACACAGCGGGACGCCTCAGGTGTGTCCGCGCCGTAACATCATTAAAGGGGCCGTCGGCAGGAACTGAAAAAGCTCAAACGATTCTTTTGTGGTGTCTTCTTTTTTTTTTTTTTCCCTTTAAAAATCCATGAAAAGCTTTGGGTTTGTGAGCCTGGCATCCTGCTGCGTGTGTGCGTGTGTGTGCGTGTGTGTGTGTGTGTCTCCATGCATGTTATGGGGTTGGTTTTTTTTCTTCTCAGCTCCTCAAAAGGTGAATCCTGCCCCGACTCCGTAAACTGGAGATGAATTATTGCCCACCTGCATGTGAAAGCGCCCGCCGTACTTTTTTTAAACACGTGCACGCGAAAAGACCGTCCCCTTTGAAGTTACAGTAAAATACGTTACCGTTATAAATAGTGCTGGCAGGGCACGGCTAGCAGACGGGCGTTGCCAGATTCACTGCAGGCCTGTCAGCAGTTCAAAGTTATCTACGGTTTTAAATTTACACGTTTGAGACAAGTGGCTGATTCTCAGCAAGAAGGTATGAAGTCAGGAGTTTTATAGCCTCGTCCTCTGGACCAGCAGAGAAACTGACTCCGTGCTTTTTTTTTTTTTTTTTGCTTTTTTTTTTTTGATTGATTTTGGAGTGAATTTTTATCGAGTTCGGTGCAGAACTTCGTTATTTTCTGACTTTGAATTCTAATGATTCTGGTAAAGCATCGCTTGATCCTCCATCTGTTCTGCCATCGGGAAGTAAGATGTGTTCATCAGTCTGAAAAAATTATCTCTACATCTACTAAAACCGAAAAAATTGGCACAGCCATTTCTGATGCCCTCGGGGGGCAAATGGAATCACTTTTATGAAACCCTGACTTTCTGATTAGCTCCAGCAAAAGCTTGAATTCTAATTTGTGCTGCCATGAAACTGAATTCAGCCTCGGCTGCTAACTTTTTGCTAAATGCTAACACATTTTATGTCCCCACAGGGGTCCGTGTGATGCAACACAACATCCAAATATTTAATACATATATAAATACTACCATCTGTGTGTACATGTTAAAACAGTAAAAAACAAAAAGAAAAAAAAAGAATTGCGTATGAGATCATACGTGTGAATTAAAGCGAGGTGAGGGAGGGTCCCGTGTTTTGAATGATGCAGCCCAAACAGCTGCGCCGAGAGAAAAAGATGGATGGAAGCAGGAAGCACCCAACTCCCAGCTTATTATATAATCATAGAATTCTTCAAACTTTTTCAACTTTGCTTTTTTTTTTTTTTTTTTTGCGTTTTTCACTCCAGGATAAATCCACACAGCAGTTCTGTTTCGCCAAATTCTCCAGTGGGCTTAAAAAATGCAACCTCACAAACACACAAAGCAGCAAACCTGCATTTTTAGCTGCACATAGGCTTCGCTCTTAGACTCCCCGTGTGTGTGTGTGCGTGCGTGCGTGTGTGTGTGTGTTGGATCTATGGGGGGATTTATGAATGCGTGCGTGAAGTGGGCTCGCGTTGTCTTACCCAGACACCAGGTGTCCACCATTGATAGAACTCTGCAAAAAAAAAGAAAAAGAAAAAGAAAAGCTTTGTGTGAAATAACAATCCCTGAAGCCTGCATTAGAATAAGAGCCTTACTTTCATGCGGTAAGCACTATTATCGCCGTGCCACTGCAGAAATGTTATATATAACCAATAAAAGCAAGCAGGTGCCGGGGTTCATCCTGTGGAACAGCTGATTATGAACTAGAGGCTGTTGGTTTGATCTCCGGCACAAAAAAAAAAGAAAGAAAGAAAGAAGTAGTTCTGTTTAATTCAGTGACATATTACATCAGCGGCGCGTATGAATAGATTTGACTTTGTTTCATTCATAGTCGATATTTCCATGCTGCAGCCTGGTAACAGGTGATTCATACATATCATCAGAGAAAGCAGCAGTTTGAAGCCAAAAAGTGAAAGACGATTCATTTCAAAAAGAGAGTCGGCGGTGAACGTTCTAATCAAAACCAGACATTTCTGCTCTTTTTTTTTTTTTTCTTCACTCCGGTAATCGAATCTGAACGTCTGCCTTCCACAAACTCAGCTGCACATTTGTATTCATAATGCCTTGTATAGAAGCATATTTATCAAGGCTCCCAACGGGTCAGGAAAATGAAGGAATGAGTTGTATTTGGCTGCCAGACAGAACCCACAAAACAATCTGATGACATTTTAGTGATATCAGACTTTTACTTCACGTCTTTTGTTGCGTTACGCTTCATTTTTCAAATAATTCTACCTCAGAGTGAGTCTGAGCTTGACAGCCTAATCACATAAACATATTTGCAAATGCAAATGCAATCCCACCCCTTCCTATAGCTTAAGGGGTAAGCTGTCGATTTTCTATATCTTTGTTATTAAAACAAATGTCACAAAATGCCAAAAAAATAAATAAATAAATAATCCCGCTGAGAAGCCTGTGTAACCAAACCCCCCAGTTCATTCCTGTGTGCCTAAGAGCTCCATTAGTATTAATCCGCAGTTGAAAATAGTCCACAACAAACGCGCCATTACCTCTAACGTATTTTCAAAGATTTAAATCCTCACAGGATTTTTTTTATTTTTTTTAGGGGAAATCAATAGAACTTGCAGGGTTAGCTGAACTCCAATAGCATTTTCTTTCCTCTCCACGGTTGGATTTAAAGTGTGAAAATTAGTGAGCTTTTCCAAACTCCAATGTTGAGAACTTGAAGGAGTTTTAGTTCCTCAATCGTACAACTAACAACAATCAGGTCTTTCTGGTTGAACTGCTTCTAAGTTCAAGAATGAATTGTTAGCCTGATGGATAGCAGTAGTGAAAGAATGTGGAGGTACGTCGAGGCCTTCCCAAACCAGAAAAGAGGTATAACCTTAGTCGATCCTCTGGTTCCATCCCAGTGGGACATTCCCAGGATTCCTCATTTTCATCCTCTTGTAATCCCGGTCTTTTATTCATTGCCCAACCACAGATAGAGTTAAAGAAAGTCTTTAAAAGTTAAAGAAATTTAAATCACAACCCAAAGCACCATAAAAGCTACAAACTTCCATCTAGCGGTTGAACCGTTATCTGGAATTAGCCGAGCATCTTCGACGGGGATCCTGCAGCGCGAGGTAAAAGTGATGAAATTCTGACTCGGCTTTTGCCTCGGCGCAGCAAATGGTGTAATTTTTCAAACGCTGGTGTAGTCATGCTTTCTCTGCCCCGTTAGGACTGTGTGTCTGAACTAATGTACTCCTCCGCACAAAGCTCCGGTGGAGGGCAGACCTACTTCTTAGTGTTCTCCTCCACGTGTTTCAAGCGGCTGGATGTTGTCTTCTCGGACCTCTGGGGAGGAAAAAAAAAAGAAAAAAGCAAGAATCGTCCAGGGAGGGACAGTAACAGAAAAAGCAGGTATACCGACAAATATAGATGGGAAACCAGCAAACGTCATCAATCAGTTTAATCCGCGCTCACCAGTTTATCCCAGTCGCCTTGGATGAGTGAGGGCCGGTATCTGGGGTTGGGAACGGCGTTCAGGTATCTCGTCCTCTCCGTGTTCCACTGCAGCTCAGACCAGAAAGCCTGAGGACCTCTGGCCTTCACACACACACACACACACACACATACACACAATCAACACCACAGTTGGCACCACAAGGACACTGCCTCAAAAGAATTGAGGTTAGTCGCATCTAAATTGTGCACGGGTAGACAAAAACATAAAGCTGCTTCCTGCAATAAAACCTACCTTCCCTTTGAACACGGGTTCAATATGCGGCTCAGTGGTGCACAACACACCAGGGACCTCCAGAAGACACCCCGACACCTCCTGCAACACAAAAGATGCATGAAAACCTGTGTGTGTGCGTGTGTGTGTCTGTGCATGCAAGAAAGAAATAGAAACTGTGTGTCCTCTTTGCATTCATATCCATATACAGTACGCTGCTGCCTGTTTATTGCCTATGGCTGAACGCAGGTGGAAATGTGTGTGTGTGCGTGTGTGTGCGTGTGTGTGTGTGTGTGTGTGTGTGTGTGTGTGTGCGTGTGTGTGTGTGTGTTTACGTGACACCTTCTTGTCAAACACAGCCGAGTGAGGCAGGACTTTATCCAGACTGAGAGACTTCTCGTAGCTTATTCTGTACAGCGAGGCTGAAAGAAAGAGAAAGACTTTTATTTTGTAAATCCCAGAGTCGCAGGAGTCTCGTCTTAAAATAACTCCAAGACAAATGAGACATTTCATACCGAAGTGCGGCTCTATACATCTTAAATTTTTACGTAAATGCATCACTTGAATTATCTCTGCAAAACATATTCAGAAGCTAAAGGCGTAAAAAGCCTTAGACTGTTACTCAATGAGGTATTTTTCAAAATAAAACCCTTATTATCGATGAGTTCAGATCTCGTGCATGTTCCTCTGGGTTTAAGTGACGGCCATGTTTGAAGTTTATTCACATTATTGAGTTTTTTGGTAGTAAACGAGAAGTTAAGGCCAACAAATAATAGCCTGGTTGCTGCAGTTTATGAATATTCTGCCCATCATTTTATTGGCTGCTGTAGCAACACCTGCGACTGGCAGAAAAAAACCTCTCACTACTGGGACAGATTGGAAAAATGACTCACAGTCACTATAATGTGAAATCACGCTGCTATTTTATGAGAAAGATATCAAACTGGCTGTTGAGTGGCAACAAAATAATGAGTTCTTACATGATAAATGGATTCTCAGATAGGGTCGGGCATATGGCAGCAGGCAATATCGTAAATTATTGTATGAATATTTTAAAGTGATCAGAAAAGACCCGCTACAATGTGCCACTTTTTAAGTCACCAAACTAGTCGACATATGTTTTAAATGACCAGAAATTTTATTATAGGAGTATTAGAATAATATAAAGCTGTGCTGAAATGATAAACCATATGATGTGGATGCATTACTTTGTAATAAAATCGACAAGTCTGTGTTTATGAATATTATTACTGCTTATATTATGTAATGAAGACGGAAGAATTATACAATATACCAATGTGGGATTTACTGGTGTTAGAAAGTATTATTATTGATTTATCTGCAGATTATTCTCATGAATAATTGTGTTGTAAAACAAATAAAAAACAATAATTTCACAGGCATTAGATATTTAATGCTTTTAAATGTCCAAGCAGGAGTCTAACACCCAAAGACTCTATTTTTTTATCATAAGATGACAAAAGAAAAGCATCAATATTCAATTTTCATACCGATGCACTAAGGCTGAACCTCAGCACAAATTTGTTCTGCTGAATCTCAAACGTCTCAGAATAACTAATTCCATCCTCTGATCCACAAATCTAACAACCTGACGTCCTCAAGGACATAAATTCAGTTTAGTTTGGACAAAATGTAAGCAGTCGACAGGATGGGAGGGCGCGAGAGGAGGTGATACCCGGGAGATTATGTGCCGCTGACCTAGAATAAACTCCTGGATCTGATCAAAAGATTCAAAGGCGTTCACGTTGTCGCACAGCCAGTCGATAACCTGGACAGGAAATACAAACACACAGGAGACGGAAGTCAAAGGAGTGTGAGCGCAACGTGACAGCTGTATGTTATCAGTGGAGTTATAGCGAGTTTATAACAAGTTTACTTGATCTACTATTCTATAAAAGCATAATGTCACATTGTGGGGAAATTAGCTTACGGCTAACGCTAATGCTCCCTTATGAAGACATCTATTTTTAATTTCAATGAGACTTTATGGTAGTTAAAAACAAACAAACACGATAACATCACTATTTTATTTTTTTATGTACAGTGCGCCCTCATTCATCGCGGTTAATGCTTTCCAGGAAATTCAAATACAGATGCATCTTTTTCCCAATAATCTATTTCTGCGCAAAACTTATTCAACACTGGTCTAATCAACACCAGACTAGAATGAGTATGGAAGTATGTTTAAACCCTTTTCCGCTGATTATTTCATCTGGTAGCACAATTAGCTTCATAATTCTAGAGAATCTTTGTCAGAGATGTTCACATTGCCAAATCTTGCTGCTTTGCAAAGTTAATTTTCCCCCGATTTGTCAGTCTGAAAAATTCTATTTTTGTGCCAGAATGCTTTGCAGCTTGTGAAAAATGGGCATAATAATTACTTCAGTCACAATCCAAGCCTCATTTTCACTTCTCCCATTTGAATGACTAGACTAGGATGAGCTGGAAGTGTCTTCAAAGAGCAAAACCTACATGAAGTAGATACAGAAAATGACTCTTTTGTGAAGTGTTTCCAATACGGTCAACATTTGCATGGCAGAACAGTCATTGTGTGAAACACGGCTAAGGACTCTTGTCTTCAGACATTTACATTAAAGAAACATGAAAAATTAATGTCCCCCCCCAAACACAGTTCCTGCAAATCTAACAGCCACAGCGCAACGGAGTGAAAACTCATTTTCTCTCCTGTTTGAAGAACTATTTCTTTTTTTTTCCAAAGTCAGTTTGAGTCCAAGAAAAGCTGCATAATATTTGTGTGAATAGGAGGAGGGAAAAAAAAAAGACACATAAGCAGGACTAGAAGAACGTCAGTTCCACAGTTTTTATATTAAAAGTTCAAACTCGCTTTGAAAAACAGAAGAAAAAAAAAAAAGCAAAAAGAAAATGTATAAAAGAAATCACCCTTATTAAAACCACAACTTTTTGTGTTGCCCAGCCCCATTACAGAGTCTACAAAGAGCAAAAAAAAACCTCATGCGAGGTGTCCGTTTTTCCAGTCCTATCTGCACTAATGAAGCTGGTGAATCACATAACCTCTCAAGAAGAAAGAATTTAATGCAGAATATCAGCACAGTTGGAGCGTCTTTATTTAAGCGTACTACTAATAGAATGTGAGTCACCGTCGGCGCTTTGCCCAATCAAAAACAATCTGTCCCTTCCTTTTGGTCTATTTTTCTTTTTTACACCGTTTGATCTCTACCCAGTTGTCTTCTTTTCCTGGCACACTTTCTTGCGACATCCAGTTGTTTATTTCATTCCGCTGAACACCTACCGAATACACAAAGACGTGCGGAAACGTCTTCAGATGTAGATTTATTTTTACTTTCTTCCTTTAGGGATAACTTCTCTAAATGATGTTATGTCGTACTAAAGTTGCTTTAGAGCTCCAACTTTTTCTTCTCCTTTCCTCCCTTCATCAAGATTTAAGTTAATCTTTGCTAAAATATTTCACTTTTTTTTTTTTTATTTTGTTGATTTTCTACAACAGTAACGAAATGGAACTTCTTTTACTTAACTGTACTAAAGTGTTAAAAACACTAAACATGTTCAACCTTTTTTTTCATTTTTTCAAAGCAGCCATGCTTTACATCCATGACAGCTTTTCACACACTTGGTATTCTCTTAACCAGCTTCACAAACGTGTGTCCTGGCAGGATTTTGAATTAACAGGGCTCCATGTCAAAAGTTAATTGGATGAATTTCTTCTCCTCAAAGTGTCAGAGACCATTAGTCGTGTGCAGTAAACAGTCCTACAGTTCAACAACTGCAGTATCATGACTTAAAATCAATCAATCCAAAATAAATTGGTGCTCAAAAAAAACCAAACATCAAACGCTTGGAAGGGAAAACCGAGACTCACCTCTGCTGCAGAAATTCTTAAGATTTATTAAGAGTTACGAGCCTCAAAAGTCGCCAATTAGCAGCAGCTCCAATTAGAGCCTCGAGAACACGAAAGCTTCACAGAGTTCGAGTCAACATCTTCTACCCAGATTGTGCGAATCAGGACTTTCCGGCCGAATGGCAAGAAAGAAAACACGACTGAAGGAACCAATAAGAAGAATTGAATTGTTGGACCAGGAAACGCAGGAACAGAAATTAAATTAGTTTCCCGATGAGTCCAAATTTGAAATTTTTTTGGTTCCGACTATTGTGTAATTGTGAGAGAGAGAGGAGGAGGAGCGATGGGTGATGCTTAGACATAGTGCGCCATGGAGCAGGACAATGACCTCAAAGACACCTTCATTCATCATCATTTTATTGTTTCGATGACGTCAGCTTTGTTTCCTAATTTGGAAAACATTAAAAGTGAAGAAAAGACATTCAATTATAGGGGCGACCAAAACGTTTGACTGTTTAAAAATGCAGTTTTGGGGGACGTTTTTCATACTTTCGGGCCCAGATGTTGTGTTTTAGTTTCCTTTTGTGAAAGAAATAAACTCGCATTGTGTCACCAACTCAGTAAACACGCTATAAATAACAATCCTGCCCTTCCGGCTGTTTTCATTCGTACCTTAAGCTCCAGGTTTGGGTCATTTCCCATATAGACCAGGAGGCAGTGGAGGGCGGCCAGGCGTTGAGCGTCAGTCGAGCTTCTGGGACACCTTGGATGGAGGTGACATATGACAAATGTACTTTTATACAACATAAGCATTTACAAACAGAGGGGCACCAGAGTAAATGTGCAGGCAGACAGCCAGGAGTCAGGTACAGTCCTGTGATATATGTGCTATTTAGAAAGGAACACAATGAATGAATAAATGAATAAATAAGCAGCATTAAAAAAACAAACTGTCCAATGAGAGAACGAGCCAAGAGGCCGCTGAGGCGTCTTCGCCGCTTAGAGGGGCTGAATCCAAAGCATCCATTGGCCGGCATTCAAGTTAAAGCTGTTATTTATTTTTGAAAAAAGGAATCTGCGAGTGTATGCAAACAAAAATAACTTCAAATTACTCTTCCCTTTCCGCCATCTTCTTCTCTGGCCCCCGTGCATATAAGCACCGCCTGAATCATTACCTCAGCACAAAGAAATCCTTCATTCCCACTGCGTTATGAATCACGCGCACCTATAGGGAGCGCTTGATCGCAGCATCTGCAGCAGGAAGTCGGGGTTCAGTTCGACCGTGAAGATCCTCCCTGTGGTCAGGTCCAACAATCTGCTGCTGGATTCCTCCTCGGTGTGAAACACCGTCACGTCGGCAGACTGACACCGCAGGTCCGAGTCCACTTCGCCACCTCCAAAGGTGGAGAAAGAGGAACGGAGCGTGAGTTAATGCTCGAAGAAAGAGGTAAACATTCTTTTAATGTCTCACCTGAGAGAAACAGGGAGTGGCAGAGCATCTCCTGCTGTCTGGTGTTGACGCAATGGAGGAAATAACCTTGCAGGTACACCAGGATGTAGTAACCTACATGCAGGAACACCACAGAATCTGTGTCAGGGCAAGACGTCTGCATTCATTATCCTACAAGAGGATACAAGCTCTCATTTGCATTTGTGTTTTTCTATTGTGCACGCAAAGGTCAGTCAGGCTCGCACGCTGGTGGGGGTTTATTCTGTGTGCAATGACCTATGGGGATGAAGACGGGATGGAGCTGAGCGGCTTTCTGCAGCGGCAGCTCGTCGCCCAGACGGACTCTGAACGTCTTGCTGCAGTCTGCAGGAACAGAGATTCAAAAAATTATGACTTCCTGGTGCGAAAAGAAATGAAAAAGGGAAGGAATTTGCCGCCGTCACGCACCTTTATGAATCAAAACGAGAGTGTAGATGAGCTCTTGTTTGTCCAGAAGCGGTTGGCTGTGGCACAGACACATGCTTCCTGGAGACCGATCACATTGCAGGACATGAAAATATTCATGATAATCAAGAAAAGAAAGAAAATCTACACAAATATGAAACAATAATGCAGCAATGAGAATTTATTTGAGGCAGGAAAAGAAGATTCATCATGCAGATTGAAAGGATAATCCCAACACGACCCTATCACGTGAGATTACAGCGTAAGGCGTCATCACAGAGAGACTTTGAATCAAAAAAAAAAAAAAGGGTCTTGATTTTCTGATCCCACCCCAGGGGCGGGGAGGGGGGTGGGGGGGGTGGCGAAAAAACTTCAAAAATGAACTTACTTTCTTATTTTTGGCACAAAGAGGAAAGCAGAACACACACAGAACACACAGAATTAGTCATGGCCTGTGGAATCCTGACGTTGTGTGTGTGTGTGTGTGTGTGTGTGTGTGTGTGTGTGTGTGTGTGTGTGTGTGAGAGAGAGAACACACGTTAAAGCGCGTTACCTATTCTGTCTGTGAACACTTGCATCCTGACGATCTCCTCCTCTTCCTCCGACGTTTTCTGGAGATAATGGTCGAAGCCCAGATTCACGAACCTGGAAGAATACGTTAATAATTGAAGATGCAGGATGTAAAGAACAAATCACCTGCCGAGGGAACATATTTCTGCGTTTATTCTGAGCTTGTAATTGTCGCCTTACTTGACAGTTCGGAACGGATTAGCGGGAAATTCTAGCGGGAGTTCCAGCTGTGGGGCGGTAATACAAAGCAGCAGAGTCCTGCGTTATTATCAAGTCACATTGTAATTATGACAGCCTGTGCAGAAGGCTGATCATTTATTGAATTACACGATGACTCACCACCGTTTCGTAGTTGTGATTGAGGTAAAACTGAACACATCGAAACAGGACTTTATCCTGCGATGGGAGAAATTGTTATTTTTTATTTTTTTTGGGGGGGGGGGTGATTCTGTAGAGAAAAAAAACGTGTCGCGCTCGTCGACGTCTTACGTTAACGGTGAGATAGTAGAGTCTCTGCGTCGCTCCGTCCCATTGGATCCAACAGAAATCCTCCGCCACCCTCTCCGCTGTTCTGCACAAACGCTCGGGGTTGGCTATCACCTGGTTCCCCACAGACATTCACATCTTTAACGCTTCATGCAAAGCTCCACAAGGGGATGCAGTAAATTTCACGGCCTGAGAATGAGGTCGAAAACTACAGATTCTTTGCTCCAGGTGGTGCAAAAAAAACCCCACACTGAACTTTTTTTTTTTTTGGTGCTTATTAATTATTTGATATGTGAAAGTAATTTATAACTCTGCAGAGAACCTAAAGCCTGGGATGTTTCCTCTATTCAGAAACTGAAGCCACTTTGCACAGAAGCTGCACTCAATAAGAGAAGGAGCTGGGCTGAAGGGAACAATTTTCCGGATGGAGAGTCGAACTCACCACTCTGTAGCCCTCCTGCTTCGTCAGCAGAACGTGATAGAGATCGACGTCTGAAACGCACAGGAGAAGGAAGATTAGGGACAAACCCCAACAGCAGCTTCTTATGAAATTAATCCAACGTGTTTTTTGGCACGCAAAAGACGCGATCTTACATCCGTCGTCCGTCAGTAGCAGCAGATGGCTCTCCAGCGCCGCCCTCCCGTCAGCCTCTGAGTGGAGGAACTAGAACCGACAGCCAAAGACGATGATTCAGCACATGCGTAACCAATTTTACATTTTTACTGGTTTCATATTTGAACGCGGGTCACAAACATTCCTGTCATCTTTAAAATGTTTGGCGTTGGAAATAAGATCCAGCTCCACGCTAATGGTTTTTCTCTGTCGATAAGACAAACATCACGAAACGAAAGACGGAGGGGGAAAAAAAAAATCTGCAAACATCCAGAAATCCAACGGTGAAATCTGTGCGACAGACCACACGTGAATTCTACCTGCACTTTGACCCTGCAGTCCACAGCCTTGAGGACTTTAGTGTTGTTTATGGGATGGATCTCGATCAGGAGAGTTAGGCATTTGGATACTGCAGAAACGGAAGGGAAATTAAATGAAGGATGTGACGGCAAAACCTAGAAATGCTGCATTCTGATTAGTTCAGGAAGCTGAAACGGCTGATATTGATATTCGTCTACAAACGAATCAGAGAGGAGCGGACGCTGGACTTTACGTGGTTTGAGGCGCTCCATTCCTCGGGTGTTTTGCGTCAGGCTGACAGCTGGAAGACAAAATCGCACAAGCGTTTCATTTGGACAAACTTCCATCTCTAAATGAGGCTTTAATTACGCGTTGGCACCAATAACCTGCACCAAACTGTGTCTGCAGCCTCGTCCCGATTTGTAACAACAAACCATTACAGAGGTGAAACTGATTTAACTGATCAGGGGTCAGTATTGGGAACGATGTATAATCAATACATCACAGAAACTCACCTAACAGAGTTTCTTCCGCGTTGACGGAGCAGCTACTGACGCACACTTCCTTATCGAACGTGTACAAGATCTGTTGGTGAGAAGACATATGGGAGCATACGTGTGCACAAACGCACAAGCATACACAACGAGGAATGTCTGTAGCACAAAAATGAAGGAGACACACACACCATACCTTGTTCTGATTGGTATTGGGGTCGTATTTTCCAATTCTGGTGGTGTCTGTGGCTCCCTATCAGAAGAGAATAAAATAATTATGGCATATGTCATAAAATCAATCCAATTACAAACGTGTATGATCTCAGTCCAGTTCCTGACCTACTGATCAACCCGACGGGAGCCGCTTCATGTCGGAGAATTTAAAATAAAAACTATACTCTGAAATCTTGGCACACTAAAGAATGCATTAAATGACAAAAACCTGCATTAAAACAGAGATTAGATCATCTTCTCAGGCTGCACGCTCTCTTTAACCTCCTAAGCCCAGAGACTTTGTGCAGGTCTGTTATTAAAAATTTATGTTGTGCAGAGAGGCATGCTTCAACACACAGAAATATATTTTCAAGTCTCACAAGGGTTTCAGGGTTTGCATAGATACTAAATATGCAGAACTGCAAAAGAAATCTCTGCAAAAGAATATATCAGGGTTCAGGGATTTGAATATTATCTTTACTTTAAATTCAGTGATGGGAATATAACATTATATCTAACATAATGTACAAGATACTGGTGGAAATATAAAGACAAACATTATTTGTTGTGAAACATATGCCAAAGTTTAAAAAACATACAACACAATGCACATGGCAATGAGAATAAGTGAAGTGAGTGCAGGTAGCAACACATCTAAAACCAGACAGTAAGCTGAGCTAAAAAGGATTAGAATAATTACACTCTCTTGATGAGCATAATCTACATAAGAAACATTTAGTATGCAGTGCTGTCACTGCGGATTTACCTTCCAGGAGAAAAGGATGCCCCCATCTCTCTCAATGTTGAGGATACGAGTGTCCACTGCTCCAGAATACTCTGCAGACACAGCACTGCTGTTATGAATCCATGCACCCAAGCATGAAATGCAAATGTAGCGCATTTATAACGTACGATAAGTTATTTAAAGTACTCAAATGTGTCAGCGGATTATTTGGAAGGAATCTGGAAATGAAATATCTGCATTGAGTCTCTATATTTAAGGAAAATAATACTTTCAGTGATCAAATATTGGATATTTATGGTATTTATTCATTAGATAAAACAGATTTAGTTGATATTTTTAGTTTTATACATTCTAAAACCCTCTCCATCTTTAAAAAGCTTTTGCTTTGACAGGTAGAATGAATAATAACAGTACATAGAGCGCCATCTACTGGACATCTATCCGCATTTCACGACAGTAGATTTGAAGGTTTCAATCTTGCAAAACCAAAGTTACAAAAACTGTCTTTGCCTGACTGACAACTGGCTCACTGTGTAAATATTATTTCACACCTACAGTACAGATATGTAAAAAAGTTAAATTTACATAATTGATCTTTCTTGCTCGTATGGCTAGCCAAAGATTTATCAAAGTTGCGTACAGGAATAGCAAAAAAACTAACAGAACCAAAAAAAACCAGCACACCGTGTGGCCTTGAACGCCTCACCTGATGCTCCGCACACCGACGCCTCCTTTCTAATGATGTCCGAAACCACATCTCTGTGCAGGTCAAACTGTGGCTTTAACTTAAGCATGTGGACTCTTTAACCTCGAATAACCTTTTCAGAATCTTCGCAGTTGGAATTCTTCGGCTTCGTTTGTGTTTTCCCGGCAGGAGGCATCACCTGCTGTCCGGCGGAACATCATGTGACGTTCACGTGTGACTTTGGAAACTTAAGAGACTCACATTAACAACCCACATGAGCATCCACTTCCTCTTCTGCCCTCCGAAACATGTTTGAGAATGTCACGTGTCTCACACTGGCTCCTCCCATCCGCACCTGGAGATCTTTCTGCTATTGGTCGAGACACGCGTCACTCCAAACGGGTGGAATTCGTCACCGCCCCGCTGAATGCCTGACCCGGCGGTCTCCAGGCGCCCGGGAGCGTCACCCGGGTGTTGTTGTCTTTGCAAGTCGTTCAAGAAGTTATTCAGGAGCTGCTATAGCTATTTTAAAAAACCTATTCAAAAAAATGTGTATTCATGCATTCATTTCTCACTCGTCACAAACTTATTTATCGTTATAAAGCATTAATTCCTCAGTTATTGGAAGTAATAACTGCAGGTAAATGCAAATTAACTACTGTATGACTATTCCACTAATATCATTAATCAAAGAAGAATAATCAAAGAAGAATGGAGTAACATGACCCATTTTTTTTACATTTAGTGATGTCATTGCAAATTAAAAGTAGATTTCTTTTAGATAGTAACTACTACACGCACCTCAGGTTGTTGTGTGCCCGTGAAAATAAAACTAGTGATATAATTATGGGTTTAGAACGATTCTTCCGACTTTCAATAACGAAATTAAGTTAACCAACTGCTTCACGGTGTCTCATTTTTCAAGAATTCCTGGACAGACATACAGTTCAACCTCACAAATGCGAGATTATTCCTGTACCCACACAGAAATAATTGGATAACTGTAGACTATTAACATCAGGGGTAAAAAAAAACACAAAAAAAACAAAACAACCTAAGTGTACTCAAGATAAACAAGTCAGGGATTTTGTAAAGACAGAATGTCTTGGAGCCCATTAAGTTTGTTGTTTAATGGTTTTACATCAGCTTCATTCCAGATGCAGCTCATTAAAAAACCGTGTGTCATGACACTTACGTTCCTTCCATCAAGGAAATGATAATGAAGTTTTATCCTCTGCTTCTTTTTATTGCACTTGTACCAAATGTTTCCGTGTCTCTTGTCATGCTGATCCTGACTCTTCTATCGGTAATATCATTGCATGGGACAAGGCAACACAAATATTGAAACCCATATTCAGTAATTAGACTGGTACGTTAGTACATTAATTAATACTGTCTCGTTTTAGGAGTGCCAAGTAGAAAAGGTTATATGTAGGTTGTAATAACGCTAGAATAGAGAATATAGGCATCTCATATTCTCATTTAAGCTTCTTTTTAAAAAAAAACACATTTAATGAGATGCATCTATCCTCCAGCGTTTTGGTATAAAAACCAGCTGTACACATGTGAACCAACTGCACCTCTTTCTCTCTGCATCAGTGCCCTCTAGTGTTCATCTGTAGAACTGCATTAATACTACAGTACTGTATTCCATAATTCATAATTCTGTTCTATAATTTGGATTAATAAAGCATCATCTATCTATCTATCTATCTATCTATCTATCTATCTATCTATCTATCTATCTATCTATCTATCTATCTATCTATCTATCTATCTATCTATCTATCTATCTATCTATCTATCTATCTATCTTCTTCATCTAACTTCTGTATAAATAAAGCCTTGATAATATTTACTAATACACAAGTTATAGCGTGTATTAGTTATCCTAATGTGGTTATTTCGATAACTAAATGGAATTTAGTGATCAACACTACCTCCCATTGCTAACTTTGAGAACTACATATACTTGTTTCATTCGTATAATTATAATCCACGTTGGTCTTACTCTGTCTTTGACTGTTTATACATTGCAAATAGTCTTAAAGCTGTTTAATCTGTTGTAAGGAATATCATACTACAGTTAGGTAAAATTACGACATTCGCATTATGCGCTCTTATTTTTAATTTTTTTTAAATTTAATTTTATATACTGGTTTGATCCCCGAAGGGAAATTAAGAAACCATAGAGGAAACAAATAGTGTAATGCTTTTAAAAGATGTGTTGAAACTTGGATTGTCCCATAATGAAGAGCTCTTGTCTTTTTATTTAAATATACAGCTTCTTTATTTACAGGGACTGAACTTTTATTTTCGCGTCGTGTCTTGCCTTCGCTTATGAGTGCCTCATCTTCTCACGTCTAGTCAATCTTTGGTTAAACCGGATTGGCCAGCCGAATCAAAACGAATACTGACGAGTGAGGCCGATGTTTTTGTGACGACAGTTCGTACGCCCCTTCTCCCGCCTGATTAGCGACACTCGTCCTTCCCCCCTGCCCAGTTACACATACACGGCGGGTAACACAACACTGACAGTCGTGTCTGACTCACAACCAACAGGGGAAAGATGGAACACAGAGACAGCGACTTCAATGTAATGCTGGCAACGGATTCATACAAGGTACCGTATAAATGGTGGTTTCATTCGGGGAGACTAGGTGGGTTGGGGGGGTGGGGGGCTGATGGATGAAAATTGATAAAGTCAAGGTGGCTTCATCAGCCCCCAAGGCCATCACGCTGCTCTGTGTAGCCAGTCACAGCGGACTGAAGGGGCAGGGAGATGGGGAGGAGAGGGCAGATACAGCTGTACCATTCGTGGAAAGCGTGCATCCCTCGTTGGGCTAGCTAGTCGTGAACGTGGGTTATGGAGGAGGGGGGGGACCAGTACCTCACCGGCTCGGCGAGTCACAATGGTATCCAGCTAGCCGGAGTAGCTAGCCAGCTAGCTCACGGTGAAACGGTATTCATATGAAACGCTAATGTTAGCATCTAGCTAGGTAGTGCTTTGTGGATAGAGCGGTGAGCCGCACATGACCAAAGTCGTGTTTAGGAGACCTTGAAGGCCTCTTTACCCGTGTGGGGTTATCTAATGCCGCTGGCAGCGGTTCAGTGTTGTCACACTGAAAGTGAAAGTTAAGAAGGATATAAAATAGTCGTGTTCTATCACGGTGCGAGTTCGAATCCGGACTGAGGCGCAGTTTAACACGCGCGAGACCTTTTTAAACGAAATTTAAACTTTCATTCATACGCGAAATAACAAAATTAAGACATTTTTGTTCTATTGAAGCACAATTAGTTATTAATATACTATATAGAACTATAGCACTAGAAGGAATGTGGTACCACAAGTAGGCATTGGCTGCTGTAGCGGTTGCCAGGCCAGGTTGCCATGTACGATGGTCACGTGACGACACTTCGCCGCTGGCGGTGATTTGACGGAGAGGCGGAAAATTATGACGTCATTACGGATTAGATGTTCCGATGAAGATAGATAGATAGATATACTTTATTAATCCCGGAGGAAATTGCATATGGCATAAACGACTAATAATTACTAGAATGTCGTCTGGGGCCAAGTAAATAAAACAGTTTTTCAAGTAAATGTGAATTAAAGCTAGAATAATAGCAATAAATCGTTAGCATTTTCTGCCCCAAATTCTAATTATGGGTAGAAATGGAAGCTCAAATCAAGTTTTAGTTCTTTTTATATTTTACTGTGTCTAAATAATTACATTTTATTGAGCTTTTATTTGTAATAAATAAGTAATAAATAACACCATTACTAATGGAATGTAATTTGGTTGAGTTCAGTGTTTCTCTCTGCTTTGTACATCCACTCTACTACATTTTCAATGCTTGCATAATTCACCTTTTTGTATTTATTTCATAATTCAAGTCACTAGAGACTGTGAGTATTCATATTTATGTTGATGTTTCATTTTCCATGAGGTGTTGTTGCAGCAGGTTGTTGTACTTTGTGTGTATTTGATTTAAACTGTCACAGCAGGTGTTAGAACGACACACACACACACACACAACAGTAAACTCTCCCCACAGGATTAAGATGTTTTACTTAATCTACTTGGCACATACATTAACTCTGGAAGTGTCTGGTGTTATTTACTGTCATACAATACCGTTATGTGTTTTATTATTTTCACTTTGATTCCCAAGAAAAATACTTTCGGTTTCATTTCCAGGAAATGATGGGTTGCAACACCCTGGTCTCCCCCCTCCCCCCTCATTTCTTGGAAATGACAAACTCCAGATGGATTTCGGACTGTAGATCAGGAGAAAACAAAATTTAAAAAAAAAGAGAAACTACATTTTTTTCTTGCCAGGTCAAGCTAGTTGTTGACTCAAGACAAGCAACGTCAAACATTTTTGTTGATTCAAATAAGATTTCATGTTTCTTCTTCACCAGGAATGGTGTCCTCCTGCTTCCAGACCTCTAAAGTAATAATTTTTGTGTCTTTAAACATCAATCATCCAACATCTGAGCGTCAGAAGTCTTTCCTGTGTGCTCTGTTATCCATTGTCTCATTAAAAGAGGTTTTGTAGGAACAGGGTAGACATGGTGAAGCATTCTCTGTATGACTTTGTGTTAGTACCTAATATAGGGAGAGGGGCTGTTGTGCATCAAACATTTAACTGACTTTAAATTAAAACAAGTTTCACTTGAATCACCTGAGTTTGGTATGCAGACTTGTTGTGTGGAATCGCAATCATGCAGCAAATTTGAGCTTGTGTCCTGCTGTGAGGTTCACAGAACGACTGCAATGCCACGACACTAGTTTACATAATTTCCACCAATTAAATCCAGAGAGAATTACAATGGTTACAGCGACGGTGTGTGGAATTTACGTAATGAAATGTCCCCATTAAGTATTACGACACGCTAACAGCTGCTCCGTGCTTCAGTTGCTGTGGTGTTTGGAAAGAGACACATCACAGGAGCAAATATGATTTCTGATGGCTGAATGAGTAATTTTAACGTCCATCACTATCTCTTATTAAAAATGTAAAAGCTGACCATAAAACTACAGCAGAGAAATTTAATTGAGAGGGAATGACAGATTCTAGCAAGACTTTCTTTCAGTTCAGTCTAAAAAAATGTACATTTTTCTTTTGTTGCAACAGTAATGATTTTATATCATTTGTTAAAATTCAGTTAATTTTAACCATATTCTGTCAGAAAAGTGTGGCAATATACACTTTCCTCCTCTCCAACCTGGAATACCATCAAAGAATTTAAAAATGAAAAAACACGAGTCAACTCGGTGTTATCGCTGAGATAACACGGATAAAGATGAAGGTTGCTCTCATTAAAAGTAACGGGTTTTTTCAGGCACTTTGGTACAAAAAATAAACTGCCACCAGGGGAATGTAAATCAAATATTGACTCTCCTTTTAGAGCTTGTTTGGTTTCCACCAATACAATCCTGGTTCTTGAACGCACCATAGCCAACACGACATGTCGTTGCTGGGCAGCTACCCGACAGAGCATCCATCGGAGCCCTTGAATGGAAATATACTAGGGCTTTGAACCAGAATTTTTTTGCGATTTGGTTCATACCGAACAGAAGCAGTGTTATAACATTGCCGGTTTTATGATCCACACAAGAATTGACGTTCATGAACCGGTTAGAACAAAAAATATAGTTCCCGAACCGGTTAATAAAGTTCCTTGTAAATATAAATAAGTAACGAAGTTTCAGAGCTTCAAAGTTTCAGAGCAGAGTCCAGGGAACTCTGCTTTGAAAATGTCTGCAACCAATGAGTTAATGTCTAAATCAAACATTTTTTAAGATTGACAGACTGCACTGTTTACCTGTTAGGAATATAATCTAGATTGGGAGACTGCCATTTCCTTGACCTCTAGTGATATGCCTCAACTTCTCTCTGCTCTCAACATGCATTGAGAAGCATGAGGTCAGATATTTTTGTCACAAACAAAAAAAAGGGGGATTAACCAGTTACTTTTATTTTGAATAACCGATTCCGTTCCAGAACATTAAAATTTATAAAGTTTCGGTTTCATTCCCGGCAAACTATTAAAAGTTTCTGGTTTTCCTTTTTCATTCCATGAACCAGTTCAAAGCTCCGAAACGTACTATTTAAAATTAAAAAAAAAACTACACAAATAAATTATCAGTATCTTTTATTTGTCTTGACATTTTGGATCCAGTTCTAATCACAAACACTAAATGCAGGATTTAAGATGATTTTTGTGGTTGTCTTGGTTTAAAGATGCTTGCTTGTGTGTTTGCACTCTAGTGTTAGTCTGCACACACACAGACACACACGGCGTGCTAAGGCCCTAGTGTCATGTTGTGTGTCTTGACTCTATTTTGAGTCATTGAATGCCCGGCGGAGAGGAAAGAGCCCGGTCAGAGAAACTGAGTCGTTCACTGACATTTACTCCTCTTCAGTCCCTCACACATCACCTGTTTTTTTCACTGTTGTCACGGGTGACCGAGTCTGTGTTACCACCGTAACCCTCCTGTACTCAAGGGCGTGTCGCAGTTGTTTATCAAATCTTATTTGAAGGTCAAACCCGTGACCATGACCTGAATATTTCATTACAAATACAGAAACATACCTCGGTATTTTACCGTTTATTTACAGCGGGCGCAGTTTATTGCTCTGCTCAGTCTTGATACCTCTGGACTCTGGAAGTAGATAAGCCTGAAAGTAAATGTCAGGTTACAAAATGACTGAGTCATCGTGGTTTTGCGATGCCCTTGGAGGAAATTACCACTCAAAGGCCTGGGTGCAGTTCCCTTATTGTGTGTATTATATCTGTTTGTGGGATAGCGCTCAGCGATGTGTGTGTAACGTGTCTGGACGTGTGTGGGTCCGTGGATTTAAATGCCTCCTTGGCATCAGCTGCGACTGTTTTGTTCAGCCAATAGCAGTTAGTGTTTTATGTTATGAGAAGTGGAATTTTTATGATATAATAAAGAGTGTGTGTGTGTTGGGAAATGCAATACAGTATGATTTGATTTGACTCTTTATGATTGATTGACGTGTCTGTTGTTGAGCGCTCACGCTTGCTGAGAGCATCCTTAAATGTGATGTTGTGACTCATCAAAAGATTTTAACATGAGATTTTCACGCTTTATTAAAAATGACTCAAATTCGATTTCTTCATTCTTTTCTTGTCGTGTCGGCAGGTCACACATTACAAACAGTACCCCCCCAACACGAGTAAGGTGTACTCCTACTTCGAGTGCCGTGAGAAGAAGTTGGATCCCACCAAGAGCAGAAGAGTCAGCTATGACCAAACCGTCTTCTACGGCCTGCAGTACATCCTTCACAAATACCTTAAAGGTGAGTCCAGACTCAAACCCGCCAACGTTCTGCGTCGTGGAGACGGGTTTTTTTTCCGCCATTGTGCTGCGGGGGCTGCACGCCACAATATTCCTCCCCATTTTGCAATCAGGGCACAAACCCTCCGCCTCTTGTGATGCATTATTTGTGCCCCCCATGGCATTTTTTTTCTCCCCTCTTCTCCACAACAAGGTCAAAGCAGAGCAGGGGGAGCTGCAGCACGCCTGCAGCAACTCTAGATTCAATGTGTTGCCCAAGGACACTTCAGCAGGGCAGTTGCGCCAGTGAGGCCACTCAATGACAGGACAAGGTTATGGTTTGTTCATTTTCAAAGAGGCGTAACACAAAGCCAGCAGGTTGAAAGATTCATCGATGTTAAAGTTAGTTTATGCGGTCCAGACAGAGAGCTGGGAAGAGAAGGAACTGAAAGAAAGGGTAAATTTCCCGCCTGTTCCTTAAGAGGATTTCATGGTGCGATAGCGGAGGTGCAAAGAACAGAGAGTGAGAAAACAAAAGCACAGCTGCTCTTTCACCGGCTGCAAGAGAAAGACCAGCTGTCTACAAAGCATCCCTCAGAGCTCCACCGATCTATTAGAGACGCATCCGCGAGCCTCCAACTCAACAAAACCACAAGTGTGCGTCACGAGTCATCAGTTTAGAGCTCGCTTTAAGAATATGGGAAGAGTCATAGTGAAACAGAAAGCAGATGCTGCTAAGCACATGTGAAACCTGCTAACGTGAGATTTAACTTGACATTAAAGGGAAACACTCTTCGATTGCTATCATTGAAGACAGCAACCTGGTTTGCCCCTGAGGTGACTGCCATCTAGTGGGGGTGTCAAATACATGGAATTGTGTGTGTGTATGTGTGTGTGTGTTGATTGATGCAGCGTTGATACACTTGTTTTCTACATGAATTAAAATTTAGAAGCACAAGTCGCCGGATTTCTTTGGAAATTAGTGCTAAGTTAACTAGCCGCTTGACGTTTACTGTACAAACACTAGCGTGGCTTCGAGTTCAATATTTTCTTATTACTATCCCCAATCAAGTTGAGTAATGTCAAACCATCCTCTGTGCCTGCTGTCGCATACAACCTTTTGTATGGTCTAAAAGCTGACCTGCTACAGATGAATAGTGAGTCTGTGTTCACACAAAGACCTCTTGTCAGCATGCCTGAGATGCTTCTAATTGAATTACAACTGGAAATTAAGCAGCATTCCTGCGCCTTCTGTAAAACAGTGGGTGTTTCTCCAGCAGCTCCTCCTGCAACCTTAATGTGCTTCTGCTCTTCCCTCTCCTCCTCCCTTTTCTTCCTCTCTTCTTCCTCCTCTTCCTCCCTCCCTTCCTCCTCCGCAGGGAAGGTAGTGACTCCAGAGAAGATTCAGGAGGCGAAGGAGGTGTACAGAGAACACTTCCAGGATGATGTTTTTAACGAGAAAGGCTGGACCTATATTTTGGAGGTGAGGTTTTTAGCTTAATAAAAAGTGTGCAGTGTTAGTTTGTGTCTCTGGTTGCACAGTGAAACAACCAGGAAGTCACTCAAGCCCGGGTTTAAGTCACTTCCTTCAAGGCGGTGTCACGCCCCAAACTGTTTTGACTCCAAACTTCATCTCCTCTTTCAGGTCATGTCGTCTAAAATGAAAGAAGTCACAGTGACTGTAAACAAAGATATCCGTGTGTGTCTTTGTGTCGACAGAAATACAATGGACACCTGCCTATTGAAATCAAGGCCGTGCCGGAGGGGAGTGTCATCCCGCGGGGCAACGTTTTGTTCACGGTGGAGAGCACGGACCCCGGATGCTACTGGCTCACCAACTGGATTGAGGTGCATTGTTCAAATTTACAGATAACATTGAGATTCTGTGTTGATTTGATTCTTGAGTAAAGACAAAGCTTCTGTCCCCGGAGTTCAGAGTTTGAGAAAATCCATAAATTATTAATCTCGGTGCGTGCCCGACGGCAACTCCTATCTCTGTTTGAGCTCGCAGTGTCACGCCTGATTGCTTCATCATCGCTCAGATATCAGACGCAATCCCTCACAGCTCGGCCGATCGGTGCTCGAAATCCCAAATTATCCACTCGTCCTGATCGGTGGCCCCGCAGCCCGAACCCTCACATCTTTGAAACAATTCTGAACTGCGTGATCATGTTTGCTTTGTGTTTTAATTGAAGACTCCCAGAGAGTAAAAGCCGGTGGATAAAACTATAAAAGGTTTTGCTCAATCCTTTTCTTCTTATCATTAAATAACACCCACTGCTTTCTTTTAGCTGCTAACAAAACAAGAAACGGGCAGTTATCACCCTCAGCCTGGAATTTGTCCTTACATGAATTGTTGGATGTCTGGAGGAAGTGTGCTGTTACAACAGGAACAGTTTGGGTAACGTGAGAAATAGATGCTAGAATAGCATCTGAGGAGTTTTAGCATAAAGGCTAAAAATCTGAAGGAGCAGCCGTTGGAGGTAGCAAAGTCGTCTTTGTTAAATCCGTAATGAATCTAATTGCAAACATTTGAATTACATCATTTTTATTCTTTATTCTTTGTTTTTTTACATTATGCACAACTCTCATTGTGTAATAATCTAATCCTAACATGTATTTGTTACATGTTTTGATGCATTTTTATGCTTTATAAAACATTTGTGTCTGAATTTTGGGGGGCTTGGAACGGATTAGGGCATTTGCGTGGAAAACTTACGAAAAAAACTCTTACGAAATTTTCTACTTTCGAAATTTCTTCCAGATCCAATTAATTTCGTAAGTAGAGGTACCACTGTACTTCTAATCTTCTGGTTGCCTAGCGATTTGTCCTGGATAAGCTGTTGTTTTTAACTTTCTCTTCCAGACCTCACAAAGGATCTGTCGGGCTTATTTCCCAAACTGCCGAATCGTTCCTTCAGCCATTATTTCCACTCGTTGGTTTTAGCTGACAGGCACATAAACACTCCATCACAACTTCCTCTGTTTTTCAGCGGCGGGAGTTAAACCCCAGTTTTGTGGCGTGAGACAGAACTTTGGCGTGTTTATGGCGCTTAGCTGGAGCACGATGGGTGTCGTCCCCCGAGATGAAGAAGATCTCATGAACTTAATGTCGCGTGAAAAGAGTTTCTGCAATGACGCAGCAGAAATAAAGTCTCTACTTTCCCTACTACTTTCCCTAAATGCTTTAATACGTTCAGACATCTCTGTCGTTCTTCCTCCACCTGAACCCGGCTGACAGTCGACCTTGTGGGGTCCGGCGTTCGCGCATGCATCATTTAAAATACAGGTCACACGATGACAACACACACACACAAACGCTGCCCTGGTAAATTTGGATACACAACACCCGCATACACATTCTACTGAGGATATAAATGCTCTACTGAGGATATAAATGCATGCATACAAAAACACACACAGCTGATGTAAAATTAGCCTTAGCGTTCACACCCGGTGTCCTTAGGTTCCCCCTCCGCTCTGGCCGTCCTGCCTTCTTTCCTTTACCGTCAATCATTCCGTTGTCTTTGTCGCATCACGCTCTCCTTGACACACTTTTTCTCATTCCAACTGTTCCGTATCTCCTTCCAGTCTCTCCTTGGACATTGGCCGGTCAGTCATGTTTGTGTTTGAGAAAAGGTTTCTCCTGAATGTCGGAACTCCTGATGTTGAACCACGATAGAAATTACAGCTGTTGTGATCAATCTGGAGAAGACGCCACAAAATATAAGCGTAATAAAGTCAGGTGATACATGTGAGATTTTATCCGGAAGTTGCAGGTGTTGTTTACATCCGCTCGCGCACACTCACGGTGATGTTTCGTGTGTTTTCACGTTTCCTCGGTGGTGGCTAGTGCAGTTAAGCCTCTTGTTTTGATGGTGAAACGTGTGACTCTGGCCTCAGAGGCGACACAAAGGATCCAGGAATGTATTTTTCCCAGAGTTTGTTTTGTGTGAATGTCTCCCTCTGATCCCCCCTGAGCCTGTTGCTCTGAGGGTTTAACCCCAGTGGCATTCTGGGAAAGCAGGATCATTCGTTTCCCGAATGGAAGGGGAAAATAACAAAGTGCCCTTTAACTTTATTTTGAAAATTATGATTTTATTGGTATCATGAAATCCTAACGACTACCCCCCCCCCTCCTTTTAGACCATCCTGGTTCAGGTCTGGTACCCCATCACTGTGGCAACCAACTCCAGAGAGCAGAAGAAGATCCTCGCCAAGTACCTCCTGGAGACTTCTGGGAACTTGGCGGGACTGGATTACAAACTGCATGACTTTGGCTACAGAGGCGTTTCCTCACAAGAGGTACCACACACACACACACACACACGTGATGGAACGCCACTGCTCTGATTAAGTGGAGCGGAATCAGTTGATGACTGTTTCTCTCCCGTTTGCAGACCGCCGGCATCGGCGCCTCCGCCCATCTCGTCAACTTTAAGGGCACGGACACAGTCGCTGGCATCGGCGTGGTGAAGAAGTACTACGGCACCAAGGACCCAGTGCCGGGCTTCTCAGTGCCGGCCGCAGAGCATAGGTAGACGCATTTCATTTCATGCATTCAGCGTTGCTTATAAAATATTTACCCCACTTCCTGCGTTCGTGCGAGCGACTCTAATTATCGCTGCGATCCGCGCATTCCCAGAAAGCATAGCGGCACAGCACGCGCATCACGATTCATCTGCGGTTCCTCCTCAGGTGAGACAGTCTTGGCTCACGACCGAGTCTGCAAGAAAAATATTAGAGCGCTCATTCGCGCTCTAATATTGCGAAACGGGCTGTGATTGGCTCACAGGGAAAGGCTGTGATTGGCTGCTGTCGTGTCGCACACACGTCCCTCTCTCCTTCCACGCCACCCAGGCTGTTGCTGCCGCTCAAACTGCAACTCCTTACCCCATTGCCAGTGCGCTACGGGATGGTGAAAGTTGTTGTCATAGTAACCGTTATGTAACCTCAGTGGGAGGAGTCAAACTGGAATTCCACTTTGAGTTTAAGCTCAAGTAAAATCATTATAATTGCCTCTTTTCATTTTAAGATTGTCTGAACTTCTGCCATTCCAGATTCTTTGTGAGACATGGCTCTCCTCATTGGCTGGCCTCACACACCAGTCTCCTCCCCCATCTTACTCAGAACCAATCGGCGAGCTACACAACAGAAAGGCGTAGTTGAAAACAGCAGGTTGTTTTTGTTCTGTTGTTTATCTGGATGTACCTGCAATATAAAGAGGGTGAAAGGTCTTTGGTTGCTTCACTGAAGACTAAAATCTGGAGCGTAGTGCCCTCCTGTGGGCGACCAGCAGTACTGACATTTCACTCACGTCTCCCGACCGTCACTGTGCTTCTGTCGGTTCCATTTCTCAGGTTCGCTTCAGCCCAGAAAGCTGTATCGAAATTCTTTCTGCTTACTTCAAGACGCTTTTCTTTGAACTCCTTCCTCCGCAGCACCATCACAGCGTGGGGGAAGGACCACGAGAAAGACGCCTTCGAGCACATCATCAAGCAGTTCCCCAACGTGCCCGTGTCCATCGTCAGCGACAGCTACGACATCTTCAACGCCTGCGAGAAGATCTGGGGAGTCGATCTCCGGACGCTGGTGGAGACGCGCAGCGCCGACGCGCCGCTGGTTGTGCGGCCAGACTCTGGAAACCCTCTGGACACTGTTTTGAAGGTGTGTGTGTGTGTGTGTGTGTGTGTGTGTGTGTGTGTGTGTGTGTGTGTCAACGTGGAGCGCTCCTCTTTGTGAACCGCTACAAAACCCTGACTCCTTCCTTCCAGGTTTTGGACATTCTGGGTAAGAACTTCAATCCGGTGGAGAACACTAAAGGTTTTAAGGTCCTGCCTCCTTACATCAGAGTCATACAAGGAGACGGAGTCGATATCAACACGCTGCAGGAGGTACGGACGCGTGTGATTCGCTGGTTGTGTGAAGTGGGCGGGATCTTGCTAGCAGCTTGTGCTTTTGAAACATTTTGACCGTGTGTCTTTTTCCCACAGATAGTGGAGGGGATGAAAGCTCACAAGTGGTCCATTGAGAACATCGCCTTCGGTTCCGGGGGGGCTCTGCTGCAGAAACTGAACAGGGATCTGCTCAACTGCTCCTTTAAATGCAGTTACGTGGTCACCAACGGACTGGGGATTAACGTGTTCAAGGACCCGGTGGCCGACCCCAACAAGAGGTCAAAGAAAGGTCGCCTGTCGCTGCACCGGACGCAGGACGGAGACTTCGTCACGCTAGAGGAGGGCAAGGGCGAGCTGGAGGAGTACGGCGTGGTGAGTTCACGGCCCGCCACGACACACCGACATGTTTCTCCCCCGAACGATTTTACCCCCCCAACGATTTTACCCCCCCAACAGCCATCCTGTTTCTCTCTCCACCTTCCTCTCTCCAGGACCTGCTGCACACCGTCTTCCAGAACGGGAAGATCGTGAAGACGTACACGTTTGACGAAGTCCGAGAAAACGCCAAGCTAAAAGAGAGTGAGCTGAAGTGAATGCAGCCATTAACACCCCCCCAACCCCCTTTAAACCCCCCCCCCCCAAAAAAAGCAGCCTCCCCACTCTTTCACACTTTCCAGCCTCCGACTTCACCTCAGAAAATTCCGGTAGCTTCTTCCTCCCTAAAACTCTCCTTAAACCCGCAGAAAGCCCCCCTCCGTTCCAAAGTGCTGTTGTCGGTGGACAATTTGGAAGCCCCCCCACATCTCAGTTACCCCATACGCACCCTGTGAATGTGAAAGGGGGGGGTTCGAAAGAGAAGAAAGGGCCAGTAAGCGAGAACGATGAAGACAAACCGAGTGTTCGCTCCCGCGTGTCGCCGCCCTAAATTCAAAACGGATAAATTGCACTGATAGGCCGGACGCGTGGCGGCGTGAGGACGTGATTGGCTGCCGATAGAGCCGCACGTCGGCCGACTTTTCCATTCCAACAACAGCAAATCAGACGATCGCATTTTGTATTATTAATATTATTTTGTGTGTGAGGGGTTATTTCTTTTGAGATGCTGGCGGCGGCACACAGAGCAAACGCCACGGCGAGTCAGACCGTGAGAGAAATATGAAGCCACACCGATGACCACGCCCCCGTGTATGTTGTAGAGAACTGTTTAGAATAAAATACACGTCTGAATCTACTTAGCTTTGTCTATCATGTGAAGGAAAGAACACGATTTGTACCGGTGCACCAGTAGCGTTGACTGATCGGCTTTTTTCTTTTTTCCGTTTCTTCCGAGAGGATCGGGATTCATTCGATCTCCCAAATCAGTCGTTACCTCCCAAATCATTCACAGACAACGTATATCCAGTATTACCTGAATGTCCTGCGCACTTAAGATGTTATTGGTGCATCCCTGAACGTGTAGACGCCACCATCTACTCGCCACTCGTCATTTTTCTCACAGAGCATTTCGCGTCATGACGGATCAATCCACAGACTGATGCAGGAAATCGTCTGCACACGATGAAATGTTCCCAAAAAAATAAAAATTTGAAGAATCTTTCGCGGACAGAGATCGCAATTTAAGGTCGATTTGTGTGAAATCTTTCGGATTGGATCGTCACGATCGTGAATTCTCTTGGAATCAGTCGTCGCTGCATTCGAACAGGAGCTGCGTTCTGCGCTCGGATGAGGAGGATCCGGATCACGTACGTGGCTCCTGGGCAGAAATGTGTGTTAAATGTTGGTTCTGATGTGTGTGTTTGGATCTGTGTGTGTGTGTGTGTGTGTGTGTGTGTGTGTGTGCACTGGCATTTCCTTTATGCAAAGGCACTCATCGATCGGGGTGTGAGAGAGAACACTTCCTTTTTTTTTTGCTTCACTTGGTTTTTACTTCTGAAAGGAGACGTAGCGCGGATGAAGACGCGTGGTTTCTGGCAGTACTCAGGCGCGGATCAGTAAATCGTTGCTCTTTGCGTCGCCGCCTTAACTCGTAAAAAAACAAAACAGTTAAATCACCTACGAAAACGTCTCACTGTCGAATCCGTTGTAACTTCCTGACCACCCGCTCCAGCCGAGTCGCTCTTTTTTTGCAGGTGTGTTTAGTCAGACTGCTTAGTCACCTTTTTCTGTTGCATCCAAGAGGCCGGAGGCACAACATACCAACAGAAACACTAAATGTGATCTCAAGATGCAGACACTGATTTGAATGATTTGATTCTAGTTTTGTTAAAACTTTATTTTTCCATCTGCGCTTGTTCTTTTCTCTGCGTCCCTCCGTCTTCTGTTTTCAAATCACCGTCTGCATTTTAGTAAAACTTTGATTTTTACAGTTTTGATACAGTCTATTCTTACCTCCAGAGGAATTTTATTTTGTAAAACTAAGGGTAAATTTTGCCAGTAAGGACAGATCAGACGATGCGGCCATAAACTGCCTTCTCTCTTGTAAATACACAACCAGACTGAACGCAGCGAGGGCAAGAACCAGAAAGCCATCACACTAAATGTTCTCATTTTTGTCCGAACTATTTTGTACCAACAGACGAATATCCAAAAACTGCTTGACTGAATTGGCAAAGTGACTGATTTTAGTTTTTTTAAAACTGATTTTTTTTTTTTTTGCAACAAGCTTTTTGCATGTGTGTGCGCGTGTGTGCGTGTGTGTGTGTGTGTGTGTGTGTGCCTCCCGTGTGACTGCCTCGTGTGTGATGGATGAATACATATTTGTGAATAATTTTCCCTCCCCCTCTTGTTGACGTTGTTGTTGTGTTACACATGTAAATGTTGGTTGTTCCAAATTCTCTTCCAAAAACAACTGATATTTTGATTTTAACAACTGACTATATTGTCAACACGAATTAAAGATGCCACCCGGTCAGTTTGAAATGGTTTCTTTTTTGCATTTATTGAGTTACGTTTTTATTGACTCTGGACAAAAAAAATGTCTAAATGCTGTTTATTTTATGGATACATTTTAAATTTACCTAAAATGTTTACTGGAAATAGCTATGTTACTAACTCAATATTAGCATCCCTTAAAAACTGCTTCATTAAAATAGTATTAATAGTTCATTTGTAGTTTTTTCTTACAAAATGAATTGAACTGAAGTTTGGTTTTTCACGGCTAATGGATCTACTGTAATCAGATTACAGTTACAGCGGTCTTCCATGAAACTACAACAGAGGCAAATCCCAAATAGATGAAGAAAACAATTATTTCACCCATAAGTGGTTTGTTTGCCTCCCCTGGAAAATTCTGGAGGGGCGGGGGGTGTTCTGTTTCCAACAAAGAGCAAAAGGACAGGTGCCAACATTGTCATCCTGACTGGAGCTGAGGGGACACTCCACTTCAAGGATTGGGGGGGGGGGTCATTGAAGGGCCAGTGAAGTAGAAGGAAGAGATTTATAAAGTCGCAGAATGTTAATTTTATTCTCTAGATGAGGTTATAATTCTGAGATTTAAGTGTAAGAATTATGAGAAAAATATTTTCTTTGAGTTTTTGCGGACAGTTGAACAGCCGGTGTTTGTCCACCAGGGGGCGCTACGGGTCCAAATAATCCCGTGACGAGCATGTGGCGTGATTGATAATTACGGGCTTTAGGTTAAAAGTGACTTCAGAATTTTTATTTTTATTTTTTACACATGATGTTTCTGAATCTCGTTTTCTCTAAGTCACATGACATCCGTCCGCACCAAAGAGGCCTTTTTGCGGTCCCTGAAGTTCGGACTCGGCAGGAGGAGGCGGACCGAGACCCAAAGCTGATGAAGCCAAAAAAAAATCAAATGAATGGAAAACAAATGTTTTGTACTCCCGTGGTCGTCAGTATGAACGGATTTCACTTATTTCTGCTCTGCGCCTTAAATTTTATTTGCGGGAGTTTATCATCTGATCGTTTAGTTGGATTTCTATGAAGGAGAACTTTTTCTTTTCTTTTTTTTTTTTTTGCATCAGTTTGGAAATCATCACATACAAATTTTCATTGAACATCTAAACCCCGGAAGCTTTCCAATTTGAAGCAGCGCGTAATTTGGCACGCTTCTGCTCCTCTTCATCCAGTGCGTCCTTGCGTATTTTACGCATCACCAAACCGAGCGCCAGGAACTCGTGTTTCAAACTACACTGTAAAAAATATCCACTTTGAGAAGTGATTTTTCTTTTGGGGTTTGATGCCAAAAAGCTCTTCGTTAGCTTCAAGTGGTTTTTCTAGTTGGGAAAAATGACGTCACGTCCCTGAAATCAATGACAATCTGTTGCTTCGGCCCAAAGTTGGCACCGTTAAACCCACTCGAAATGACTTTGGAGCATTTTTTACAGCGGGGGAAGTAATTCCACGTCATTCTGTCCAACAACTCCCCCTTTTTTCCTCCCTGTTGGACCAACATCCTCCCTTCAGGAACGACCGGGTAAAGATTTTGGATCAGAAACACAACCATGATGACTGGATTCCGGCTGAACTTGTCGCCGCTGAAGGAGCCTCTGGGCTTCGTCAAACTGGTGGAGTGGGTAAGTTCCGTGTGTGTGTGTGTGTGTGTGTGTGTGTGTGTGTGTGTGTGTGTGTGTGTGTGTGTGTGTGTGTACCCAGAGGACTGGGAGGTCCAGTCCTTCTCCTTCTCTTTGGGTTTTCCCTTTTTCCCGGCGATTTAAACTCTTTAGATAAATTTTTCATCTATTTAATTCTTTATAAAAGTTCCAGTTGTTATAAAGTACACACACACACACACACACACACACACACACACACACACATCATTTTGTCAACTTTTCAATCTTTCTGTCATTTGCACTTTTGAAGTTTTCCGCTGGAGAATGAATAAAGATGTATGGATTTAGGGTTAGGATTGGTTTTATTTCTTTACTTAGTTACTTAAAATCCGTTTATATGGAAATATAAATGTAAATATTTGTCATTGACTGAATTGTAAAGTCTTCTTTTCTGTTAAGGGCTTCAGGGTTCACTTTTATTGTGTGTTTGTCACCAAAAAAAAATCCCCATTGGATATATCCTTCTGCCCTTCAGACGACCCTGTTAGAAATTAATACACTTGACCAATAATTTACCTTCATGCAGATAGTTCACACACACATACACACACACTGGCTGACTGACACAGTGTGTGTGTCACAGGAGAACATGCAACAGCTACTTAAAGGAATGTCCAGTCATCAGAAGTGGGTCAGAGGAATCAGAGCAGCGATGGTTTCTCCCCGAGCTGCAGAGAAACACTCAGTCATCTGACTGTGTGTGTGTGTGTGTTTGTGTGTGTGTCTGTGTTTCATTGTGTTAACCTTATGTAACACTTATTTAACCCAACATATTTGTCATTCACATTGTGTTGATAATCATTCATTTTGTGCTGCAAACAGCCTCTGTGGTGATGTAAGTGTCCCAGCGCCATATGAAAAAATACGTAATATGTTATAATTATTTCATGATTGAACATTATTCTAAAACTAATCTTCATTATTGCCAAATCGGGAGCTTTAATGCAGGATGAATAGAATTTAGGTTAAGTCCAGTTAATTCTGCTAATGCTTTTAGACAAAATTAAAATAAATCAAATATATCTTTTGTTGGTTTACAGAAAGATTTTCCGTGAATAACCTGATGATGAATTAAATATTTTAAGATTTAAGTTCAAAGAATCACTCAGCTCATCAGGAGCATGCTATTAATTTGAAAGAAAAATTGCATGCTTCATGCTTTTATTCTTGTAACCAAACACTTCCACGACTCCAAAAACAAACAACATCACCAAATCCGCTGCTGGTGGGTCTAACAGGAAGCTGGTTTGTTCATTCTGAGCCAACCGCCCGTTAATAAATGAACGGTTAAAACAACAGGTGGTGAATATTCTGCGTTTTCCGCTCAGACAGGGAATCTGTCCGCTTCAGGGACTCTGAATGGAAACGGAAGATCACATCTGAGTGGAAACGGGCCAGATGATGACATCATCATCGTGGTACTGGATCGGATCAAGCAGGATTTTCTTGCAGGAAATTCAACATTTTTCTGGTTGGTGCATTCAGTGGGTTTGACCCAAACACTCCAACCTCGCTCGATCTAATCTGTCACTCAGTCGTAAACAGGAAGCAGCGTTCAGAGCAGCGATTCTGGATATTCTGGTGAAGTCTTCCTGGTGTTTCCAGGTCTGTCTGATAAGTAAGAGGCCGGGGGGAGGGGGGCCAGGTTACTTTGGCCTCTGAAGAACCTCAGCAGCAAAATTGGCACACACTCCTCCTCCAGGTTTGCTGTTTTTAGTCAGACTGACATGAACCTTTCACATCTACGAGGTCATTTACAGGATTACAGGAACTTCAGTCGATTACAGGAACCAGAAACTTAAATTGAGTGCTTTCTGTTTGCCCGTAGTCTTTGGCGGTTGCCATGTTTGCAGGAGTTCACCTGCACCTTAGCTGGAACTATGAGGAGATAAAGTAGAAGATTGCTGTGGTGTGTAGCCAGAAAAACAGGAAGTAGCAGTCAGTGACATCTGGAGAGACATCTGGAGGGAGGCCTTGAGGTGTTTATGTGTGTGTGTGTGTGTGTGTGTGTGTGTGTGTGTGTGTGTGTGTGTGTGTGTGTGTGTGTGCGTGAATGTAGATCAAGCCTGGGAGTTGAGGTGGCCTGTTGTGAGCGTTTTCAAACTACTGGGTGCGTTTGATGTGTTTATTCTGGTGAAAAAAAGAACTTAAGAGATCAAATAAAAGTCCGGCTGTTCGTTGCATAAATCAAAACTGTCGGTTTTATTGTCACTTCCTGTCTGCGGCAGGCGGTCTGCTGCAACAGAAACACCTGGAAAGGTCCTCTATAAAGGTCAAAAGGGGTGCTTCAGTTGTCGCCCGCCTTCACAGATAACCTCAGCTTTTTTTCTTCTTCGCATTTTGGCATCTTTCAGCTCATTGTTTTGGTTTCAATCCTGGTTGTAGCTGCTTACAAAACCCTCTGTAGCAGACGGACAAAGTTGGTGCCTGGATGACAAACAAATCTGCGTTTTATCAACTGAGGAAGAGGAGGAGACCAAAATCAAGCTAAATTAAAAAAAAAAAAAAGTTTATCATATTAAATTTATACACTGATTTCAGATCAGTGTTTTGTTTAGAGGTTATTGTGATGCCCCCAGGTGGCCACGCTGGTGAGAAAATGAATGAGTGCAATCCACCAAAAAAGATTATATATATATACGTATATATCAGTATATGTATACAGTATGTATGTGTGAGGATTGTGTCTCTCCTGCTGTCTGGACGGCCATGCTTCCAGCTGCATCCACCCCGACTAAAAGAATTTGTGTGGTGTTGGTTATAAGGAGAGTATTAGAGTCACATGGCTTCCACGCTGAGTCAGATGCTCTCTGCCTCAGCGAGGAAGAATTTCAGAGCCGAGTGGCGGCATTAGTGCAGCCGTGTAAGCCACGCTTTATCGCATGTTGCATGTATTTTAACGTAGAGAGTCTTATGAATAAGTAAAGGTCAAACAAAGAACCTTTTATTTCCGTCAAATTCAAACCATCTGTCGGACGTTACGTATCACCCCCCTCGGCGTTCTCTTCCCTTAAATAAACCTCCAGCGTCTCGACTTCTGATATCCTTTCCCCAAAGTCGAGCGAGGCTCTCCTCATCATCGTTCCCATCCGACCCTTTTTTTAAATCTCTCCTCTTTCCAAACAGCTCACCGCCATATTTGCTTTCGGAAGCTGCGGCGGATTCTCCGGCAGCAACGTGGTGTCCGTCTTCTGCGGCGACGGCAGGAATGAAACGCTGGATGCCAACTTCCACTACCCGTTCAGGTGGGAATCACGTGGCTCTCGCCGTCAGGCGCTGGTTTGAGGTGAGAGGTCGACACACTTGGACGTAACCTTTGACCTTGTGTTGTGGACAGGCTGAGCCAGGTTCCGCTCGTGGACGGAAACGCCACGATTTGTAACCGCTCCGTCACGACGACGTACCTGGTGGGAGACTCGTCCTCGTCGGCTGAGTTCTTCGTCGGCATCGCCATCGTCTGCTTCCTGTACAGCATGGCGGCGCTGCTGGTGTATCTGGGCTACATGCACGTCTACAAAGACTCCGACTTCGGACCCATTTTCGTCAGTATTGATCACTTTTTCCCCAAAGAGGTCCAAATGAAAGACTTCTACTTAAAAATCTGTTCTTCTCATCGATTCCAGGACTTCCTGATCACAGCCATCCTGGTCTTCCTGTGGCTGGTGTGTTCGTCCGCCTGGGCCAAAGGCCTCCAGAACGTGAAGGACGCCACGAACACCGAGGGCATCGGCACCACGCTGGCGCTCTGCCAGGGCTCCAACGTCACCTGCGAGGTCACAGAGTTCGCCAACCTGCGGACTCTCAACATCTCCGTGGTGAGAAGGAACGCAGGACCACCAATCCTGTGTTAACCTCATTCGCTCGCGTGGTTAAAGTATTAAATTTAGCCGTTTGTGTTAGCGTTGGCGCTAACAGATGGTAGCATACGAATGAGCAGCCTGGCTTGGAGTCACGAGAGTCCAAACAATGATATTTGATTGTCCTCAGACAATGGGATCCGCTGGGTTCTATTCATTGTTGGAATGACTAACTTATTTCAGCATCTTCTGGTATTTCTAATTTCTCTTCTTCTTGTCTGCAATCCCTCAGGTGTTCGGTTTCCTCAACATGTTTGTGTGGGCAGGAAACGCCTGGTTCGTGTATAAGGAAACACGTTGGCATTCCAAAAAATTCTCCTCTCAACCCGGACCTGGAAGACAGCAGGTCCCTGCAGCCATCTAGAGGTCAAAGCCACGTGGAACCCCATCAAAATAAGATCCTATGCAAACACAGAACGTCACATTTACACTTCACACGTAGAAAGCACAATTTTCTAGCAATCACAGCCAAGCGGTTTAAAGTTAAACCTCCGTGAAGATGATGAGGAAACATAAAATGTTAAAGCAGTGAAGGTACATTTTGGATATTTTTCATTGTAAATGCAGGTTGTAGGTAGTTCCCGGAGATGAATTAGCTTTTTGTAACCCAACATGATGTCAGGTTGTAGCATTCCTCGCATATTCATGAAGTATTTGAGAAAACAGTTCTGAAAAAATATGCACAATTTCAACAGATATCCTCTAAAGGTCTTAGAGACCTCGCAGCATCAAAAGCAGCGTGGGAGAGGAGAGAGTGTCACATGTTTGTTAGATGATGTTGTTTTTCAAATTTTTTTTTTACTTGTTTCATATTATAAAGCAACACCAATGCACGCAGTGTGTCAAATCCTTTGAAATGCTCCTTCTTTGTGCCTTAGTAAGCAGATATGTGCACACAGTCACCAAAATACTTTTTAAACTTGAGCTTCAGTTGCAGCATTAAGGCCTCTGACCGATCATTGGCCGATCATATTTGTTATATTATTTCGTATATTGATGAATGGAATAGACATTGAAGTCTTCTCTTTGTGTGTGAACGTTGTCGACCAAATCCAAGATAGAGCAACGGTGATGATTTGTGCAGTTTATTATTGCCAGATTTGACACTCATCTTTACCTTGAAGTATTATTTAGATGGAATTAAAAATTATATTAGATTAAAACCACATTTTGCACCCACAGAAACAGTGATTTACTCAAATATTCACTTCTAGATTGAGTCACTCACATTTAGCCCATTTGCCCTCTAGTGGTGACCAGTAGGTATTGCAATAAAAATACAAAAGTTAACTATTATTACAAATGTTGTCACTATGTTGATGAAGCAAGCCATATAAGGTCCTGATCCTGCAGGGACTTCCGCCAGTGAAGTGAATCTCTATGTATGCATGCACTATATTGTTAAATCTTGTGTTAAGAGGCCTCCAACTGTGTCCGTTCATAGCGTTGATCACATACGGAGCTCATGATGCTGTTCCTTAAAGCACTGTGAGAATTCAATTCCATTTGGAATTCTTGATTGAGAGTTATTCAGGAAAATCTTGCATTTTTCAGTTTGATTTATTTAGTCTCCACTAAGGTACCAATTCAAATCTATTAAAAGGTTCTAATTATGAATGTAGTTGCAGCTTTTTGTTTTCATTCTCTTTTGCATCACCATTCTGCCAAAGCGCTACTTTTCATTTTCTGTTTTTATGCGTGTTTTAAATTTCAACGTGCGGCTCAATCAGTTATTTTTCAAACATCATCATTATCATCATCTTTGATTGATGCTTTTTATAAACTTTGTCATTTCATGTCTCGTTTTTCAAATGTATGCAGATGATGATTTTAATGGCTTTCTTATCTTTTGGTCTGTTTTCTTTTCATGTATGAAAAATGTAAATGAGATGATGTACACTAAACAATGTAAGGAAACAAATGTGTTCGGTATACTGGTTATGCCACTGAACCTGAGTAATCATCATCCAGCCTAGCTGCAGCCTCGTCAGTGATTCTTGTCGATGCCATGCTGTCTGAAGACAGACACAAGCAATCTGTAAAAAGCACAATTTTAATGTACATTTGTCTTTTTTTTTTTCCAATAAACAAAACTCAATTTGTCTTCAGCGAATGTGTCTGTGTGAGTGAAAGAGAATAAGAAGTCGCACAAGGAAGAGAAAAAAGAAGTAGCATCCTTGGGGTTTTTTTTAATTGAATCATATGATAATGACGTCACGTTGCATCATGCGACCGCAGGTGTTGATGTCTGTGTAGGTTTTATGACGCGTATTGTGATCTATTGAACTCCAAGTTACAGTACTTCAAAAAAGGTGTCGTTTGATTTTTGCGCCGGCAGTGCAGTTTCTAATTGTGGCCACTAGAGGTCGGTGTAGCGCCATGAATTTGAGTCAGTTTCAGGATCATGAGATGTGGGGACGCCTGTTGTTACAACATCCAATCAAGTTATGTCCAATTGAATAATTATATCTGCATGATGGAGATGAAACTTCCGCTAGACTACTATTCAACTAGAGAATATTGCTTATAATTTAATATATAGGGGGGAAAACCCCCCCCCCCCGATTACTACAGAAATGTCTTCCAAAGAACTGCTATAGTCACTCCCAATTTTTGATTTTTATTTCTTAAAATTTTCCTCTATTTTTTTAAAAATTTTTTTACATGATTCAAACACAGGTCAGACATCAAGAAACCACTAATTAATCTACCTGTTGAATAGCCGCCGCCATTTAAATAAAACACACTCAGATCATTAAATAGGCTTTGGCCCGTCTGCCTCCCATGGTGAACTTTTGAACCCCGCCTATCTCTCAACCCTCAACCCGCCGATGAATCCCGAACGGGGACGAAGCTGCTCGACGGTGACGTCAGCATATCTCGTTCTTTTAGCCTGCTGCGTGCGAAGGAGAGAGAGAGAGAGAGTGAGAGAGAGAGAGAGAGAGAGAGAGAGAGGGAGGAAAAAACGGCTCTCAGCTAAGCAACAAGACGGAAGAGCAATGGCGACACTGGATCGCCATATACCAAGTCTGGATAGCTTCCTTTGCGAGCCTTGGTCTTCCTTCGTCAGTGCGGCTAAATTCCGTGTTGTTGACAGTAAGTTCGCACGTCGCTAGCGTTGTTGTTTAATGCGGACAAAGTGTCGGGAAGTGCGCGGTCCAAACTGTCTGTGATTGAGTTGAACCAGCCCCATCCACCGTGCAGGCTCTGCCTGTCAAAGCGCAGCAAAGTAACTGTCACAAATGTTACTACGGATGCCATGTTAATAGCTTGTTTGAAACTGTCGCGCGCAGCGAAGGCGCGCGCGAGTAGCCATTGCCGCGCGGGGTGGGGGGTGGGTGGGCTCGCGCCGCTGGCGCGTGCCGTCGCCATATCCTCCTCAACTGTCCAGCTGTAAGTTTGCTAGCTGTGACAGCTTCAACTCGCTCCGCTGAGCTAATGCTAATGCTAACCCACGATAGCCGAGCGTGCCCCCCCCCCCCCCACACACACACACAAAGTTTGTTGTTGGTAAAAGTGGTGTTTTGTTTTTTCTTCTTCTCGTGTTTATTTTAGACGTAAACTCGTCCGTGGATAAAAGCGACAAACAGCCTCCCTGCCTCGGTGAAGCCGCGAAGCGCAGCCGCAAACAAGGTGAGTAAAGTCGGGGAAACTTGACGCCGTTACGTAGCGGATGATGGTTTGTTATGGTTCCTGTTGGGCGCACCGGGGATGCCAGGGTCGCTCTATTTTTACTGTCACATCACCGAAAGCACCTTTATTGGGCATCGTTGCTGATAACGGATCACTTTTTGTTTTACATCCATGAAGCTTAAACACCCATTAAACGTCTGTTAGCATCCTGAGTCTGGGACGGCAAGTAAATAATGACTGATCGATTGTTTTTTGCCGATGAATCCTCGATCGACTGGTCTTTTAAACTCCATTTGAGTCATTATAAAGATTACAACAGTAGAAGTACACCACTAGCTATCTTAAGGCAAAATCTACTTCATATTTGATTAGTTTTATTGGGAATATCTACTATTTATCAGAGTTTTACAATATCCAATTCAATCACAAATTCGAGGTCCTCTTGGGATCACAGTCCTCCCAGACTTGAAGATGTTTTATCCTCAGATCTCTTGATTCTGGATGGAGTCCGTCTCATCTCATCTTTTCCACACATGTTTCATCCATCTTCCTCCCGACGTCATGCTGATCCATAACCCCCTCCTTGGAAGTGTTTGTTTTGTTTCATCCCTCCAAACGTCTGTGGCGTGTCTGGATGGTTTTGAGTCTTGTTGACACAAACACCTGAGACGTAGCGAGGGCTGCCCTTTGAACTGGATGTAACCTTGGGATGACATTGCTCCCTCCCATGCACGCATAATCAACCCGGGGCTGTTTCACACTCCACTTCCACCAGTCATTGGTTGAAATGCCCATAGGCACATACAGATAGTGTTTACGTCCTCTACGGCGGGCATAGAGTTGTGGATGTGGTGAAATCCTGTTGTTTTTTCCATCCTGTTTTCCATCCTGTTTTATTTTATCATTTATTTGGCAGGATCTCCCTCCAGAAATATTTTAATCAGATGTGGGCAAGAGTAACGACAAATTGAAAGCCTGAAATGACCTCAGATGAGCTTCACATGACTGAAAGTCTCTTATTGAATATTTCAAATTTGGGCTTTTGTGCAAGAATGGCGTTAATATAATTGTATATTGTATATGTGTGGAGACGGGTAGGATGGTGTCCTGAAGCCGTGGCAACCCCCTGGGGTGTGTGTGTGTGTGTGTGGGGGTGGCAGCAGGAGGAGTCCCTCCATACCTCCCCCTGCATGCTTCACACGAACACACTTGAGTCATCCCTGAAATTTGGAACGTGCTTCAGCCCTCGTTCGAACACGCTGACGCACGACGACGCAGCCGGGGAAACTCTCTCCTCCGACTCACTGGCCTCGCACCAGACCACTTCTTCTCCACTCACCCACACACACACACACACACGCTCTTTCACATGCCTCATCTTCCTCTCTACCAGCCAAACTGGAGCAGTGTTTCCAGAACCGCTGATCCGTCGGTAACGCGACACCAAGGCCGACCGAGAGTGAAATGTATATACACACACACATGCAGACGCCCCCGAGCTGCGCAAACGCACAGGGAATTACATCTCAAACTCGTTTCTTATTTTGCGTCTTGCAGAAAGTTGTGTGACTCATCGATGGTGAGCATGTTTGCTCACTTTGCACCCTAGTGCACACACACACACACACACACACACACACACACACACACACACACACACACACACACACACACACACACACACACACACACACACACACACACACATTTGTAAATGATGAGACCAGGTTGGCAGTAATTAGTGTGTGGTGTTTGGTGTGAGACATGGTTGGTGTCTTACACACACACACACACACACACACACACACACACACACTCAATAGAGATGATGACAGCCATTATCGACCAGTTGGGCTAGATTGGCAGCCGCTGTCATTACACCCCTTTAAATAGGCAGGAGTGTTATGCTACTATTTGTACGTTAGCCAGCATCTTCAGAAGGGATGGAATCACCAACATATCATTGACCTTAAGCGCACCAAACTGTGCATGCATAAACACAGTTTGCATCACCTGGCCTCTCTGGAAATTTAACATTTCTCTCTTATCAAGCAAATGTTTCTGAATGAGTTTAAATTATCGTCCTCATTCAAATGATTTCAGCTCAAAATTATTCTTTTTTTTTTTCCCCTGTCGGCTCTCCAATGCAATCAAAGAAAATGATGCCAAGCGTGTCTGCTGCTAAGCGCTTACATAAGACTTAATATCTGACTTAATATCGATCGTTGATGGGGAAATACATTTAAGCAAAAAATTAAATCAACTCCTGGAAGCGCTGTGTAACATAAAAAATAAAGCTTAAAAAAGGAGCAAAGTAAGAACCAATAAATCCAAAATCTACTGCCTTCTGTATTACAGTGAAGTTAAATACGCGAGATATTGATGTGTTTCAGCTCAGAACTCGTTCATTAAGGCGGTAATTTTCCAGACTAGATGGTTCTGACCTTGGGAGCAAATATTTTGAGGCTTTGGCTGAATCTTCATTATAACACGTTTGTTTAGTGTGTCCCAGCGACATTCTGTCTTTACAGCCTTACTGTGATCATAAAATGGGTTTACTTACAAGAAAAGAAAAATGCCTGATTCCAATGTTTTCTCATCACACGGTCTGCTCTTGTACAGAAACCAAAATAGGACTTGGGACATCTCCCTCCGAGACCCTTGGATTGACTCTATCTCCAACATTTTAACCCCAAATTTGTGTCAGCGAAAGAATAAGAGGGGGGGGGGGTTGTCTTGGGTCTGCACCATCAGCTTCCAGCCAACTCCCAGCCAGCTTGTTTACTTCGTCAGCTTTTTTTTTTTTTGGTGCAGAACCAAAAGTTATTGGTGTTCCAAATTTTAAAAAACCCCAAACAAACTGTATTAGAAGTTGCCTGTGCCCTTCTGTGTGGCTGCTATGACTCAAAAGTAGCTCTTAATTCCAAGACTCGGCTGAAAAAGCCTTTTTGTTTATCAGTGAGGTCATGTGAGTCCCCCGTCGACCAATGAGAGGTCGATGTCGTTACTCCAAATGTAATCGGTGCCCAAATGAGACGTTATTTTAGTAGCACCAGGCGAGTTTGTCCTCCACTGACTGATGTTTTTGTAGTTCATTTCTCCGCCTGTCATTAATTCGTCAGCCTGAGGCTGTTGGCCGGAGAAGCTAACTCCGGCTGCAGAAAATAGGCTTTACACTTGGTTTGTATTTGACTTGGCAGATGTGGAGGAAATTGCGTTTTTATTTCTTTCTTTCTCAATACTCCAACTCAATTTTCCCTCACTCACTGCAAACTTTGAAATTTCTGATATCTGCCAGATTTTTTTCATTTAATTTTTTTTTTTGTTGTTATCGTCAGCTGACTCTGCTGGCAGGTTTATCCAGAATCAAACGTGCTAACGTCTCTGGAAACGACAAAACGCAAACCACGGCGGCGCTGCTGTAAGTTTCTGAGCGGGATCCACCTGGCAGGGCCGAGCTGGTTGTGCATCAGTGTTTCCAGTTGCTCTATTTAACCGCTTTCTTCACAGAACGCCTAATCCACAATGCCAGGCGACCTGTTGACAAGACCAACCAGATTTTAAAAGTCATATCGCTTGTGCCGCTACGTTTTGTTTGTCATCGGGCTGCTTCCAATCGAGGCGTCACAAGGCTGCGGTTGGATTTCCTGGCCGTTTCTTGGATTCTGGTTCAAATCACAGAATGAACTGAGAAGATCAGGAAATAATTTCCATCCATGTTGATGGGATGAACTTGTAAAAATCAGTTCCTGTTAATGTTATCGATGTCTGTGCGTGTTTGTGTGTGTCACACACACACACACACACACACACACACACACACACACACACACACACACACACACACACACACACACACACACACACACTCTTACATCATGCGTACATGTGTTGTCTTATATTGCTGTGACCTTGAGTAACCCTACAAACCCATTTTCCACCGCTCACACATTTCTTGATGACACATCGTGACAATGTCACGATGACATCACACCCACACCAATGTCAGACACCCACATATATCCTTTTGTGAGCTTTTGCAAATGCATCCATACTCTCTCCCCACCCCCCTCACCCCCACACCACTGAGTGTGGTCTAAGCTCTATGCTAATAAATGCTACGCTATAATTTCTGTTAGCAGAGCCTGTTTCAGTGCAGATTATTCTCTGCCTCTCCTTCCTCAGTAATTCTGTGAATCATTTTTAGGCGAGTGGGTGGAGTTTGTCTAGAAATGGCAGGTGCAGCATGATTTTTAGTGTTTTAAATAAACTGTATATTTTGTATTTGTCCCCTGTTTTTTTCTTTCTGTCTGATACTTTAATTCGGATTAAATGTCATTCTTCTCACCATCAGTCGTCCCTTTTCTCTTCCAGATATGCCCGTCGACACTCAGTTTCCCGCACCGGAGGATTTGTGTCTTGTTGTCTGCCATGTCTGCAATCAGGTGGTCACCCCTCAAGGCATCCTTGCACACTACGGTAAGTCGCCTCGGGGGGGGGGACGTGACAGGACCCACCTTTTTAATGTGCAGCTGTAACACAGAGGCGCAGCACAAACACGGCTGAACGCTCGTGCAGAACCTTTCAGATCAATGCAGTCATCTGTGTGTTTCCCTGCGGGGCTGTTTAGCACGCTGATACAAAATAAAAACCGTTAAATAATTTACAGAATAAATGACTAGATGCAGCTTTGTCTGGGAGCTTTTTCTGGTTGTGATTACACTTGTAGAAGAAGGCAGATTGAAGTCGTAGTGATGGATCAAATCTAATTATTTTTAAATAATGTTTGTTGGATTCATTCTACTGTTAGGGTTGGGTTGTTTGTCCGTCGTACGAGCTTAAACTTGTTTTATTTCCTACAAAACCGACCACGCCAGAATGTGTCGGGTCTAGCTGGGAATGCTAGCTCTGGAGCCCCCGGGACACTTCCCACCCGGAAGCTTGCTTTATTTTGATGTATGAGAGTATGTTGTCATGCACACACACTCTCACACACACACACACACACACACACACACTCCGACTGACGTCAACGGGACGGCGGCTCTCGTCAGCGACAAGTATCTACAGATCAGGATGGTTACTGTCGTCATCCAAACTAGTACACGGATCCTCGATTTGATCCACCTCCCTTAGCGATCACATGAAAAAAATCATCACTTCCTGTGTCTGTTTCAAATTAAGAGTCCTCTGTTGGTTATTTTTAACAAGGCTTTTATTGGAAAACTTTTGCTGTAAAATGTTGGAATGCTCATGAAATGTAGCTGCTGTCAACTTTTGTCAAGACTTGGCCAAAGAACTTTAATGTTTAGATTTTAAACTGATTGAAGTACACTTGAATGGAAAGACAGCTGAGTCATGTTTAACACCTAAAGATTTCTATGTACTTCAGAGATAAAGAATTCCAGAAGTAAGCGTGTTGTTGTTGTTGATCCCTGCTCTCATTGGCAGTCCTCGCTGTCTGTTTACCTGTGTTGTTGTTGTGTTTTTTTTTTTGGTCTTGGCTTTGCTGAGCTCGCTCGCATCTGCCCGCGAGCTGCTGCTTCCTTCTGTTGGCGGCACGTGTGCCAGCCTGAGCTGCCTGTTTGAGGACACGTGGTCACGCTTAATGAACACGCGCATGCAAACTCAGGCGCGCGCACACACACACACACACACACACACACACCAAACACACTTTTCTCCCCTGGAGGAGAGAAGCCAGTGGACTCACATGCACTCACATTCTCACTTTCTGTTTCTCTGTAGAAAGAGGTCAGTGGTATTGTGAGAAACATGCACACACACACACACACACACACACACACACACACACACACACACACACACAGACTCCTGGCATGTGCTGTTGTTTTGTTCCTGCTCATGCCCCCCAGCAGCATTCCCTCCCACCCCCCACCACTGTTGGCAGCGACGCTACTTGCTGACACGCACTCAAAGTGGGGTAACAACAGGTCTGAAACGCAGTCATATACACACACACACACACATACACACACGTAGTTAAAAGTGTGAATCTCCTGAGAGCCCCCCCCCCCACACACACACACAGAACAAAACGATCTCTGTGCCACAGTAAGCTAACAAGCCGAAGCTGCAGCCGACCGGTGGGTCCGGTCACATGCAGGCGAGGCTGATGGCGTCACTCTCCAGTTGTTTTCATCTTGTTCTGTCGCGTAGATTAATGCTCCGCACACACGCACACACACACACACACACACACACACACACACACACACACACACACACACACACGACAACTCCGAATCAAGATCTCCTCCTGACCTCTGCTGAGTGGATCGACTTTGTGTCATGACCCTTTCAGGAAGTTTAAAAAAAAAAAAAAAGCATTTCCTGTCATTGTTAAATGGTCCAATCACGTCATTCTAATGTCCAAACAAGCAACACAGATTCTCATTTTGCTTTAAATGTCATGGTTCCGATTTCATGCTTGATCTGTGCATCGAATCAGTGCTGAGGCCTTTCACGTATAGACATTTCTACATGCACACACACTCACACAGAGGAGGAGGGGGTCGGCTGCCTAAAGGGTCAGCGGCTTCCAGTTATGCATGCCCAGTTTGCTGCTCCAGCTTTGCTTTGGTGCAAAGGAAGAGAGAGCGGTCACAACTAAAGCCATAGCCTGTCCTGGAATTTAGTTTTTTTTTTTTTTTTAAGAACTTGTGTTGAAAATCTTCATGTAAATCTAGACTTTCTCCATCAGATCCTCCGTATAAGGGATTTGTTTATTTAAGTCTCCTTAGAGTAAGGCAAAGCTTGTATATTCTTAGCGTGAGTGGCCCCAGTGGGATATCGAAATAAATCCCTCACACTGGCAGCATTCATGCTATGATCTATATAATGAGTTTGCAAAAAAAAAAAAAAAGTGTAAAAAGTTGTTTTAAATACTTGCCAGTTAACGCCAGAGTTGATTAAGGACGTTGGAAAGACGGTTACCCTGCTTTAAAAAAAAAAAAAAAAAAAAGCCTTTGGGGTTATTTCAAAGATTATTTGTAATATATTTGGCTCCTCCTGCGTGAATGTGAAATTCAAGTCACCACTGTGATGATTTTGCGTGTGATGCGAGTCTGTGGGTCATATTTTTTTTGTGTATCCTGTGGTGGGAGGAATCAGGATTCCGTGTCGCGTTCAGATTTCTTCAGATAAGTTTCCTTCTGCTTCTCCCACCTCCTTATGATTTATTCTCTCTCCACTCAGTCAGTCTGTCTCCCCTGCCGGCGGCCCGCTGCGCCCCGAAAAGGCCACGTTGTGTTGTTGTCGGTGGGAGTGTGTTTATCTGTTTATCTCCTCTCACCTTTAACGTTGTTTTGTTGTCGATCCCCGAGACGCTTGAAAAGAAGCACGCTGTTTTTCTTTCAGTTTCATTTCATTCCTGACTGAAACGTTTGGGGATTGCTCTGTGTTTTTGTGTGTGCTGCGTTGTGTAACAGTGCGTGTGCATGTGAGTGTGTTTCTTTGGCTTTGCTGCAGCCGTTCATTTCACACAATGGTTGTCTGTTGTTAGGAAGTTTTTTTAGCCCTTAACCACGGAAGCTCTGCTCGGGATTTTTTTACTGGGGGGTGTCGCTCGCTCCACTGTTACCCCATTTTCATTATTAGGAGTCGGTAGTGTGTGAACCGGGAGCTTAAGGTTGCCTCTGATCTCCCTCAGAGGTCATTTCTTTAATCTTCTTCTTGCTCTTCACTTTGAATGACATCGTTTGTTGTTCTATTTCAGTAACGGACTGCAGTTGTGAGCATATCTGTGTCATAACTGTGTGTTTTGGGCATTTTATGCCCTGATTTTACTATTTATTGTTCATTTCTTTAGATTTGCATATACTTTTATTCTATTAAATGGAATATATATCAGCACAGGCAATATTAACTCCTACTCCTCACCTTGGATTAATTTCATCTGATTTATTTATAATATTCATCTATGACCATCTTATTTACCTCATATCTTTCCGCTGCCTCCCTGCTCCTCCCTAAACCTCCACAGACCGGGCTGACCTTTCCACTTCCACATCCAGTGGCTCCGCCCACAGAATGAGTAGGCAGCCAATCGGCAGTCAGCTGGGCTCTACACATTGCCGTGATGACAGGCAGGCAGGAGAGTTGAGTAGTGAGTAGTGGCTTAGTGACCTTGTCAGGGTAGATACACACAGAATGTAAATCAGTACAGTTAGCTCGGGTTAGCTGATGGCTAACAGGATGACCTGAAAGAAATCTGTCATCATTTTCCTTGCCAGGTTTTTGAAATACCTGTAATTATGTGGTTTTTCATTTATTCTAAAAAAAAAAAAGTTTCCAGGTTTTTTTTATTTACCAAATTGTATTCTTGCTTTTGCAGAAATTTCAATATAAATTTTCCATTTTATATTATTTAATATCTGCTTTGCATTGTGCCCGGAAAAACGAAAAAAAGCGGACCAAACATGCAGCAGAGCTTGACTAGCAGGTTAAGTTGAACTCGCATAGTCACAATTACAGCCTGTGTTTGGTTTGGATAAACAGCTGCAGGGGCGCATGTGTTATTATACCGCTTCAGATTCATTATTTCTCTTATTCCTGCATGGAAAAATAAGTTTGTGAGAGCACATTCAGAATAAAAACTCATGTGCACAAGTCTAACCGGACAGTTGTGTTCATTAAAAGTGTTAAACGTGTGAAACTGTTGTAGCTGCATACCTGCAAACGTGACTCTGAACTTTGCCCCTGCTTCTCTGCAGCTGCCTCTGCTTCTACTGGCCTATTTACACACCTGCCGCGCACACACACACACACACACACACACACACACACACACACACACACACACACACACACCAGCATATGCACATGTCCTCACCTGTAAAAATTATACTCAAAGTGCTCGAATATATAAATATATACACATGTCCTGCATGCTGAGATGTACATGTTCTCCTGTGCATACTTATGCTAATGCTACTAACATACACCGTGCAAAAAAAGTAGTGAAGTATGTGTTGACACACACACACACACATTTTTCAGACACTCTATGCAAGCATACTCTCCATCAGTCACCTGTCACACACACTTTCATGTGTGCTGGCACCGCCTGAGCAAACAGACAGGGTCGGCTAGTTTGTCGTCGGACGCCTTTTATCCCAAAGAGCTGCTGTTAGATGACGATTACTACACTCATTAAGTGGGCGGGGATAACAATGGGACTCACACTCAGACACACACTCACACACACCTCGAATATCTTATCATTTTGGGACTGAAGCGACTGTTTGACTCTACTGTTGGTCCGAGGTCAGCTCTTGGATTTTGCGGTGTGTTTCAGGGAGGTCACAGTGGATGTGTGATATTTTTATTTTCCACTTCGAAGGTTTCATTTTGCTGGTTGCCCCCTTTCAATGGTGATCAAGAGAATAAAGCAGTGACTGAGGAGAGGGAGCAGATTAATCCCCCAACGAAGTACCGAATCTGAAACATTTAAAATGCAAATGCTCCCACCTGACCCCGCGGGGAGGCGCCACGCCCCCTGCGTTCTGCCGAAGTGTGAGCATCAGACGCGCTCGTCTGCAGCTCCTCTTATTCACCCGTGACACACAGACAGAGCAGAGACGAAGAGGCTGAGACAGCGAAGAAAGCCTCGCGCTACATTTTTAGCCACGGATCCAAACGCTGTGCCGCCGGCTGCTACCCAGAATCCAATGGGCAGACACATCCCAAGTGCAGCAAAAGCGTTCACAGCAAGGGAATGCAGGCGTAGAAGGCATCTCTGTAAACACTGACACTCTGTTATTTATTTATTTACTTATTTACTTACTTAGTCCGGGTCCATACAGTGAAATGGGTTCAAGTTCAGCAGCAGAGAAGCCCTGAGCTTCATCAGAACAGTCTAAATGTATGTATAGACGATAAAAGAATTGTGTGATATCATTTCTTGATCGGTGGACTATTGATGGTGACCTTAACTGATGTGACAACGCCATTGGCTCAGACATGAGTGCACCTCAATGGCGGAGGCACTTCCAGATTTGCATAGTCGCGCCTGATAGACGTTTGTGTTCACAGAACGCGGCCGATCGGCACGGGGCAGCACCTTTTTTCAGATGATGGCAATGATTAACGTTTCCGCCATCTGTTGACGGCCATGTCGGAATCTAAGCCACAGATGTTTCAGTGACATTTTTTGTTCACTTCCTGTCAACATTCGCTTCGAGGGATCAAACGAGTTCACTTCCAGAGCGTCGGCGTAACGAACTGTGAAGCTGAATCTAGACGTCGTCGCGATTCTTCAACCGTTTCTCGTCATCGATAGGAGTTGATGTTGCTGTGTGTGAAGTGGGATTTCCCTCCTTCCTCTCTATATGTCTTTATATGTGCCCCCCCCCCTCCCCTCCTCTGTTTTCATTCAGGTAGCTGGGGTATAGTTTCCCTGTGAGACAGTCAGAGAGAGACAGACAGTCCTGGACCACACCCCCACATTCCCTACCCACCCCTCCCACAAGACATGCATAGCAAAAATCGTAAGTCTGAGCTCCTCTGCTTTTTTTTGTTTGTTTGTTTTTTTGCGCAACCTCCCCAGCTAGGAAACGTATTCCTCTCTCTTTCTATCTGTGTCTCGGTATCTTTTCGCTCGTGTCCTGACAGATCTGGGTCTGAAGGTTATTTTAATTGTTATTTTGACATCTTAATGGGGTTTATCACGTTGCTAACAAGTGAGAAATGCATTGATTTTGTTTTGTGAAGATGTTTTCGAGCTTCTCCTGTGTTAAAATGTGACTGTTTGACACCTTTTCAAAATAATTGGTGTAAATTCCACATCACACTACGCTCACTATTAGACTGAGGTGCAAGCCAGATGCAAATTGGATCTTAAAAAGACCCAGATCCAGAAAATACCCTCGACCAAAAAACGCTGTAGGAGTGCTTCTTTTCTCGTGTTACATGTCAGATCTCTTTGTTTCTGCTTCTTTTCCTGACCCATTTCAGAGAAGCGTCACATCTCCCCCATCCCCTCGAGGAACCCTTTAGTTCCCGTGAAGCCCAAAGTGCCCGCGGCGGTGCCCCCCCCGGCCGTCGCTCCCAATCCCGGGGACACGCTGGCCTTCAGGGTCCCTAAAGATTACCCTCACTCCCGCTTCAGCAAGGCGCCGCTGGCCGTCTACCCGCCGAAGGGGGCCCGGAACAAGACGTGGTGGGGTCGACTAATTTATCTCCATTATATAGTTAATAAATGCCTCCATTAAGTTAACTGTGTTCTCCCCACCCCACCCCCCCTCAGCGTGTCCCTCCCGATCGTGAGCCTGGAGAAAATGCCATGCCTCAACCGGACCGACTCAGCGTCACACGTTCGCCTCACCCCCCCATCCTCCTCCTCCTCCCCCTCACCCTTTCCACTCAAACCTCCATCCGTCACCCCCCCACCCTCCCAACGGTCCGGCGAGAAGCTCACCAACGGCCGCGGCACCAGCGGACCATCCACGCCTCGCTCCACCACGTCTCCATCCTCTCTGGACGGGCGACCGAGTCCGGGGCGCTCGCCGCTGGACAGACGGCCGGTATCGACACCGTCCCCCTCCCAGCCAGAGCGGAAACCCCCCCCTTCGCCCTCCCCGTCGCACCGATCCAGTGCTCTAACATCGTCGTCGTCGGAGAAGAAACACCAAAATGGAACGAAGGCTTCCTCCAGGTCACAGAAAAGACTCTCAGGTCAGTCGAGAGTTGTTTTTTTTCTCTCTGTGTGTGTGTGTGTGTGTGTGTGTGTGTGTGTGTGTGTGTGTGTTTAAAAAAATTTCTGGCATCTCTCTGAAGCTTTCACATGAATTCCTCCCTAAACACACGTGTCATCCTCTTCCTCCTGACGTCTTCCTCTCATCCCAACCTCCAAACTCTCAACTCTTTATTCCAAATAATTCCAAACGGCACACTTAGAAAATAAGGTGAACAAGATTTGTGATGGACGCTCCAGGGTTTGGTTTGTTTGTCTCGACCCGGCCTCCTTCCTCCTCCTCCTTCTTGCTATTCTTCCTCCTCCTCCTCCTCCTCCTCCTCCTCCCTCTTCGTTTACGCCGTCCTCTCACTCCGCTCTAAGCCTCTGATTTACACCCTCTTAATCACGAGCTCCCGCTGCCAAAATGCTGCTTGTCTCCTTGAGAGACCCCCCCCCCCGTCTTCTGCTCCTGTGTGCCCCCCCCCCTCCATTCTACACTCTCAACCTCCTCCTTCGACCTCCCTGTTTAGTTTCCCTCATTCGCCCACTCCAGTTGCTTCTCTTCTGTCTCCTTGTTTTTTTAAATTTTATTTCTGATCATCTTTGTTTATCACTCATCTTGTTCTGTTTTCTGGGTTGTTGGATTTCCTTTCACATCGGTGCCTCCCCCCCCCCTTTCACTCTGTCTCCACTTCCTGTTTAAGTTTGTCTCTGTGAGTCCACTCCTGTCCAACAAGGCTGTGTCATACTGCAAACCCAAATAGATTACAGGGATTACAGGACAGGCTGGCGCGAGATTACAGCCCCCCCCTTGAAAATAACCTGCTGACCGGAGGCTGTCGTCGACACAGGGAGCTCAGTTTAACCTAACTTCAACATTTAACAAAAAATTATCATTTGCAAGTGGTTGAATTTGCAGATTTCAATGTATTTCAAGACAAAATTGAGTTTCAGAGTCGGTGAACATTTTGTTCGCCACCTTCACTGCTGACATTAAAGTTCTAGTCGACATGAGACGGCGCTCTTTCGCTCCAGCTGACAGTAAATTATGGTCTCATTCAACCCAAATGATCTCCAACACATGAAAGAGAAAATGATGGTGGGTGTTAGAAGTAATTGCGTGTTTTTTATCATCTGTGTGGCAGAGTTGAATAAAAGAGTGGCTGAATTGCTTTCAGATGATTTGGTCAAACTGAGGATTTGTTTAGGATTCTGTGTTGACATCATGATGGCGGCGCCGCCCTGGGGTGCAGGGTTTTTTTCAAAGGCGGGGGTGGGGGGTGAAGGACGAGAACACGCATAAAAACACATTTAATAGCTCTTAACGGTTTGTTTTCAGAAGCAGGAGCCTCTTTCCTGGGCTCCTCGTCGAGCTGCCAGACCATCTCATAGGGTGATTTATCACAGCTTGCAGAATTTTGTACTTTTTATGTATTTTAAGCTGAAAGCATCGTTATTAGTGTCGCGTCACTCGACGCCAGTAGGAATGTGTGAATAGACAAATGTCAGCGCCTGAGCAGAGAAGAATAATGCGGCACTCGTTTGTGTGAAATGTGATTTAATAACTGAACAACAACCTGGAGTCCCGGTCTAATTTATGTGTGTGTGTGTGTGTGTGTGTGTGTGTGTGTGTGTGTGTGTGTGTGTGTGTGTGTTCTCCAGGGAGAGTATTCGATCCCAACAAGCACTGCGGCGTCCAGGACCCCGAGACGAAACGACCGTGCACGCGTTCGCTCACTTGCAAGGTAACGCAAATCCGCACTCCAACGTGAGCCGCCTTTACATCTGAGGTCATCCCACCAGGAAGGCAGCTTTGTTTAGTGGATGAGCATTATGACATTGAATCGGGGGGGAGGGTCCAACACACAGCTTTGACCTTGTCTGCTACCCTTACGTGTCTCCTGATGCGTCCGCCCTCTCTTAGCTGACGCTCACGCAGCGGCTCTGAAGCGTCACAGGGCCGTTCTTCCCTTGACGAGGTAATTATAGTTGTTGGATGAGGCTGCAACATGTTTGAGCAGTAAAACTCTATTTTACTGTGCTTTAATTACCTCTAGGAAGCCCCGCTAATCACCTCAGACTGGTTATAAAGCAATTAAACATTTAAAGGGAGAAGCATCTTAAAGTTTATAAGCGGTTGTAGATAAAAATCATGCCAAAATTATAAGGATAGCCTTTTGTAATGAGAACCCTGATATGTAAAAGAGTGACCTCGGCTTTATTTTCCCACAGCACCAGTAAAAACTGTTTTGTGCGGCTTCTCAAGCTCAGGAGTTGCTTTGTTTCCTGTCATTGCTTCACAATTAATAGTAAAGCTCTCAGATGTTACAGAAATAAGTCATGAGACGGCATCGGTGCAGTGATTATCGAAACTTTCCCGAAACCAGACAGAGCCGTGATTTAAAAACCCGGCGAGTGAAGCGCGTTTCAGCTACGCTGTGAATTCTTCACAGATCGATGCTTTCATTAAGTGTCCTTGGAAAGAAAACGTCAAAATCTCCCATCATTCTTTTTTATTTCTCTTTTTTTTTTTTTTTTGCCGCTGCAGACCCACTCGTTAACGCACCGCAGAGCCGTCCCGGGCCGAAGGAAACACTTTGACGTCCTCTTGGCCGAACACAAAGGACGACCGAAAGAAGGTGTGAAGGAGAAGGAGAAAGACAGGGATGGAGGGAAGGAGGGCGGCGGCGGTGGCCTGAGTGTCACATCCTCCCTAGAGACCACAAGTCCCAGCAAGCCTCAGTGCCCGAATGGACGACCCCTGTCCACGCTCAAGCTCCGGCTGGCAAACGCACACATACCCAGGTAGGGTCAGAACAGAGGCCACTTGAACAACTTCTTTCTGTCATTCTGATATGAGATCATCCGTAGCATTTTCAAGATATTTTTGCATCACAGGCTCCAAAACTGTATTTGTTTCCTCCACTAGGGGGTGCTGTAAAGTAGAGCAGGGGAAAGGAGTACCATCGGGAAAGTTTCTCCTTTAAAACTGAAAGAACCACATTTTCCTCAGTTTTTTCACCCCAACAAACATACTGGGGAAAATATAAGATGAGAAATTACCCCCCCCCCCATTCCCACTGTCATTTGCTTTTCTGTTCTGTTGTATCACTCCCTTTTATTCACCATCCCAGGGTTCCCGGCACCACCGCCACCACAACTCCTTTGCCCCCAGCGCCAGCTCCTGCTCCGGTCCCCAATTCAGAGCCACTCCTCCACGGCTGGACGACGACGACGACGACGACGACGGCGGCGGCGGCGGGAGGAGACGGCGGTCGACTTTCCAGCGACGAGGGAGACGCAGAAACTCCACTAGACGCGGACAGACTGGCCTTCCCCTGCTCCAGCCACCATCCTCAGCCTTTAGGGGTAAAGACGCGGCTCACGCTGCAGGAACACACGTTTAGTCTGGTCCTTAACCTTGAGACGATGCTCATCCCTTTCAGTCTGCAGCATCTCTTTATGAGCCTTTCACAGGATCGACTCTCAGATATTTAGCCTCAGGTGTTGCCTTCATGAAGTGTTTTCAAGATGGCATTCAGTTTCTTAATATAGTTGAAGAATATGTCACTAGAAATAGAAAAATTGTGCTTCTTTTTTGACATAAAGAGCTGAAAATGGTTGATCCGGTTAGAGAAGTAAAAAGAAAACAGACCCATCTCCACAGATTCACATGTGAATTACAGGAAGGATGCGTGACTCATTTCCTGTCTTAATAAGAATGAACATGATACTCTGCATTGATGTGAAAGAAATCTTCATAGTTTAAAGCCTTTGGTTTATTCCTTTTTCTTGAAGCTCTGGGTTTTATTTTCTGTTTCTGTTTGATCTTTTTTCATACCAGTCAGTGTTTATTAGGTAAATACCCATCTCCCCTGCGCTCTCTTTTCTTCTTCTTTCCATACGTCTCATGTTCCTGTCGTTTATTGACTCTTTCCTTTGACATCCTGCTCTTTCTGTCCCCTCCTTCGCTCTCGCTGTCGTTTTTTCCGCCTCCCCTCATTTGTTGTCTCATTTATTTCTGTCTCGTGCTCGTTCTCACCGATGTCTCTCTCTCTCTCTCTTCCTCCCTCCTCCGTCTCCCCGCAGTGTTGCGTATTCAGCAGCAGGCTCATGGGACGGGGCTACTACGTGTTCGACAGGCGATGGGACGGAATGAGGCTGGCGCTCCAGAACATGGTGGAGAAGCATCTCAACGCGCAGATGTGGAGGTGAGCGTTAAATTTGATGAGTCGATGTAAATTAAAGGTTAGAGTCTAGCAGAGAGAGTAGAATAAGATGTTTAATGCTCTGAACTTCTATTTTATTAGTGCGTTTCTCATTTTAATTCCCGTTCCAGGAAGTTGCCTCCAGCCTCTGAGAGCCTCCTCTCCCTCTCCTCCTCTGGAATCCCCCCCGTTGCTTCACAACAGACTCCTTCTCCCTCCTCAGTCGCTTCCTCTCTGCTCTCTTCCCCTTCCAACCCCGTCTTCAACGCTGCCGCCTTTCCACAGCCCACATCCTCGGCGGCGCCCTTCGGCGTCCGAGACGTCTCGCGGGCCGTCTCTCCAGTCTCCCTGGTCCCCGCCCCGGGAAAAGCCCGGAATGGCGCTCACAGAGTTGGCCGCTCTTCCAAAGACGTGGAGGACTCTGACGCGGGTTCGAAGAAAAGAAAAAACTCTTCCTACTCCGCGTTCTTTTCGTCGTCTTCCTTGTTTCCCAGAACCCTGGATAACTACAAGAGGAACGGCAGCAGTTACAACCTGCCAGCACAAGGTACAGGGGAGGCGGCGGCAGCATCCCCAGCCAGGAAAAAGGGACTCGGGCGTGGGGGGAGTGGGCTTTGGAGCGGCAGGGAGGACTGGACGTCCAAGACCGAAGGGTCTCAAAGCCACAACTCACAGAACAGGTGGGTTTGAAAAGATTCTAGATGTGGTTTTATCTTAACATCTCACATTAAAAAAAAAATCCCCTTTGTGTCGCTAACAAGTGTTGGGATTACTGGTTAGATAAACGGTGCTTTAAATCTGATTTGTTGACATAAAATTATTCCAAATACATTTTATTGTACGGTAAAAAGTCATCTTGAACTCAATCTTTATAATGAATCGCAAATTTTTTCTCTTTTTATTCTTCCCGTCCAGCCGCGAACTCGGCACGACCGGCCTGACCTACTCGCCCGGCAGGGAGCCTCCTCTCGGCCCCCATCAGCCCCTGGCGCCCCCCTCCGGACTTTTGTCTTACGGCGGAGGAGGAGTGGATGGGAGGAAGAGGAGGAGTCCGAGCTCCTACAGAGGAAAGGCCAGCAAGCTGAGCAGGCCAGGGGGGTTGGATAGACTTTTCGGTAACGGGAGCGACAGCGGGGGGATCCTGGCTTCAGGGCCCGAGTCCCCGAAGCAGGTAGGTGTTAGCCAAGGGTGTCTCTTTATTATCCACAACAAGCAGGACGGAGTTTCATGCATGCATTCAGGAGATCCGATCGTTGCTCCTCTACTGCCACCAGCAGGTCAAACATGAAACTGTCTGAAAATAAGAAGTAAATTCTTTCACATCGCCTCTAGATGTGATTTCCTTTCCTTTTTTTAGTTTTTATTTTTTCCCCATTCTGGATTAGACCCATCCGTCTTTACAGCGCTGATGACAGAAGTAGCTTATGAGTGAACCCTCCTGTTTCTATCCCATCTCTGCGTGTGACACCAAACGTCACTATGACCCTCCATTAGTGCTCTATATTCACGCTTTTACCTCACGCTCAATGCAGGATGATTGATATTCGGATCCGTCCAGTTTGTTATTTTTCTTTCAGGAATCGATAAAATATCGATCACAATCATGACTTATTTGTTGATTATAGTTTGTATCTTTATTCTTTGCACACAGATAAACAAAATTTGAAGAAACGTTCCGTCTTCCTGTCCCTGCAGGTCAAGTTGCATCACTAACAGGACCCGGTTCCACGGCAGCTGCGCAGACCACCACCGTCTTCGACCTTTGACCCCGACCACTCTTCCGCTGACTCCGCCAATCGGACTGCTTTGCCTCTGCGATGTCACCCCCACACCCCCCTTTTTGTTTTCTTTTTTTACCCGACGACAGTACAGTACACCTGTACGGCTGGTCGCCACGACGATAAGCCTTTTCAGAACAACGCAGTGGAATTCAAAAACTCGTCCTCTGAAAAGGGAATTAACCTCAAAAAGGTTTCAAGACATTGTAATTGATGCCACCACTGTACAATTTTTTTTTTGGGGGGGGGGCATTTTTTTGAAACACTCTTAGAGTTTATTTTCTGCCTGTCCCCACCCGGATGCTGTTTCTGGTCAGCTGACTGGGGGGGGGACAAAAGATCTGTGATTGTACTGGGGAGTCAGATGGCTGAACCACCGTAGGACTCTTCATCGCCCTCCCCATCCATTACCCTTCGTTATTTTTATCCCGATTCAGCTTTTCTTCTTCCCCGGGGTGGGGGGGGGGGTTAGCTGGGTTTTCTCCAGCTTCTTCATCCTCCTTCTCTTCCACTATTCCTCTCCATCTTCCTCTATATTAAACAAGTTTGTCAACATCTCTGCTATTCTCTTTATTCCTTCCCCATCCTGATCCATCCCAGCATGCCCGTGTTCAAAGTGCACTTACTGCCCCCTCGCCGCCCCGCCAGCTCTGTGCTTCACTGACTCCAGAGCAGCAGTGTTTCACAAGGACACGAGGGAAGAAAAAAAAAACTTTGTGTTACCAACGACGCCGCGTCAATGCATCGGATTTCAAAGTAGGAAGAAAACTGAGTTTGAAGATTTTATTTTACTCTTTTTTTTTTTTTTTTAATGTTGCAGGAAACACAAAACTCCTGTCTGTGCATCAGGACTTGTATCTAAAAAGGAATTTTGTGTGTGTAATTTATCATTCTTAAATGATTTTTTTCTAACTGACCCACAGCGACAGAGACTTTTTCAGCAAAAAAACCCCCTAATTTCTATGGCATTTTAGAAGAAATGAAAGTATTATGATGGGTTCATGAAAATGTGTACATATCTGTTGTTATTTTTTTGTTGTTGTTATTTATTAATAATTCCCCTCACCTTTTACTTCATCTGTGCAAAAGAGAGTATTTCTACCCTCCTTCCTGGGTCTGTGTTTGACAATGACTATGAAATTATCCCTGTTTCTCAAGAAGCTTACTATTTTGTTCACTAGCATCTTTTCAAACTTAACCTAATAATAATTCACACTCAAACTCAGCAGCCAAAGTTCATGCTAGCTGTGAACGTCATTTCCATTTCAGCACCAACCTGTGGTCGATTCTAAAACAGTTCAGGCTAGCTAATATTTGTCGTGTAACTCTTGTAGTGAGATAGGAATCATAGCACAGAACTAGTTGTTATATTGTGCTTTTTTTTCAGTTTACAAGAAATGATTGTATTGAATAGTTTTATACTAACAGGAAGTGATGCTACACGTACTCCGACAGGCGTCTGAAAGGTTTTGGGAAAAGAAAGCAAAAAAGACTTTCCCAGATATTTAAAGGAGCACATAAATTATGTATTTTTTATCTGATCACCCAGCATTAGAATTTAAGTCAGACTTAAACTTAAAAGTTGAAGTCAGACTTAAACTTATGTTTAAACTTAAGTCTAAGTAAGATTCTGGACCATCTTTCGGTTAAGAAACGTATTCAAACGCTGAAGGCGAACGGCTCTGACCTGAATCTACAGAATATTCGGATTCAGATTTGGAGTTAACGCTGAGTTCACACTGGAGAAGTGACAAAGTAAATGAAAGTCAGACTTAAGTGTAAGTCTGATTTCAGTTTAAGTCTGACTCTCAGTTGCGTTTAACTACGTTTTTTAAACCGAAGAGATGATGGTCCAGAATCTTGCTGTCACTTCTGTAAAGCAGTATTCTTTCACTTCTACTAATGACCGAGGGGTCGGCTTTTGTGAAACCAGTCCATGGCGAGTATTTTCATATGAAGAGGCCCCGTATTCCTGTTTCCTTGTTCCACCTCTTGTTTTTCCTCCAGTGGTCAAAGTCAGAGCTCTATTTTTTTTAATTGTCTTCATCTTCCAGGACGAATCGGTCCAATCTCAGTGCGATTATTCTTGGTGGGTTTGCGTATAAAGTCAAAGTTGGGTCAAGATGCCTTCATTTACTTCCCAGTCACGCCCCGAAGTTTTAAAAGCAAAAAGAACACCAGATTGAACCATTCCTCTGGTAAAAAGGTGAAATTGACACAATATAGGAATGATTTGTTAGTAAACAATGACATCATTGCTGTTCGGTTTACCCACAGCACCATGGGAAGTCTGATCATTAAAGCTGCTGCTTCAACATACCCAAGGATGTCATAACATGTAGTTTTCATCTAAATTCAGTTTTTTTTATGCACAAAAGCATCGCTGCAGAAGCTGTAATGTGTCAGGAAAAAAAAAGGTAAAAGCTTGAAAAAAAAATGAAAAGTGCCCCCATTTATTCATCCCAGGCTGATGAAGGCGACGTAACTGAAAGCATTTTGATTTGCTGGATGGCGGCGTGGAGCCGAGTCCCACTTATAACTATTTTTTTGTTTTGGTTTTTAATTCTTTTGTCTCAGAAGCATCCAAGCACTGATGATGAATGAATTGTACATAATTGTTATTTGTGTTATTTTCTCAAGTGCTTCCCATGATGACATGATGACACTTTATTCATCAGCGAGTGAGATCTTTTTTTTTTTTTTAAGTATTGGTTTTTATTTCGCCGTAGATACAGATGGCGGCTAATTTTTAGAGTGTCATTTTTTTAGAGCTTGCTAGCTGAAAATCATGGTTTAGACAGGGTTTCTTCTTCACTCGTGTGTCAACCGATCAAAGATGATGGTTTTTAAGAAAAAATGCCACCCTGTCTTTTTTGTTTATAGTCATAGAAATGGGAATTCACATTCTGTTGCAGCTAAAAAAAAGAAGACAAAAGTTCATGAATGTTGATTGTAGAGCAGTTGTATATTGCATTATTTGCTGTTGAATTTTATGGAGGTATTACCTTTTTTTTTTTTGTACCCTCCCCCTTTTTTGCACTTTGTCATAATGCCCAAATCTTTAATCAACTTCTATTTATATATAAAATTCTATATATATTTGTAAATGTGTTTCTGGCAACTACAGTAAAAGAAGATGAAGAGTATATTTGTGGTGTGTTGGCCCCTAAACCAGCGCACTGTTTGTCGTTTGTCATACCCTGATCCGAACTGTGTTGAATGTTGAATCACTGAAAAATGCCTTGGAGTTTTTGGGGTGGGAGGTGGGGATGGGGGGGATCTCTTCAGTTTCATTACAGTCGGATCAGGAAAATGGATTTCCCATCGAAACACCTGAACACTTGCTGTAAAAACATGGTCTTTGTATCCCTGCTTTTATTAAACGATTGAAAGTGGAGGTTGTGTTCTGAGTACGTCGAAATGCGACTTTTGGATTCGAAGGAAACTCCTGCCAAGATCGATTGTTTTGTAAATTTGGCTCTGAATTCTTGAAATTTGTGGGATATTTTTTCACATAATGTTTGTGTTACCGGAGACGAGCAAAATATGTTTCCTATAGCTGTCAGTGTTTCTTAAAGGAGCTTCAATTATTTATTTTGTGCTATTTATTTGTTCTATTTTTATTTGTAAATGTCATTTTTATTATTGAAAATTTGATGATTTTTGATTTCAGGATTTGTTCCTAGCATCCTTCCCTAGTCTGAACTGATGAAGAGGAGCAATTTATTCATTTTAAGTTTGTGTGGCTTTGACATAACAATCAGTAACAACTATCCCTGGTCCCCAGAGGATCGACCTCGTGATTATCTCTAGTCCTATTCGGATATCTATTTTTTGGGGGGATATTTTGTCTCAGAAATACTAAAATTATCACTTTAGAACAGTTTTAATTCTGCTTTATGATCTAAAAAAATTTAATATTGACAGGGAACTTTTAAAAAAGGAAGGAAGACTGAATTATTGATGATATGCACACATAATAATTTATGGAACAAAAACACACAATTGGAGAGATTTCACAAAAATGACAAGTTTTTTTTTTTTTAAATAAAAGTTTCTCTTAAATGTTATATTTTTATTCGATCCTTAACAAGCGGTACATTACATCCAGTTTCCTGTATGGGTTTCATCCATATTGAATCATCAGGTTAAAACTTCAATTGATCCATCCAAATCCCCTCATCACACGTGGTGAAACATGGCGACATTCACAACTCTCCATTTCGGCGCCACAGAGTCAAAAAAAGAGTCTTACATGGAGGCTTTTCCTCTGCATCAGGATGAGTCTCCAGGTTAAGGTCCAGCTCTAAAAGCTGATCAGACAAAATCACTATCTGTTCTCCTGACACAAACTCGGCAGACGGCAAATTGCCTGTGTTGGCAAGGAAATGAAACGGAAAACCGGATTTGGTGGGGCACATAATTAAGTGATCTTTGGCTTGCCGCCTCTTGATACTCTGTAGTAGTGGGAGGTAATTCTTTACTCCGCCCTGTAGCAAATATAAAACACTGCTTTTTAATAATAAAACATAGACTGGGGTCCAGCTTGACCTTTGCCCTCCAATGCAGGTGAATGGACCCGATGCGTTTGATGACATCCATCTGATCTGTGTGTGTGTTTTTTTTACCTGCGAGGCTTTGATAAGTCCAAAACATTTTTCGTCCATTCCAACCACACATTAGTTTTCTTCATTTTCATTTTACAGCCTGCTGTCATGTGGCAAACTCAAGAAAACGTCTTCTTCCTTCTTATGCGCGCCATCGGTTTGGTGACCGTTTAACTGTTTTAACAGTTTTGCTGAATTTTTGTCAAGATCAAAATATCAAGACGGTGTTTGGATCATTCAGAACTAATTGTCCTGAGGAGAAAATCAATTTTAGCTAAATATGGACCCTGAAACATGGTTGTGTTGAAAATTTTACTTATTAATCAGATGTTCTTGAGTCTTGTTAATGGGCTTCATGCCTGTCAACTACATTTAACGCGAGCTTGTCTTGAAAATTGAGCGCAGTCTTTGCCTCCATCATAATCACTGGATGGGTAGTGATCAGTTATTCCACATGCAATCATAGAAATGTCCAGTGAATATAAAAAGTTGATTTTATAACTATTATATTTGCATTTTTGAAACAAATGTGTAAACGAATTATCTTCTCCGCTAATGTGGACATAGCAGCTAAAATGTTCAATCTGTGTTAAATGTGATTGTAGATTTAAAAGAAAATATAGATTAACCAAGAACTGAAGAAAACCGTCAGTCGCTAACATTAGCAACCATAAGCTATTAATCTATCAAACCAAGTAAATAAAAAAAAGTTTTTTTTAATCATTTTATTAAAAAATGTTTTCTTTAATTTTACGTATATACTCGTCTGATCCCCGGAGGGAAATTAAGGGCACACTCTAGTTAGTAATATTTTAAATGCATGCATAGATGTTAGTGTGTTAGTGGTAGAGTGGCGGGCAGCTCCTTTGTGGACCGCCTCAAATGAGCCACTTGTAAAGGGGGTCAGAGCCTTGCTCAAAGGCGCCTCGGCAGTGCTCCGGAGGTGAGCTGACACCTCTCACTGTCAGCTCACACTCATTCAATTTACTTTTTTAGATAACACTTTTATTTATTTTCAATGTTAGTCTTACTTTTAACACATTTGAACCACTTTTCCGATTGTAATTGGAATCCAGTTTTAGCGAACACCGCCTGATCGATTTTCTACTTTGTTGGATTTGTTGGTCTGTTTGTTATTATGATCTATAGTGAACATATTGTTCATAAAACATCAATTTGGACTTTTTCTTTTTTACAGGAATTCTCTCATCTGAAGAAAGATGACTTGTGACAAAAATCAGGGAGGAACTATGTCTCGTTTTTCATACGAGACTTTGAAAGTGAAAGACATTACAAACCGACTATAATGGCTCTCAGGACAAATCTGATGTCTGCATTTAGTTGTATCTGAACACACTTCATTTTTACAGGAGTGGACCGAAGTGACAGGTTAACACATCCCCAACACCTGGTGGTCGGTCTCCTCCAAATACAATCCCCCTGAGTTTCATCAGCCACACATGAGGGATTAGAAGAAATGCAAAGCAGGACGAGTGCTTCTGAAGTCAAAGTGAAGAAGTTCTCTTCTGCAATCCTCATTTATTCTGATATTCCTGCTGGGGTGAAGAAATGCTGCACAGTTCATCTGCAGGATTCTTAATCATAGCAACATCCAAAGAACGGCAAATGCCGAGAGATTTAAGTCCAAGAAATATTCAATGGAAATAAAAATGGGCCTGAAGTTTCAGCGGGGAAGAAAAGTTGAATAAAAATGAGATTATGCCGAATATTTTAGGATTTTCATAAGCAGAAAACAATGAGAATTCATAAAACTTCTCATTGTGCCATTTATTGTTTTTTTAAATAATGGAAGCCCAAAATTTGCTCTAATCTGCAGCATCTCAGGATCAAGAATCATTCCCCAGTTCTTGCAAACTGGACTCACTTGTAGCCCATGCTATAATTACCAACAGGCATTTTAACTGAACAGCTTAAATAGATTTTAAATGCACAAAAAAAGTGTCCAAACATATCACTAGGTGGTGTGATAAATGCAGCCTGCATGTAATTGAAAAGATAAAAGCTCTCAGCTCCATTCGGAGATGTCCATGAATGCAGAGGAGGTCCCCCCACCCCGCCACCCCCACCCCCGACCCTCCCATTGCAAACAGCATTCTTATGATAATAGAATAATGCTGGTGCTTTAGTTAATTGTGTACAGGCAATAGCGGTGGCCACCTTTTGTTGAGCTCTCTCATGGACCTAAAGGAAAGAACTGGCAGGGATTATAACTCTCATAGAACTTCTCAAGTTCCCCCAAACGACCATCGTCTCCCACCAATTTGCATTCAAGTGTTTTTATTTCTGTGATTTGTGATTTTTTTCATTCAGGATATCCAGCGCATTTTTGTTCTTTTACACATGATGTCTAACAAACGCTCTCTAAAAGTGTATATCTCTCCTGGAGGTGCTGCCAGAATAAGATATTTTCCTACAGGAAAAACACATCAATCTTTTAGCAATGTGTCAAAATCAAAATGTGATAAAAAACAAAGAAGGTAACTGCTTAAAACAAATGGGATCCTTCTTTAAACTCCAATTCCATCCGAAGCTGTGGGGTCAAAAACACACTTTTATTCCTGGTTTACTAGGATTAGCTACAGTTTTCTTATTTAAATAAGCTTTTCGGTAAGTGATGGACCTGACAACTGCTGAGGACACCCTGCTGTCATCAATTGCATGCGATGAGGAAAAATAAAAGTTAAACAAAGCACAAATAGACTAAGATGCTATGGAAGGATAACAAAAAGAAAATAGCATGTGGTATAGGGGATGGAAAAGGCATTAATATGTTATTACTATGCTTGCTTTTCCTCTATCATGCTACACTTACTATATATTCAAATTCTACTATAATACCTTGTTGCATCATTTCCAGATTAGAAATAGACTCATCCTCTATATATTAATATAACAACCACATAATAAATCTTTTCCAATCAAGTTTATATCCGTAGATGAAGGCTCCCAGGAACAGGGAAATAGCCCGGCCATAATTGTTAATTATGATCCAAAGTTATGGGGCAAACTACCTGTAGCTATCAGGGAAGCCCACAAACTAAATATGAGTAAAATAAATTATAAAACTTATCTCTTCGCTCCAGCATTTAACAAGCTATTACTTTCTTGAGGAACTCATTTAGTTTGCCTTGATCTTCTGACCCGCTCTTCTATTTTAAACTGTATTTTTTATGCTTTATGTATACTACTCTTAGCCTAATTTTAATAGTTATTTTCCTTTTTATTTTCATCCTCATTTCGGTTTGTTTTATTCATTCATCCGCGGCTCACTGGCGTCGTGCCCGGAGTATCCCCTGCCTCATGCCCTATGCCAGCTGGGATAGGCTCCAGCTCCCTGTGACCTGCTGCAGCGGAAAAAGCGGAAGAAAATGAATGAATGAATGAATTCTTGGTTCTTTTGTCCTCTAAGATAATTATTGTCCACTTGTATCTCCATCCAACATCCTGACACAGAAGTAAATCTGTAGTTCTTGTGTGACATCATCTTTCACTTTGGGATGGTTTCAGCAGTTCCAAGAAAATGAACAGCGATTAAATGTTGCACTAATGAACAGAACTGATGCATTAATAAAAATTTAAGTGTTAAATTACCAACCACAACTTTTGCCTTCTAACCTGTGTGTGAAAAATCAAACAATCCCCTCAGTGTTTATTTATCACACCAGCGTCCCTCCTCCTCTCCATCACTCCATCCTCACCTGCAACCAGGGCCTCACATCAGCACCATCACTATGGGACACGCATGAGCTAGCATCATCAGCATAGGTGATACATTTAGATACATTAGCATTCACTTTGATGTGTCGGCGGCTCTGGAGTCTCACTCTTTACACTGACTCACAGGTGTTTGTCATCATTTCAATTTTCTGAACAGAAGTTATGTTTTGAGCAACTTTATCTCCAGCTACCCAGAAACAGGTAAGCACCTGCTATCTGAGGATGAAGTTACATTTCCTTTTAAACCGTTTTCAATCAGCAGCTGGTTTAATTATTAGTTTCTGTAAATGTTTTTACGTCTTAAAAGTTGAGCTGCAGCAGCCCTCAAGCTAACCTAGCTTAATCCTAGTAGCTCATGCTAACGGCTATTAGCGGTTAAGCTAGTTGTCATTATAGTGATGAATGGCACAAAAAAAAACGTCTTTTCATTTTATAAAAATAAATTTGAACGAAATATGCGCATGTGTATAGTTTATTTTCACAAGTAATCTTTAAATGTGTCAAATAAAATAAAAATTTTCTTTGGCAAACTGGAAATTAAGCTAGCAACTCGAAGCTAGCTAACACTGTGATAAGCTAACTGCTAAAGTTAACTTGTTATTGGTCATTTTTTAAAATTTAAAATTATATTTCGTTGAAAAAAAAACAATTAAAAATAGTTGAACAAAACTTTGGATTCATTTATATGTATTTGGGAGTAGTTATTATATCTTAAACCCATAGTCAATAATGAAGTACAGTACATATATATGTTATATATAAGTTCATATATATTATACATCTGAACTTATGTATATAGATATGATCTTATATATGTATATGTTTATATGTAAGTTCATATATACATAAGTTCATATACATGAATATATATATGTACTGTATTTCATTACTATTTGTTTATGGGTTTAAGATATAATAACTACTCACAAATATATATATATATATGTATTTATATATATAAAAGTTCAGATATATTATACATATATTAGAATTAGAATTCATACTTTCATCTATTTGCGTCTTAAAATTGTTTTTCTGTCAAATCAGAAAAGGCTTTGTAAATTTTTTTTATTAAATAGATTTTTAATTTTAAGCGTTAACTTCCAGGAGGGTGTCTCCACGCTGCTTTTATTTCTCGTTTGCGTCACGGACTCTCGTGGAGACCTAGATGCACTCAAAAGGTTGCGCGTTTTGGGAGATAAATCGTCGCCACAAACCGTGGCCTTTTGGTTAAAACCTGAAAAACCACCGAACGCATCCGAATCCGGGAGGTCGTTCCTTATCATTTCTCTCAATGTCACCCCAAACGTGCGGGTATTTCCACCTGAAATTGGACATAGAGGGTGCACCTTTGCGCAGAGACGAGTTGAACGCCGAGAGGCTCCTCTGGGTGCACAAAGACAGCGGTTCGCAGAGGAACTTGTTCAGAGTGAGCCGGGGACGCTGGGAGGCGAAATAAACAATCTGTGGACACCAAGTAGCCGCGAACCGCGCAGTTTTCTCCCACCGAACACGCAATCCAACCACCAATCCAACAAATACAAGGTAAGAACTTGTATTCCGACGCGTTTCGGGTGGATTGGATGGCTGCGGAGCGGCACAAACCCTTCCTCGCTCTGGCTTCCCCGAGCGTGGTTGTTTTTGCAGAAAATGGCGTCATCGCCCTCTTGTTTCTGCCTGGCCGCGGCGGGGAGAGGAGTAGTTTCAGAGAGTTCTAGCAGCCCGTACGTGTGGCGTTTACCGCCCGAAATGGCAAAATCACCTACAGCGATGTGTTTTATTCAATAACGACTCGTAAAAAAACCTGATAGTTGGCGATTTCGCTCGGTAGAAGGACGCGCAAAGATGGAAGGGTCACCGGTCCTGTGCGCCAAGTTGCTTCTTGGAAAAGGTGGCACGGAGCCGCAAAACGCAGCGTTTTACCTCCGTGATAATTCAATCCGCAACGACTCTAATCTCATCCAGCTGACTGGGGATGATTCGGTGTTTACCGGGGTTGTGATGGAGGGATTCGTGGGTGTACTGCACCTTGTCTTTGTGTGTGTTTTATTCGGGTTAGCTCGGTTTTACGCCGCACTCCCCTGCCATGCTGCAATCGCGATGAGGGGGCCCTCTTTATACGGCTTGAAAGGTGCATTTTGTACTTGGCTTCTCCTTAAATCGAGTCAAGCTGCCTTCCCCCCTTCCTTTGTGGCACAAAATAGTGGCGTTTCCAAACCGACATTATAACCGTGTAAAAAGATTTTCGTGGATAATAGGAGGCGATGCAAATCGTGCCATGAGAACGGCGGCTGCCCCTTGCGCCCTGGTTCCCTGTTCGGCAGACAGGAGGCAAGCCTGAATGAGATAGAAAATTTAAAAAAAGTCACATAGTTTGCACAAAACTGGGAAGTCCGGGCGCTGCGCAATGATTGTGTTCGCTCGCTTTTGCGCAGAGCTCAGTGGCAGCTGCTGTAACGGCCGCCCGACACCATTTCACCGCGATATTTTTTTTTTGTTTTGCGTGTGTGTGCGTGCGTCGGCCAACCTTTTGTAAATAGTTTGGGGACTCTTGGATGAAAGGACACAATGGTATCCACGCGGGGCCCTTTATGGCCTGTGAATGCGGTCCCAAGTCCCACTCCGGCTGTCCTGTCGTTCCCCCGTCAGCTACGTGCATGCGTCCTAGCCCTGACCACCACCACCACGCATCCACCATAGCGAGGGCCAAGCGCTCCGTTCCCCCCTCACCCCACACCTCGGTTCCTCCTGTGACCAAAAAAGTCGTGGATCGATCCGCGTATCCACGACCACGGTGATGTCCGTTTCCCCACTCCGCGCACATTTTTCTATCAAGTTTCCCCCGAGTTATGCAACCGCATCCCCGGTAGAGAGAACTGCTTGTCCGCCGTTATTTACTCGCCACCAACCGTCATGGGAAGGGGGGGGGGTGATGATGATGATGATGATGATGATGATGTGTGGGGTATTTATGTGTAATATGTGACGGATCGGACCGGAACCTGTGGCGGCGACACTGATTGAGGGGAGATGTGTCATTTCATTCGCGGATCACCCGGTGCCATTTGCGTCACGGCCCCGCGGCCTCAGCACGCCCATGGGGGGCGATGGAGTTGCAAATGGAGACCGTGTGTGCTGACGCTGCCCCAGTCGAAAGGGAAGCAAGAATCACGGACCCCCCCCCCCCCCCACTACCCCACACCCACCCACCCCTCCTGGGCGGCAACGACCGGCCGTGCGCTTCCACCTTTCCATCCAGCGGCGCACCGACTCGTAATCCCGGAACAACGCGGAAGATCGCGCGGTTTGTTCGGCTCCGGTTCGCCCTGACAGGGGATGCGTAAGTGGATGCGCGCCACACCGCGGCGTGTGGGGCTCCACAGGCCAGCCCTGGAGACTTCTATCCCGTCCGCGTCCTTCCCCTTATGGTGCTCGGTGCATGTGGTTTATTGTGGATGAACGTTTCTCCAACCCGGATTGCGTGGATACGATCGCGAAACCTTTCAATCCCGGAGGATACGGATTGGATTAAGATTTTCTCACCGGATATACAATTGCGTCGAGTTTTTTGTGTGTGTTTTTTTGTGTGTGTTACATCCACAACTCGCCACGCGTTTCTGTTGTGGAGATGAACTGGGCATTTTTATTTCTCAATCCAGGAACGTTGCATTTGTTGCTGCTGCGCGTTTTGGGCACTGCGCATTGGTTTCATCCACAGGAACTTGTTCACGAAGGCAGAAAAAAGTCCCAAAATTCTCACAAAGTGCGAATCCAGTCATCGCGGAAAGAGTTAATAATCTTCTGCTGGTGGGGGGATGCATTATTTAAATGTAATCAGTTATACCAGTTAATAGGTAACGCGCTGTATCGGTACCACAGCACATCTTCATGTTTTATATATTTTAATTTGCACCGCTCTACATGGGAAGGATGTGAATAGAATAATATACATATGAGGAATTATTACAGCCGTAAAACCTGTTAGTTTGTATGATGTCGTAAAATCAGAGTCAGACATTCTCTGTGGACAGAAGTTGTGTGTTTACACCGCTTTCACTTTTTTAATTTAGCGTCCACTTTTTGTTTAGTTTAAAAGAAAGATAGTGTATTAAGAGTTGTTCCATGTGCGTGTTGTTCCAGGTACAAACTAAGGAATAGAAGTTTCTACCCGGCGCACCGGACAGACATTCCCTAAGGTAGAGTTTCTCCTCAGAATCTGTTGAATATGTCTTTTTATTTTCATTTAGAAGTTCTTTAATGCAGCTATTTTTTTGTTTTAATGAAGTTGAAAACTTCTTTTTCTTGTTCTCAGTCTAGATTTATGCGTAGATCTTGTTTTTTTCTGTATTCTAACACAAGTTCATTCTGATCGGACCGATTTCCATCATCCAGTCGCCCCGTTTAACTTTGAGAAGTATGAATCGGTAACTAGAGCATCACTGTAAATAAAGTGGGCTCTTTAAGGGAATATATTCACTATACTTTTATAAAATACTCTTTGCCTCTCAGTGTCCCGGGACACTTCGGGCACCAGAACCCGATCACTGTCATCTCTGTTTAATAAACGTGTGGTGATGAGATGCTGCGTTCAGGCACCGTGTCAATTCAGTTTGTAAGTTCAGTCATTAACATGTAAGTTAATTAGTCAGCCCCCGTCCGGTTGGTTAGTCATTCCTCCAATCAGCATGCCAGGAAGCCGCTGTCAGACGTTTGACAGCCGTGGCGGAGGTGAAGTGTAGCGCAGCTCCAGCTGTCAACAAACTCCGATGTTCTGCCCGGTGCGATGAAAGGCTCAGATTCCTCCACTGCTCTTTTGTGTTTTGAGTCATGGAAACTTTAAGTGGAATCTGCGTGATAACGTGTGTGTGACTGATGTGTCCTCATAAGACCCGCGTGATGTTTCTGCACCAAGTACCGGTGCGTGTTAGCGGTTCCGGTCGACCAGCATTAGCCGGTAAGCGAGGAGACAGTTGGAATTCAGTCTGTGTGCCGGTGTCACATCCCACGGCCACTTAATGTAGGAAATATTTAACTTAATCCTTGTAATGACACTCCGAAGTACCTTGTTTCGTGGTGGTAATTTCAGGATTTGCTGTACCTGTGGAGGAATATCCCCAGAGTAATCCGCTGGAAAATTTACCCTACTTCCAAATCCCAGCGTTGACAGCGTTTTGGTGCCTTTAAATGCCTTCGGCACGGCGGTCCCCAGCACTGAAGGTTCTTATACATCGTGAGTGGCTATTTCCCGTGAGGTGTGACCAATCAGATTGTCTCGGAGGCGGGGCAGTTGGAATCGGGAGCAGCTGAGTCAGGTGCGACGGTCGTGGCGTATTCAGGCCACGGTGCAGCTTTAGTCTCCTGGTTCCCGTCCCATCGCGGTCAGGTGGCATCGCTGTGGCGTGTTCGCTAGCAGTCAGCATCACGTCACTTAGCGTGAAGCCCCCTCCATTAGGAGTAAGTCCTGCCAGACCTTTTCCACACAGCCATCGGAGGCAACCGCTGATGGAAGGCCCGTATCTCTGATGAGGATTTACTTCAGTGGTCGCTGCCTGAAAAGGACAAATGAGGATTTCGTCGGCTAAAATAAGAGACGTTCCCAAAAGGGAAACGCTTTGACAAATTGTTTTCTAGTGGGTGTAAACAATTCACTCTGGATTATCACTGGAGACGGAGCTCAGATGTGTTTGCTTATTAAATCTGTGACATCGTCAGGTGTGCCAGCGTGTCTGCAAAATTTAATTTTTAAATATGTCATTGCCGTCATAGTCATGGAAATTATAGTTTAGTTGGACGTCCACAGATAGCGTGAGTCACGGTCAATCGGTCAACCGTGAAACTTCTACGTCCCTGGTCGTTCACGTCGCTCTCATCATCCTCAGAATCCTCCGTTTGGAGCTTCAGCTCTCATTACCTGAGTCAGAACAGGAGTCACCACTTCACAAACCACGTCAGGTCTGTTGCCAAGGAAACGGGAGAGTCCCCCCCTCTGCGCCGGTGTGTGTGTGTGTGTGTGATTGTATTACGGCCCGCGTGCGTGCGGTCGGATGTGTTTGTTTTAAACATTTGCATTGAAGATGCGATTGAAGTGAGCGCCGTGTCCGTCCGCACTGGGGTGTTGTTGTTTTTTTGTTTTTTTTCTCGTCTTCTTGCGCTGGCAGACGGCGGCTTGGCAGCTTTTTATGAAACACTTCTCAACAAAGTAATTAAGCAGCTGTTCTTTGGTTGGGATTCGCTTCAGTCTCGCTGCCGCGGAGCACGCTGAAGGGAATATCAATCCCAAGACAAGCGTGGCCGTGGATTACCGCGCAAAATTGCACTTGATGTAAACGAAGGCGGCAAAAGTAACATTTGTCGCTGCAACGGTGACGGATTTTGTCGTCCTGCTCGTACATCGTCGTAGCAACTGGTGTAAATAACAAGAATGTCCACCTGAGGACTTTTCCACATGAGGTCGTCTGCACATTCCTTCCGCATTCTGTTTGGGTTCCCTCCACTGTTCTCCTGCTTCCTGCAACTAGAAACATGCATCGTCAGGAAACTAATGATGTTAAATGAATAAAAATATAATAATAAATAAACTTAACACCTGATGATGCAAATCATCTGTTGAAGGCGAGGACATTCTCTCATCTCGTATCTCTGTTTTTCTTAATTTTTCTGCTTTGCTGACACAGTTTTGGCACTGAGAATCTGTAAAGCACACACTTTTTTTTAAGTATATATATAAAAAAAGTGTTAAATTAGGTCTGTTTCGGTCGAACGATTCGGATCCACACACGTTCTCAGTACCAGCTCACTCCACTTCAGGATGACAGGATTCATCCCAGTGAAAGCAGCCTCAGCGGGTCATGGGTGGGGGGGGGTGCGGAGCTAACAAGCTAACGCATTAGAGTCAATTTCACTGGAGTTCACACAGCTAAGACCAATTTAGATGGATGCGAGAGAAGGAGATAATTTGCCATCGCCTTTTTTTTTAGCACATAAGGCCAAAACCAGTCCGCAGAAAGAGAACAAGCAGAATTCGTCAGTCCCCAAATCACCTGATTTAGACTGATTGTAAAGCTTTGCAGGTAAATCTTTCTCTTCTTTGTGAAGATGTGTGCTGTGTCCTTTTAAACTCACCCTCATGCCACCAGACCCCAAAAACTTTTCATCTCCAAAGTTCCTTTTAAATCCGAGCTTCGCCGCCCTCTGCTGGACGTTCACTGGTACTACAAGTCCACACAACCTGGGGATGAGAGAGTGACATTGCGTGATGGAGGCATTTGAGGTCGCCACCACACATTTCACGGGCATGTGACGTCACCATGGGCGTGGTCATAACCTCCACTTGTTATTCCGTCATTGTGTTTATCACCCAATGATAATTCACCCTAAAATCACTGTTTAACAAACGGATGCTGCTGCCAGAGACAGGATGTGGTTTTACTACGATTAAAAAAATAACAAGACAGTTTATATTGATGAGCTTCTGATGGATTATAAGTAGTGAGTACCTACGTGTGAACCAGTGCTGTGCACTAGTGTGTCTGGTACTTGTGGCCGAGTTGGACCAGTCCATTACCTTATCCCGCCACTAGAGGGCAGCAACAAACACGATTCATGCACAGAAACATGTGGAGAGACTTTGGAAACAAACGTTTTGTTGTTGTCAATACATTTTCCAGGTCTGTGACAACTTAAAATAAGAGAGTAAAGTCAAAACATGGCTCTGGTAAGCTTTGCATTTCCTTTGCTTGTGTTGTGAGCGATGTGTAAAGCATCTGTGGCTACGTTGCAGGTCGCGGGTGAATGCTGGTAGCCATCGTGCCGTGCCGCGGGCCAGTGTTGGCATCATGGTGAAGGTCCAGAAGTCATCCGGGAGGAAGAGCGCCCACTGCCACCGCAGACAGGTACGATGCCTGGTCGACTCGACTTCCTGTCGGCCAATGACCTGTCACATGTTTGTTTCTCCTCCCGGTTATTTACGTCAAACACCAGGCGAAGTGATTAAAGCTGAAAATAAAATCCATTAAAGGTCTCCATTAAAATTTCTCCTGACAGATTAAAAAAATTCTGCTGTTATTCTCAAGAAAATGAAGAGGATGATCATGTTTAACAAAAAATAATAATAGTAATAATAATTACACACACACACACACACCTGTGATCGACTTTTCATCCTGCTCTTCTTTATTTTTTATGCCCGTATTTTTTTTCTTATCCTACCACAACGATCCAATAAGACCACGCCCACAGCGGCTCGTGTTAAACGTGTTTTTATCCCCCCCCCCACAGAGCAGCGATCGGACGGAGACGGAGGAGGACCAGCCCCGGTCAGACACCCACCCCCCGCAGGAGGAGCGGGCGCTCCCAGAAGTCGACCGTCCCACCGATCAGACCCCCCTCCAGGTCTCCGGTTCGACTGAGGCGCCGTCGCAGCAAAACGCGGAGCTGGAAGAACCTGAAGCAAACGGCAAGGAGAAGAGCAGCTCGGCCCCCCAGGCTCAAATCAAGCCCCTGTGGAAGCCCATTCCCCCACTTCTGCCGGAATCCCACATGGAGACCCGGGACCAGAGCGTCCAGACGGATGAGCGGCTTCAGGAGGACGTTGTTGGAAGCCAAGGTCACATAGCAGGTGGGGGCCGTTGACCCTTTTCACAGCAGGTGGGGGGTGTGGGGGTGTTTGCTAGAATAACAGCAATGCTACGCTGATCGCAGCAGCCTCGATTCCGATGTGAATCCTCTTCCTGTGTGAACGTGAAGACGAGCGTTCCACCGCAGCGCCAGGAGAAACTGTTTACTCCCAACCGACGCTTCTGATTGGTCGATCTTTGACCCCGTTGCTGAGGGGCGGGCGGGCGATAGGTCAACAGGTCGCTGACATGCCCCCACTGGGATTAGAGCAGTTTGTTTCAAAGAGGCGTGTTGGTGGGGGGAGGGGAGGGGGGATGAGGATGAGAAAAACCCTCAGTCACACGTTAATGCATGATCTCCATCTTCATCACTCCGTTCCTGTCCTTCTCTCCGTCAATCCGAGCCCCCGTTAAGGATTTCCTCTCTGCAACCTCATGTCTCACCTTCGTCGGACTCGTTATTCCAGGTTCGGTGCCCCCCATCACCACCACCCACACATCCCACCCCCCCCATCTTTGGCTGTCTATTTCCAGGAAAAAAAATTTAAATCAAGGAAATGAAGTTGTTGAACTTTTAAATCCGTGAAAGCAGACATTTAACCTCCCCCCACCCCCATGATCCATCTCCGTCAGCCTGCATCAATAATGCAGGAGCTGAAGTCCAGCTATTTTATAATTAATGGTTATACAACAGAAAAACAAAGTAGTTTGAGATCAAGAAGTAGAACCAACATCATAATTATTAAATATCATTAAATATCATAAATATGAACATTTATACTTTAAAATTCCTACATTTTAAAGCTTTGAAGGTGGTCCGGAATATGAATTTGCTCTTACAGTAACATTATGGCGATAAAAGAAATCAGTTATACCCCCCCACGCACGCACGCATGCACGCACGCACGCACGCACACACACACACACACACACACACACACACACACACAAAATCCACTCCACTGTTGGCCTACATCCCCCCCTTAACGACAGCCCTCTGTACAAATATAACACTACACGATCATCTTTTAACAGCCGAGCCCCGAATCTCCCGTCTCATTACATCGCCTGCTAAAGCACAGGATTGTGGGATACGTTTGATACTGAAAGGAGGAGAAGATGATGGATGGATGGCCTGCTTCTCCTAGTCGTGTGTGTGTGTGTGTGTGTGTGGGTGAGAGTGACCTCCTCGTCTGCTTGTGTGCACCCTTAAAGCTCATACGGTATATTTTGTCTCATAGCAGGGCTGCTGAGTTTCTAGGTGAGGATGTAAAGAATGTCACTTGATTATTTATCCCCCCCCCCCAGGTGTGTGTGTGGAGCCCGGAGATCCTCCTCTCCTCCAGCAGCCTTTGCAGACCTCCAAGTCCGGGATTCAGCAGATCATCGAATGCTTCCGCTCAGGTGTGTGTCACCTGCGACGCCTGCCTTCGACGCGTGTTTTTCCCCGATGTCCCCCGAACTCATCGCTGACAATGCTCCCCCCTCCCTTCTTTCGTTGCAGGCACCACCCAGCTGAAGCACATGCTGCTGAGGGAGGTGGACACCATCTTCGAATGTAAAATATGCCGGAGTCTTTTCCGAGGCCTGCCCAACCTCATCACGCACAAAGAGTACTACTGCCTGTCGCGGCTGCCCGAACTCGACGGTGAGCGTTAGCATGAGCCATTAGCATGCAGACGTGCGCCGGCGCAAACGCATCTGGAATGCTTTACGCGTTTATATTCCCAGCTGCATCTCCAAGGACTCAAATCAATGGACATAAAGTCAAACTTTAAAATGAAAGATTCTTCTTATAGAGTCTGGACCTGATTTGTCACCACCTCAGCTCCTGTTACTCTGGTCACTCTCCTCCTCCTCCGATGTTTCCATTTCAAAAAGATCTCCTCATTATTCTTCTCTTAGCGCCGTTGTCATCCACACACGGCGCCTTTTCTTTCCCGACACGCACGCCGTCACAGACTCGCACAACGCACGACGCAACACCATCAAATCATTCATCGCTGGAAGTGGAGTTTCTCTCCTCTCACATCAGGAAGGAAATTGACTTTAATCTCACAGCCTTGGTATTTTTTGCCTGCTTCTCATTAGGAGCAGCGTATACCCATAATTCCATTCTATGCTCCTGTAGAGGCAGTAGGAGTCTCGGGGAGGCCGGCGTCTTGGAGGCTGTTCTCTCTCGCCGAGCTCTACTCCCGTCTCCTGCAAGGGAAAAATCAATCTCAGCCTCACAAGCGGTCAATTATATTCTTTTCTGGGTTTTATCCGCCGTAATGATCGCCTTTGTAAAAAAAAAAGAAAGAAGAAGAAGAACGCTTTTCTTTTTGTCTGTTTGTGCTCTTAATGAAATTGTTCTCTGCACCGGTGACAATATTTCTGAATTGGGAGTTTATTAACTGAAAGTCAGACGCATTTTTACCTTGATAAATTATCTCATTGGTGTGTGTTTGCCCCCCTGTCGCTGTAATAAAAGCGTGGAAATGCTCTTCGTCATCTCCTCCTCTTCTCTGAGCACCTGAGGGAAGGGAATCTCTTCAAATGTGGCACAAACGTCCGTCGAGACTCCACCATGAACCTGCGATAATTTGATAGACCAGAGGTCAAGGTCACTGAGCATCGATATTCTTAACGCACTCATTCGAACGTAATTTCACCCCAAAATGTCAAATAGAATGAAAATGTGACGGGTTGACATCTTATTTCCAAAAGGCCAACATCATTTTGACGCAATAACATTCTCCAAAAAAAAATCACATCTCCGGCTCGGGAACAGAAGAGGAGGTCAGAAACGTGTGTCTTTCAGTCTTTTCATTCAAGTGTTGGTTCCCCCCCCAGGTTCGTGCGGTGACGACCGACAGAGCGTCGCCATTAAGGATCTGCTGGACTCCATTTATCCCAAATCCGACCGGCCGGACTATGTGGTGAGACTGGAGCCCATCCAGACCACCACCAAGGCCGTGTTCCAGTACCTCACCACCGAGGAGGACCTGGCCAGATTCCCATCACATACAACCAGGTGGGTGGGCTGGAAGCACATCAGAACCTTTCAGTTAAAACCCTCGCCATACGACTGTCGTCCTGTCTCGATGTCCCCCGCAGCGCCAGGGAGAGTCCGGTGGCGTGGGAGGGAGAACCAATGGAAAGCGGCGCCGACAACAGCCAGCCAAGCCAGCCGGAAAACCACAGCAGCAGCCCAGGACACAACCCTGCTCCGAAAAGATGGGAGGCTGAGGAGGCGGTGAAAGACGAACAACCTCCGCACGAAGACGAGGGCTCCACCAGCGGGGTAGGTGACCGGGGCTGGGGGAGCAGAAATGGGTGGACAACCGGGTGTGATTCCGTTCCTCTCCTCCCTCCCGTCCAGGTGGAGGATGTGACGATCTCCTGCTGCCTGTGCGGTCAGGACTTCAAGTCGCGTCGCAGCATCCGGCGCCACTGTCGCAAGATGCACCAGACCAAACTAGAAGAGCTCCGCAAGTTCACCGAAACACGGACAGTTCCCACCAGCCTGCTGTCCATGGTGAAAGGTAGGAGAGCAGGAGATACGGACAGTTAGATCATCCATGGAGGAAAGGATGACAAAACTAACTAGGTTTGAAACTAACTAGGTTTTAAACCAACTAAATAACTAACTAGCTAACTAACGAGGTTTTAAACAAACAAACAAACTAGGTTTTACATGAACTAGATTTTGAACAACTAAGTTTTGATTTAACAAAGTTTTGAACTAACTAGGTTTTGAATTATTATTTACCAGGTGTAAACAGTGTATTTATGTTATTGTTTAATTATTATTTACCGGTATGTTTATTGTTTGTTTCCACTGATAAACATACAAATATTCAGGATTCAGTTGAATGAAGTGTGAAACCTGTTTTCCTGTTCCTGGAGGTCGTCCGAGGACTCTCAGCACCCTCAGCGGGAAGTCGTGTCCGGTGTGCCTGAAAACCTTCGCCACTAAAGCCAACCTGCGGCGCCACTTCGACGAGGTGCACCAGGGTCTGCGGCGGGACAGCAGCACGCCCAGCGGCGCCTCGCGGCCCAGCCAGCCCTTGCCTCCGGAGGCCACGCCGCCCAGGAAGAGCAACAGCTCGTCTCCAACGCGAGCTCAGAACGCCAAGTCCGCCCCGGTGAACGCCAAAACGACGCCGTCGAACCAGAACCCGCCCAAACCGCAGCTCCCATTGCCCCCCCCACTGGCGAACTCGGCATCGTGCCGCTGCACCATCTGCAAGAGGAACTACATTTCACAGGTTTGCTTCCTCTTTGCCCCAGCTTGTGGGTGGGATTTGTAGTTTTTTGGAGTAATCGTTGTTTTTTTTCCCCGTGTGTTTCAGCTCATGTTGAAGAGACACATGCGCATCGTCCACAAAATCTACAGCATCAAAGGGAACAACAGGCCCGCCGCCACGCCCACACCTGCGCCGACCCCCGCCGCCTCCGCCGCCGTCGTTCCCAACAATGACAACGCAAACTCAGGTCCGAGCAACAACGTCCGAGGCAAAGAGGAAGCGGCAGTCTCGTCCGATGAGGAAGAGGAAGACGCGGACGTGGAGAGCAGTCCGGCCCCGTCTCCTAGCGACAGCACCGGAACAGCTAAAAGCGTCCCCGTGGCGCAGAACGCCGTGAAGGTGAAGGAAGAGGAGGCGCCCCCGAGTCCGAAGGTAACGCCGTCGCCACCTTCTACGGCGGCGACGGCGTCGCGTGGCGCTTGCGGCCCGGGGGTGTCGGTCAAAATGACCAAACTGTCGGTGGGTTTCGACTTCAAGCAGCTCTTCTGCAAACTCTGCAAACGGCAGTTCAGCTCGCGGCAGAACCTGACCAAACACATCGAGCTGCACACGGACGGCAACGACATCTTCATCAAGTTCTACCGCTGCCCGCTCTGCCGCTACGAGTCGCGGCGCAAGCGTGACGTGCTGCGTCACGTGACCGTGGTGCACAAGAAGTCGTCGGCGTACCTTGCCAAGATCATGCCCAAGCTGGAGAGCCGGGCAGTGAAGCGTCTGGCGGAGGTCGTCCTCAACAGCACCAACCCCACCAAGAGGACGGGCGGCGGCGTCAAAGAGGAAGTCAATGGGCGCCAGGCGTCTTCTTCCTCTTCCTCCTCGTCATCGTCGTCGTCCTCCGTTTCTCCGCCGGTCACGCGTAAGCAAGAGTGCTCCTCCGCTCCCCCGTCCGCCGCCACCGCCGCCGCCTTCTCCTCGCCGTCTCCCGCCCCGCTGACGCGGAAGCAGCAGGATCTGTCGTCGCCGCCGGCGTTCACGCCGTCCCCTCCCTTCACCCGCAAGCAGGAGAGGCAGCAGACACACCAGCCCCGCCCCGTCAGCCCGCCGCTGACCCGCCGCAGCGAGAAACACGCCCATCAGCGCAACTCCTCCTCTTCCTCCGCCGCCGCCATGTCGCCCGTCAACCAGATGCCGCACACGAGACGCCACGACGCCCAATCGGAGGGCAGTGGCGGCGGCGGCACAGGGTCATCCTCCGAAGTCAGGGTGACCAAGAACTTCTCCCTCCACGCCTGCGACCAGTGTGGGCGGGCCTTCGCTAAGAAGGTACGGGAGAAAAATGTTTGTCAAATCCTACTGTCAATCAAAAAACTGACCAATCGTATCGTCTCTGCGTTCTCAGCTCTACCTGGAGTCTCACAAGCGGAGTCATCGCAACGCAGCGACCACGGCGGCCAATAGGAGGAAAGGAGTCAGCACTCGCTCCAAATCGATGGCGTGGTGAAGAACACTCCGTAAGAACGTCCTCCTCCTCCTCCTCCATCGCTTCTGCTCCGGGTTTCCTCCCTTGTCATTTTGTCCCTCCCCCTCCTCCTTTTCCTCTCCCATCAGCGGCATGTGGTGTGTGTGTGTTCCGAGCAGTTGTGTGTGTGTTTTCATTGACCGCCTGGAACATTTACCGCCTGTTTGCTCCTCGTTTGTTTCTCCATCTCTGCTCATTAGAAAGTGTCCTCTCGGTCCAAATGTCGCCCATCTCCCTACCTCTTTCTAGATCGATTTAACTTTTATTGCTCTTCCTTCATCTCTTCATTTTTCCTCTCCTTCTGCAGGAACAACAGCAGAACGACCCCCCCACCCCACCCTCATTCTCTCCCCCAACAATGAAGAATCAAATCAAAACTGTCATGGGGGAGGACGAAGAGTCGAACAAAAGCAACAACAGAGCCTGAGGATCGGAGTCAAAAGGATTTCTACCTTTTTTTTAATTTAAGAACCGAACACGGCGTCTGAATCTCACGTTGGAGCCGAACGGCGGCGGCGGCGCTGCTACGGCAGAGAACGGATGTAAATATCTGCGTATGTAAATATGGAGCTGGAAGCCGGCGACGCTCCGGGTGAACCTCTGCGAAAGAGAGGCGGGACTGAAACAGAACTGGATCGGGGACGCCGCAGAAAAACACACTGGAAACGACCTTTTCTTTATTTATTTTTCTTGTATTTTTCGGAGACCACAGATCCCGACCGAACCCAAGATGCACAAAAATACCCATCAGGCTGTACGTTCTCGCCGCGCGGCGCATCCACGAACCGCTAAACACGATAATGCCGACAGAGAAGACTTTAAAAGTCTTATTCTCACCCCTGAGCCGAACAGGACGTTTAACTTTAAATATTGCTTCTGAGAAGTAAAAACAATTCCAGGTGTGGTGTTTGTCACGCAGGAAGTCCACAGGAAGTCCACAGGAAGTCCACAGGAAGTCCACAGTCGCCCTTCGCCGCTGCTAGGCAGCAGCCGGCGGCGCGAAAATCAAATTTCCCATCAGTCCCTTCCACAAACAATGAAAGTGAGCGGAAACCCAAAGTTGTTGTTTGCAGCTTTTTTGTGTGTGTTCATTCATTTTTTAAAATTCTTCTATGGACGTATGAAGTTTTTCCATCTCAGTTTGTTTTTGTTTACGAGGGAAGCGCGCTTCCTCCCTCCAATGAAGTTTGTCACCAGAACATGTGAAGCCAATTATCAGCGAAAGCCAACATTCGTAGAAAAATATTTGCAACATCACAGAAAACTACCATTAATTAATATTATATATCAAATTTAGCTTTAGCTACATGCTAACCCCTCCTCCCTGCACATATTTCCACCAATAAGGACTCAAATCTTAATGTTGCAGACAAATAAAAGACTGCTTGGAAAGTAGAAACCATCAACTGGAACGCTTCGTTTTCTACATCCTGTTTACAATGAAATATTTCCGACCACCGCCGTCGGACGTGCAGCAATCCGACCCGTTGTCACGCACGTCGCGATGAAACACGAAGCACACGTACGTCAAACTGAAGTGCCTGAGCTGCAGAGTGCGATCGACAGTTTGTGGTGCTAAACCCGATTGACGATGGGGTGGAAAGAAAAAAGTGAGACAACGGGAAAAAAAACAAAAAAAACCCAACGGAACATTAAATCCCCCCCCCCCTCATTTGGAAGTTAAAAAAGAAGTGCAGGGCTCCCTTCAAGTGAAGTTTTGGAGCTTTCCTTTTTTCTACATAATCTCCTCGTCGAGAGGACGGAGAGCTTTCTTACAGTCCGGTTTGTTTTAACGAAGCGACGCCGGTAAAACCCAGAGGTAGTCTTTGAAAACACTGGCGCGAACGAGGAAGAGGACCGAGGAAGACCAAAAAATAACGTAGACACGTCTTAATGTTCGAACGGAAAGCCATGAAATGGAGCAAAAGCAGAGAGAAAAAAAAAGACCAAAACTTATTTTTTATAACTGAACAAAGGCTGCAGGAAGAAGACGTGGAGATGTACATATGGATTCATCCTACAGGGATGCTGGGTAACGTAGTTCTAATAGTCATCCTAGTTACTGACTCGTACTTAACCGTCTGCTTCGAACACGTTTGACGAGCTGCTCACTGTTTTCCAGTTCCAGATTAGTTTCTGATTCCTACTGAAGGTTTTTTTTTTTTTTTATCATTGTGACAAGAAGAGAACCGAACCCAAACCTCAAGAGATTTTCTTGTTTTTTGTTTGTTTTGTTGTGTTGTTTTCTAATCTCGTGGTCTCTTTCGTCGCTGGTTGTAACCTGCTAAACTCCCCTCGCCGAGAGAAGAGTTAGCGAACTACTTCAGACGTGACAAGAATGTTAAAACCAACCACTTAATAAAAATGTACCGCTTCAAACCTCTGCTGGCTGTCAGCCGCTTTATGTGTGTGTGTGTGTGATGAGTCGCATAACCTCCATCAATCATGTTTGTTTAATGAAATTTTCATTCGCCTCCGCTGGGATGGATTCTATGGACGTTCGCGTTTTTCTCCTTCTCATTTCCCCCCACGCGTTATTCAATACGTCATTTCGACTTCCGGAAGCGTCGGTAAGAGACGGTGAAAGTCTTGGAGAGTGATGTCATCAGGGTTCCTTCCTGTTTGAGAAGACAACTGATAGAAAAACAGTTGATGTTTACACTTCAGGCAGGGATGAGAGTGTGGAATCATGGGAAATCGAGGAGTGATGGGATTAGGAGTTAAAAGTTTTGGCTTTTGAAAGAGGAGATCAATTATTTAGATCTTTATTGATTGTGGACTCTGGACACTGAAAGTTAAAGCATCATGTTTAAATGATATTTTCTTTACATTCTGGATAAACAAATGCTTCCTTCTTTGTTTATCTTGTATGTAAATGAAATAAAAGTAGTGACAAAATCGAGGATCTTCCACCTGCGTATTCCTTTCTCCTGCAGTTCCGCCGTTCTGCCACTAGATGGCGCCACCGTACCGCGTGGATCCGTCCGTGGCGCGCAGGGAACTTGTGCGTAATTACGCACATCTACTTTGTCACACCGGAGGACAACCCGGGTGTGCACCGATTCCCTTCTGCCTTCTTCCACGCAGCTTATCAAATTGTTATTTCACATCAGATGGGGCTCGCTTCGTTTGTCTAATTTATTTAAACCCCCTCCCCACCAAAAGCCGCCGAGCAATGAGGGGGGGGGATCAATGCGCGCAGTAAAAATGGATTGAAGTTCAGTCAATTAAGAGTGCGACGCAACGCGGGTGTGAGCATATTTTGATGACTTATTAATAACCAATACCTCTTTTTATGGGGGTAGTGAGAGGGAGGGGGCGGGCGAGTATCGATCCGATCGATCGGTAATAAACTTGATCGAATGGGACTGGGATTGGGGGGGGGGAGTAGACGGTGATTCAATTAGACGATGATTTGGTGCAGAGTCGACGCTCCAAATACATGTGTTTCATGTAGAGTTGCGCGCCGCGCGTGAAAAAAAGGGAAGGGGTGGGGGGGTGGGGGGGTTGCGTGCGTGAGTGCGTGCGTGATTGCGTGCGTGAGTGAGTGAGTGCGCGCGCGGCTCATTTGGCAGCGGAGTCTCGCGCTGTCCCTTTCAACACCGACGACCGGAGGAGCTCGGAGACCGGAGGAGTGGAGAGGAGCACCGCGCGTCCGAGCGGACCGAAAGGAGGGATTTAATGCGCAAAAGCGCACAGATCCTGGAGAGAAGTATGGATACAAATCAGGTATGTATTCGATAATATTATTGATCATGATTGCCAGATTGAGTGTATAAATTCCTCTGCTCTTTCCCGCTCTCAACCCCTTCCACTTTAAACAACTGGGGGGGGGGGGGGGTTAATAATTGCATTTTTTTTCGCAACGGATCTTCTGCGCCTTTCGGATTCTATTATCTTTTAAAATCCTTTTAGAAAAAAAAGGAAGACGAGATCTCACTCCAGGAGGGCTGGTATTTTTTATGGGGGGGTGGGCAAAAACTGCTGAGCTCCGCAAGGAAGTTGCCCAAGGCGGGCAGGGACCCCACGGAGTCCACGGTGGAGTCTGGAGACCCCCCCCCCTCTCACCCATCCACTCCTCTCTATCGGATCAATTCGGTTTCCTGCAGGTATCCGTGCCGCTCTGTGCCGTTGCGTTTCTCATTCTTTTCCGTGGGTGTATTCTCTCTCTGACATTCCTCTCGTAAAGGATTTCTTTTTTTTTTTTTTTTTTTTGAGGGGGGGTCAGTCAGCCTGGTTTATATTTATTACCTCACTTTGTCGCGCTGCCTTTCCCCCCCCCCCTCCCTCCACCACCACCACCATTGATTTTTCATTTGGAGTGGATTCAGGAGCAATCGCGGTTAGGTGAGTGGATGTCATCATCAGCACATGGAAGTGGGGGTACATGTCACTCTTGGGGGGGTGGCAATTTCGCGTGGGGATGCAGTTAAATAAGATCCATCATTTAATCCTGTCCTGGTGATGGTGTTCCTCTCTGCTTTTACTGCTGATGGCACTGTCTTAATTAGGGGGGGGGGGGTCAGAATACCATCACTGGGTGGGTGGGGGGTGGGGGGGCATTGAGATGCACCAGCTGGCTTCCATTTCAGGTTTTCTCTTCATCCTCAAACTTGTGGGATGTGTTGAAATCTTTTTTTTTTGAGACATCTGGTCTCCTAGCGATAAGAGATGCAGATTTTTTTTTTTAAATCTTCATATGGAAACAATCAGAACGTGACGTATGACAGGTAAAAAAAAAAAACAGAAAGAAAGAAAGAAATGTATTCATACTGTTGGTGCTCAGAAGCATCGATTTTCAATGCGTTGCATGTATTTAATCATCCACACCGGTGGCGTCTGTCATGCCTTCAGTACGTATTTCAATAAATGCAATTCAATTCGGGGAGAGCCCATTGTGCAAAGAGGTTGGAGTGGGTGGAAGGGTGTGTGTGTGTCGGTGTGTGTGTGTGTGTGTGTGTGTGTGTGTGTGTGGAGGGGGTTTGAATCCACTGAGGTGTTGCCATCTGAACGCCTGCTGTTGAAATCAAACGCAAGACGGTTACCGTCGGAAAGGGAGCAGGGACCCCAAAAAAAAAAAAAATGAAGTGAGAGGAGATCAAGAGGGAGGTGAGGGAGGCATGGATGTGGTTGTGGAGCAGAAGACTCCGAAGAACACCTCCTCTTCCTCCTCCTCCTTCTCCTCAGAGAGAGAGGATTGGAGGGAGGGAGGACAGGGTGGCAGGAAAGCTATCACTTTCTGAAAAGAGCAGCGCGCTCCCCTGAGAAGTGAGGAGGCCTGAGGAAGGCGATTCAATAGAGGACAGAGAGGGAGAGTGAGGAGGAGGAGGAGGAAGAGGAGGAGGAGGAGGAGGAGGAAGAAGACGACATGGTGGGTGAAGGAAGAAAAGGGATTGACTGGAGGAGGAGGAGAAGGGGAAAAGGAGGCACAGGTGAAGGGAAGGAATGGGAAAAGTAGAGTAGAAGAAGGAGAAGGTGACCCCCCCCCACACCTCATTCTATGCCACATGATGGGGGGGGGGGCTCTTAAGGGACAGAAGGGAAAACGAGTAGATCTTGTGTCGTACGTGGAATCATAAAGTCGAGGAAGACGCCCCCCCCCCCCCCCTCAGTAATTTGATAGCTGTGATTGAGACGTGAAACTTTTTTAATAACCTCAAGGGCTCGGTCCGGAGCCCTGATCAGACTCTTTTCAGTGGGGGTGGGGGGCCGCGGCGTCTCCCCGTTCACTAAAATCAATCTGTTGCCAATTTTGCGTCTCATTAGAGTTCATAAGCGAGACATTCTTAAATGTCGTCCAGCCGGTCGTCGTTGGGTCGAATCCGATCGGAGTCTGACGTCGGGGGGCAGGGGGTGGGGGGGGGGTGTTGAGTAAACAGTATTAAGTAGAATGTTGGCTAACCTATATAAGAAAAAGGGCTTTTCATCATGGCGGGGGCTCGTCTGTGTTTGAGTGGCTTTGACCTGGTTCCATTTGGAAGTGGAGAGAAACCCGGCGAAGTAATTGGAAAAAGAATTGGAATTATTGAGAGAGCAGCTCATCGTAACGGGAAGAGATCTGAGCCCTGGAACCTGTTTGTGGTGGTGGTGGTGGGGGGGGGTCCTCATCCTGGGGGAGGGGGGAGGTCAGAGCCTCAACATCAACTAGTCATTTAAATGTATGATCTGTAGTCACAAAAACAGTGACGTGACGACAAACTGACGTATTTTTCCCAGAATTTGTCTTTCGACAGCAGGTTGTCGGTTCGATTCCCGACCTCAGCAGCCCACATCAAGCATCCAGATAGCGGCCCCCCACTTAGCTTCCAAAGGCTGTCCCGTCAGCGGGCGTGAGGAGCAGGTGCGCGGCGGCGTCTGCCAGCTGCCGGCGGTCGGGTGAATGCTGGCTTTGTTTGGAAAGCGCCACAAGTACAGTCCAGTTTGTCTCCAGTTTGTCGCTTCAAAATGAAGTTTGAGTCCCTTTTTCTTTTTCTTTTTTTTTTGTCTGACGCTTCTCTAAAGGGAAGACGAACAATGGAACGAACGCGGCGCTAATTAGCGAGCTAAAGAAGGCCACCTCCATCCCAGATTTGTGTGTGAAGGAAAGCAGGACGCCCATAATAATAGAGACTCTTGTGTCACACCGGCGGCCTGAAGGATTCTGGGAAAGAAAGTTTGATCAGTTAGCTTTGGATAGTGCTAACCGCTAACAGCCACACCTGTGTCTGCATTATGATGAATGAAACAACTTAAATAAGGTGAATGAGACAAGGGTGCAAGCTAACCACAGTTCAACATCACAGCTACCTGTTGTGATGTCATAATAGTGTGTGTGTGTGTGTGTGTGTGTGTGTCTGTGTGTGTGTGTGTGTGTGTGTGTGTGTCGGAGCAGAAACAGTAGGTGTTTGAATGACGCGACACACTCGCTCTGGACCGCTGCTCTTTGTCCTCTTCTTTGCCCCCCCCCCTGTCCTCCCCATCTTCATCTTCCATGCCCCCACCCCCACCCCCTCACCTTCTCTCCCTCCTCTTCCTCACCCTCCCTCTTCCTCCCCTCCCTCTTCCTCCCCTCCGCCGCGGCGGGTCGACCGACCCCCAGAGGAGCCTGCCGAGGTTCTCCGAAGTCGTTTGAACAGCTGCTCGCGGAGACGTGTGTGTGTGTGTGTGCGTGTGTGTGTGTGTGTGTGTGTGTGTGATGACAAAAAAAAAAAGTATGTTTTCAATTAATGAATGCTGATGCAAATTCTGACGGGCGCGCGTCAAGGGAAATCTGCACCCGTGTGTATCGGCGGCTTTCGTTTTTTCGGGGTATGCTCTGCTGCGCCTGTGCCTCGCCTGTGAGCGCGTCACTTGTGTGTGCCAGGTGGACCGCACATCCCCGCAGCAGCTTGATGTTGGCGCTCACGCACACACACACACACACACCCTCTCTCTGTGTCTCAACAGGCTTCGCTGAAGATGTGAAGATTAGCAGCTCCCATAATCCCAACGTAGATTTGCATCTTCTGGAATACGCTTCCCTCATGGGGGTCGGTTTGCCTCGCCGCCGGGGTCCCCAACCCCTCCATTTTTGACCAATAGGAAAGGAGCTACTTTTGATTTCCCCCTTGCAAAACCTTCCGATTCGGAATACTTCTGAAAAACCTCGGCTTTCCTTCTCGACCAATCATGGATCCATCGTGGAAACCGACTTTTTCCCCGCCGTCGCCCGCCGCCGTCGTCTTCTTCGTCTCCTGCGTTTGGTTCATCCCCGTCATTTCCCCCCAACGGGTCCCGATGGACGCCCAAGTAGCGCCCGAATACGCCCACTCCATCCGCCTGGATGGCGACATCATCCTGGGAGGATTATTTCCCGTGCATTCCCGGGGCGACCGCGGCACGCCTTGCGGGGAGCTGAAAAAGGAAAAGGGGATCCATCGATTGGAAGCCATGATGTTCGCCATCGACCTGATCAACAAGGACCCTGAGCTGCTGCCCAACATCACACTGGGGGCCAGGATCTTGGATACCTGCTCCAGGGACACGTACGCCTTGGAGCAGTCGCTGACGTTCGTTCAGGCCTTGATAGAGCGGGACGGTTCGGACGTCCGCTGCGCCAACGGAGACCCCCCCATCTTCACCAAGCCGGATAAGATCGTCGGGGTGATCGGGGCGGCGGCCAGCTCCGTGTCCATCATGGTGGCCAACATCCTGCGCTTGTTCAAGGTAAGATTTGACTTCTGTTTTTTCACACGCTCCAACCGGAAGGAGATAAAGTTCAGTGATGACAACCAATTGAAGTTAAGCTCCTCCCCCTGGAGTGTCAGGGACCACCTCTTTCGGCATCGATGGGGAAGGAGATCTAGTTCGCTTTGGAAGCTTAAATAAAGTGTCATTGTGCTCAGATGAATGTGTATGAGTAGATGCATCTATGTGTATGTGCATGTGTGTGTGTGTGTGTGTGTGTGTGCGTGCGTGCGTGTGTGTGTGTGTGTGTGCTGCACAGCTTAGATCATTCCTGGCTTGTGGTTGAGCCAAATAAAAATGGCTGCCAAACACTGATATCAATTACTGCTGAAATCTGTCAACACCACTTCATTCACTGCCTGTGTGTGTGTGTGTGTGTGTGTGTGTTTGCGTGTGGATAGGATTCCTCTTTAAGTCGGTGTGTCCTCCAAGTGTGTGTGGGCCTAATTGAGCACCCTTCAGAGCGCTCATCAGTATGCGTGCGACAGTATGTCCTCTCTTTGCGTCGCCTCCGTGACGGAGGTGCGCTTTTTGCGCACACGTGTATGCGCCGCCAGCGGCGGCCGCGTCATCATTAGTCCAACAGGGCTGATGGATAGGGAGGCAATTATGAAATATCAGCTCAGTAATTACACCCGTGGCATTTTACATCTGTGTGTGTATATGTGTGTGTGTGTGTGTGTGTGTGCGCGCGTGCTCCTGTGTGTGTGTGTGTGTCCAAGCATTTTCAATCCCTTTTTGAGAATATCCATACATACAGTACCTTTGTGTCTGTGTGTGTGTGTGTGTGTGCGTGTGTGTGTGTGAGTGTGTGTGTGTGTGTGAGTGTGTTTGGACAAACTTGTTAACACCCAGCTCATGCTTTGGGTGGCGTATTTTCACATTTAAACAACAACAAATTAAACATGATTTATGTCAGGATCTGTCACACACACTCACACACACCGAGTGCCTCTGTAATGCGATTTAAAGCATTGTGTGTGTGTCTGTTTGCAGGTGTGTGTGTGTGTGTCAGTGTGGGAGTGAATCTTGAGTATGGTCACTAATATATAACAAAAGTACGTTAACAGGAGTGTTGCACCCTCTTATCAAAACTGCACCAGTGAATGTCTGTGTCGGTTGTGTGTGTGTGTGTGTGTGTGTGTGTGTTTGTATGTGTGTGTGTGTGTCAGAGGATATCAACCAGAGGCCTGTGGCATGAAGCATTGTATGACACAAGACTGCGTTTTTCTTTGCATGGTTTAACATGAATTATGCAGCATGCACAACAGTCTGGAAATAGCATTGAGGACAAGCACACACACACACACACACACACACACACACACACACACACACACACATACACACACATGCATGCATACATACATGCATGCACACACCAAACACAATGCAATAAACATATGTCTTTTTTTTAAATGGGCTAATCTGACAGGCCGGTCTCAGCCAGTCGCCCACTCAACAGAAGGGGCTCAGAAAGCGAACGCCACACCGAGAGCGAGTGCGTGTCTTTTAATCTAGCGGCAGACAAAAGAGATTCAAACAACAGATTGTGCGAGAAACTCCGCGTCGAATCCTTCGGAAAAAACAAGCGCCTGTTTTGTTTTTTTTTCCCCCCCTCGTGTTTGTTTTTTTTTCGTCACGCTCAGCCACCGAGGGAAACACTCACTCTGACAATCACAAAGAAATCGTACCCCCCTGAAAAAAAAAAAAAGTTGTTTCGCGTTTGAAGATTATCTCCAGCCGCTTCTGTTTTGTTAGACGACGCGGTTACGGAGAGAGGAGACCGACATGAGATGTACAGTATGTCATTGAGATGAATCTTTGCTAATCCTCGTTTGGGGAAAAGCAGGTGAAAGATTTCACACGAGATCCCGAAAGGATTTAACGTACAAAAAAGAATGACGCAAACGGGGGTCAACAGCACAACGAGGCATCAAAAATGAATACAGTATTTTCCGCACTATAGGGCGCACCTAAAAGCCTTTAATTTTCCCAAAAAAGGAACAGTGCGCCTTATAATCCAGTGCGCCTTATATATGAGAAAAAGTTTAAAATGTGCCATTTGTTGAAGGTGCGCCTTATAGTCCAGTGCGCCTTATAGTCCAGTGCGTCTTATAGTGCGGAAAATTCTGTAGCTACATCATATTGCATCTTGAGTCTTGCGGCCGCGGCGGCTAACTCTCTGGGAAAGACCTCAGGTCTGCAAATATTTGCTAGATTGCAGATATTTGAATAATAAAAGGGCAAATAAAGAGGGGATGAGTTTATTTTCACAGGTCTCAGGAAGAGAGACCGAGAGTGCCTTTTTGAAATGTCAAGAGAACCAGGAAGTTAGCGTGAAAACGCTCATTTATGTCAAGGATGTTTATTTCTTTTCGACTTAAATCTCCAAACCGAGACCCAAACTGTACAAAAAACCTAGAAATCCATGAAATAGAGCAGCAGCTGGACCGGATTGTTTGTGCATCTTCAAGGCTTTTGTTTTCAGGTCGCATTGTTCTTTGGCGTCCGTGGGGGAATCAAATTAATGAGGGCGGTATTGACGACCTGAAGAGGGCGCCGCTCTGGGGAGTTTCGCCAATGGTGACTTTATCAAGAAGAGCGTGTACCAGGAGCGCCAAACGTCCTCATCATCACCAGCCATCGCTTCATAAAACATTATTTTGTTTTAGGGGGGGTGTCTTTTCTCTCATGTTGTGCATTTCTTTTTTTTTCTGTGACCATTCATCATCAGGAAGTAATTGTTCCATCCTTGGGTATTGATTGTGTTTGTGAATGCCTGGTAATTACAGCGGCGTTATGGATTGAGAGGGAATCTCTTTTGGGGGGGGGGAGGCAGCTGCAGATGGAGATTCTACCTGGAATAGAAACACCTAAACGCACAATACGACAGTCGCCTTCGCATCAATGCTATCGCCGATGTGAGGAGTCCCTCACTCGTGGTACAATGAAGAGAAAGGCGCCTTTCGCTCGGTGACACCCGCCCGCTGTGTGCTGAATGGCGAAAATGAAATTCAATTCGTAAATTGATAGATGGTGAGAGCAAAATGGAATGAGTTTGCCTCAGGGAATTCAGGAAACACTGCTATTAGGCACACAACACACACACTGGAACCTCTACTCTTCATTCAATCAGCATCACACACACACACACACACACTGGTTTCCTGTGAGGAGGAACTTATTATCCGTGTCTCTGCTGGTGCGTCTTCTTCCAGGCCAAGGTTGCGCGGGAAAGCGTTTTCCCACGCTCCCCCTGTTTCCTGCTTCTCGTTCGTGCGTCTCATCGGCGCCTCTTCGCTCCATTTGCATCCGAGTGACGTCTTCTGCATACGTGTCTTTATCCACACGTCTGCGAGGAAGAATAGCACAATTACAGAATAATTCAGCGGGAGTTCACGCCGTGCACGTCTGGGGAATTCGTTGTGTGATATCTGCTGATATATTCATCTGCTTGTAAGTTAGCACCGCTGTGATTGCTTTCCAGCGTAGCTCTCGCTCCCTTTGTGTGATTTTTTTTATTTTTTTTTGCATTACATGACAAGAGAATCCCGACTCCCGAGAGAACGAGAAATTTTCTGCATACGTGAAACGCCCTATTTCTTCGTGCAAAGCTGCACCAAGTGCGATCTCCTTTTATAAGGCGCGGCAACACCCGCTCAATTACTAATCAATTTGGCATTCGGCAGCACGAGGGTGACAACAGCGGCATTAAAATGCAATTAACTAGGAAGTCTGCTAATTTCATTCAGATGCCAGTTCAGACAGAACTCCTAACAGATTGGCCTTTTTATCCTGAAGGTCAGGCAGACTTTGTTCCAGAGTTTTCTAATCTTCTAACCCTGAAAAAAAAGAAAAAAAAAAGTTTCCTTAAATGATGATGGGCGAGCCGGAAGAGAGGGGAAATGAGTGTGAAGGAGACGTTTAGGGAAAAAGAGGCAAGAAAGAATTAAAAAAAGAAACATCAGAAGGTGTTAATAAAGACAAATGGGTAGAAGGAATAAAGAGAGGGATGAAGAAGAAAGGTATAAAGAGGCAAAAACAAAAAAAAAGACAAAGTGAAAGAGAGGGAGAGACGGCGTCCTCCAGAGCGTAATGATGTAGGGTTGATTTCTCTCGTGGAGGCATTCCGCATTAAGAGGGCGAAGATAATGAAGCCGATGAGTTTCCGCTGAGCGGCGAGCGGGGAACCTCATTAGGGCACGAGAAGGTCTTGGGTTTCATACCGACTTTGGCGGCCCATTTTTTCTGTGTGTGTGTGTGTGTGTGTTTTTGCGTGTCCACGTTGCCGTCAACGCAAATGGAGCAGGTCGAGATCGGCCAACCTCTGCTAACGAAGGCGGCCGTAATGAGCGAGTAGTTAATGAACGGAGACTTAATTGTCCTTCTAAAATTATTTATTGCTTCCATTTGCCGAGCGCTGCCTGGAGATGTTTCCACACCGACAGCCAAACGCACACGTGAACACGGGACTATATTGGATGATTTTAATTTCTTCGCAATCAGAAAAGGTGGATGATCTGATCTTTTTAAATTTTTTTTTATAGATAATAAAGTGCGGCGGTGCAATATCCTGTTCTTAGGTCCAAACAGGAAATGGTTAAAAACACCCTCTTCTGCTACAGTCAGACACACATACATGTTATATACGTAGCAGTAACACCAAATAAGAAATATTAATATCGATATAGGATGACAATATGAGGTAAATCAGGTTTAAACACACTTCCTTGTTCTGCTCAAGGTTTCTACCCATTAATGGGCAGTTTTCCTTTTCAGTGTTTCCAAGCGATGCTTTGCAGAGTAAGTTCATCCTCTTCCAAATTGCCTTGTTATAACTTTGTTTTTGACACTAAGTGATGAACACTACGATACACAGTGTTGCTATGACAACCAGCTGTACTATCGTCTCTAACTCAAACCCTAACCCTAAAAAAAGAACTTGAACACGTTCACGCGTTGCTGCTCCTCTTCCTCACAACCTTTACTTGAACAAACACCAGCAAACACATATGTCCGTTTGATTAAACGCTGTAGCGAAGCCATTTAAACTTTAATCGAGTTCTGTGATGAGAAGCAAGAGGTCATTAGACGAGCTCTTCATGAAAAGTGCTGAGTGTGCGCCTTTTAACGTGTGGATTTATTTGTGTCCACTTGACCATGAATGTGTGTGGAGAGCGCATTAATTAAATTTTTTTTTTTTTTTGGGTGAGAGAGACAGAAAGAGGACTGTCTGTGGGAATTATCAGCATTTGTGTACATATGGAGGGGGAGGCGTAGGGAGCGTTAAAGTGGAATGAGATTGTCCTCGTCTTTTCTCCGGGTCTGTGACTGAATAGGAGCTCAGATAAGGGATGCTATCACACGCCGGCGACGCTTTTCGCACATCCCCGCTGTGCGCATACGCACCTTATCGCGTCAGAATGAGTGAAATTGACACATCTGGTTTGAGGAAGGCCCTCCCGTATTTGTCAGGAAATACTTCCTCAATTTCGATCCATCATATCGGTGAAGGAGTAGTTCGGAGCAACAAATCAACTTCTTAGTTGATTGTTAGTGCGAGGGAAAAACCACGTAGAGATGGAAAACTCGCAAACGCCATTACATACTGTTGATATTCGGGGGTTCTATGAGATGCCGATGCTCGGCATTGACCCAACACCATTGGGAATTGAGGTATGAAGCTGTGCCAAGGAGCCAATGTGACACAACGGTAGGAGTTTGACACCCTTAATTAGAATTCAGATGTTATTAGTGGTATTAGACTCGCCCCATTTCAGAAAGCAGGCCCCCTTTGAAGGAAGAATCTTCAATTACTTTTGCCATTTATTTGTTTGCGCGAGGGGTCTCACGGTTCCAACAAACTTAAGTTGTCACAACAACACAAACGTACCTCGTAACTGCCGCTCCCCTGATGAAATGTCATCAGCGTATGCGACTTTGCAGCTTTCTTCCGTAGACGGTGCGTGAGCGTCGGGATGACGCGGCGGTAATGGATTCCCTCATTTGAAATAAATGAAGTCGACAAGGAGAGAAAATGAGATGGAGCTCAGGGCGCAGAGGAGAAACCGGTTCTAGCCGCCCAAAATTTAGACATTTAGCAACTTAAGAAATTGCAAGTCATTATTTGAGTGTGAGTTTCCGCTCTTCTTAGCCCTTCAAATCCTATTGGATCGGTTCTGGGGGGGAAAATACGCACCAAATCTGTCGAAGTCAACCGGCTGCTGTCGATGTTGGCTGGTTGGTCACGGGGCCCGCAGGACTTTGAATAATTTAGATGCGCCTTTTTTTTTTCTCCCCTTTATCGGTCGTTCAGTCGCTCCACGATCTCTGATTAAACGCCATCGTGGACAGACGTCTAATTTATCTCGAGAAAAACTTCAGCCCGGTTCTGCTTTGCTGCAATTTGCAAAGACTAATTAGTTTATTCAAATATGAAAGAAGACGCATCGCAAAGTGGTGATCACGTGACAACCGGCTAGGAAATGTGGTATTTCCTGGGCGAGAGTGTCTCATGCTACACTGTAAAATAAAATATGTTGACTTAGCTAAAAAAAATGCAAACTCATTGCCTTTAATGAATTAAGCTAAGTCAATTTAATATAGTTGAGCAACCTTAACTTGATCATTTTAAATGGCCAATACTTAAAACCTTTAAGCTATGCAACTTAACAAATTTTAAGCTCTGTTGACTTAAAATAATCAGATTCAGGTAACTCACTTATATTTATGAGTTTGCATACATTTTTTAAGTTATCCCAGCCCATGTTCAACACTTTACCTATAAGTGTGGGTGTGGTTCATTACAGTCGCAACATCTTACGCAAAAATCTGGGTCATCATTCCATCCGGTAACACACAAACACACCCACACACACAGGATATTGCCGCCACGTAGGTGTAGAATTTGCTGTCAAGGTGAAAATTGCTGCGAAAGGTGTTTAAAAACAGGTAAACATCGACGTTCTGTTGTGTCTGCTGGATGTTGTGAGAGACACAAACGCTCCTGTCGGCTGTTAACACTATTTTATTACGGGAATAACAAACGAGTCGTCGGTGGAGCTCGCTTCTGGATTGGCGTTCCGTTATCGCAAAATTATCTGATGTGCTCGCCCCGCGGCCGTTGCTGTAATCAATTTGCGGGGATGCTAAATCTTAATATCGCAGCTAGGCGCTAACGCGTGGGGGGCTAGATAAACAGTTGGGTGAGATGTTCGGCGCCCTGCTGCAAACCTGTGGGGCATCAATGATTCCTCATTAAGTTCAAACTGTTCCTCACCTCTTGAGTCCATTTTTTTTTCCCACCTGAGATGGAAAATGAAACAAGATTAAATGATGATTTTTTTTGGCACAAAATTTCCCCTTCACTGTTTTTTAGAGCGATCTCACACAACGAAGTGACAAACATAACTTTTTGAAACAAAAGCTTCTCATTAAGTCTTCATTATCCCCCAAACTGAGCTTCCAATCGTGGCGGTAGCTGCAAAGCACTCTGGGAAGTTAAAGCGAGAACAGCCCAAATAGTTCAAAGATTTTTTTGTCTTCTTTTAAACACAGTCTAATATAGTATCTTTAATAAATGTGAGTGAAAGTAGGACGGATAAGAAATGAAAAATGAAACTTGGGAGGGCAGCTCATGGGAGGACTTCAAGAAGAGGAAGGGATTCTCTCTGAAATGAGATTTTTTAAAGGGAGGCGGGAAGCGCCTGACTGGTGCAGAGCTTAAGCTAAATATCACCTTTAGGTTTGATATGAAGCCGAGCAGGTCGGCTAAAATGGTTCATGAAGTTTGGCAACTTATAAAATCAAGAGAAAACCTCGATTTTCTGTCATTTTTTGCTGCACCTTTATTAAACAGATTCAAGTCTCCAGCTGTTTTCTCTCAGTAGTAGAGTTATTATCTTGTTATCTCTCATCCACCTTTATTTTTTTGGTTCTTTTCCGTTTCCTGCAAGAAGAGAATGAAGCTAGTAAGAAAAAAAAAAGGTGATGAAACAGGAAAAAAACTGGGCTTTAAAAGTGATAGATAAGGAGAGGAACGGCGATAAAAGCGGTAATCGTAAAAAGAGTTGTGTATAATAGAAGATGAGGGGTCCGAGCAGCGAGATGGGTTTAGGGAGGTGTTGTTACGTCTTGTGCTGGATTAGATCGGAGAGAAGAGGCGGGAGGAAGGAGTGAAGAAGAGGTTAAGTGTTTGTCATCCTCACCTTCCTGCAGTTGGTGTGCATCAATCCGTTCCTCTGACCGCGTTAATAACAACGGCACATTATTCATGAAAGAAAGAAAGACATGGAAATGACATTAACGGGGAGTGTGTGTGTGTGCGTGTGTGTGTGTGCGTGTGTGTGTGTGTGTGTGTGTGTGTGGAGTGGCATCGACAGGGTGTTAGTGTGTGTTTAAAATAGATGTCCTCCTTCTGCGATTTATATAGAACATGACATATGCTGGCTATGACACGCTTTCACACACACACACACACACACACACACACACACACACACACACACACACAGACACACACACACATATGTACACACATATACTGTAAATACACACACAGACACACACACACATATGTACACACATATACTGTAAATACACACACACAGATAAAACACACCCGTCTTTTCACGTCAGTGAAAATGAATCGACCAGTTATAATTGATTTATTGATTTTCTTTGTTTGCAGATTAAAATGAGACGTGGGCGTTGGTGTCGTAATGGCGTGTTTTCACGCTGAGTTGGCATTTCTGCTAGAGATTGCGAAATAACCGGGGAAGGAAGAAGATGAAGAGGAGGAAGAGGAGGAGAAGGACGGAAAGAGAGTGTATTCACTTTTTTTGCCTATTACCTCCCCATAAGCTGGAGGTCAAGAAGGGGGAGAGAAAGTATTTCTCCTTCTTCTCCCCTTAATCCAAATTCAATGCCTGGCAGAAATAATCCTCTTCTTCCTCTTCCTCTTCCTCTCCTCTCCTCTCCTTCATTGGCATACGGTGCACATCTGCACAGAGATGAAGAAGCTCTGACCTCAGAGGTCGTTGAGCCGAGTGGCGACGGCGCCGAGATAAAAAAAAAAAAGACCTCCATGCTTCATCCTGATGTGAACGGAAGATGATAAAAGCATGTGACTGCACCTTTACTCTCCCCCCTTCTTCATCTCCCCCGTCTTCAACTCTCCCTCCGGCCGTCCTCACTTCCCTCCCTCGCTCTTCGCTGGCCAGTGGCGCTCTTCCTCTTCCTCCTCCTCCTCCTCCTCCTTGGCGGTAAGGCGGCACTAAACGGCCCCAACGCGGTGTCCCCATGTATTTTTAATGGCCACGCCCGTCATCCTGGAATCTCAGTTTGAATTATGCATCGGGGATGAGCGGGAGAAAGAGAAAGATGGATCGGAATGAGAGACAAGAAAGAAAAGATGGGGATAAAAGATGAGCGCCAGGTGTGGAGAAAGAGAGCTGGAGATCCTGTATGCGTTTGGGATCGCAGAGGAGAGTTCAACCTCTCACCTCCCTCCATCAAGCCCTCATTTCATGTCTCTCCATCCCTGGTTCTAATTTCACCTCCACACCCTTCATCTCTCTCTCTGTCTCTCTCTTCCCCTCCAGGGTTTCCCTTTCTTCTCTGTCTCGCTATTTCATCACCTCTTCCCTTCCTCTGCCGCTATCTCTCCTTCACATCCCTTCCTACGTCTCCTTCTTGCCAAACTTATTACTCCTCTTCAATTTCCTTTACTTTTTTTCACCCTCGGCGCTCCTCTGTCTCCTTCTGCCGCCTCCCCCCAAAATTATTGGCATTTCCTTTTGCGTGCATAGCTGTGATAATGTAGCACCAGAGGGAAGGAGGGATGAAGAGAAAGGAGGGGGTAAAAAGGCAAGATGAGACAGGAGGAAGATGGGGATGATGTGTGGCTATTGATTAACATCATGGACTCTCTTTCCTGCAAAAAACTCTCACATCCTTCTTGTTAATGCACCGACGAAGCTTTTTCTCACTTTCTATGTAAAGCTAGTCGACGTTTTTAATGAAATGTTTGTGCCGTCGTGTTTTATAGCGCAGCCAAGCACCGGTTTCCTCATGGGCGAAAACCAACAGAAGCCATTAAAGTCGAAATCGTTGTTCTGAGCGCCGGCAGTCGGAGGGAAGGTCAGATATCGCGTTTAACTGTCCGGCGCCGCCTCTTAAAACAGCGCTATTATTTTATGTGCATGCATATTAGTTTTATTACGACGATAATTATTGATTAGGTTCCAGTTTTGGCTGATGGGTCTGAAGGAATAGATTAATCCGGAATGAGATAAAGCAGTCATTACTGTACTATTGTACATCACATTAAGATCTGAGTTATAAATAAAAGTTTGCTCTGGAGTTGTGACACCGTTAGAAATGGAAAAAAAAAAGAGCACATAACTCATTAATGGAGACTTTGCTGAATTAAGATGTGAAGGGTTGTCAAAGTTCACAGGAGGTGTTGGAAAAGGTCTCCTGGTGGGCGAAAGCCTCAGTGACCATCAACTGTACAGAATTATTATAATTATACTACTATTAATACTGTCAGACCCTTATATAGGGAAAGAATGAATGAAAAGAACACTATTGTATTTTCAGTTACTTTTTCTTTAGTTTTTTATTTGTGTACAAACTTTTGAAACAATTTCTCTGCACGTAAAATACGTTACGAATACATTCAGCATTCACAACCGGGACTTTTTGTGTCGTTTTTATTTTTTAATCGGAGGCAAACGGAGGACTTTGCATCTCTTGGGGTAAGAGGAGCGCTTAGTCAAAAATGTTAACCTTCCACTTTCAATGTAAATGACGAGGAATAAAAGCTCCATTATGATCATTAAAAAGCAACCGCAGCAACCTGAGAGGAATAACGATACACAGAAACACATCCAGGATAATTAATCATTAAAAAATGTTCATATTTTAAAGATGTGATCAAGTGACACCAGCTAGAATCAAATTAGATATGTCACCAGGGTTAATTAGTTATATTCTGTATTCTATCACCACTGAACCCGCTCTGCTTTAATAAAGGCTTCACGCTATTGGTAGTTGCATTTGAGCTATTTTAAATCTAGTCGGCCTGAACATTTCTTTCAGACAGTTTACCTTTGCTTCAACACTGTCTTGGTTCGACCAATCACGTGCGCTCATCCCGACTGGCTGTCAACTCCATTCCATTCCTGACGCGTCTTGTGAGTGCTGGAGAGACATTTGAGGGGTCAAGACGAAAAGAAAAACCTCAAGGCTTTGGCATTTTGGTACATTTTGATATTTCAGCATGACGTCTGTGATAATTAGGATGGCATTTAGGAAAGCTTTGATGTGTTTCCTCTTGTCGGTCGGGGGGCACCAAGGGAGTAACAGACAGATAAAAGAAGTTGTTGTTTTTTTTTTAGCTTGCTTTGGCTAATCCAAAATGTTTTGTTAGTATTTCATTGGGGCTATTTTTATAGACCTGATTGCTGAATGATGGGCTGGTGATTAATCAGCACTTCTCCTTATTGATCATAGAGTGTTTTGACCATACGAAATATGAAATGCTCCTAAATCAGCCTTCTGTTGACTGAGATCTGATCCAACCAGTGTAGCTGTCCGTTGGGACCCATTAGCAAACGTAACAAAGAAAACCCACCGCTGGTTCTTTTGATTGCTTTCAAATTTGGACTGAATGAGTTATAAGATCTTAATATCCGAAGCAAAGATCCATAAAGCGCAGACCGCTGTCCCTAGCGTTGATTATCAATGTGGAAAATCTCACGGCAGTGATCGAGAATCCATTACAAAAAAAAAAATTGATAGCGCCAGGAGAGCATTCAGCTGCTTCATATGACCTCATGCAATTAATTACGATTATAATTTTATTTCACAGCGGGCTGTGAGGAGAGAGGATTAATTCTATTGAAAGAGGAGGTGGAGAGATATGAAGTAGAGAAAGGAAACTGGAAAATAATCTCACCTGTTGGCGTTTACCTCTAACACAGTAACTTGTACATGCCCATTATGGTTCCAGTCTTATTCACGTACGCAGATGACACAATGCTATGAACAAAACAACAACAGAAACATACTGGAGTGATTAAGTGCCCCTGGGAGTCTCCCCCCAGGGAGAGTTGTGTGTTCACACACTTTTTTAGGAGCTTTTACTTTACAGCTTCGAGGATCACCACGTCATCAACTTAGTCATAAATAACAAGATAGACCCTGTAAGCTTCTCTGATTACATGGCTTTTTGGCAGCTTTTTGCTAACTTTTTTTTGAGAGGAAAGAAAGTGCCTTCAAGGTGCAGCAGCAGAATGAAGGAAATGGTATTTCTTGCAGTGTTGATATTTTCTACTTCAAGCCACCTTTACTCTTAAGTTCATGTGGAACTTTTAAGGCGGTAAGTTAAAGTTGGTGCCAAATATTCGGATTATGTTGGACAAACTCTTGGCCAGCGTTTAAATGTCATATAGATACCCATCTGAGCCTGACCACCAGGGACATGAATCTAGAGATGGACCGCCAAGGACATGAAGCTAGAGGTGGACCACCAGGGATAGGAAGCTAGAGATGGACCACCAGGGGCATGAAGCTAGAGATGGACCACCAGGGGCATGAAGCTAGAGATGAACCACCAGGGGCATGAAGCTAGAGATGGACCACCAGGAACATGAAGCTAGAGATGGACCACCAGGAACAGGAAGCTAGAGATGGACCACCAGGGACAGTAAGCTAGAGATAGACCACTAGGGGCACAAAACTACAGATGGACCACCAGGGGCATGAGGCCTGCACATTTCTGAAAATGACAGATCCTGTGTGTCTAAAATTATATAAAATTTGGCTTTCAAAGATAGTGTTTGCCAAACTGAAGGAGTTTTAGCATTTGGTGTATTTGATCAGGTGCCTATCCTCATATCCGGCCTCGGAAAAAAATCCTGTTTTGTTCCATTTTACAAGTAGTTCTTTTTGCTATTGCTTCTACAATGAAAACAAAATTACACAAAGACCCTATAATGCTGAATGATACTATGACCAGTCGCGACACAGTAATGTGTGTAGCGTAGTGTAGTGATCCCCGTCTGTTGGCCTGTCGGCGGACCTCATCCCACGTATCATAATACCTGTTGGCGAGGCCATTGAGAAAACCTTTGGGGGGTGCTTACCACTGCTTAGCTCCATAAAAAAGCAGCTTTTCTACAATACATAAACTCTGTGAGTGTGTTTGACTCGCTGTCTCTGAGGGGATTTAACCACTAAGACAAGACAAGTCTTTTCTTTCCTTCACTGAGCTCCGTCCAAGTGGATCTGGACACCTGCCAGGGTTTATGCATGGAAAAATGAGTTCTGAGCAGACCGGGCCTCACGCACTCATCGTGATGCACGCTTGGGCGAGTAGGCGCACACTGTTGCTATGTTGTTGCGGTTAGATGGGCTTTTTTTTTAGAGAGAAGTGTCAAACCTCGCAGTCACGGTCCAGAATCTTTGGCAGACTTGTTTAATGACTCTCCCTGTAATCTAAACAAAAAAAGAGAAAAGTTCCCACGCATTTTCAGTGTCATATAATTGAGAAAGAAATGCGCCGCTGTGATATAATCACATCTCATGCCCGAATTCCTCAAGCAGTTATTATAAAAATGCAAATCAGGGCTGAAGGAAGTATTTATCTCTTGTTATGTTATGTTGTCTTATAAGGACTCTTTTACACCTATTTTCAAGCACTTAAAATAAAAAAATTTCCACAAAGGTTAAAAACAATTGTGAAATTGTGAAACCGATTTATTCTGAGGATGAAGGCAGACTTATTTATTTTAGTAGCATGGCTGAATTAAAAACAGGTCATAAAACTACAAAAAAAATGCAGGTAAATCTCTCAAAAAATTAGAATACATGGGGTTTGGTGGATTTCAAGGCACAGCTTAATGTCAGATTAAGAAACCTATTTAAACTTCTAAGAGGGTGAAGCAGAAGTAACACACGCATTCTTTTGACTTGTGTCGCCATGTTATGGCTCGGAAAGTGGAACTTGTATTTTAAAAAAGTGATGAGAAAGATACCAACATTGAAAAAATTGGACAAATGCCCACCCCCAGTCTCCTCGTCATGACGAATGAACCTCTTGGCCCATGTAGCCTCACTCAGGCACAGTTGATCCAGGCTGCAGTGTGAGGAGAACATCTGATGCTAATGGAGTCCATTATGTTACCTGATCAATGAGAGAACCGTAGGTTTTAATAGTTTTAAACCACATGGTCGTTTTGAGTGTTGCCGAGAAGAGTCCCGTGGGTAACGGTCGACATCAGCGCGGCTGGAAACAGGAAGTAGACAGGAAGTAGCGGCGGACTCTCAGTTAGCACGAATGATTAGCATCAAACTAATGAAAGTTAAATCAGCGAGCTAATTTTCCCTCCAGTGGATGGAGAGTGGACTTTGTATATAGATGTAAAAATATCCCATAATCGTCACAGTGTCATGGCAACTTTATATCCGTCAGCTGAATTTCAAACGTTCCTCAGTTGGAAGTGGGAATTAGATTTTTCACAACGGCAACTTCCTCGCTGTGCGCACGCACACGTGCGCGCACACACGTACACACACACACACACACACACACACACACACACACACACACACACACACACACACACACACACACACACAGTACAGTCCGGGTGTTGTATTTTCTCTCCGTCTTTTGCCAAACAATTTAATGCCAAATAAAACCATACATCGTGCATTTCTGTTTGTTTGTGCACTTATGTATGTGTTGACTTGTGTGTTTGTCTACACATACTCATACTGTACATCTCACCTGGTCTCAGTATGTCACCGTGGGGTGCAGTTGAGTCTGTTTGACAAAATGAAGGATATCTCTGCAATATTGCAAAACACATGACCTGTATATATATGTGTGTGTGTGTGTGTGTGTGTGTGTGTGTGTGTGTGTGTGTGTGTGTGTGTGTGTGTGTGTGTGTGTGTGTGTGTGTGTGTGTGTGTGTGTGTGTGTGTGTGTGTGTGTGTGTCTGGGGTCTGGTCAAAATGCCTGAGGGGGGTACTTATTAATTTAGCAGGCTATTGGAGCTAACATTCTGCCTGGAGGTATGACTCTCGAGGTGCAACAAACACACATGATCTGACACCAAACAGATATAACAACACACGTGCTCCTATCCACACGTTAAAGCTGTGTGAACCGTTGAGAAGACACACACATACCACTGGTGGACAGTGCACTGTATGTGTGTGTGTGTGTGTTCTGTTGAGGAAGACGAGGTGAACAACGGGAAACCAGAGGAAACGGAGAGGAAGACTTGTCAAGTTGAGCCCCTGTCGGGGTTTTTCTGCTGTCACAGCAGATATTTGGCAGCCGGAGACAGCCAGGGTTCAGTGTGTGTTTGGAAATCTTGTGCATGTGAAGATGTTATGTAGCAGCGGGTGCAGCGAGTTGCCATAACCGACACATTTCATTGCACCGACAGTTTCACATTACCTGCCAACTCAGCCCGACTTCTATCTGGGAGGTGCATATTTTAAAAAAAAGAGATAAAGCAAGTTCAGTATCTCTGAGTATAATCAAGGATTGGTTCAATCTGAGGTCAATTAAACCCATGACCACATATGGAATATAAATAATATATAGCAATATAATCATATAGCAACTGAAGTGGCCGGATTTGCCTCCTCAAATCATCAGGAACTCGGATGACATGGAACAGAAATACTGTCACAGCATCAAACATTGAAGGCGACAGGGCAACTCGGACTTCTTATACCTCAGGGCTAAAATGCTAACTTGCTAATTGCCTGACTTTGACATATTGATGGACACCTTGACCAGAGCTGTAGTTAATTTATAACCTTCCACTTCCAGGGTTGTGACTGTGTTTCCTTAAGCAGCCTTAAGTTGTCCAGCGAATTATTCCTTTACTGTTTGTTGTCTTTTTGGAATGGAGCGTTGGTAGGAGCAACAGTTGCACATGGTAGTCACCAACTTGATTGAGGCAACTTTGTCGATATCCTTCATTTTTCTGCAACAAAAGCGTAAATTAAGATTTAATAAAAAAGTACCGCCCTCTTCGTCCTTGCATCCCTACTGTTCCTCACTCCTCTGCTCCTCCTCCTCTTCCTCTACGCTCGCCGTCATGTTCTGAGGACACGAGCGTCGAGTTCGGGCCACAAAAAAAAAAAAAAAAAAAGGATGCTGTTTGCTATTCAATCCTCTCGTTCCTGTCTGGCAGTAATTATGGCTGTTTGGCCTTTGGAGACTCAGAGAGACAATTGCAACACAATGCATGTGCGTTCGAGAAGACGGCCAAAGACATGAGTGTGTGTGTGTGTCTGTGTGTGTGTGTGCATGCACTTGTATGTGCACGGGAGGTTGCAAGTCGCCGGAGCTGAATGCAAAGCGAAGCCGCTGCAAAACCACATCGTTTAAACTCGAGAAGAATCTTATCGACACGAATGCGAGCAGAAAATAAGTAGTGGATTATCGTGGAAACCCTCTTCAATTGTCTATAAATATAGAATATCTGGCACAGCCTGAATCCCAGCATCACGCTAAATCAAATGTTTTGTACCTGACGACTATTTATAGTCGGTCGGTCGGATGAATGGATGGACTGAAATGGCGTACGTGGGAAAGGAACGACTACACATCCCTTTAAAAATTCATCACTCCTTCCGAAGTACGGCTAACTTCACGAAAAGGCAAAGGCACATACCATCCTTCTCCGGGCTTTTACATGCTACATGCACTCTCCATCACCCGGTCGTTCATTCTCTGGAGTCCACACATGTTCTCGGTCCAATGATTGTTTTGTTCGCTTTTAGACGTCACCACCGATGCAGCTGAGTCGACAGGAAATAAAGGGTTACGTCGCATGCTGTCAAAGAATTTCGTTCTGATCCATCCTGTGGTCGAGATGAAGAGATTTCAAAGTAGAACATCGTCTAAGGGAGATGATATAACACAGAGCACGCAGCTGCAGGACAGAGAGCAGAAATAGATATTCATCTAAGTTATTAAAGCACATCTTAACGCTGGGATCCTGCGTTAAAATGAGAATCCGTCTCAATGCTGCCTTCGTTTCTTTAGGGTGTTCGAACTAACGGACTGACGCCTCGACTTTGTGTAGATTTTGTGATCCAAATGTGTCGAGCAGAACTTTTTAATCAAGGAAATTACCAAAATAATAACATCTTCCCCTCCTCGGAGGCTAGGGAGGACCTTGATGTGACGGCGTCTCCCAAATTATGCCGTCCTTCGGTTTTGCCTGTCGCCCTTTTCTGTGTTGTTGACACGCAAACGAACTTACAAGTGTGGCATTTTTCTATTCATTCATCAAATGGACTACAGCGTGATAAGGAAAGACCTTGTTGTAATAGAGTCAGCATGCATACACACCAACACAATCCCTCACACACACACACACACACACACACACACACACACACACACACACACACACACACACACACACACACACACACACACACACACACACACATACACACATACACACACTCTCCTAACATTTAAACTCCTCCAGACAGGAGTGTACAGATTGTGCACTGGCCTCTATAAAGCCAAGGGGCTTGTACCAAAACCAACCGTCTATGGCGCTAGTCTGGAGAGAAGGTCACTGTCACACATACATACACATACACACACACACACACACGCACCTCACATTGGTATGTGAGAAGGTCTCTGTCGACGCCTTTGGGTTTTAATTCTCTCCTCCTGTCATGCCTGACTGACACCACTGAAGCAAACACACCAAAAAAAACCCAGGAGCATTAGTATCCAGGACCAACAAACACACACGCACACACACACAGACACACACACTCACACGCACACTCACACACACACACTCAAACACACTTTCATACACACCATTCAGCAATAAATTAGGTGATAATTATATGGTCCAATCCAGGAACAGGCTTTATTATCGCTTTACACACACGTAATTTGACATTGGCTCACAATGAGACCATTATCTGTCAAACACATGTGAACACACACACACATGCCCCCACAGACAAGCATGGCATTGAGCCTTCAACGACAACTGAGTTGTATTGGTTGCCTGAAGGTTCTGTCTTGAGCTTTACCTCATACTGCCCCAAAGATATATGATGTGGTGCAAAGATGGGGCACTTGGATAGATTTACCCGAAGAGAACTCGGATAGCAATCCGGCTACTGAGGTGAACTACAGGGTTTCCTGGGGTAATTCAGGTATTCCATGCACCAGAGACCCGTGTTGCTTTGCCAAAAAGACACAACCCTACCATCGGGGCAATTGTGCGTATCAGAAAGGAACTTAGTTACAAGAACCCAGAGGGGAAGAGAGTTTTACCACATGCTAGACGAGTGCTTGGGTGTAATGGAGGGTCAATTCAATCATGGTAGAGGGGCACTTGGGTGTGTCAGATGACTGCTTGAGAGTACCCGGAGTGTACTTGGCTCACATCAGTGGGGGGGGTGGCGGTTGGGTTGACCCAAGTCTCCTCTGAGATATTCAATGCATCACTGGCAATTGGGCAAATCTATGTGCAAAAGGTTTAAAATAGAAAGTGCACGGACGGATAAACGGAAGCGCCGCACTCACCACTGCAAGGTTTATGTGTGCGGATTCGACGAGAGCATCTGTGCGTGACAGTTTGTGTATCTGAGTGTGTTTTACATTCAGAAGTGGTGACTTGAGAGCTGCTTACACCCAATCTACACTCTCTATTTATGCAACAACACAGCCTAGAGGTGAGGGTTGGCATACACTAATGCTCTTGTTTCTGTGTCATCCTGTCAGAGAGAGGCATAAAAATATGCATGAACACACCAGCTTCTTTCTTTCTTTTGTTATGCATCTACAATAACACATGCCTGTACATATGTACTGTACGGTTTCCTTTACGTAAGCCCGTGCGGTCGAGAGAATGGAAGACATGTCGATGTGGGAGAGGCTGGGCAACTGAGAAATGGACAGAGTAACAACCTCATCAATTATGCATGATGGAGTTGAGTATAGTTTATTCTCTGAGAGAGACGAGACCGAGCACCATGCACAGTGAGCGAGTCTTTTAACAAATCTCTCGTAAAGCATATATTTTAAAGACGCAAACCTGCCCACGAAGATAAATCAAATAAATAGATGAAGTTGTTGAGCGCCGCTCTGAGAGGCAACTGATGAAGATCAATTTGTCTCTCAAAAGATGAAAACAGTCTTCCAGTCACCAGATTTGACGTTCCATGTAAACGCATATATCAAGAGAAAACCCACAAAATAAATAAGTAGCTCAAACTAATATATACGACAGTTGGATCAGTTTTAGATAAATTTCAGTCAATGCTTTATATGTCGGAAGTTGATTTTATTTATATACAAGAAATCAACAAAAGTTATATCAAGGCACTTTTCGAGAAGATTAGAGCAGGTCTAGACCCAACGATCACCCGTGAGCCACCACTTGTAGACGGTAGCAAAGAAACCCTGCCTTTGAACAGGCAGAAACCCCAAGCAGATCCATGACCCAAACAGAATGGTTTAAAATGGATGGAGTGAAGGAGAGAGAGAGGAAGATGAGGAGATGGGTTGGTGGAGAGGATTGAAGAAGATAAATGGGGAGAGGACACGATATGTAACAACAATAACGACTATTGAAATAGATTTTTGTTGTGTGTTTCAATAACTACAATGACAGCAATAATGATAACAAAGGAAATGATAATAATTAGAATAACAATGATGATGATGATGATGATGATAACAATAAAGTTGATATTGATGATGATGATACCTATGATAGAGATGATGATGATGATGGTGATGCCTATGAAGGTAACAATGATGATGATAATAACGATAACTGTGACAATGATAATGACGATTATGATAACAACATTGATAACGATGATGGTGATGATAATGGTGATGATGGTAATAATCACACTGATGATGATGATGATGATGATAATGGTGATAATGGTGATGATAATGTTGATGATAATAACTATGATGATAATGATGGTGATGTCAGTGGGCTTAACCCATGATCACAGCAGTACATCCAATCACAGTCCACGGTCGCTGGCGGGACGTCAAAAGGAATCAAGTCAAGTAAATAAATAGCTTAAAGAAACTCCCCACTGACAACAACACTGTTCTGAATCTTGAGCGTGACAGAATATGAAACACAACTCAAACACATAAAAGACTAGAACAATGCTGATACCGATCAATACGTCACCGAATCGCCAGGAATGAGGCGATCACGCTCTAGTGCTTTGAACTCGCATTCTGCTCCCAGGCTGTGTGAATTTATCGCCACCTTAAACATGACCTTTTTAAAATGTCACATCAGACACCATAATGGATTCGTATATCTCTGATTATGTCGGCTCTGACATCTCCGCATACGTCGTGGTGCGTTCGAGTTCCGTGGGAGCTTCTGTTTTCGATATGAAGGACTTGATTGTGTTCTGCTGTTTCTTTTCCCGTCCATGTGCTTGTTCTTTAATAAATGTGTCTGTTTGTGGGCTTCTGCATACCGCTGGGTAAATAAAGCTGTTCATTTCACCGGGTTCTCATCCTTTGACCTCAACACTGCTAATCACCTGCAGAGAGGGAAATGAGATGGAAAGGAGAGGAAAGCGGCGGTGCTGGTATTAGGGCAAAGGGAAGGATGGAGAGAAACAGACCGGAGTGACCGAAATGTAGAGACCCGCAGAGAGGGATAACAATTAAGGTCGGGAAGTAATGAGGGAGTCGGATCAGGAAGCAGTGGGGAGAGGGGGAATTGAGAGAAAGACATGCAGAGGAATAAAATGTAGCTGCCAAGATCCCATCAGAGGAGAGTCGAGCCTCAGGGCTTCACCACCTCCTACTAGTTACATTGGATTAATCACAAACACACACGTACAACCACAAGTCATGGGAAGTGGAAAAGGTTTATCTGCTGGCACATTAAATGGGATCTGTGGGCTTATTGGGTGGATAGTGCTGATATGTGTGTGTGTGTGTGTGTGTGTGTGTGTGTGTGTGTGTGTGTGTGTGTGTGTATGTGTGTGTGTGTGTGCACGCATCGATTGGCTGACAGACAGAGCAGATCTTGTTTCTTGAAGGCTGGAGATCCAACACTCGTCTCTGTCAGCACATTTGTCCGCAGCAGCCTAAGCTAACCAGACTAACGCGTTAAACTGCCAGGTCAGGTTCATCTGGAGATATTCAGGCTCCCGTCAAACTTTTGACAGTCTCCAGATCAGAATAGAATTTTTTTATTTTAGTTTTTTTTTTTTTTTTGGATGTTGTTTTTGCACAGCTTGTTGGGTTTGTGCAAGAAGACTCGTACAGATTTAAGCCGAGCTCACGCCACGGTAGTTTTAGATGTTCTGCAATTATAAAATTGAGTTTTATCACAAATGTAATGAGAATCTTGGCTGATGATCTTCTTTTGAATCTCAATCATTCACATGATACAAGACTTGAAAATAAATTATGGATGCAAAAAGTCGTATTTTACCTCCCAAGAATTGTTTCCTTTGTTTTTCTGGTCAAGCTATACTTGGATCTTTCTCTTTCTCCCATCTCCCATCTTCCTATTCTATTTTCTGATCCATTTTGTACCTTATTACCAATCCATGCTGAGTTTTACCCCAACATCCCTTCCCCTTTCATTGCCTTCCTGCACACCTTCCATCATGTTTGTCTTTTTGCAGGTCAAAACTTTCCCTCAAGCAGCTGTACTCCTCTCACGAGTCAAACTGTCATGAAATTCTTTGAAGTTATAAATAATGTCTCCAGCCTGTGATTCTCTTCTCTTCTAATTGGCTTGGCTACACCCGTATTATTTTTCACGGCCCGAAAATGAAAGTGAAGGTTTCTAGGAGGCCCGTCTGGGTGCGTTTTTGGCCCTCTGAGGAGATGGAGGTACGTTACATGATAGCTCCGTTTGTAAAAAATGATCTGTCACTGTCAGCCTGTGATTTCTGCCTGGGACTTAATGGACTTTCTCTGATTAATGACGTCTGCTTTCATGCAAATCCCTCCTGTCTGGCCAACGCCTTAAAATATATATGTTTCCCCAAGATGAAATAATTTTACTATATTTCTGCAAGACACAATCTGCTCTGCAGGTTATTTGTTCTATGAATTAATCTCTTTATTTGCTTTTCTGACTTCTTCTCTTCCTTTAGAGTTTGTTGTCTGTCAAAGACACCTTCGCCAACTTTTCGCCAAGTTGCTGAGTGTTCAGAAGCGATAGAGCTTTTGTCTGACAGCTTCTTGTGTTTATTTCTGATCTCTATCCACCTGGATTGCCTTTATGTGCTGAGGTCCCAAACGTATTTTTTAATTTTTGGCGCTTGCTTTGCTCGTCATAAACCGGCAGTAGCTTAAACTGAAATTGGCTTATCCTCACAGGAAATACAGCATTTTTTTTTTTTTTTTGTGATTTGAAAAAAGAAACCCTGATATTGGGTTTCAATCAGACAATAAACAGGATCCAAGAAAGTTTTAGCAACACATATAGTTTTTATATCCTAAACTTATCTGTGTGCCGTCCTGCTTCCTCACATCTGTGCATTTGTAGCGCAAATTAGCCGAAAGATGCTAATTAGTTGTGGTTCGTTTACCGTAAAGTGGAGGTTCTCAAATCGAACGCCCCCCATTTGATTTGATTCACACCACCCCACCTGTTTTGATATGTGTGTTTTAAATGTGTGTGTTTTACCTCTCAAGTGTGTTTGTGCTCCCAAAGAAGTTCCCAAATTCTGGATGTGTGTGTGTGTTTGAGGAAGAAGCTCAATTACCTGGAGCCTCCATCAGATACGAGGCTGGAGCTCTTCCTTTAGAGCAGCTATCATATGACACACACACACACACACACACACACACACACACACACACACCTGGCAGCAGAGCCACCAGGGGTGCTGTGGTTTGGCTAATTGAGCACAACGCATTGATTGGTTGGCCATCCAAGATGGGGGAGAACTTGGAAATCCATAGTCACCCACCACAGGGAGATGACAATCTGTGTGTGTGTGTGCGTGGGGGGGGGGGCAGACTTGTGGGATTTTGGACATTGACAGTGAGACGTGTTTGTGGAGTGTGTGTGTGTGTGTGTGTGTGTGTGTGCAGGAGTGTGTGGGTTTCTCAGTGACTTCAGATTGATTTCAGACGGTTCTTGGTGAGGTACACAGAAGGTTCTTCTCTGATACAGGATACCTGCACCCACTATAGAGGGTCTCTCTCTGTCTTTCCCCCCTACCAATCCTGAATCACCTTCATATCGATCACGGCGTCAAAGACTCATTCGATCCTCATAGAAGTCCGAGGGTTTTCTCAACCCATTTTGTCAGTTGACCTTTCAGAATAAAACTGCTGCCCCTCAACTAAGTGGCTGCAGCTCCAATCAGGAATATGTTGCCATGGAAATCTAGACTGCTCAATAGATATTGGAGCTCAATGCAAAGATAGGAAACACAATTATAACCAACCTACAGTCGGATTTCCATCCCCGAATCTTTGGCATAGCCACAAACCGAACCCTTGTACCTGTCTCAAGGACACCACAGCCTTCCGCCCTCATTGCAGCTTGACTCCACCTTAACATGTTACAGCTTTTAGATAATGGAGACGCTCCTGCTTTTATCCCCAAGGTAACAGGAAGTTAGCTTGCCGTCCTGGGACCGAGTCTCAGCTGGATCTACTCTTGTGGGAACCCGCCAGAAGTAGGTCTGTGCTCCACTTTGAGAGAGTTTTGCCACATTTGCAAAAAAAAAAAAAAATCCTTAGCATCTCCAAAATAGCTTGTTAGCATCATCTACTTTCTCTGGCTGCGTTATTTTTCCATGCTGCTGTTTTTGTGTTGTTTGACATGAAATCTAAATGGCTGGTAGGAACTTCCTCCTTCCTGTTTAGCGACACAGAGAAAACATTGAAAACAGGACAGCAGGAACACACACACACACACACACACACACACACACACACACACACACACACACACACACACACACACACACACACACACACACACACACACACATGGGGGCATGTTTGGGTACTTAGACAGAGATGCTCTTTTCTTTGTGTGTGTGTGTGTGTGTGTGTGTGTGTGTGTGTGTGTGTGTGTGTCTGTGTCTGTGTCTGTGTGTGTGTGTCTATATGGGCGAGTGGGTGGTGAGCTCTGAATAGAGGGGTTGATGTGAAGCATCTCTCTGTAGATTAGAACCGATTGTCTCCCCAATAAAAAGAGCGTTCTCTCCTTTCTCTGCGATTCTCTTCGGGAGACGGAAGAAGCGTTTGAGTGTCAGCTGTGGGAGTGTGCGTTTGTGTTTGTGTGTGTGTGTGTGTGTGTGTGTAGCTTTCTTTTTTAGTTCAAGCTCATGTCAAACACCCCCCCCTCCCAGGTTTTTATCGCAATTATTTTGTCAAATCACATCGTCGAGTTTTCTTAGACTCGTTTCATTAAAATAGTTCAGTTTAGTTTTAGTTAATCTGATACTGATTTTAGGAATAGCAGGCAGGAATGCAACATTTTCTTATTTACACATTTATTTCCAAACATGCCCGTTTCGTTTCGGGGAAAAAAACCCCCCAAAAAAACTCAATTTCCGTACAGATTGAGATCGTTTCGGCTCTGAGACCTCTTATCATTTGCTTCAGCAGATAAAATTGCGAGCGCCAGCTGTCCTGAGGGAACGTCTGAAGGGAAACTGCCGCTAAGTGGTCCGATTAGTCTTTGGCCTCCGGACGACCAATTTGCACGTCAAGACGGCTGCAGGCCTCCCCTGCGCCAGAATATCCAGACCGAATGAGTCGATGATGATCCTGATTGCCGAGCAAACACACACATGTCTGCAGTCATGTTCACCCTCCATCTGGAGAACAATCTGTACTGATCTGTGATGATCGAGCTGATCCATATCTCCATCAGATGATGCTGTGGGACGTTTCTCTGGGTTACTGAAGGTTATACAAGTATGTGTGAGTGTTTCCCCCCCCCAGGGTTAACATGTTCAGTATTCAGGGTGTAACCCTCAGCTTTAATCCATGCTGAGCTCTCTGTAGAGTTAGATTATTCTTTCAATTACACACAAACACGTGTGTGTGTGCGCACACACGGACAAACATATGAAGTGCACACACGGCGGTCTCTGCGGCCTTGATTACTTTCTCCTCTCTGTTCCTTTTCCTGAATGCTGAGGGTCAAACTACATGATCCATTCCTCCTTAACGGATTGTTAATCAATGGACCAATGGCTGTGTGGGTGTCCGAGGAAACGAGGAAGCGATACGACAACACAAAGACCCAATAACGGCTTCCAAGAAGCAGGGGATTGTTCACACACGCTGGCAAGAAGATGGGCACGCTCGCGCGTATCCAAACAGATCGATGTCGGGCTCTTATTTTGAAATTCACCTTGTCGGTGGCGGTAGAGGTAGAGGGTGCACCGCACATGCATGGAGGCAGCGTGCGATTAAGGTGGAATCGATTATCTGCACTATCAACGGGTCACATCGGTTCCTTTCATCCCATTTAGAAGCAGCACTCTCCCCACGACGCGCTGACAGTTGGGTAATGGAGAACAGGAAAGAGCTCCTCCTGAGAGGAATTCATCCCCTAATAGGACGCCGACGCTCGCAGCTGCGAGCACGCAGCGGGGGCCGAACCCTCCGTCAAGGGGCGGATGATATCTGTTTTTCGCCATGAATTCGCTTTTAAATCGTGCAGACCGAGAATTTCAAACGAAGATCGAGCGTTGAGATGGGTTCGTAAACGGGCCGGACGCGTTTTAAAGAGCGATCGAGGACAGGAAGGGGTGTTTCGAGGACACAAGGGGAGCTATGTCTCTGGATTATAGCGGCCAAACGAGGTGGAGATTGGCGGGGGGGGGGGGTTCTTTTGATAGACTCTTCTAAGTTCTCACTTTTGCCGTTTGATCTTTCAAAAACTCAGAGTGGAGCTAACAGCAGCACCTGGTGGTCCTGGTGGTCCAATGCACACGGACGGAATGTGTGTTTGATGATAATTAATGGATTTAAAGAATCGTTTTTGTCACCTCTTTCAGAAAGAACCTCTTCTCTATCCGTCGTGTCTAAAACACAATCTGAAACTGAATCCCACATTCTTATCATGGCTACCAGAAACAACCGACGTGAAGCAAACACTCTACTGAAATATTCAACGTTCTTGTCAATCGCGGAATAATCTTTCCAACCGGGCAACCTCTCCTCTTTTGTGCTCCGACGAGACAGACAGCGTGCATGTCTCTTGGCAAAGACATGCAAACGCGTTTGATCGGCGGTAAACATCTCCTCTTTCAGTGCCGTTGAGCAAAGTGTTGGAGGCACCCGGCGGAGCTGACAGGGGAAGACCTCAATCTTCCAAAACATCACTACTTCTCTTGCTAAAGATGTAAGGTTAACTCAAGGGTTGTTTTTCTTTTTTTTGGTATCCCTGCCCACTTCCAGCTTTCGAGGATGTGGCGCTCTCACTTTCTTACTTTCATATTTCATTACCCTCCATCAAATATGAATGTGGTTTTTGAAACATCGCTACACGGCCTTCGAGCAGAACCCCGTCGCCACTTTAGGGCCGAATCAGTGCCACCCTCTCGGCCCGTCTTCCCACTTCTAGCTCTCAGTTTAGACATCTGCTTTTTAAATTTTATATCCCAGTGACAGAAAGTGCACCTTTAGGGCCATGGCTATTTGAAGACTGGTTTGAAAGACATCTTAAACACAAACCAAATAAATAAATTGAGGATTTATCACCCAGTGGACCAGCTGGAAACTTTCCAACCGTCGTCTTTTCATACCCTCAACCCTAGAAGACTAAATAAATAAAATACGTCCATGCTTTGCTTTAATTAAACACTTTTATTGGAGGCCCCGCAGACAACTTTGTGAACTGTTTATCATTTGGCATGCAATTTCTTTCAATGCACTTCGAGACACTTCAGAAGGGGATCATTTATTATCATTATTACCTCTGCCAAAGAGGCCATGTTTTTGCCGGTGTTTATTTGCCTCTTAGCGGGATTAATCAAAAACTTATGAACAGATTTCGATGAAACATTTTTTTGGGAGTGGTTACGGTACAGCCCGAGGAACCATCCATTTGATTTTGGCTACACAATGACGTTCTCGTCGTTGGATCTACCACACAACAACATCTGAATCCAGGTGATATTAAAATTTGTCGCCTTCTTCTCCTTTCTTTAATGCTGGAAAAAAAAAAGTCAAACCCATGTTTGGGTTCTCAAATCTTCATTTTGCCTTCAAGTGGATTTGAAATTTAGGCAGATGATTTTTCAAATGAATACATCTATATTTTGCCTTTATTTGCTATTACAAAGTTAAGACACAACATCGATCGCTAATTGATGCTGCTTCCATCAGTTATCGATCCACCCCTCCCAAAACCCACCACCATTTATCCTGCAGTAGCATCTTTCTCCCGTCTCCTTATACTCTTCCATCTGTGTAGCGTTTGAGTTCCGACATGCTGCTGGACTTTTTCCAGTTCACAATCACACCCTCATTAATTTTCCTCCTTCTCTCCTTCATCTCATGGGATCCCAGCTCCGTTTGCGCTCCTATTTTCTCCCCGGTAGGTGATTAGAACTCAGTGTGGTGAGGTTCTGGTGCTCTGCTCCTGAGAACTCCACGGATCTGCACAACGTGATCCATCTGTGGAAACGTCCTCCCCTGCTGGGGGGTGGGTGAATCCACATTACGGCTTTTAGGATTGCGACACTTGCCTAAACGTGAATATTTATCGCGTAATTAGTTTGCACCATTGCATCTTGAGAACAAATACCCATTTTATTGATGCCAACATGGTGTTCCCCTTATACTTGCATTGCATTTCCTGTTTCACGCGTGCCAAAGGGAAATCCAGCCTTTGCCAACTCGGTGCCCAGGCAGTTATTGGTCAACACCATGGGGTTGTCCATGTGTTTGTAGGACACACACACAAACACAGACACACACGCATGCACAAACCAACTGCAGAGTTGTGCAAAAGCTGCAGGAAGTCCATACACACACGTCGAAATTCTCAGCGTGGCCGGATGCCGGTCACGAAAAAACATTTTCTTGCTTTTGGGAGTGGCGTGTTAGTTGTTGTTGTGTTGTTGTTGCGTGCAAAAAAAAAAGAAAAATCTTACCCTTCTGTGCTGTAATTGTGTTTTCAATAACTGCACAATCCATCTGCACGTCCGTGCGCGGCGTACGCGCGGCGTGTTCCACACATGTGCAACCTCGACACGGCAATTTCAAATAAGATGAAAATCCAATCCGAACATCGTCTACAATAAACCTCTCCTCCGATGTAGGAGGCGTAAACAAAAGCAAAGCACGAGCCGATGAATCCGGATGCCTGAGACGTGAACACCCACACACACACACATGCTCTCACGTAAACACACACTCACGTACACACACTAGCTTGCTCTCTCATTCTCTTTTGTCTGCCAGGCTGTCGGCAGAAGTGTTTGTCTGCAAAGGAAATGGAATTTGATGATGAAAGTACCCTTGAAACGGACAGACACACACACACACACAAACACACACACACACGCACGCCGCCTAAATTTCACTGACATGGCAATACGACAGAAAATATGTTTTCCCCCTGCGTGGCGGCAGGCATCACTGGCTGTGAGAGATGAATGATGGAAAGATACAAGCGCTGGTGGAAGGAAGAGAAGCCGCTAGCAGGGGATATCGAAAACGATGGAGAGGGTGAGAGAAAAAAGAGGGAGAGAGAAGTGGAATAAATGGAGTGGTCCTACAGCAAAAAAGACTTGAAAGGGAAATTTAATTTTTGGGAGGTCAAGAGCATTGGGTAAATGTTTAAATAAAGAAGGGAGTCATCTTGAAAGTGAGTAATGGAAGGAGGAAGAGGAGGTAATGGGAGATGAAGGGTGGGAGATAAAAGAGGCGGTTAGACAGGAAAAGCTAAAGAGAGGAGGGAACGCTTTACAATGGCCTTACTCGAGTGTGGCGAATGAAAAGAAGTGCTGCGTGTGCACTCAATGCAAACGTCGCCATTATATTTTAAGTACAGGCATCTAACACAATGAAAGCAGACAGCACAAACACACACACACATGCGTGCACGCTAATGTTACATAACCGTTTGGAGCGGGGGGGGGGCTTGTGGTGCAAATACCTGGGCGACATCTCTTTATGTACCTACAATAGTGGATATATACTGTAGGTTTAATAGCGACGTAGTTGGTTTCTCATGTCGGGGTCATGGTCTGAACTTGTGTCCATGGTTTAGTATCCACAAGTCTAGTTTTTTCCTCCAATGTAAATCTTGCTCAAGTTCAAACTTTTGGTCTGACAAAAACAAAGAAGTTTGCTGATTTCCACCTACGGCTCTGAGAAATTATGAGAGACAGTTTTTAAAAAAAAAATTTTTTTTGCTAATTTCTGGTGTTTTATAAATCCAACCTTAATTAATATGACATTAACCACAACCTGCAGCTGTAATTAGAGATTCTATGACTCGTTCAATCAAAGCCAGGCGTGTTATCCTGGTTTCACTTTAATAAATTCTATTTATAGATGTCCTTAAAAGTGAGGATACACAACAGTTGTTTAGCATCCGCTACTGTCTCTCTTAAATTTAAACATTCATAGGTTGCAGGGTTTATGAAAAGGTCTGCAGCTCCTGTCTCTCTACAGTTTGAGATAAAACAACAGAATAAGGAGGGGGATAATCCAAAGATAGCGAAGCCCTGGGAGGATCCAGGTTCCATTAGTGCTCAGTTCACCCAGCGGTAATAACATGTTGTGCCACTGGCGGACTTCTTTTTCCTTCAGCGGAGAGATTATACCTCGCATGTCAAGATCAAACTGTAAACCAGGGAAGGTGATGTCTCAGAGATGAGTGAGACCTCAAGGCGGAGTGGATTATTCAGACTTGGAGTAATGTGTCGTCCTTATCGTCGAGCGCTAAACCCCAACCCCTCGATTCGTTTCATTTCTGTTTGTCATCATTTTTAGCTCTTCCCCGAAAAAAAAAAGAAAGAAAGCGCCTAACGTGAACTTTCCCGTGCCAATCAATAATTCACCGCTGCCGTTCCCTCTGTTAAGGTCGAGGCAATTAAAAGAGGGGCTATTAAAAGATGTAGTAAGATGCCAGTTTCACCGGAGGGAGAGTAAAAAAACAACAACAAAAAAAAAGCTCTTTGGGCAAGTTAAAGTGGAAAAGAAGAAGAGATGTACCCAAAGAAAAAAAAGATAAATGACAAAAGAGAGCAACACACACACAGACAAGCATGCAGGGGACAGGAGGTGTTATTTCATACTCGATCATAGCGCTGTGCTCTAGCCGCCGGCTTAGCCTATCCCTCAACAGACGCATCTGTTCATCATCTGTCTCCTCCCCTTTATCCTTCCTTCCATCTCTTCGCCACCATATGCATCTCTTTTATCTACCCTTTTCTGTCTCGGCTCGCCTGGATCCATCCTTACTCAGTGTTCTTCCCTCCGTCTTCGACAGCCTTTACAGCCATATCATTTCGGCGATCAATAACGGCATCCGAATTCACAAAAATGCTTGTTTTGAAACAAGTAATCGAAAAAAACAAACCCCCGAACACGATATCGGTGAATCCTTGAACTGAAATAATCCTGTGAGTCATCGGAGACGCCTCCTCTGAATCCCCTAATTGGTGACTAATATAGATTTACCATAATAAAAGCAATCGATAAGAGATAATGGCATTCACCTGGATTGACCTCGTCATACAAAACCTCTTATTGCTATAACCGTTGTATCAAAGCGAGTATGTGACGTCGCTGTTGACCTTTACATCAATAATAGTATCAGCAGGCATGTTACTATTGGCTCTCCCAATTATTAGTGTCAGCTTCAATTAGCGGAGACAACACACTTATTGATCGGAGTCCGCTGGCTGTTTATACATCCTGACAGCCTCAGAGGTCATTCGACAAGTGTCACAGCAGCCTGAATTAGACACTCCTGAACAACTCCGTATTTTGATTGATTAATGTCACTCTCACTCAACATTTGATTGACTATTAATTTGGGCAAACATATTGTAAAGAAATGCAGATTGGCCCATTGGTTAGTGGGACAAGAATTGTCCCACTAACCAAAAATGGTCAAGCAATGCATCTGTGAGTGTCTTAGACTCTTGGCGTTGGCCTGTTGACGTTAGCCTCTAGGTAGAGCCTTCCAGTGCCCCTAATTTGTGAGACCATAATAACTATTCAATGAAAGTCTGGTTTAAAGATAATATCACCAGTTTTCCCATCTCCTACCTGTCTCTTAGCAACAGTGACAACTTGAGTTGATTAATTTATGAGTCATTGTAACATAAAATCTGTTGTGCGGTAAAAATAAAACTTGGTTTGGTGTAATTGCGTTACTGGTGGTGGTAGCACTAATAAAATAGAAGTCTACTGGAATTAAAACATTAGGTAATGGTATTTCAAAGATGTCTATGTATAGTAGTGTGGAGACAATGCCTGAAATTAGCATGCCAGCTAGCCAATTCTGGTTGTGTCCTTTAATACCAATTGTACCTGAAGGGGGCGATAGTCAAGTAGTATAACTGAAGTCCAACTTAGAGCAGGGCAATGTGTGAGAGGGTTCAATATGTCACACAAGGTCTCTTATTGTTTTTAGTCTTATAAAATATCAGCATGTCATATTCTGACACGGCTTTTCCCGATTTTAGTATTTTATATTAAGTCAACTCACTTCAGAAAACCTTCGTTCAAACTCAACAGAAACAAATTGAGCCATAATTGGTTAGTCTTTCTACTGTCTGCTGAGACTATCACCAACTATTAGACATTAAAATCGTCCTGCTCTACATGCAGCTCTTTCATGGGGATCCCTCACACTTTCCAACAACGTCGACACACAAAGTATCTGCGGTGAGTATTCTGACTGAGAGGATAACTATTGTCGAAAGCTCCAAGAATAGTCACAAGTTAAAATATTTATACCTGCCTATATGTCCCACTGTTACCGTGACAAATACACACGTGTGCACGGTCACCATGATGAAGTTTAAAACCTCTTCCTCCGCCGGCTAACTCACTTCTGAGGTCAGTAACATCCTGCAGGTCTCTGCAGATCAATAGGCCACGTCATTATGCTGCCAGTGGAATTTCAACCACGACCCAGCAGAACCTCTCCGGACCATCCATCTTCTCTAATGACCATAAACACACACACGCACACACATATGCACACGCACACGCACACACACACACTTCTAGATGAAAAGAGTGGATGCCCATCAAATCCAAGGCGTGACATCGAGTGCGTTTCTAGGAATTACCACTCTGGTTTGCTTGTAATTTTTGAAGCCTTTCCTTCACACGTTCCAGATTGTGGTAAAGGTCTATTGTATGGACAGAGGAGTGTGCGGTGCTGCACTGCTGTATTTTAAACAGAGTCTCAGTCTCCTCCCTGGAGCATCGGGAGGTTAGAAGGGTTTTTACTGAGGGGAAATCAGCAGCCGGGCTGGACTAATATCTCCTGACAGCGAGGAAAGCGGCCGAGAGGAGCCGATGAAGGTTGAAAGGGTCTTGGACGGGGGTGAGGTGCGAGACAGAAACGGGATGGAGGGGGCGGTCAGGTGGGAGATGACGGACGGATGGATGGATGGATGGTAAGTGTGAAGGTTGAGAAACTGAGCAGGAAGGACGGCAGAAACGATCTGGTCGGGAGAGGAGAATCGGGCATTAGCGGGTTTTCGCGGGAGACGCCAAGGGAAGCACAAGCGGTTAGATTGACAGTTTGTTAGCAGAGATGGGTTAAGAGGATTTGCGTGGGAGGGGCACTTAGAGAAATTTGCAGCCATTGAAATTCCAAGAAGGATTTAGCATCTTGCAGTGTCAGTGTGTGCGTTCTTCAGGTTATACGACTACATCTCGTGTTTCTTATCTTCACCGAGCAGTCTTATCGTCTCGTTTTTCTGATTCCAGTCATTAAATAAAGCTAACACCTTATCATGAGATGATGCTGAACAACTTATCTCTCATTCCTCTGTCTTCTCCCTCTGTCTTTTTCTTCGTGCTGCTTTGTGCGGATTCGCCTTTGGCCGTGTTTGACAGTCAGCTGTGACAAAACGCTGACCTCCAATCTGCCCTCTGACCCGAGGCGAGACGGGATGCGTGTTTGTGTTTGCGTGTGTATGTTCTGTTAAGATAAGAGTGCCGAAACATGTGTGTTTCTGCGTGGCTGTCACATGACAACAGTCTGTCTCTTGTCACATCAATCACCGTACTGCTGTGTCAGCCTCCTCTGGAAACGCCACTCTTGATATTCACTATTTCTGACTCCCAGGGGCCGTAACGGTTGTTGCCACCATTCATCAACGTTGTACTCTGGATGAACTCCTCATGCAGATCTTGACCAGATCAACCAGATGCTAATCACCAAAGCTTATCATAAGTGTTTGTTTATCGTGAAAGGTGTAGCCATAGCAACAGTAAATCTTGGTATTTCTCGGATCAGGAAGGAACTATTATCGTAGATCTTCCCCTAAACTGCACAAGTGACCAGAGTTGGTTCTAAATGAAGCAGACATTGATATTTAGTTTGTTCATGGGAATCTAAATAAATGCCACTTCATTTTCACTCAACAACAAGTCTGTTTGTTGGTTTATTGTTTATTGCACGACACAAATACATAAATACCTGTTGTAATACACATGGTGCGTTCATCCTGTGTGTGTTTGTGTGCTTGATTACGTTAATGCACCAGTGCGCACTCTGTCCATCAGTCATCCTTGAAGCGTTTATGTTCTGTATCTTGTACTTCATCCCTCCTGTCATCATCTTTTCTTTTCTCAGAAGCGGATAGAGTTGCAGAGAGCTGAGAGAAGGATTGCCATCTGTACGTCTGCAGGCACAGATCTTTGTCACTCGGTCCCCCGTCGCCGTCTCTTCATGTCTCGCTCGGTCTCTGTCTTTTCCTCTCAACTCCCTCCCTGTCAGTCTGTTCTTACTGTTGTCGAAGTGATAAATAGAAAATATCCAAAAGTAGGACATAGTCATCGCTTATCAGAAATGGGCAGATGTCTCCAGCCCACGAATCCCAATCGCCCCCTCATCGTGGTATGATTGTTGTCACAAGAGAATTTATTGACCAGAAGGTTGATAAAAAGGTCAGTATTCCTGATCAATTAAGGCTGAATACCAACTTACCAACTTAAAAAGAGAGACAATGACAAAATTGGGATAGGATAAAATCATGCTTTTTATTATAATAAGTATGTAAATTTAAAAAATGTCACATTTTCCTCTCATTATTCTTCAATTTTTTAAATAAACATTGAAAATAAGAGACATGTCATGTGTGCATATGTGTGACTCAATCTAATAACAAGCTACACAAAAAGGCAAACTGACCAAAAATGATTCCTCTGGGGTTGCAGCCATAGTTGCCGACGGGGACGAGATTTGCTGTTTTGGGTTTGTCACCGAACTTATGAACATGGACTGCTTCTAAATACAGGCAACATTTATATCCAAGCTGTGACACCGCCGCCTGGAGAAGCTGATAATTAATTTGTAGACAGCTTCCTCATCTTGAGCAGGGAAGTCGGTGCCTTCCTCGGCAAGAACACCTGGCGAACCGGGAGCTAGATTTGGAAATGAGACAGAAGCATCGTGAGTAACAGGCAGGGTGTCATCTGTAAACTGATGATAAATCTATAAATGTGCTACCAAGGACTGCTTGTCACTTTATTTCACTTCTTTTCTCACTCTATGTGTGATATTCTACTTTTCTTTATCCAGCATATCCCTGTGACTTTTCTCTTTTTCAAGCATAAGTCCTAAGTATACGACAAAATGTCTGTGCGGCGCCTCATGTCGTGTCATTTTAAAAAAATCTTTTGTACACACTTTTCAGAGTTAATATTCTCAATGTTTTTTTTTCTTCCACATTGCGGATTCATAAACAACTTTGGGCTTCCGTTCCTTTTTTGATCTGTCTTCCCTCGGTCTAGTTTTTGCATTCTCACCATCTGTCTCTCAGATGTACATCACACGGCGTTCCCGCAAGCCCATGTTCCCGCTTCCTTTGTGAAGGACTTTTACTTCAACGGAATATTCACGACTGTGGGGAATAGATGTGGCAAAGCCCTGTTGCATTTTCTAAAAATAACCCCGTCGTGTCGATGAGCTGGGAGATGTAGAGAATTTCGACTTTGTGCGTTCGCCCCGTACACGAATGCACCTTATCGATGTACCTGCAGAAACAGAGTGAAGGAGTGGGAAGTATCTCGGCCCTGGCAAGGCCTTGTAAGTAGTTTTGTTGCCTCCCTTTGGCATTCTGAGCATCTGCTGTACACGACATTCTGTTTCAACCTGTTAAAGGGAACGATGCTTTTCATATAACATTGTTTTTTACGACATTCCCTCCTCAATGAAAAACACCCATATGCAGGTTTTATTAATTTTAGACATTTAAGATCTGAATACGAATGTTCAAAGACTTGAGGTTTTGTTGTTCACTATTTTGACAAACTCCAAGAGTATAAAAAACTACTTCAAGTGAGTTGCCAAACAATCCAACTGTATGCATTTGCCTTTGAGTGTCTGTCATGTGTTGAATCAGACAGTTAGCTGAAAGCTGTGTTCAGCAATCCTGCACATTGTGAATAAACTAGCCACCTCTGAAAGCGCAGATGACTTCATCACAAAAGGTTGGTGTACATTTAATTGGAAGGTTTGTTCATCTTTAGGATTAAGACATCTGCTTTAAAAGGTTATCCCAGGAGAACACATCGCACGTCGGCTAAGGCTAGCTGCCAGAGTCTCCGATGATTTTGTATGTCAAGTTGGGAGCTACCGTATAACCGAGGTGCCAAGTAATAGTCTGCACACGATTATAATAAATAGTCACCTTGGTCTGTTGACTAACTAGTTCATAAATATTGATGGGGAGGAAGAGAAGGATGCTTGGTGGAAATATTTAAGGTTCACGATGGCAGGTGCATCCTGAATGGGGTTTGCTGATTCGGCGCAATATGATAATTAGTATCTATGGTTTGCTGATGTGTTCCAATAAATATTTATGACTGGAGGCAGGTGCACTGGTGGAGACATCAGGAAGTTTCTCAGGGCCCACAGGAGCCAAGCTGCCCCGCTTCATTGGGTGTAAACACGTTTGATGGGTGCTGGTGCCGGGTCTGCACCTGTGTGCTTCCACAGACACACACACACTCTTCATAGGTGAAGCAATGAGTGGGCAACACACAGATAGTGAACTTCTCTGTGCGACTGTGGGAATGTTACAAGGTCACTATGATGAGTGACTCATCCCCGTTTATCACTGTGCTACGCCTCTCTGTCTTCGCAAACACACAAATTTAGATGTACTTTTGAATAACCAGACAAACATGGTTTGTGCACCCACGTACCCACCCAACCATGCAAATACCTACAGCAATGGGGACCAGGAGAGAACGCTGTGTACCTTCGAAGCTGAGGTAATCTCCATCAAACAGAAGCATCAAGAGGTGACCTTGCATGAATGTGAGTGCTGTGTACATGATGCGCTTGTTTACATGCATGGATTACTTCCTTGAACCTACAATCATGAGGTGAATGTCAGGAGAAGCAAACCAGAAAAATGCTGGGCCCCTCAAAATCCTTGGAATCACAGTGCTGTATTGTTCTTGCTTAGTTTACTTAGTTTAATTATTTGTATGTTGTAAGCTCCGGCTCAAGAATTTTACCTTACCTTGTTTTACCTTACCTTACCTTACCTTATTTAACTCCCCTTACTTTATCCTATCTTCTCGCCCCAACTTGTCTTGTTTTGTCTTGTCTTATCGTACCCTACCCTACCTTACCTTACCTTACCTTACCTTATTTTAACCTCCCCTACCTTGTCCCACCATCCCGCCTTAACTTATCTGATCTTACCTTTCCTTACCTTACCTTACCTTACCTTACCTTACCTTACCTTACCCTACCCTACCCTACCCTACCCTACCCTACCCTACCCTACCCTACCCTACCCTACCCCACCTTACCTTACCTTTTCCTACCTTACCTTACATTATCTTACCCTGTCCTGTCTTTTTCCATCCTGTCCCGTCTCGTCTCGTCTCGTCTCGTCTCACCTTATCTCTCATCATTTAATCATATAACCCCCTTAAATCCCCATGGGACTCGAATCCCCCCTTCAGTAGGGCCTTTCTGTCTACCTTATGATGGATGAATATCATTAGTTTGGACAACTCTACAAGGGAAATTGCATCAAGGCCAAATATTGACATGAAGGTTCCTTGAGAGAAAGAGAAGGCGATCTTTGTATGAAAGTAGAGAATAAACTTTATCTCCACCAGTTGACTTCTTCAATCTCGAGTTTCTTCTTCCAACTGATGGACAGCGCTGTCAGAAGTATCACCGCCAGCTTCTTAGTGATGGAGGATATTTATGACCAGTATGGTTTCATTTTCTCCAAAGAGGAAATGACAAAGGAAATTAAGCCTGGAAGACAAAAAAAAAAGATATGGCTGACATTGATGGAGAAGAGACGGCGATGGGCTCTTTGAACAGGGGGCCTCCTGGGTCCACGATTAGATTCAGAAAAGGTCGCACATGAGGTTTACAGCAAGAAATTGATTGAATAAGGTGTCTCAATCCCACCAAATGAGTCTCTATTCATCACTAAGCAAGAAATTGCCAACAAGTGGAAGACTAATCTTCCAGAACGATCCTTTTCAGATGAAATCAATCGTGTGAAACTAAGTCAGTGTATACAGTTCAGCACAAAGCACCAAGGGTTAATCTTGTATGCACATATGGAATTGATCAGTTCATATATAATAAATATGCAGATTATCGTTTTATGGGTGCAGTTAAGCACAGCCGATAAAGTACATGCCTTGAAAACCTTTCCCTAGGAATTAATTAGTCGAACATATTTTTATTTCTTGAGACGTAGTTTTCAAGGCGTTTTTAAAACAGGAAGTAGCATTGGCCTCATCTGCTGACTAGTTTTCATTTAATTAAAAAATAAATGTACAAGCAAAAAGTCTTTCGGCTTAAGTATTCTGATGAAGGCCAGAGAAACAAGCAAAGAAAATTTTTTTTGCAGCATAAAAACTGAATAAATGCTCAGAGCTGCCCTGCATTTTTCTATAAATATATACTGTAAATTAAAGGGGTTGCATATAATTTAATTACTGTATCTGCAAATCTCTTGATTAAAGCGAATCACATCGAGAGCCATGTGCTTGTCTCACTTGGTTTTTCACGAATACACACACACACACACACACACACACACACACACACACACACATACATACACACACACACACACACACACACCGACAAATCCTTGACAACCAAACAGATTTCCTTTGCCTTCAAGTGAACATTTGTGGTGTTTTGCTGGGAGATGTTATCGCTGGGGAAATACAAAAGCACACAAAGCATTTGTCTCTCTGACGTGTTGAAGTCACTCGTCCGACTCGGATCGCGCTGGCCCAAGGCCTTCTCCGTCTAGATGCCGTGTTGTTGCGACCTCTGGGTATTGTGATGTTGGTGCGTGTCAGTGTGCTGGAGATACAAGCCTTCCAGCTCTCTTGGAATAAAAAAAAAAGACCCCCAAACTGTCATGTATGTTTTGTTTGCAGCTTTCAGGGCACCTATACCCACCATCCATCATACACATTAAACCGTGCACTGGTCTGCAAGGCAGGGAATATTGGTCTTTAAGTAAAATTTCCAGTTTGAGGAATGCTTTGGAAAGATTTATCACTTATCTCTTTATATTTGCTCACTTTTCCTTTTGCCGTGAGCGTTTCTAGCGTGAATTTGTCTTCTTGTGAGTTGGGTTTTCGCTGCCAATCTGCATTACATACGCTCAATTAAATATTCATTTGAAGAGATTTTTCATAGAGTGCTATAAGAAGTACATGAGCTCCTTAATAATAATGTTAAAACAGAAAAAAAAAACTCTTGCCAGAGTTGGAAATATAGCCTCCATCTCAGAGGTAATTAATGCGTGTCATGTTTAGCAGGGTTTGCACAACAGACGTTTCCTGCGGCCTTCCAGAAAAGTAGTCGTGAAGCATGTTCAGTGAAACGTTGTAGAGCTGATGGAAGAGGAGAAAGCTATCTTTTCACACACTGCTTTTGCTTAACCATTGTGTGCTAGCGTCAGACACAACTTGGGACAGAGCGCCTGGCCTCCATGTCCCGGATCATGATACATTGATTAGTTGCAGATGGCCTCGGGGCTTGTGGTGTTCGGTCAGGGATGACTGCATCTTCACCCCTTGCCTTACTGTTCTGTATGTGAGAGAACATCTCCAATGTGTGCAGCACCGGTGAAAAGTTTTGACGCATCGAAACTTTCACAAGTACATATCGAGTGGAAACGCTGAAACAGATGCGAGGTGTCTTTGCCGTACGTTTGCATCGAGGATCATTGGTTTTTGGGGTGACAAAGACTGGGAATGTTTTGGAATTGTCAAAAACACCAAGTAAAGTAAGGAACATTTTTGCTTTAGATCAATAAGTGCAGCTTGGATCAATATGAGTATTTATGGTGGAATTTAAATCGGTGAAACCGTTCACCTCCAGATCAGCACAGCCAACAATCGAAGAAGTCGACTTTTGAAAATCTCCTCTCCCTTGCGGCAGCTATAAACTTAATATGATACCTTTAAATCGCTGCTTCCTGCGTACATTAAAAAAAAAATCACTTTTTTTTTTTTTGCTACCTTCTCCTCCAACAATTTAATACAGACGACAAACTTTATAACTCTCCCACTCAGCGAGGAATCGAAGCTGTCACTACTGGCGAACACTTTTAATTGTCGATGTCACATGTAAGGATGTATCTGAATACACTCCCCCCTGGAGGCAGACGTCAGCACACACCAAAGCCGTCAATCCTCAATATCGCACACACACACACACACCCACACACACACACATACACACACACACACACACACACACACACACACACACACACACACACACACACACACACACACACACACGTGTGGCTGTCACATTTGAGGTATGTACCTTTGAACATCAGACACACACACACACACACACACACACACTTTCTCTCTCTTGCTCTCGGGCACGCAAATACACACCAATCAGTCACTTACATTGATGCGGCGCCCTGCCACTTGCTCCACAATGGTATTACAGTGGCTCTCAGCCTGTTATGATCTCATTCCAAAAGCATTCAGCAGTGCCACAAAGCAATTCCAAACACATTTCCAAAACACATTTTGCAGAGCCACAATGTGTTACATCCATCACTGGGGGAATGAGGTGTAATGACCGACAGACACTGTAATAGTTGATTCCCCTGCCAGGAAAATGTGTGTGTGTGCACTTGTGTGTGTGTGTGTGTGTGTGTGTGTGTTTGTGTGTGTGTGTGTGTGTGTGTGTGTGTGTGTGTGTGTGTGTGTCAGAGGGGAGGATCTCTCCCCTTTGCACTAAAGTCAGGTCTGCTTTAATACCATATATATATTTAATGACATAAATTATACATTTCAACCTCACTTCCTGTCTTCTGATTCCCCCCTTCACAATTTTCCTCCATTTATCCTTCTATCTCTTCTTCTTCTCCCCTTATCACCTTATCATCACTTTCTCCCTCCATCCACATCATGTGATCTGATCGCATCCCATATATGACGGCGCATAGCTAGATCGTGATTTTTTAAAAAAATCTAAGCTTCAGATTTTTGCATGTTTTGCAGCCCGAATATCCGCTTTGTAATAAGGGATGGAAGAGAAGGCGAGAGACATGGAGTCAGAGAGAGAGAGAGAGAGAGAGAGGTGGCAGGGAAGATGAAACAGACAAACTGATCAAAGAATCTGGGGAGACAGAAATATATAACAAGTGTGGGGGGGGAAAAAAAGGAAAAGCGCTGATGTTCACATGGAGGGAAAGAGAGATAGCAAAAGGAAAGAAGTGGTGTTTAAATATTTGCATGTGACGGCGGGGGGAGAGATGAACTAGCAAAAGCAACAGACAAGAAGATGAGAAGAGATGTGGGCCGCCAGTCAAACTGCACATCCCGAATTGTAGGGGACAACTCCAAAACGTGGTTGACCTCCTCCTGACCCTACTTCTCCAACCGTAAGTGTGTCTAAATCGTGAGCGGCGCGCAAAAACGCGCTGCATTTGTAACCCCAGTGCAAGAGAATAACGCGTTTGTACCATAATTGTACCTGGATTTTGTAATATTTGCACACATGCTGCCAACGGGGAACTCGGAGGCTCTCAGAGAGACAATTACACAAACACAGATGCTCCCATTCCTCTGATGTTTTCATACATCCTGTAAGAGGAAGAGGAAGTGAACGGATAGACGTGTAATTAGTGCAGTCGGTGGAATCTCAGCATCCACGCCAGTCTTTCCTTGATCGTGCAAAATTCGAATGACGTCTATTCCTGACCAGTTTTTGCACCAATCCTTATTATTAGACTCACCCCCCACCCCCCCACACACAATTGATGATAGAAGGTTGTTGATGCAAAAGCGACACAAAAGGATGGAGTTCAGAGCAGAGTGGGCAGAAACTTGACATGAACTACAAGATATAAGAGGAAAATAAGACGCCAGGAGTGCCAGGAGAAGACAGAACACAGAGAATTGATGTGAAGTGAAGAAGGGGTGTCATTCCGCATATCGTCTTTTTTTTTTTCTTTTTCTGTTGTGTCTTTAGTTTTTCTTTCTTCCTGTTTCGGTGTCAGAGGGTCTTTTTTTTTCAACCACTTGGGTGTTTTTCCAGCGGTGACATTTGATAGAAGCAGCTTTCCTTTTTTTCTGACGGACAGATGAGCCTGAAGGATGGAGAGAGGATTGGCAGACGTGGAGTCACTGTTTCCCATGTGAGTCACTTCGTCTGATCCGTCGTCTCGTCTTCAAACCTTACGTAGACAATATGAGACACAATGATTTGCAAGTACAAAAAAGCGTCACCATGAAAAAGACACAGGTTTTAGTGGATCCCATAACTATTAGAGCGAAAGAAAGACTTCCTTTGTAGGTACAAAGGCTTTCATGTCCTGGGGCGATGTTGTACGACTACACTCACAAAAAGAGACAGTTTGACAGATAGGCTAAAGCCACCGCCGGTTAAAAGGGCGGTGTCCTATGATAGAAATCATATCACTGTCCCTCTCAGAAAGAGATTGACAGTCGGACAGAGACAGACAGCTTTGAAATAAAAGAGAGGGAATAAAGTCATCCGTCCCGGGGCGAGATGAGAGTGAAGAGGGGGAGTTGTAGGACACTGTAGGAGATGCTTTCTTCTGCTAAAAAAAGGTGGATATTTCCTCTCTCCTTGTGGCTAAAACAATCTCAGTGTCGAGAAAACAATAACGTATACGATATAGTGACAGGAATTGTTGTTGTGTTGCATGACCACACGACCTTTCTCTCTATACAATCCTGTAACTCAACTCTACCAGTGTGTGAGTCCACACTTTACTGGGAAGTGTGTCCAACCAGTTCTCCGCTTTTCTTAAGGAAGGTATGTGCAAGTCTGTGACGGCAGCGCCGTCAAGTTTCATCAACGTCATCATTACGAGAGAGAGATGTGAATCTATGTCGGAATTTCAGCATTAGGAACACACTGGAGGAAGTCCCCTCTATGTCACTAGTTTCTCTGCATTTTGGTTCCGTTAGCCATCGTGTTTTTGGCTGATTTTCTCCCGTTTCAATCATTTACCAACGTACGTTTCTGCTCTGTCTGATGTTTGCATGTGTTCTTTGGATTTGGTCTCGCCCACTGGTTTTGTGGATTACTTGTTTTGCTCATATTTGTCCCCTTTATTCTGTGGACTTTGACTCGATAATCATCTTTGTGAAACTATTTGCCTGTTTTGTCTGGAATATTATTAAATCCTCGAATTTGCAATCCCTCATCTCCGGCTGGTGTCTGCAGACAAATCTTCTCAGACTGTCTAAAAATGCATCTTGAATATTGAGGATGTTTCCAGCTACACGTTTGATTGTTATTGCTTCTAGTCGCTGATCTAAAACCTGCAGGGAAGTTGATTCAATCACAGGTGAGACGCTTTGTTACCTCAACAATCCGCGTCGGCCTTCACCGTCTGCTCCTTTGGCGCTGGTTGTCCAGTAATTTTAAAGACGGCGGCGAGTAATGGGACACGGGTATGATATACTGAGGGGAAGGGGCTAGGACAGCTAGTACACTTCACACTCAAGGTAACAAGTCGCCACTTTGGAATCTGAGCTAAAAGACGAAAAAAACACGAGGTCCACAAAGTAGACTTAGAAGAGCGGCGAGGTAAATATAGACGGGTGTCGTCTGGAACAGCAAGAAAATGTGCGAAACATCAGGGGAGGCTTTTGATGGAGCGGGTGAGAATGGGTGAGAATGACTTGGGGGAAAATGGGACATAAGGAAAGATTGCGGGAGATCGAAGAGACGGTGACGTGGAAGCGTGACGGCAATCACATCCAAGGCTCATCACACTGTCTCTGTTACTTTTTTTTTTTTTTTTTTTTTGCACAATGCAAACGTTGCTTTCAGAGATGATGTGAATAAAAGATGGCGATGTTGCAGATGTGTTACGTGAGAAACAATCTAATGTCAGTATGTTTGTGTAGTTTTGTCGGTCATACAGGTCATGGCAATCCTTGAAGGTTTGAGTTTGAAGCAGCTGGAGTTCAGGAATCACGATGAAGGGAAACGACGATGTGAAATGAAAATGTTGGTGATTATAAAGGGGACTGATTGGCGTCGAAACAAGTGAGATGATCTTCACTGAACTAAACATTTGTGAAATGATGAGAACAGAACTTGGAGAGAAACAGCAGATAAATGAAAGAAAAGTAGAGCAAACTGAAAGGTAATCGTCTTTTGTGTCTCCTGTTATAGGTGGATAAGATGTGAAGGAATGAAAGAGGAATGGAAGAAAAGAGAGAAGTTAGTTTTGATTTTAGAGAGCAGAATAAGGTAAAAGTCAAAGACAGAGACGAGGGAGAAGCGTTGTCTAGCCCAAAAAGATAGAAAACGTAAAAGCAGAGATGATGGACAAAAGGAAATATTAAGCTGAATACAAAGATGGTCGGATGAACCGAACTGATTTCTGATGACAGAGCTTTCATGGAGTGGAAAAAGAAGCGGCGCTGAGGAGCTCGGCTCTTTGAAAAAGAATCCAAAATAAAGAATTCCTTAAAGTCTGTGGCTTCAAAACTATCTTTTCTGTCGCCTTTTAATCAGATTATTCCCCCAAGGGTTGCCTGAGGAGAAGCTGCCATCGACGTCAAACCTGATCTCGTTCTTTTACCGCGTGTTTTAATTCGTAGCGTTGAAGGTGTGATTGATTGAACTCATCTGTCTATCTGTATCCACGCATAATTTTTTCTCTACTTCAGGAACAACGTATGCACCAAACAGTCAGAACTTTTCCCTTTTTTGAAAGGAAACTTTGCTTCCTTTCTTTCATCGGACCATTCATCACATGCAGACATTGTGATATTAGTCTCCTTTCATCCTTTAATTTATCTTCCTCTTTCTACCATCGCTTCCTTTGCTTCTCTGCAGATATTTTATATTGATCTCTTTCTACTTCCTTGCCCCAGTCTACCCCACACCCACAGATTATATTAATCTAATCAATCCTTCCACCTGTCTCCTCCTTTTTTCATTTCCTTCCTCCTTGCATCCTGTCTCCCACCCATGTATTACCTGTGGAGAGCAGCAGCTCTTTCTATCAGCATTAATGCATTAAATCTGTGTGCGCGCCGCCGCCTGTTCCTCAGGTGGACGCATTAACAGCATGATGGCTGCCTCTTAACCTTAATCACATGCTCTAGTGTACAGGTATGTAGATGCACAGACACGCACAGCGTGAATTGATATTCTAACAGGTCCGCGCAACTTAATCCCAGTGTCTGTAATTCATCTATCTTCCACGTATGCATGCAGATCTCGGGGAACGCACAAAAGGGGAGGAAGAGGAGGAGGGGTGTAAAGATTGATATCCACCGAGTCGAGGGCGCTGCATGCATGCTAATAAAGCGAGCAATGAGTCATAGGAGGAGTTGTTAAAGTGACAACGCTGCACCAAACATCCCATGTGGAGCCGGAGACGTTGGATGTGTGGGTGAAGCTGGAGCGTTACGCACCAACGCGTGCGTCCGCGCAAAGAAATGCGAGTCAGTCTCTGCAAAAAAAAAAAAAAAAAGGGGGTGCAAGGAGGGGTGGTGGTGGATTCGAACACACTGGGGGGGGGGGGGGGCGACGACGTGGAGATGTTTTTTTTGTGTGTGCTTTTTCTCAAGGGGTGCGTGCACGTACGAGAACGAGCATCCCCCTGAGACCAGACGCTACATATAATAAGCTGCTTCTGAGCCGCTCCGTTGTGCGCTTTGCACCAACCCCCCCCCCCCCACCTCCCTCCGTCGACGGGCGCAAATGGAGAGAAGTTAGTGTTGGGGAAACTTTAAAGTGGGGAGAAGGTTGTATCTGTTTCCATTTACTTAGTCTTTAGAGGCGATTTCCTTAACTACAACGCTTCAGGGTTTTTTTTATTTTTTATTTTTTGCGCAATTGTGCTCCGTCTGACGTTTTAGTGCAATTATCATCCTCTAATTGTGCTGGAGTGAAGTACCATTGACCAGCTTGCAGAATAATTGCATCGCTTACGTATATGAGTATAATGAGTTCCTCATTTACTATATTTGTTTTTGATTGTGAGCACCTGCTAAGTAGATTCTACATTCAAGATCTTAATTCTCCTGATTTTGCGGACCACAGACACTTTCGCTGCGGTTCCTCTCCTTGCAGATGCGTCATTTCAAGCTCTTACATCAACCTCAGGGGAACTATTATAACTTGTCCCTGTTTGATTCCGTTAACCTGTTGGTGTGACTGTCTGCATGGCAACCAGAGCGCAAGACAGATGAGTGTCATATCACAGCATCTGTTAGGCTGTCATATCAGGATGCAAGCGGCGTGACTCCCTAATTTAGAATCACTCCAATCAGCAGTGAAATAAGGGGTTTCTGTCTTAAAAATCAAACTTTTTAAAAGCATTTTGTTGCTATAAGCAAATTTTATTCAAATTTCACTGATGAAGTTTACAAACTATGTAAATCTTTATATAAATGCAAGTCTGTGTCATCATTCTTGTGTCAAACAACACAACAGAAGTTTATTACAAAAAAAATAAAAAAAATCACAATTTACTTGCAGGTCCACGCCTGTTAACAAAAGTTGGCTCAGTTGTAGTTAGATTTAACCAGCTATTATTAAATGTGGAAACTTTTTATTCGAGTTTTTCAAAGTAAGATCACAGTGAAAAGATCATGAGTATAAATATCATTATTTAAATTCATGAAAATACTAAAAGACGGTGGCTAAAAGTGGCGTGTTGACTTGGGTTGTGAACTGAACGGATAGGATCGATAACGACATATTCCAGACAACCAAACAAAACAACGTAGATGAATTAATTTAGGAATAAAGCTTTTAATACAAGCAGACAAACTTACCATCTCCGCTCCCAAAATATACGGTGTCACCCCCGCATTGCCCCACGCTCCCCTGGAGGCTACGCTGTCATTGGATGATTGCTGCTCAGCGGAATGAAATGTCAACTTAAAATAGCGCTGTGATACATGCAATTTGATCATGATGTTCCTTATCTTTATCTTTATCCTTATCCAGTCTCTGGGTCTGTGGATAAAGCATCCGGCAGCATGAACTCACTTACACTTTGAAGTACATTTTCTTTGACCCTGGATTCTGTTATTTTATCAGCAGCTTATTTTGAAACAGACCATAAACCCACCTGCAGTGGAAGAATACTGTGTTAGCCACATGTTTTTTGTGCTTTTGCTGATTCCTTCTTATTTATCATTGTTTGGGAACATTATTAGCAGAATCTAGAACAGCACATCTTTGTTAGTAGTATAATAATACAATATATACACCATAAGTCCCATTTCTGCTAATAATGAGTCTGTTTGTGAGTAATCTGGGCAGCAATCCACTCAAACATGTCTCCGAACTCCCTTGCAAGCCCGTAGCCGTCCCTGAATCATTGAAATTCTGAGACGCTCACATTAAATAAAAATCAAGAAAATGCCTCGTCAGCATAAACATCCCTCCAAGCTCTTCGGCGCTGCAATCTGCCCGACCTGCAGCGACGCCAACAAGAACAGCCCGGCTGTGTAGTCATTAAAAGAATCCGAATCAGACGATTAATAATAACTACGTTTCTATCGGAATTGTGTCTGAGAGGTATTGATTCAACTCCACGGCGATTTTGAAAACACATTTTATGATGTTGTTGTATAATTTAATCCAGTCTTGCACAAATGTGTACATTATTACCAGGTTTTAATGTGTTTTCTTGTAGGTATTGGCATGTTAACGTGGGAAACACCAACAACACATCAGTCATATCCTGATCCAAAGAAATCACAGATGATCTTTTTGTTCATTGTAGAGTTTACAAACCGTCACTTCCCATAAACGCACAATGGTGAACATCAACCAGTCAGTTACTTCTCTTTACTTTTCTTTTTTTAGTTTTTTTTGTCATGGTGTGCTGATTTGGGATTAGTTGGATGAAGACGTTCTGGCTAATTTGCCAAAAAAAAAGTTCAACTCCTCCAAAAAGTGACCGAAACTTCTACTACTCATAGAAGTCCAACCACTTTTAAGATATATATAAAAAAGTTTTCTCATATTGGGCCAAAAATGCTGAGTGGTTCCTTTCTAAACCCCCGTCCGTCAAGAAATACATGAACATTTAATCAATTAGAGATTTTATCAGTTGATTGCCTTGCGCTGCATTTATTGTTTGCAAGAAAGCATTGATGGACAGATTGGAAACCTGAGAGTTTTCCTAAAACATCTTCTGAATTCATTTCCAGACCCAGCTTTAGGAAAACAAACTCCCTCCTATGTATATCCAAGAAATAAATAAAGGAGGTCTAAATATTGTGATTCCCCTAATTTGTACCAAGATCCTCATTAAACTGATTTAGAATGTTTTCCATGCAGGTCTTCTGCCACGTTGCATGATGTATGAGGCTCATTTGCCGGTGTAACAATGGGAGTATGTGCTTAATGGGTTTGATGCGAGGGAATAATTGTCTGAGATTTGCCCCGTCTCCTAATTTTCTTATACCAGCAGGTGTGTATGCTACATTTTCCCGTGGCTGCCTATATTTGCAAATATTAAAAGAATGAGCCTAGAATAAAACTCTAAAGGAAGAGACTTACATGTTCAGGAACACATAGTATGAAAACGGCTATAAAAATTATTATTTTATCAATCAATGAAATTAGTCCTGCTGTAGAAGTTGAGTAGGTGAGTTATCGAATCGCTCTCACAGAAATTTGCTTGAAACAATCAGTTTATTTATTCATAAGGAGGCAGAAACTTATGACTACCCCATACTGATATCAGTGTCTGCAGTGATAACAAATACCAGATAATGAGCCAAAAAGGAAGAGCTTTTTCTTCATGACTGTCAAAAAAATAATAAAACCAGCATTAATCTGCATGCTTGTGGTGTTTGTTCTTTCTCTTTACGTCTATTTGCAGGACTAAATCTTCTCACGCGACGTAAAGCTCTGCAGAAAGTTTAGGCGTTTCATTCACTTACGTAACTTTAAAAAAAAAAAAAACGCATCCGCCTTTCATTGTCAGTTCCGGCTGATTCCAAAAAAGAGTCATTAAAAATCCGTTGTGGGAAGCATCGTTTTGTTTTTTTTTGTTTTTTTACCTGTCGAAACGTCCGCACGGAAGCTGCTTTATACCTGTCAAAATGTCCGCGCCGTAGGCTGGTCATTTTAAGTGATAATTAAATATGAGATAAATACGTGAGTCTGCTCTTGTGTTTCAGTATTTATTGTGCATCATTAGCAGATTTGCGTTTGGGACATTCAAAGGCAGGTGAAGGACAGATGGCGGCTCGTGTTGTCGCGTCGACAGAGATATATGAAAGGCCACAGCCAGAGGTCTCTGGCGTGACGGCCGTCCTCACCTCTCTCATATTGGCGTTTCATGGATGTGTGTCCAAGTCTGTGCGTGCCTCAGACATCAATTCACCAAAAATTGGCGCGGTGTGAGTGTGTCCTTTTTGCCAACGCATCTCCTCGCTCATCTGTCAAACTCTGTCCTGCTGCCAAACTTCTGGCCTTTTGTGCGATTCGATGAAATTTGAATTTCTGTCGGTCGGTGTTACCCCTGGCAGAGCTTTCGGGGTCTATGTGCGAGAAAAGAACTGTAGCATAAAAACCTCGACCTAAGGCGCGTTTAAAGTATTATCTAGTATCTATAGGCTTTAAGGCAGGCCTGTGATAATTGGTTGTAATCTGCTGGGGCCTTGAACCGGGGCTTTTGTTCAGAGTAAATCAGTTTTCCGCTCGCTGCGTTCATGTATTGACACGTATCGAGCTCTTCCCAGCCATGCGTGTTGTGTCGGGGTTAATGAAAGGCAAAGTCAATTTGTGCGTTGATCCTCTGCTTTCGTGAAAACTGGATGGAGGATGGATTTCCATGACATCTTCATGATCCCGAGGCTACCTGACATCGTGCTAATGCTGCCGTTAGCGTTTAGCAGATCCGATCCGGCCCAACGTGTGTGACTTAAGGGCATCAATCTTGCTAAACGCTATGTGTTGCATTCCCGGATGGTGTTGCGGCAAAGCTAAAGGCTAAAGGCGAGAAATTATTACCCCATGGACAAAGACCTTTGGCAGACACCTGCTGGAAACCCCCCCCCCCCACACACACACAGAGAATAAACTATTCAGTGGGTTTTAATTCTTTTCACCCTTATAAATCCTAGAAAAAGTCGATGTCTATGGAAAGATAATCCATCTGCTGATTTAATTCTCTTCCTTTGGAAGTTACCGTCTTTGTGACGGTGACGCGTCCGGATGGATGGATCTGTCCGACTGATGGACCACCTAAAGATCTTGGTGGACGATCCGAGTACAGGATTGGTCATTTGGACATGAAAAAGGTTCATTTTAGAACAGATCCATGTCTGCTTCTCTTCACCTGTCGCTTTATCTCCGTGTCGTCTTTGTAAATCTTCTTTTTCTCTGACTTTTGTCTGATGAGGTTCATCTTCATCACTTCTATCCTGGTCATTTGCATTCTTCCCCGCGCTTCCGTCCCTAATGGTTTTGATCTCTATCTTAACATATTTGAGTTTTAAAGACTCTTTTTATTCCTCTTTTCCTGGATCTCGATCCGGCTCAGATGTTTCCTGTGGAGGACGACTGGACTGTAAAAGAGTCCTCCTTCTTTCTACCTTCGTCTCGACCCTGTTTTTTTTTCCACTTTCACTCTTTAATTACTCTTTTGTTTCTGGTCCTTTCTTTTCATGCTTGTGATAAACATTCCCTCTGATCAGTCTCGTCTCATCCTTCCCTCTCATTGTCTGTTACTTCTCCTCTTTTCCTTCATTTTCTTTGCTCCCATTAAATGTTCCTGTCATCCTTTCTCTCTTTCTGCCTCTTGCTCCTTTCAACCCCCCCCTCCATCTTTTTCCCCCCCGGCTTTTTCTCTTGAGCCTCCTTTCTCATCCTACCTTGTTCTGAAGTGTCTTCCTTTCATCAACTTTTCTTCACCGTCTGTCTCTCATCTCGTCTACCTCTTTTTGTTTACTTGTCAACAAACAAATTACAGGCTGTTCTATTCTGGATTGATGCGGGGCTCACGCTTGGGGTAAAACCAAGGCTGTGAAAAGAAGATCAATGAAGTTTAGTGGCAATTAGACTTGGACCTCTGTTGTGGTGGTGGTGGTGGTGGTGGTGGGGGGGTCCAGAGCAAATCCAAAGAATTTTTCAATTTGAAAATTCAGTTTTCTGAAAGAAACACACAATTTATTTCTTGGGGTAATGCTCATAAAGTTAGTCACAAAAATTCTGGACTTATCAACAATATTTACAAGTTGCAAATGTATTTATTTATTCCTTTATTTATTTATTTATTTATGCAGAGAATCCAAATTTACACCTAACTTTTATTACTTTTTTTATTTATCTATCTTTTAAAACAGTGTTAAGCATTAACTAAGTGAGCCCATTGTTACTAGGATTTCATTGCCAGCAACTGCACATGACAAAGCCTCGATTGATTGATTTATTGATTGATTGCGTGATTGATATTTCCTTTTGATGATCCAGTAAAGATTTTGAAAAGAATATATAATGAAGACATGAAACAAAATATCTTTTCGAGTGATACTTGTAGGAGTTATTTGAGTATTTACTATAAAAAATGTGACTTTACACTTAGTTTAGTTTCAGCAAATAGGAGTGAATGCAAAAGTTTGAAAGAATGACAAAAAGGAGGACAGATGGAGGCGGATGAAGATGACGGGGGGTTAGACGGAGTGAGGACACACAACCCTTCAACAGTCTCCATCCTGACGCATCAACTTGGCGAGTTCCCGCTGCGCCAGTCCTCTCCTCATTAGACACACCACAGCGGGCGCCTTACAGGGCCGACTCAAATTTCCACCAAGTAAACAACTTTCCAGGCCGACGCCAAACCGGGGCTCCACACGTCCGCTTCGATTTACAGTTTGTTTGCTTTCCCTTTTCTGTCGGTGTCGGATATTTCTGTCAGAACTTCGTGTTCCGTCTGCTGAAAATGTTTCGGGTCGGACTTTGATTCCGTCTGAAAAGCATCGCCGGATTTGTGTATTCCAACTTTTGTTGCTGCACAAAAGTCCAAGGTTGACCATTCCCAAACAGGTCAGCTGATTTCAATGCTCATACAGACTGCGTACAGATGTGTGTGTGTGTGTGTGTGTGTGTGTGTGTGTGTAAACATCTTCGTGTTTGATAGAATCGATCCTGCCTCAGCCTCTGTCTCCTAGTGACAGTTATCGTCTTACTGCATCTGCAAGTGTGTGTGTGTGTGTTGGTGCACAACATCTGCAGCATATCCAATCATTAACCGACACCATCTTCAGTGTGTGTGTGTGTGTGTGTGTTTGGGTGTAACAGGAAGTCTGTGCATGTGTGTAATGCAGTGGGATTAATTAGCTTCAGACCACGGCCATCTATCAACATAATGCTCAGTCTCTGGCCCCGACAGCTCCATTACTGCCAGGCACACACACACACACACACACACACACACACACACACACACACACACACACACACACACACACACACACACACACACACACACACACACACACACACACACACACACACACACACACACACACAAACGCACACATGTCATGATGTGTAAAGTCATCTTGTTCATGCATGCTATTAGATATCAATACGCCAAGATGCACAGCAGCAACGTAAAAAGGTTTTAGGTTGTAAATTAGCGAAGCGTTGTTCAGGCCACGCGACGCAAAACAGTAATTTCATTAATGAAGGCGAGACGACGCGTCGAGCTAAGCCCCAACTGTGACCAAATCAACATGCTGTCGCGGAGATGAGGCGAAAAAAAAAAAAGTAGATTTAATAATAAACTGTCAACTAAATTGGATTTAAATCGAAAGCAGCCGATAAAAAGCGAGTTCCGTTTAACCGTTTCGAGTCAGAGATGCGGTTCTTTGAGGTCCAGACGTGAGAAAAGGAATAGAAAAGTACAGAATAGTGTTTGTGACGGTTTATGACACCACAACTATCTTCGATTCGTCTTTCCGGTTGACATTCTCAAAAGGTCACTTTATATTTTAAATCACATCCTTCCATTTCGGAGCAGTTTCTTTTAGTCTTGTGTCCCACGCCGTTCAGATTAACGCGTTTAACATGGTTTCTACGTTTTCTTAGTTTTTTTAAACACCGAATGTTGAACCGCTTCAGTTTTTAGCGATTGGCAGGAAACACAATTTCCAAACACCGCCGTCCCACACCACTGAGTCTGTTAAGTCCCCCAAATCCAGCTGTTTGCTGTTCGGCTCCCCGCTGGGATTCGACCTGATCTATAGTGAGGGATGGAACTGTTCTTCACTATTGGCAAAGTCATTAAATAAAGTAGGTGGACCTGAGTGTCGATAGGCTGCAGGAGTTCTAGGATATTGCTTTATATTGGTTTCACTCTCCCCTAGATATAGATTGGAAGTGATGGCGTGAGAGCACCATTAAAGAAAAGTTTCAGCTAAAAATAATTCCTAGAGCTCAGAAATAAAATGCACCATCATTGGTTTCCTGGTGTGCATTGATTGTTGTAGAGGGGGGGAAATTCTATCTGATGCTTTTCTCAACTGTGAATTTTAGCTTCTTAGAATTTGTGCAGGGCAATAAAATCAAAGTTAGGTGCAGGTCAGCCTGTCGTCTTGCTGCAGTCTTTAAAAAAAAAAGGTTTTCTTTATTCCTCCACATCAACACCCAGTCTTCACCACCTTCATCATTCATCAGGATCATCAGCCGCCACCACCACCAGTGTTTGGATCCCAAGGAGGGGATATACTGTATATCTTGCTGCCGCTCAGAACGACCCATCTTGGATCTAAATCGCTAAAGTCCGACATCAAAGACTTTCTGACGCCAAGACTTCCCGACATTATAATTATATTTAATTTAAAAAAAAAAATTACTTACTTGTTCGGATTAAAACTTCTGATTGAGTTTTGTTTCATGTTAGTTGGTACAACATGCAAAATCGACTGACAACTGAATATAATGGGAATATATGGGAACTACGGGTGTTTAACAGCGCTTAAATGTTTCTGGGGCTAATTGAAATGGTCGATTGAACTGCTCATGCCTACACACACACACACACACACACATACACACACGCACATTCATTAGAGCAAATGGAATTAAGGGGATTGGAAGTATAATCTTCTCCCGGAGTGATGTGGAGGAACCAAGCTGTTAATTTCCCGCCTCTAACTCTTGACTTCTTTTTGGAAAAAAAAAAAAAAAGGATAGGTCGAAACTTGCGGAGCCGTGAACGGACGTTTTCACATGTCGTAAGACATGCTCAGTCCAGGCGTGTTTTCATGCCACATATATATACTGTATATGTGAAATGCATGCATATTTCTTTTTGAAAGAAATATTTCTGGAGAAATCACCAAGTCTGCAGCTCTTCTTCTCTCTCTCTTTTGCTGTTTTCATTTCTCTCTACTTTCCCTTCTTACTCAATGATGACTCGCTGAAAAAGACAGGAAGATGACTCTCAAGTGTGCACAAGTGTGTGTGTTTTTTTTTTCAAATACATCTCAGTTTCCCAGCTTCCCGACTGAGGAACGAAATAACAAAAGATCAAAGTAGCAGGTTGGGTCTGGGTTGCGGGGGCTACTCTCGCCCCATCGCTGCTGCAAACAGAAAAATATCTCATATTCCCGCAGTCATGCTTTCATTTTCTTTGAAGTGGATATTTTCTTATTTAAATTCACACAGAGAGCAAAAGGACAAGCGAAACAGAGACGTCTCACATACGATGCACACGGATAAGCGCACAAGATGTTTAACAATTGTTTCCATCAGTGGGTTTTTTTTGTTTGTTTTTTTTTTGCTTATATATGAATTATACATACAGATTGTAAAGTTTCTGAGAACAGAAAACAAACAAAAAAAACGAAACATAACCAAGAATTTTCATCCCATCCATCTATGGATAGATTGATGGATTGTCATCGCAAATTTGATATCTCCCCCCCCCCACCTTCTAAGGGAAGCACCTTTCGGTCTGTGGCGGGCAACGATCGCCGTCGCCGAGCTAGAACGCATCAGCTGTTGGAACCATTTACCACCTGAGGGGGTAAAAGAATAATGCTCTCAGGTTAAAACTCATTCCTGTTGCTGCTGCAGCCCAAGAAAGTCAATCTTCTTTGCAAACAAGCTTCTCTACAGCCAGAAAAACCAAGTCTGGGGATTCACCAACGAAGAAGAGCAATTTTGCTGAAACGATCGCTGACCTTTATTGAACGGGCTTAGCCAATCACAATGCGCCTGTTCGTTCATAAAGTTTGAACCAATAAGGGTTAGAAATCTAAATAGCGGCGCCGATGGATTCGTCTTAATGAGTTCACATTTCTCGTTTATTTCTTTCTCCCTGCAAAGAAGCAAAAGCTTCTATTTTTAATTGCTAGAAAGATTGTGAAATGGTAGAAGCTTGCTTTTTTTATTTTTTTTTTATCTTGGCTATAGCTTTTAGTAGAATATTAAAATCTACAAAACAAATCTGTCTAAACACTACAGGGGCAGCGGGGTTGGAATGAAGAAGACACTGAGTGATGGATGGGCTGCAGAAACATTCCAGTCACACACACACACACACACACACACACACACACACACACACACACACAAACACACACACACACACACACACACACACACACACACACACACACACACACACTCTCACCTGGAATCCCATTAACCAACACCAACGAATTTTTGCTGATTTTAGCAGTTGTAGATGTGTGTGTGTGTGTGTGTGTGTGTGTGTGTGTGTGTGTGTGCGTGTGTGCGTGTGTGTGTGTGTGTGACCCGGTGTCGCAGACGACTGACAGACATGGTGTTTGGCTTCAGACGTTTAGCATCTCTCTTCCAATGAATGCCAATGAGACGTCTGTCCGTCGGGGTACGCGTTGGCGAATGAAGGGCGTGTATCGCTCACTATACCTTTGTGTGTGTGTGTGTGTGTGTGTGTGTGTGTGTGTGTGTGTGTGTGTGTGTGTGTGTGACTCCTGTCATTCTGTCAACCTCTGCCTCTTCATCCTCTCATCTCTTTGTTTCCCGTCTGTCTCTTTTTATTCCCATCTCTACGCGTCATATCCTCTTGTTTTCTCCTAATGTGTTGCTATGACACCAACTTAAATTCCACATTTAGAATTGTCAAATATTTGTCACTTCTGCCCCCCCCCACCAACCTCACCCTTCTCTCTCACCGTACTTATCACTCGCAAAAAAGCACTTATTTGCTTCCTTCTCATCTGCGGGCCTACGGTACGTTTTACAGTCCTCAGCTGAATTTTAACATTCGGGATGACAACTTCTCATCACATCCCAGAGAATTATTAATCACAGCGTTCCCGCGGGGGGAGTGTGAGGCGTTTATGACTCTTTCCTACATATACGTCTCATAAAAACATGCATGAAGGCATAGAGTTCATGAGAATTATCAACGCCTGATTCATCTTTTTTTTAAATTTCCACTTTATTCCGCTCAAGGGATTCTGACGATAACTAACGAAATGAAATTGAATGGGTTCTTTTGGAACAAGAAAAAAAGTGGAAATGTTTGGTTCTACGTCACACAGGCAGGTGCTGACCTTCATCCTCGCCTCTTTCCTCCCCAGATCCCTCAGATCAGCTACGCCTCCACGGCTCCGGAACTGAGCGACAACAGCCGCTACGACTTCTTCTCCCGCGTGGTGCCGCCCGACTCCTACCAGGCCCAGGCCATGATGGACATCGTCACGGCGATGGAGTGGAACTACGTGTCCACGCTAGCCTCGGAGGGGAACTACGGAGAAAGCGGGGTGGAGGCCTTCATCCAGATCTCCAGAGACACCGGTAGGAAAACTGACTTTTGATGACGTTTTGTTGGGCGTGGGGTTTTCCAATCCCCTCTGTCGGGATGTGATGCACAGATGTTGGATAGCGGAATCACGGAAAAGTTGCTCCAATGATGTCTATGAGTGTAAAGATGCTATCAATATGATAATATACCTAAACCATGAGTTATTAAACAAGAAAGTACATCCTTGAAAGGATCTAAATTTATTTTTTTCCAATTTTTTGTATTATAACGGCATCAAGAGTGTGTTCACTGTTGCATTACTTTCATACCTGTTAAACTGATCAGCGACCCCCCCCAGGTGCCTTGTCAGAAAAGATTTGTATTTGTTATGTTTTTATCATTCATTTATTCTGGGTTGTCCTGCCGTTTGTCACCTCCAATCTGAGTAAAAAAACAAACAAAAAAGTTGTGTTTAAAAGCAGTTTAGCTGCGAACGGATCGGAATCAGGGAACATATTGCCGCTAATACGCAAATACTTAAGAGCAAATTTCACATCCTGGCTCCTTTGTTAGGTAGCGACGAGGGAGATGAGGGTAAATTAGAGTAAATGAGCGTCACGCAGGAACAGAAAGGGATTGAAATACAGAGAGACAGGATCGGCTTGTCGGCTTTTGATGTCGGGCTCAGAAGCCGGCGGTCCCGGTGGTCCTGCGAGCATCAAGTTTTTTGGGTGAAGGCTGCCTCGCATTACTTCACAAAAAAAAAAAAAACAACCCTCCAAATTGATTTTGACAGATCAAAATGCTGTCAGTCTGATGTGTTTATGTCTGGAATGTGTATTGGAAAATGCGTCACGTTGGATGTTGACAAATATTTACCGACTGACAGGACTAAAGACGCGTTGGAGAAAGCGTTTGAGGGTGTACAGTGGAGACCGTTCTATTTTTACCCACTCTCTGATGATGCGTCGTTTTTCCCTCTGCTGCTTTTTCTGCATTGTCTGTGATTGCCGTGGAGATGACAGCTTCATGTATGCCTGGGTTTGCTGCCTATCCATCCATCCATCCCTCTCTCTCTCTCTCTCTGTGTGTGTGTGTGTGTGTGTGTGTGTGTGTGTGTGAAGCCAACTCGCCCCAAGGCTGTATGTTGTGGCAGTCAGCGCAAGATGTTTGCTTTGGTGTCAGATCAGTGTGTGTGTGCATGTGTGCCAATGTAAAGGGTAGAGCAGTCCTTGGCGATGTGTGTATTCCCGCTCTGGGAGTCAGTCCCTTGTCCTCTATGTGTGTGTGTGTGTGTGTGTGTGTGGAAGGGCTTCATGCTGCGACAGCAGTCAGTCAGTTGTTTACCACGCGACTCTGCAAAGAGAAGCATGAAGACGGAGGGATGATGGGGCTGAATGAAACGAAGTGGTCAAGAAGACACACACATACACACACACACACACACACACACACACACACACACATATATATGTAGTGACACCATTGGCGTCTTCAGCCCACACTCTGAATCTCTAGGTGATTATTGTGTGATTGCAGCGTAATGATTGCTGCTTACGCGGCACTCTGCATGCTGATCACAAACATCCGTATTAATCCGTGTTTAATTGTTCGCTGATGATTCATTGGTGCCTTTGCACGAATGCATATTAACCACACCAAACTTCTTGGGATAGTAGCTCAAGTGTCGTTAGAGTCTGTCAGAGGCTTAGCGTGTCTGTTGGGGTGTGCTTCCACGCTCCCACTGTGCCTTTCCTTATTTAATGTATAGAGGAAGTCATACATTTACCTCACCGATACGGCCTTTTGAAGCGAGTATGTCCTACTTATATTCGCCCCCTACACAGCTGCCGCTTCGCTCCGTTCCCAAGAGGAGCAGAAAGTAGGAGCGGAAAATTGCACTCGACAAATTTTTTTTCCAGCCAAGTCCACGAGGAAGTCAGCAAATTCTATTTGTTTCTAAAGGACTGCTTTGGGGAAAGTTGAGCCAAGTTTAAGGATGCAGCAAAAAAGCTGGATGATGTCACACTTCTTCTTTCCGATCGTTATCTAGTAAAGGCCAACCCGATGGAAACTCACAGCAAGACGGAGTCACGGAATTCTATAGATCTAGAAGATGGAAGATGGGAGCTTGTTTTGAAAAGGGAACAAGAGGTGAGGTCACGCACACCTAGCTGGGATTATCTTGAACCTGTAATCTCTGCATTCTTTGGTGTTAATCTGTAGACATTAAAGTTGTTTCACACACAAACCAAGAGACCTCTGCTGAAGTCGGAACCAGATTACCCACCAATGGGGTCGTCAGGTCGACCCGTGTCCATTGGTACCTGGGTCGTGGTCCCTCTGCATCCCCCCAATGGATACCACTAATCCCTTGTTTAAGATATAAAATGGTTCAATATCAGTATGGGGAGGGTTCACAAACTTTTAAATTACCATAAATAATATACAGTGGTACCTCTACTTACGAACGTGTCTTCATACGAAATTTCCAAGTTACGAAATGCCTCAACAGGAAAATACTACTCGCAGCTCCCACAGGTTCCTGAGCGCAACATTCTTATAGCTGTTCCGCCATTGGCTATTACCTGGCATCTTCTTGGCATCCCATTGGCTAAGAGGGACCTCTGTGTGTAGCTAGATAGGTGTCTATGTAGCGTCCTCGTCATTTGGCCCTCGACCCATGAGATTTTCTGATAGTTTTACGTAAATATATTAACTTTTAGAGTATTCACTATGGACCCCAAGAAACTGACGGAGAAAAGAGGAAAAGAAAAGACAAAGAAAAGAGTTTTTTTGTCCGTACAAACAAAGCAAGAGATAATAGTAGAGCATGAGAAAGGGATGCGTTTGGTTGATCTCACCAAAGAATATGGCCGTAATGCATCTACAATCACCACGTTATTAAAACAAAAGGAAGTTTAAGGAGTTTAAGGCATCGCATGGGTGGTTGGAGAAGTTCAGAAGGAGGACTGGAATTCACTCTGTTGTTCAGCATCGTGAGATAGGAGCGCATGAACCAAAGAGGGCAAAAAACTATGAGGACAGCAGTTAAAAGGTAAATGACCGTCATTATTATTCCTTACTTTATTCTTTGTTTTTTACGTTATGCACAACTCTCATTTATTGTGTAATAATCTAATCCTAACATGTATTTGTTACATGTTTTGATGCATTTTTATGCTTTCTAAAACATTTATGTCGGAACTTTGGGGGGCTTGGAACCGATTAGGGCATTTGCATGGAAAACGCGTCTCTACTTAAAAAATTTTCTACTTACGAAATTTCTTCCAGAACCAATTAATTTCGTAAGTAGAGGTACCACTGTAATAAGTAGTTTGCACTAGATCACAGAATTTCTTTTTTTGCAGGTGGTCTTGGAACGCACGAATTGCGAGTCGTCGAATTAAAACACTCACATTCCCTTCAGACTCAACTGCACTCTGTCGTTAATTAACACGTGTTGAGAGTGACGACATAATCAACTCAAGACGACGCCGGTAAGCGTTGCGTTTGCTAAAACATTCGCACTCTTGTACATTGTTTGAACGCTTCTTCAACCGTGCAAAGATCCAGAAATAAAATCACCGTGAATTTTTTTTACCGTGTCTCTCTTGTCACCCCTCCATTCCCTCCCCCCCTCCAGCCATGGCTTTTTAGTCATGCAGAACTAGTAAGGGACACAGTTCACTGAGCATGGGCTGAACATGTTTACTCATCATTAGCAACTGTATGCACAATGCGGTGTTTTAGCTTGGGTACACAGTGGGGACGATGTAACCCGGCTTTGGGTTAATGAACAAATAATTGCATAAAGGTTGGAGGGATTTGTCAGGCGGTGCAAGAAGACGGTGTGTTGTGTGTCACGCCACACATCGGCGATAGGAGATCTGTCTCTGGTTGGCTGGAGAGGAAGTGCGTTTGCAAGTTTGAAGTCGGCGTGTTCCGTTTCCTCGTGGAACCTCAGAACTTGTGCTGCAAGGGCGGTCGTCCCCATCATTATGCAACCCCGCTTTTGACCCTCAGTGTCCAGCATAGGGCGCTGGACACTGACATCCTGCGCCGAGCTGACTTCGGACTACCAGGACCCCGATCCAAGGATCTTTGAAATCAAGTCACAGCCCGTTTCTTCCTCAACTCCTCAGCAAATCCACATGGGATTAGACTGCGACAACCTACATTCAGATGTGGTGTAGACGGAGGGATTCATCAGTGTCGAACAGTCACCCCCACCCCCACCCCCCCCTCCGTGACACCGACCGCCCCGCAGAAGCTTCGGAAGCCGCTAATGAAGAAGGGAAGAAAATGAGCAGGAGGAAAAAAAGGGCCAAGAGAAAATAATTAAACTTTTATCTCCCAGATTCATTTAATTAGTTCTCTGGCTCTAAACTAATCTTCGGTCTTTTTGCTTAGCTTTGCCCCCTTTAGTTTGCTTTCAGTCCACTCTTGCCACCCGACAATGGAGTCGGCCTCTTGTCGTTACACAAGCCTCGCTAACGGCTCATGTCGTTTAATTCCAGCTAGAGGAATCGTGCTTTAATTGAAACACATCGTGATGTATGTTACGCGTAGTGTAAATCTATTTATAGGAATGTGTGAACTATTCCTAGACTTTGATTTATTTCTTGAAATTATATTAAATGTTAATATTCATAAGGATGCTGAAATAATTTAGTAATATGTAACGGTCTTAGGAAAAGAGTACGATTGAATTCAGTCCCAACATGCAATGTAAATTAGCCAATTGTAAGTGAACAATGTAATGCGGTAATAGACAGTGATACACCCCCCCCCCCCAAAACACTGATGGACGCTGAAGAAGAAGCATAACAATAAACCCACACACGCCGCCTCGTTCTCATCTCCCTCAAGTCGACTTGGCTCCGCTTCTCGTCCTTGACTACACTCCCCTCGCTGCTTAAGACACGACACTATTCTTGTGCGTTCGCAGACGCACGAGGGGAGTGCGAACATCAATGCATCCATTTGTTACTAATTGCACCAGCCTTGCTTTTCATCTCGATGCGAAGCCGTCTTTGTTTTTTTCCTCGTGACGACATCCAAAGCCTCCGTTGTTTTCTTTCTTTTTTTTTTTTTTTGTGCTTATACCATCGTTGTGTTTGCTTGTTTGCTTGACGTCTTGGTATTTATGAAACCTCTCTCTCTTGCCATGCCTCCATCTGAATTCTCCAGCAAGCATCGACTGCATTGCCGGAATTGCTTTTGTGATGTTTTTCATCACTGAAGTCATCAACTCTCTTCATTTGAACAGCGAAGGGCCACTGAGAGCGATCTGTCTCTTTCAAGGTGGCTCTAATTGAAATATATGAACATCATACGAATATAATAACCCAATAAAGTGTCCATATACAAATGAACACGTCATATACTATAACAAGAAATGCGATCACATGACTCCAGTTGAAGAGTTCCTAAAGAATGCCAAACCAACTGGCCCTTACGTGCTTTCCCATGTTTCCCATTTCTGTTCAGCACCACAGTTTCTCCTCCAGATATCTGCTGATTATCAAGGCCATGAAGTGCAAATTTAATCTCATTAAAACAAAGGCAAATCATTGAACATCAAGGCGTCTCTTGACCTGGTTTTCTATTTATAGAACGTCATCAAAAACGTGTAAAATCAAGATGTTTTTACCTCTTATAGTTTGTATAAACCGGAGAGGTTACGTATCGCGTCCACCGAGGAAAAATCTGACTATTACCGACTGGTCGACCAGTACATTCGATCACCTGACAATCATTTATGTCCATCGCAGAAGTCCTGGTAGCTCCAAACCTGTAACTCATGTATATTTATATTTTCAGTTTAAATTTTTTCCCCCTTTCCACCTCAATTTATAAATCAGGGTTATTTGTACCTGTTTTTTTTTTTATTCGTAGACGTTTCAACCTGTAAACATGTGATCCATATTTATAGAGGTATACGAATGTCTGGCTGCAAGCAGCTTTAATTGACTGACCAGTCTTTGAGGTGAAGACAGGAAGTTCACTTCACTGTCTAATGATCCAGTTGCATCCCCGACTGTGAAGCATTTAAAAAAAATACATAAGACCTTGATCAGATCTGTAGTTCAGGAGTCATACTAGCTGCACACACAAGTGCTCTGCAGGTAAATCAAACGCATTGGTGCAGTGTAAAATATAAATATTCCTGAAAAGGTCCTTCACATCTCTTTAATTCTCCAGACTCTATAATGATGAGGCTGATGTTAGCCTTATGGAGCCAATCTCTCACCTGGGTGAAATTGACAAAATCTATTAGGAGCTAACAGCCCTCTGCAGATGGTTTAAGTGTTGCCAGCAGACGTGTTGAGATAGTAATTATTACCCAAGCAGCTTTGTGAATTTCATCCCGTCCAGGTGAAACAGTCATTTTTTTTTTCCCCCTGCAATTTTCTCCGGCTCCCGTGTTATGAAGTCCAAATTACCCGCTGATAAAAGACAACTCTGACGTTGTCTACGATGCTTTTCCAACCAGCGAATCGACCGCCGCGTTTTTTTCCGGCTACATCTCAGTGATTGCTTCTGGTGGGGAATTGATGGAATAATTAGATTTGAGTCGTTATTCGACAGATTCCACAGAGTTTTTCCACCAGTGGGTTCCACCAATGTGTGAGTGTTGAATATTTTTTGCACAAAGTCGAGCATTAGTGCAACATCTGTGCTACCGGTATTACACGTCGTGTCCATTTCAAGTCCTTTTATTACTTGACTGAGTGAAAATGACAACACAACAGAGGAGAAAGTCATCCAGATAGGGTATTGATGTGTGTGTGTGTGTCGGTGTGTGTCGGTGTGTGTGTGCGCCAACTATTTCCTTGTCCCTGTTTGGCTTCTTTGAGTCAACAAAAAGACCAGGAAGCAAAAAAAAAAAAAAAAGCTTAGCCAGTCGCTGCTAAGCCCCAAAAGTAATTTCAGCAATATTACCGAACTATTTGGTGCACAAAGGTGTGTGTTTGCTTGTGTGTGTGTATGTGTGTATGTGTGTGTGCTCTCATGTGTGCGTGTCTTGGACTGTGTGTTTGCAGAGCTCATATCAGCAAGACGTTTGTGTCTTAGCTCTGATTTTATTAATGCATGTTTGTTTATGTGAGAGGCTGTGTGTGTGTGTGTGTGTGTGTGTGTGTGTGTGTGTGTGTGTGTGTGTGTGTGTGTGTGTGTGTGTGTGTGTGTGTGTGTGTGTGTGTGTGTGTGTGTGTGTGTGTGTGATTTTGGGGGTTGGGGGGTTGGTGTTATGAGAATCTGCCTGCACAACATAAAAGCACTTTTAAGCTCCTCACCGTTCTACTCCAGTGACTTTTTTTTCTTTACTCCATACCTTTCCCATCTTGCTTTTTTTTTTTTAAAACTTCAATTTTTCATTTCTGCAGGGAGGCTCTGGGGTCACGGTTAAAATACGTGACAAGAACCAAGTCTGGCTGGCATACTTCAAGAAATAATCGTTGTTTCAGTATAAAACCTCGAGGTGCGGTGAGAGTTCCGTCCCAGAGGTGCGACTGAAAACCAACCAACCAGCTTCACCTCAGACATGTGACCCTAGACCTGAACCAGACAGACGCCGCCTCGCGTCTTCCTGTCTCTCTCCAGCTTTCCTCATCCCTAGGACGTTTTATATAGCCAAAAAAACCACAAAAAACAATGTCTCACAATTCCATTTTTCATAATGGAGAGTGTGTCTGCGACGCAGCTGAGGGAACTTCGAACCTTTAGTGTGTGTGCAAGCAAAAAGATGTGCACGCAATCACAAGAAATAGAAAGACACGAAAACCTTCCACTTTCATTACGTTTGTCATAAAACCAGTTTTACTGTAATAAAAGAAATGTCATTTGGATGATTTTAAGAAAATGAGTCATCGTAGCTTAGCCTCTTTAAGCCGTGTAGGAAATTAGATTTACTGTGAACGATCGAAACAGAATTCAACTTTTGATATCGTCAAACTTTCACAATCTCATTCGGGGTTGTGTTCGTGCTAAATAAATTACACTCCTTATTTCTAATGAGCGAATTATTGGAAAAAGACATGATTGAACGCTACAAACAGAAAAATGTGACAGTTGACTGATTGTAAGGCTCACCGTTGAGAAGCCAAGGGACGCCCTATAATTATTAATAAACGTTAATAAATTAGAACTGTTAAGAAACGCCTCGGATCGAAGTTGCGTCACGTCGAAACTCAACATCTGGGAGCTCATCTGAAAGCTGCAGAAATTAATCTGCAAAGATGTGCGACACAGTGAGACGTTGAGCGAAATAATTTGACTCTGCTAGATCGATAAGTTTCATTTCATCTCATACCCAAAGTCACCGATGTCATTCGATTCAAGTCTAACTAAGCAAGAAGGTCCTGGGTACCAGTCCACCTGAGGACCTGGGCAGGTTCAGCTACAGGAAATGAAAGAATGAATGAAAACAGATTAATTAAATCACGCGTTAGCTTCTCCACAACCCCCAGGCTTAGGGACGTAAAGCCACCTTCGTTTTAATCAACACAAAACTCAAGGGCGGACCTGAGGGAGCTTCAGCGACCCGTTTTACTGCATTGTAATTACGAGGATCATCAGCATTAACTAGCCTTCGAACCGAGCTGCAGTCCTCTGAGGACTTCCCTCCTGTCGGGCCGAATGCTGCTGAGGTATCGCCTCGTGTTGCTTGAGCCCGACCCGATCACGACTCTCAGGCTGTCAAGCGAACGCCGAGACAAACGAGCCTCCCCCGTCTTCCATTTGGCAAGACCGGGCGAGGAGAAGGCCCGTGAACTTACTATGGATGTCTTCCGCTGTTCTAATAAATCAAACTTAGCCCGCAAAAGGCGCGCGGATGGACGACTAAAGCATCCGTCTTACACACACAAACACACAACAACCAGCCCAACAGGCTGATGGATGGTCGACTGGCAGACACTGATTAGCTGGGAGTGGATGGGGCAGAATTACAGCTCCATCGGCGCCGCGATTGCATTGTTGCTTCGACAATGATCCGTGTCGGACTTGTGGAATTCCAGGATGTGGGACGAGTAATCGATGCGCTTAATCCCTGTCTTTGTCTGTTTATTTCTCTCAAAGCCTCTCCTCTCTCTGTATGATTTTTCTTTGCTGTGCTATCATGTTTCTCCTCTTCCCTTACAGCCTTTCTATCTATCTGCTCCTCTGTTGTATTCCCACGATGGAAGTACTTGATTATCAGGTTACGAGTTTGCTTTATCACGGCAGGTTTAGAGTGGCGTCCCCTCAATGAGTGGCGACCAGCCAGGAGATACCTTAAATCCAAAATGGACTGACACAGCTCCCTTCCTGGAGGTGATTCCAGCTGGTTCGTATGAGCAGTAGAAAATTCCTGTGGTCAGAGGTCGTCCCGATAAATTAGCTGCTCGCAATCCGAGTCCTGTGCTTTTGTCTCCGGCGACCAAGTTTAAAATAAAACCAGGTCAAAAAAAAAAGTATAGCAAGTTTGAAAGAGTTTTCCTTGTTGGCGCGAGCCATACATTATTAATTCAAATTGAATGGTATCCTCATCATATCATCTATGTTTCTTCACTTTTATACAACACATACAAAGAAGAAATGTAAAAACATAAGGCGATAAAACAATAAGCTGACATCACATCTCTGCACAGATGTGATACATTTCCCACGTGGGCCTCAAGCGTCTGTTTGCACTTTGAAAAACCTTATTTCCACCTCTAGAACTTCAACTTCTGCTTCTTGTTGGACAGTTTCCTGGATTCCGATGTGATGATGTCAGCTCTGATCGGAAATAATTACGTGTGATGTAAACCCACATTGATTGTACGGCTTGAAAAAACTAAACAAACCCAACTTATAATGGAAAACCAGGAGTGAAATAACGACTCAGTGAACGCTATTCCCACCCCTCTTGTTTACATTTAAATGAGCAGCGATGGCGTTAGAGTTAGCGCCGACCCAATTACGTGATGGAATGCCGGGTGAAGGCAGAGGTTGGAGGTATTTTTGACTCTCTCCATCCTGACAAACATAGCTGTGACTAGTTTGAGTCAGACGCAGTAATTTATTCCCATTTTGCCGGCACGAAAACCACAAATTTAAAAGTTTCACTACTTACCCAAGCCTGCCTATTTTTCAGTCTGGAATGAAACTATTATTATTCAGTGCAGAAATTGGAATTTATGCAAGCTTAGCCATGGTATTATATACTCGTTTTTCTCTCCATTGTATTCCCACTTTTTCCTCCTGTTTGTTGCTTTTGTGTTTTTCATTACGCTCCGGCAATGCATTGTGTGTTTTAATTCATGTTCACTATCTATCTATTCTGCATCCCTCTCCTCCTTCCTTTTTTAAATTTTTTTATTTTTTTTATTTCGGCTGTCCATTTCACTCCACTGAGAGCTCGGATGCTGTGAACGTGGCATAAATCAGTCGGTATTGATCTGTTGGCTCAAGTGATAGGCGCTGACATTGGGGTTCTTGCAAATTTAATTTAGTCTTTTAAACTCGACACAGGTGATTCACAAGGGAGTCGGTTCAATGCGTGGCATACAAGATTCAAAATAACTGCATAAATATGCGATAAATATTCGGCATGTAATTTAGTCTTAAATTGAAAAGGTAAGGTGCTTTAAAAAGAGACAAGCACTTCAACAGTTTGAGCTTGATTTTTTTTTTTTTGCTTTTTAACATATTTCTAAAGTAATGTTTTCTCTTTGATGGTAACAATGTGTTTTTAGATCTTTGACGTGTGAATATCGCTGTCAAATAACTATCCGCCTTGTTATCCTCGCATCTTCAGATTGTTCGTAACGTGCAGACGCATGGTCTCGGTTTGAGTAGGAGTTTCAAACTTTGAATAATGTTGTTGTTTTTTTTCAGGTGTATTAAAAGGGAAAGGAGAAACCATGATAAGGTTTTCTTTTCCTTATCTGGTTTATATGGATAAGTAAGAAGAGAAGAAGGAAAAAGGAGAAGCAATGGGGTAAATGGAACAAGAGTGGGGTGCCTTATCGACCAATTAGGTGACATTATATCAGACTGGTTAATTTTTAATTAAGTGATGCACAGATGTTGATTGTTGGCACTTTGGACTCCCAACCGTCTTGCGATCGTAACATAGCAACAAGAGATCACATTTCCTGAAAATACAGAGGTGTTGACCAATAAGAAAGCGGAATAATAGTAATAAGAAAATGCACCTGCTTTCACAAACCAGCTTACCGAAACCACAAATAAGCAGTACAAATTACACAAAGTGCGCAGTTCACCTCGCTCCATATACATATTAACTATTTAAATACTTAAAAATTCTAACATAGGTGAAACAGAGGTGAACATAAATATTACAAACATATGCTGAAACCATCCTTCGTCTCTCCTTAGCATAATAAATCTTCAAACTATTCAACTCATGCAATATGTATGTGCAAAAGTGTCTGCGCAGAAGGCATGTTACCCTTCACCTTTTGCTCGACGGAAACAGCGAAAAGTCATTACGAATTCTACACCGGCTTAGTTTACTCCATGACCGAGGCTGAATGCAACTCATCCAATATCGCTCATTAACATTCTCAGTGGGCCCAGGTTGCAGCATTCGCTAACTGCTCACGGGGAAGTAAAATTTGGACCCTTTGACAAACTCCCAATTAAAGTAGTCCATTCAGGTACTCTTATTGTGTTCACAAGCCGGTGGGATGCTCCAGACATCTGGAACATCCGTGTTGGATGCCAAACCTGGGAGATAAATGGTAAACAAACACCGACGTCCCGCAGCTTCAAGTAATTCAAAGTGGGTGTTTGCCTCTAAATCGTTCGACACACCTTCTGGAGCTTTAAGAAAGTAAGAGATACTTTACCTCACTCCTCCTGGTTTGGATTTTAGCTTTGGAGCTCTCTTGCTTTACTTTGAAAGTCCGTTTGTGTCTCTTCAGGTTGGATCTACTTCCTGTTTTGTTTTGTTTTTTGGTGTATTTCTTTATATTGTGCTTATCATTTTGCTTTCCTGACGTTCCTCTTTTATCCTCCCCTGTCTTGGATCAGTCTTCTGTGTCATCACTTCCTGTTCTCACTCTGTCTCTTTCCTTATTTTAATATTTAGCGTTTAAATCAGATTCTGGGTTTTTTTTTTCAATCTAATAACTAACTTTAGCCGTTTAATGCTAATATCTGAATATCTATGTGTATTGAGATCAGTAATACTAACTCACTCTGAAAAAGATTCAGGGTCGCTCGTGTACCGCTTTTTTAGCTTGGCGTGGCTAAGGAAGTACTAGTAGCACCTAGTATAAATGAGGGAATGAATAAGTCAAGTAGAAAAAGCTCTAAAATGTGATCAACACTAACACCTACTTTAACAAACATTTCATGGGATTAATAATGTACAGAACAAACACAAAGAACACAATACAAAAAAAAATGCTATTCATGTGAATTTCTGATTACGCACAAATAAGTCACGGTTACTGGGGTCTGCTATAGAAGCCATTTAGTCCACTTGGTGGGAGGTCCATCATATCGACAGCGAACTGCTGGGTTGTTGCTACGGTGATTTTGATGAAAAAATAAATGAGTTGAGACCCCTTTTTGAAAGTCAAACAAAAGAAGCACCGCTGCAGGTCTCCGCTGTCGTCGTCACAACCAATAAATTGTTGTTAACAGTGTGTCACAGTTTGAAAAGGAAGTGGGATTCGTCAAGCGGATTTAATTCTCTTGTTTATCTCTCATTATATTCTGTATTTGACTTCCTATATAGAATAATGTGTGCAACTTAGTTCTTATTTTTGTGTGAAACTCTCTTTGAAAATGTTAATTTATGCTCAGATTTAACGAAGGGAATGTATGGTTCACAGCTTTGTTCTTCTTTCATGTAATTCCTATGCGCTGAATCTAATACGGGTGGGGTGGGTACAGTTTTCTCTAGTATATATCAGGTTTTATTCATTGAGTAATCCCACATTACCTTTTGAACACGAGACAAAAATCTTGTTAAAATTAAAGAAGTGAGCGTTACACGTGCATTGATCTTTAAATCCATCCCTCTGAAATTATTTATTTATTCATCTTTATTACTTGCATGTGTTTTGTTTTTTTTTTTGGATCCGACTGCCGTGTTGCCATGGCAGCAAGAGATGGGGAGGTGAAGGAATGCAGGCAGGCAATCGGGGACGTAGCGGCAGAGTTTCTTTTTGTGGAGGAGAAAGTTTATGATGTCAGATTTTTGACTCTGACAGTGTTTCTTGTCACTTCTAGAGAGACTTATTCTTCTTCTTCTTCTGCTCCTCCTTCTTTTTCTTCTCCATCTTTTTCTTCTTGCCTTCATTTTTCTTCCCACACACGGAGGCACGCCGGCGGTGTCTGCGTACATCAGCGTATGCCGAGTTTAGACCTTGCTCAAGCGCGACTAAGTTTAAGGTTAAGACAGGATGTCAGTCTAATATTTGTGGGTTTTAAATGAAAAGCTTTCCACTCAGGTTATTGTCATAGTGGGAGGCCAAGTAATAAATATGTTTCCTGACTGTTTCTCCAGGAGATGCTGAGACTATTCTTAATTCATGAAGTAAAAAAAAAAAATACAAGGAAATTCGCTGCTCAACCAGTAGTGTTTTGCTACTTGTGTTACCTCCAGGTGTGTGTATGTGTGTGTGTGTGTGTGTGTGTATACACTCATGCCTCCAGCTGTTCATTCAGCATAGCAGAATACAGGAAGCCTTAAATAAAAGAGAAAAATATATGGCTTTGTCTCTCTTGGCAAGTCCTGCGTTTTTATTTATTTCCTGTTCTCTCCTTGCAGTCGGCCTCCTTCATGCATCCTTCCTTATCTGCTCACACACACATCAACACACACACTCCTCTTCATCTAATGCCGTATTAGCATCCCAGCATGAGCGATGATGAGCTCTCACCTCAGTGGTTGACTTTATTAACTCGGCTCCGAGGATTACCTCCAGCGCTTCGCAAGCGATTCTGTTTCCGAACTGTGGATTGAAAGATGTGACGTTTGCCCGTACGACGTTTTTAATAAAAAACTAACAAAAAATTAATATCAACCAACCCGGGGCAGGGGATGAACCAAAATCTAACGAACTGTCGCTGTCAATTCCCACTTAGAATTTTAATGTGTGAACCGTTTGTATATCTACTTCACTCCTATGGTTTCTATTATATTGATCCACTCCTTTACTGCATCTGGAAGCAGCGACAGAAGTATGAGGAGTTCAGTTCATTTTTAATCTCGCGGTTGCAGATTTTTCTGTTTGAAATTTGGATATTTTTTTTTTTTTTGCACATCGGGTTAAAAATCTCTTCTTTTACTCTTCTTTTTTTGCCGATTCGAGGGTCATTAGATCACAAGCGCAAACTTCTGATAACTTCTAACAGCTCTATATCTGCTGACTGGTGTACTGCGGGAACATTTCTTTTTTTTTTTTTTTTACTTCTATAATTGAAAGGTAAGGCCACAGATGAAGGTACCGCCGTCTCCAGGAAATGAGTGACATTTAAATTTCAGTGAACTTTAATGGATTTTTTATTGAGCAAATGCAAGACTGGAAACACTGGAGTGCAGCAGATAACTGGAGATGGCTGCGTCTCCTGATATTTATCTGCGTGTGCGTCGGTCGGTGTGTGTCATCGCTTTGCGTGTATCCATTGTAGGCAGGTGTGTGTGTGTTGCATGTCTGTGACAAATCCCTGTAGTGTGATGGCCATAAACCCTCTGCTCCCTTGTAATCACTCTGAAGAGACAAATCCAGAGGCTTAGGCAAATTACATACTAACACCTGCAACACACACACACACACACACACGCACACACGCACACACGCACACACACACACACACACACACACACACACACTTTCATACTCTCACATCTTCACTGTCAACTTCCAGATTTGCTTATTCATACACAACCTTCTCTTCTCTTCTCTTCTCTTCTCTTCTCTTCTCTTCTCTTCTCTTCTCTTCTCTTCTCTTCTCTTCTCTTCTCTTCTCTTCTCTTCTCTTCTCTTCTCTTCTCTTCTCTTCTCCTTCCCTCATCTCCTCCTCTCCTCTCCTCCTTTCTCTCCTCCTTCCTCCCTGCTGTCTGTTTCACTGGTTTTGCAGTCATACATTCAGTGAGGCGCAAAGGCAAATTGGCCTCCTTGTGGACTGGAGGGGTCGATGATTTCGGAAAAGCCATGCTGAGTGCTAGTACACACACGCACACACACACACACACACACACACACACACACACACACACACTCACACACACACACACACACACACACACACATGCAAACGACACGTCGACCCTGCCAAAAAGCCTTCCCGGGTTATTGTGTTGTACTTCCTCCGCTATGCTGGGGATGACCATATGTCTTCATGTAGCTGCGGCCGTGGGTGTGTACCCTTTATGTGTGTGTGTGTGTGTACGCACACAGTGTTGTTGTGCTGTTTCCTCAGCGTGTGCGTGTGTCCATTCAAGCGGGGGAGAGTGGCTGCCGGTAGGTTTTTCGGATTGCGAGCCGAGGACGGATAAGTTAAATGCATCCTCGCCCCCGGAGGATCGGGCGAGACATTGTCCAACTGATTTCAAAATAAAACATCCAATGCTCAAAAATACGTGGCAGCTGTTCCTTCAGAATAAAAGCCTAGTTTGATCTTGACCCTATAGAAGAGGGCGATAATCAATTATTCCAGTGACACAGATGATTATAAATGTGGATACTCTGCTGACTAATTTGGGCTTACAAAATAGCACAATGTCACAGGACGTAACTGGAAAAATATTGAGCAGTTATAACTGTAGGTAATTGTTTTTCACAATGAATGCTTCAGAATGAGCCCCTTCAACAACTATTTCTTCAACTAATTGAACTGCCTGCCTTTGAATGAGCGTAATTGGTGGTGCAGCTGTCTGTCCAACTGGCAGCGCAGACACACTCGATTATGACTCTAACTGGAAGCCATAGGGATGTGAAGCGGGGGGGGTAGAATCATTATCCCGCTCCAGTATGAAACAGTTTGCCAGGCTCACGCAGAAGGCTCCCAGTGTTCCATTTTTTTTTTTTTTTTTTAAACTCGGTCTTTTAATCATAAACAAGGCAGCAAATTCTCCTGTGAAGTCAAAAACTTTTCCAAATCTGCTTCATTAGCAGCTGCTATAGTCCCCCCCCCCCAAAAAAAAATTAAAGAAAAAAAGAAAAATAATGGTACTTTGGGAGAGTTGTTCCACTTGTGAGACTTTAACATCCAATGACCGACTTCTTGCATGAATAATTTTAAAACAAAATATCACAAAGTGCCTGATATATAAGATGCAACATATTTTCGATTTAACAGCGATCCACTCCTTCAATTCCTTTTGCGTCCTTCCAATCATACATATTTTATTGTCATTCTTGCAGCTGGGTGCGGAAATTGCAAACCAAAATACAATATCGCCATTTAAAAAAAGCAGACTCCTCCATAGATGTTGCTGTATTTGCAGCTGCTGCAATGACCCACTTCCTTTAGAAAGAGTTTCATCATTATAAGTACCAGCAAAAACCAAAACCACGGGCTGAAATGCATTCACTGCACGGTCCCTAATCCTGGCCCAATTAATAACTACAGACGGCATTGCGAACAAATGGAGCTGGTGTGATCTGCTAACGGTGGGATGAGGTAGGCATTTAGTTCCAACCACCTGTGGTGCGCCTTCTGCTGCTGCTGCTGATGCTGCAGCTGCATTCCATCTCTAAACCCAACCGCTGCAAATCTGAGAAGAAAAAAAGAATTGGAAGACAAGTGGATGACAGAGTAGCCGAGAGATAAATCAGTGGGAGATGGACAGATGTGGAGTGAGAAAGATGAGCAATCAGCACCTCCACTTGTCTTCTTCCACCTCTTGTTCCCTCTCTCTCTTTCTCTCTCTGACTGGTGGAGATAGACGAGCCCTGCAGTCAATCGCAGGTGCTAGTCGGATTATAAATGGAGCAGAGATGTAAAGCCCCCACTTCCAAGAGAATACCAATGGAATTCAATTCAGTGCAACACAGAACAAACAACAAAGCAGGTGTCTACAGTTTACTCATGTCCGATTTAAAACCAGGCTCGTTTTAATAGCCTTTCACAAAGCTAAAGGCTAATAAAGCTTATCCTTTTCCCGCTGATTCAACTACTACTCAGAATTTTTGAATGATCCAATTGATCAGAAACTGTTCTTACGTTCATTTGCAGCTGGCTAAAGCGGGTAATTCCTTCACTTTGACTGATGCTCTTTTTAAAAACGACAACCCTCACGAGAAGCGACACAAACCGATGTTTTCACACTAGCGATACGAGTCCCCGGCAAGCTATCTGAATTTTAAGGTGTCATTCTCATTTCATTCAGACATAACCTTGTCGAAATACTTGGCTTACTAACTAAGGTCTGCTTTCCCTTTTAATAAAAAGAATATGCTTTCATGGTGCTTACTGATGAAGCCAGAGGTTGTATAAGAAAAAGAACCTCTCCAAAGCTGATAAAAAAAAATCTCACTACATTGGATTTTTACCCAACCTGAAACCTCAACAAAGTCCTGTGCTACGAAAGTGAAAAACTTTTTCTCATTTCCATGAAATTTCTGCTGAGATCCGGACTTCTAACCACATGGGAGAGTTCTCTCTTGTCTTCCAGTGAAATTAAGCATTCACCGTTGACTGTAAGTTGAATTAACTTTGCCCTTGACTGACAGCATGATTAGCTGCGTCCTATTGATCTACAGCACAGCGAGCCTTTCCTCGCAGATTTATGTTTTAGCTGCCCACGACACGACATGACCCGTGACACGCCGAATCTCCTAAATGCCGCGGACACTTTAAGGGTACCCAAGAGAATGGATCTAGGCAGAAAAGCAATTATCCCTGATTGATAGCACTTATTGAATTGACATCGACCAGAGAAGAGGAGACAGATGAAGAAAAGCTTAAGACGGATTCATAGTTTTGAGACCGCTGGGATGTGAGTTTTAGAAAGGTAGTTCCGGCTCAATGCAAGGAAAACATCCTGAGGTTTATTAACGTCTGATGAGTTTAAAATCTCTTGTAAAAACCCCAGAGGAATGGAGTGACTCATCATCACCGTCTTATCTGCGTCTGGTGCAAACTGGGCCATACGTGGTCCTGCAACAGACCGGCTGTTCCCACAAGCGGCGGCACTAAAAAGATATCACATAATGACGACAGCACCCACCCAACTGTTTTCACTTCTTTTCTGCTTGCGTCACAGTTTTCACAGCTCATTTTGTTCCATACGACCCACTCCCATGCCTCGTTTTTCTTCTCGCCGTCACATTTGGTCTTTAAACCACCCCGTGTCTTGTTCTATCAACCTCAGTGACCCTCGTAAATTGAGATAGCCCTACCTCACGCAAGAACAGCCATGTTCCAGGCCAGAGCGATAGACTTACGTTAGAGTTGAGTACCGTGGTCGTACACTTTGGTGAAATGCCAGCATGTCTTCAACGGGTCAGCAGGCTAAGTGAAGTTGTAACATGGACACTTGAGAAAATCTATAGATTGTCTCACGGGTCAAAAGAGAAGGTTGAGCAGAGTTGTTGTCAGTCGTAGACGCATTAATTTCCTTGGAAAGAC